>NC_139807.1:29584467-30784467 GCF_963457635.1 Microchirus variegatus | reverse complement strand
GCCTTCAGTAATGACATCAGTACTGATACTGATAGAAGTCCAATACAATCTACACGTTTTGATCCACTAAAACCTCCACAAATATGATGTTCTCAAGTGTCTTATTTTTGTCCACTAAGCAAAATGTACAGATTCATTAATTAGGGCCTGATCATTTTTGTTTATCATTATGTATTAATCCTTAACGCTACCGTAACGCTAAATCTGTTTCGGCTCTTAGTGGGGATGGATTCTGATTTCACGGCCTTCACAGTATCTATTGATACGAATATTTGACAGAATAATACTAATATCTAATTTGTTTTTATCTCTTATGATATAATAAATCCACATAGCTCACATGATTAATGCATTATACCAGACTTTTGCATGGTAACATGACATTTTTGTCACCTGATGTTGTTGGGGGCGTGTCAATCTTCATAGCTTATGCTTAGTGATGCATTTATGTGATACTTTGGCTTTTTGGATCATACTGTATTTTATGGTTTTCTTCTTTTTTTCCTTTATCTGATCCTGTGATTTTGACAATAATCAGACTGATATCTGAATCGTACCAGAATCGCCTTTATAGTCACTAGACTCAAGTATTTGTGTTTTGGCCCCTGTTTTTTCCTTTTCTATTTTCTTGCCTAGAGGAAAAGTAACTCAGCCGACAAATCCTGACAGGTCAAGGGTTCGGGGTACCTCAATCGCCGTTGCTCCACATTGATGGGATTAGTTGGACACACAGCAGCAGGGGCAACATCCAGTGTTGTGTAGTGACAGTCCCAAACCCGGATTAATGGGTGGTTTGTGTCAGAAAGGCCATCTGTCATAAATACTCTCTGCCAAATCAAAATATGTGAATCACTGAAAAAAATCAGGTGATTTAGGAAAAACCCTAAAGAGGGAGAAGCTGGAAACAAAAAGAAGATAAGATTATCCTCTATCATAGTTGCACAACGGGAATTTTACAAACGCTTTGCTAGAATTCCAATGCATTATCGTCGCACCACAGAGAACCCTCCTCCTCTATTACACCACAAACATTCGTGTCCCTATTTCCATGCGTGTAATTCATCTTCGCCGCTGATCTCCCGTACAGTTTCCTTCCAGACGACATAATCTGGGAATCTACGCACTCGGGGACCAGTCAGCAGATTGATTAATTAGGCCTGCGAAATTGGTTGCAATGCATTAATGAAGCTCGAGTGTATCAAATGCATTTTTTTTTTTTTTTTAAAGTGAGATTAATTGATGCTTTAACAGGCCTGCAGTAGACAGTAAGACACAGTGATAACCAGCTTGTCTGGCCCTTTTTTCCGGGAGTAGCTGGCAGCGCATCACGCACCTCTGCGGAGACAAGTGCCCATATCTGCTATCATAAATAGACAGGCGGCAGTGGTGTGGGGAGATGGCAAACTACTGATAGGGACTGTCTGAGGGAATGGAGAGGGTTGATGGACGAGGAGGAGGAGAGTGGTGAGATAGGAAGTGTTTGATGGCACTTTCTGACCTATTATAATTAGCCGATCATCAAACTACCTTCTGCCTAAAGCCCAATTTATACTCCTGCGTAAAGTCCTCTGCGTCGTCTCCGACTGCACAAAAATAAAAATATTTATAAAATAAGTGTCCGTCACACCGTCAAGGGACAACGGAGACGGCAAGAGCTGCTATTGGTCCTCAGGACAAGCCGAGCGAAGCTGCTCTGTGCCGGCTCACAGTGCGCACCGAGCGTCCACAGAGGCGGAGCTGATCACCGCCGACAACGCCGCTGCCAAACTATAAATACGTCATATCTAAACACACACAGCACATGTTTAGACTCTAAATGGCCCATTTCTCGCCTCAAATCATCTTCAAACTGCGTTGCGTGACACAGAAAAGTGAGAAACGGCCACTTTTTCAACAACAACAGTCTTGCTCCCTCTTTCTCTCTCGGACGCCATTGCTCACTGTAGCCAAAAGCACAACAATCTTGCGAGCACCCCTACTGTTCGGGCGGGAAATTGCAGCACGTGTCCATCACCACGACCCAGAAGTATGAAGGCTCGAGGGGTCTCCGTGGTTACGCAGTCGGATAACGCATTACGCAGTCGGAGAAGTATAATGTGGCCTTAATTTTGGTGACTGGCATCTGATGGCTTGATGAGAGACAGCATAGTAGAAGTCAATGAATTATTTTTTTTGTAATAGTTTTTGAAGACACCAAAAGAACGGGTTATTGTCCATTTAAACTTGTGTCTTGTCTGATTTTGCAGCCCTGGCAGAGCTTTTGAGCCCTTTCGTTAATCCCCTTCCTGGAATTTTTTTTTGCAGCCTAATTAAGTTGACATTCCAGACATTAGTACATTATGGACATCTTTTATACCACAAGAACTTATCATGTCAAATATAAAAAGTCCTGTTGGCATAATGACATCAGAGGATGTCTTACAGTAAGTGCATTTGTACTTAAATTAGTCTCTTGGGAACAATTACGGCTCATAAGCTCATCCATTTGTTCCTTTCAAGCCAGTGAACCTCAGTATTATTAACCTTATCATTAGTGTTTTTTCAGTTAAATACAGAAGACAAAAAACAATAAGCACAGTAAACAAAAAAGGAAGACACTTCATGTAATGGATGTGCCAAGTCCTCATAGTGTTATTGTGACGATCCAAAGCTTTATAGTATTACTCTGTGAACACATGAGAACACTAAGCCTCTATGTGTTGTTTTTGTTGATTGTTTTTTTAATATCCCACCCATCTACGCTGAGATCAAGCAAACTATTTCAGACTTAATCTATATTAAATATTCAATCTTCCGCCCCTCGTGACAGCCTTAATCTTAAGACTCTAGCATTGTTGCACTTATCCACTCAATATCTTCATCTTATTTGCAAGCAGTTCATTTTGAGAAAAAAATAAAAATAATCCAGAATTAATTGACTGGTCAAAAGTCAGACAGATGCCCTTTTCATGTGTCGCCATGGCAACCTCTGCGCTGTCTCCGGCCTTCAATAAACCTTTATCTGACTGTTGGGAAAGGGCATTCCATTCAACATCGTTCATTTTTTTATGGACAGATAAATTCGCCCATTTTTATTGGGTTAGGTAGATCCATATTACAACTGTGATTTGTATTCTTCTGAATTTGTATTATAAAATGCAGCGTAATGAGCCTGTTGAGAATTCATCATTGACATACGGTATGTATGTACCGTTAGATATCCTTGCAATTAATAAATACATGTGTATTTTGCAGCAATCCTAGCATAGTGATGGTATGCACATCTATAGGCAAAACACATATGCATCTATGTGGCCAATACAAGTTTAAAAAGAATGATTTATATTGTAATCTTTAATATTTTATTGCATATTCAATTCAATTACTGTATCACGGTTTGACCGATTGCAACTTCTCAAAACCATGACTTACGTAAGCTGTCTTTTAGAGGTTTTTCTCTTAAGTAATGTCAAGTTACCAAAGAAATAATCCGCTCAGACGCGAACATAATCGAATCCCAGAAGCAAGTGAACAAAGCAACACAAGATCTGAATGTTTGAGTTAATACTTTCTGGAAATAAAAATGTCTTTATTTATAGCACGTACACACAACAACAGCAGTTCAAATAGTTTTGCATCAATTCCCTTGTAAGTCACTTTGGATAAAAGCGTCTGCCACATGACACGTAATGTAATGTACATCATGTACGACGTAAAACAGAATCAGCTTTAAAAGAAATCCAAATGTAAACAAGACAGACTTTTTGAAAAAAAATAATACACATTGAGCTCAGATGTGGAATTACGTTATCAAACACTTTTCACAACGCAAACGACACTTTATGAAACAGAAATTAACCACAAAATCAAAACACAGAAATTGCAAATAAAATATCCATTCAACAATTCAAAATAATGTTTGATTTTGATCTAAATACACAATAACATACTCGCATGAGGAACAATTACTTACTGGCTTGTCTTGACAGTATAATGAGTCTTCTTTTATTGTTATTTTCCAATTAAAAAAACAATACAGACAACATAAACACAAACAAACACAGAAGTTGGAACTCCAGCCAGACATCCATAAAACAATTTACAATGAGATGCTTCATTGTCCACATCAGCAGTTCCACAAAG
Organism: Microchirus variegatus; assembly: GCF_963457635.1. Lineage (NCBI taxonomy): Eukaryota > Metazoa > Chordata > Actinopteri > Pleuronectiformes > Soleidae > Microchirus > Microchirus variegatus. Next base: position 30,780,345 of record NC_139807.1, on the reverse strand, counting down.
TCACACACAGTGATGTAGTTAAGTTGATTAGATTAACCAGGTAGAATGGAACCTTTCATCCTGCATCAGAGTTTTTGTCAAGGTGAATATGAATAACGTCTCCGAAATATAATGACCATATGTTGGAAGGAGAGAACCATTATGCCCTCTGACCATCAGAGCAAAGAAGGCAATTATGTCTTTATTTCAACCACGAAGAGAAGTGTCCGCTGAAGCCACACCACATTCTGAAATTAATGGAGGATTAATGTGGATCTTTCCTCCATATTCTAGAGACACTTTCGGAGTTTTGGACCAGTCCAAAAAGGTCAATCCAATCTGTCTTAAACTTAGATTAGTCTTTCATAGGCCACATGGTGGAGCAGTGGCAAGAAAAGCTGCCTCAATGAAGTTTGAAACCCTGTTTCTGTGTGCTGTTTGCATGATCTCCCTATGTGGGTGTGAGCTCTATCACTTTTTAAGTGTCCGTCACTCCGTCAAGGGACAACGGAGACGGCAAGAGCTGCGATTGGTCCTCAGGACAGGCCGAGCTAACGCTGCTCTGTGCCGGCTCACAGTGCGCACCGAGCGTCCACAGAGGCGGAGCTGATCACCGCCGACAACGTCGCTGCCAAACTATAAATACGTTATATCTTAATACACACAGCACATGTTTAGACTCTAAATGTTCCAATTTCTCGCCTCAAATTATCTTTAAACTGCGTTCCGGGACACAGAAAAGCGAGAAACGGCCACTGTTTCAACAACAACAGTCTTTCTTTCTCGGACGCCATTGCTCACTGTAGCCAAAAGCACAACAATCTTGCGCGGCGACCCCTACTGATCGGGCGGGCAATTGCAGCGCGTATCCGTCACCACGACGCAGAAGTATGAAGGCTCGAGGGGTCTCCGTGGTTACGCAGTCAGATAAGTATAATGTGGCCTTAACAGGATACTCCAAATTGACCATAGGTGCGAATGGTTGTTTACACCTATGTTTGCCCAAACTGTTAAGGGGGTACCCCGCCTTTGGCCCCATATCAGCTGGGATTGGCTCCAGTCCCCCCCCCCCAACCCACATGTGGAGGATACAGTTTTTACACAATGGATTCTGGGATGGATTCTTCTAGTTCTGTTTCCCATTTATGTTTAGTTAACAATTGTTAAAAAAAAACAAAAAAAAAACATCCTGGATCTGTATCCACCACTAAAACATATTCATTTCGTCTTTGGGCCATAACCTACACTCATAATCTCCTCAGCAGTGGTATTAAATGAAAGTGCTATGAACACAGGAGCAGAGAGGCACCAGCAAAAATACAGCTCAAGACAGATATTTAAGGTAAAGTCACAAGTGTTGCAGAAAGAGGAAGAAATGTTTTTTTTAACCTGGAGTTCAACATTAATTCAAGACTAACATGCTTTTGGAAGCTTGTTCCAGCTCTTTGGTGCGCACTAAGTACCGTCTCTGTGTTTAGTTTGTTCTCGGGGAACAGTTATCCACTCTGTGATGACCTGAGAGGCTAAAGTTGCTCATATGGGATAAGACAGTCGGAAGATGTATTTTGGTCCCAAGCCATTGAGAGTTTTATTGACAAGCATCAGTACTTAAGCTCTAAATAGAACATAAAAAAAGGCAACTGTTGCTATGAGAGTCTGGAAATGCTGCTGATACTGTGACAGTAGAAAAAGGCACTGTTTCCATTTTTCATTTCCATTAATAGATCCCTCTTAGCTATGATCTGTGTATACAATCACAATACACACAGTACCACACCTTTTTCCATGTGATCAAAGGGCTTTATTGCATGAGTGCATAAAAATAACTATATTGATATCATCTGCATCAAAAGCAAATATTACTATTGCTATATTTATCTATAGTACACTATATACTATATATATATATATGTATTAGTATTTTTCATGATGAGGAAAAATCATATTTGATAAATATATCCACCAGTCTTGCTAGTGCTGGGCTGTAAATCATGAGCAGTAAGTAATGTAATATACATTTTTTTCAATCGTATTGCAATTAAAACCCAATGCGTAGATGCCACTTTGATATATAGCGCATACAATTGCATTAAATATTTTAGATAAAGAATACTTTATTGATCCCTCTGGAGATGCAGTAACCCTATATGGAAAAACAAAGACAGGTAAAACCCTGTGAAAAGGGGATATTGATAGTAAATAATACGATGCACTAATAATACAAATAAAAATAGGTATATATATCTATACAAATACATAATATGACAAGTAAAGTATAAACTAGTAAACTAGACTTATATTTGTTTCCATTTTTATCCTGATACCTTTTTGCACATGCCCTAAGAGCAAAGAACTCGTCGTTTTTCAAGGCTCAAAGCACATTTATAATTTTCTAAACATCTCTTATTAGGTTCAGGCAATAAACCTCCACAAAGCCTCCACCGGGGGTTTACGCTGTAGAGCAGTGAAGGTATTGTTAATGGCTGTATTTTTTTATTTCTTTTAGTTTTTTTTCACACAGTGTTACGAGTAATCGCTTTGCAGGTTCATGGACGAACATCTGCACGATTTAGAGGAGCTCGATTGTAATTAGCTGGTTTACAAACACGACTGTAAACAGGTAGCATACGGAGGCTTCATTTGACGGATCCCATGATTCATTGAGGCCATCGGTGTTTACACGTGGTGTTTCAGTGCGTCATAGTAACATGAGAGAGGCCGCCACAGCATTATTTCTTTTCACTTTTCATCAATTTTCATTCATTTTAAAAAAAGAAAATAGGGTCATTTTTAGGGCCTGCGTCATACTTTCTGCATGTGCAGAAGTCCACGTGGTGCAAATTTGGTCATCTGCTCATTTTTTGAGGTGGACTCTATGCTCCCTGTTTCAGTCGGTGGTGTCCTCCTGTTTTGTTTCAAAGAGTCAACAAAGAAGAGGGCCAGACACTGGGCTAGATCTTGCTACCGGAATGGAATGCGTGATGGATTACACATGCACACAACGCTAGACTGACGCAGACCCTTATTTTACCATAAATGGAACTGTTGCCATATACGTGCACGTGGGAAGGCAAATCAGCTCTTTGAGGACTCAGAATGTTCAATGTGTGACCCAGGTCCTAATTTTCTCTTGATACATTTTCTGTCATGACCTTATCTTGAACCACCTTAAAGGATCTCTGTTTGTTGCACGGCCTTGGGGGAGATGGAAAACAAAACAAAACGGAAGGATATAAAAAAAAAACTGAAAACAGCAGCCAGATGCTCATGCTTCTTTGTGTTGTTTGTGTGAGACAATCGGACAGAGAGGATTTGTCTTTGAGCCTTTTTTTTATCTTTTCCCTGCTCCTCATCTTCTTGGCTCTCCAATGGCGTTTTCCCCCCCCGGCTGGGCTAATTCAGCCTGATTCATGACAACATCACCTGCTCCTTTACTAGTGGCAGGGGTAAAGTGAGAACCAGGAGCAATCCTGGAATTCTCCAGGATGCATCACTCAGTGTCAAATAAGATTTGCTTGTGTGTGTGCATGTGTGCGTGTCCATTTGGATCATGTCTTCAGCCTGTTGTCAGAGGATATGGCAGTATCGCGCATCAGTGATTTGCGGCTAAGCTACTGGAATCCCATGGAAAGCCTAAAATAGTGTAGGGTGAATGGGCAGGGGGGTGTAATCACAGTCTTTGGATTTCTTCTCCCACATTTAAAGGGATGAGTCCATTTTTTTCTTAGTTTTATTAAAACCCATTGTTGTGAATGAGGCTCACAATGAAGGTTGATGTCCACGCTCATGTCCTTCCCCTTGTGCTTTGTGTGTGTGAAGGTCTAACTTCTTCCACTTCTTCCACTTTCCCCCCCAATCCTCATTCAGCCAGGGAAGCCCATCTCAAGCACTGTCGCACCACAGCACTGGAGGAGACTGATTACCATCTCTGACTCTCACCACTTGGACAGTGAATAATTATGGCGTGTTTATTCGAAGCAACAAGTAGAATATGTCGTATTTCAGGCTGTGCATTTCAACTTCTAATCATTACAAGAGTGGAGGGTTCATCTCGGAGAAAAGGGGGGGGGGGAGATGTTCGATGTAACTATGAGTGCACTTACTCTGACAATTTTCTTCCCATTGTAAACTGTGAACTTAACAGGGTATTAATTCGAGAGTGTGCTCACCCAGATCAGACACTGAAAACACACTGAGACATTAAATGTGGTGGGAGTGTTACTTAAGGGCCATTAAAAGAAAAATGTAGGCACGCTGAATACAGGGATTAGACCAGAGTCACGGAGATTTAAAAGTTAATCTTTTTTTCAACCATATTGTTGGAGTTTTATCCACTAAAACCTCAGCGATATAGTTTTTATATTGTTATTGTTACTTTTTTTTTTGTTCATCTGTGCCTCCGCAGCTTCTCTGCTTAAAAGATTTTACACCCAAAGCGATAAAGGGATAGGTTGGATTTTTTTTGAAGTGGGGGTCTATAAGGTACTTTTGAAGACTCAAGCCCAATTTATACTCCTGCGTAAAGTGCTCTGCGTAGGTTACGCAGAGTCCTCTGCGTCGCCTCCGGCTGCACGAAATATTTTTTAAGTTTTCCGTCGCTCCGTCAAGGGACAACGGAGACGGCAAGAGCTGCTATTGGTCCTCAGGACAGGCCGAGCTAACGCCGCTCTGTGCCGGCTCACAGTGCGCACCGAGCGTCCACAGAGGCGGAGCTGATCACCGCCGACAACGCCGCTGCCAAACTATAAATACGTCATATCTTAATACACAAACCACACGTTTAGACTCTAAATGGCCAATTTCTCGCCTTAAAACTGCGTTCCGCGACACAGAAAAGTGAGAAACGGCCACTGTTTCAACAACAACAGTCTTTCTCTCTCGGACGCCATTGCTCACTGTAGCCAGAAGCACAACAACCTTGCGCAGCGACCCCTACTGATAAACAAATTGACTTTTATTATTATTACTTGTGTTGGTATTGTAAGTTTGTAAAATCTTAAGAAAACATAGTTCAGAGTAATTAAACTGGCACAAATACCTATTTTAGGATAAAATAAAATGGAAGTTAGAAAGAAAAACACAGATTTTAATGGAGCTCTATGTGTAAAATAACCTTATACACCTCTGCTTCTGAAAACCTGATAATCTCTCAAAACACAGTTTTTTTTAATGCCAAATTCAAAATTCGCTGGATAATGCTTTTGTCCCCAGTCGACGAATTTGAATTTGTTTTGTTTCGGTGTCTCTTTTGTGTGCAACACAGCTCAGAAACCCAGTCTAACGTGGTTTTTGATTAGTTTGCATATTCATGTTTACACTTACTACATGCACACAGACCGGCTTGCTTGCTGTAAACACACTTAAATAGTAACCTACATTATCACCCAGAGTGTATGTTTTCACACCAGCGTAAAGTTAGCTGAAAGAAAAAAAACAACACCCAAACTTGTTCTGCCTCACATCAGACCAGACTTATATTCCCTCGGAGCAGCAGTGAGGGAGGAGCGCAAGTATATTTATCAACTCCATCATCACGACAGACACGTTTTCTGCTCCCAGTTGTACTTTTTGTAATCACATGATCAACAACCTTGTCGAAATGGCGTCTGTGCTATAAATGAAATTAATTAACATACTGTAGCTGAGCCCCACGGTGAAGCAGCTTATGTTTTCTTTTTTTTTTTTCTCAAGGTATTAACCCTCCTATTGAACAGCTTATTTAGATTTGTGATTAAAATACACGCACTTTGGTCGTTATCGTGCCTTTTTCACGAACGCTATATTTGGAGACAGAAGTTCTCGCGCGGTACTAATCTAGTGGAAATGATGTCGCTCGCAGTTTCTCGGCTCATGAGAATGAACAAACAGGGTTGAACGTTGAGAACGCATGCTGCGCTGCCTCGTGTTTGTGTCCTGTGTGTGTGACACAGACCGATGGAAATAACTCCTGCGAGCCTCCTTCCAAGACTGATTTGTAAACGAAGGATTTTGTGAACTGGGTGTTAAAAAAAGGGGTTTTAATAAAGGAGTGCTCCCTAAAACAAGTGCTTTTATAATCACTGTGCCTCTCTTAAGAGCGGCAGAGGAGCCGTTTGAGTGTCTCTTCTTCTCAGTGGGTGAAACATGTTGTCCAGCACAGCGGTAGGGAGGATACTACAGAGCAGATTATAATGATACAGAACAGCGTCACTGCCTTTGGACCAGAGCCACTCTGTGGCCATCTGTCCTCTGTTCATGGACAGCAGAACACTTGTGCATGTAAGCGTGTGTCTCTGTGTGTCTGCGTGTGTTTCGAACGCAATTCTAGACGTAAGCCACACTCTTTACATGCCCTTTGATAGCCTCCCTATTACTTCCTCCCTATCAGTTTTCATTCATGTACTCCGCCATCCTCATCCCTCCCAGCGGTGATTTATATGCCCCACAAAAACGTCACTGGTTTCAAATTTAATTCAAGCAATAAAGAAAAAAAGAAAAAAAAAAAAAAAACCTTTTACAAGGTTTCTGGTTTTGGGATCTGATTGCAGTTTCTGTGCTGTTAGTGACAATATTGAGAGGGAATGAAGTCACAGCTGGCTCAGGGTTTTCTTGTTATGACTTTCTCTTTCCATACACAGGTTTCTATACGTCGCGTGGCTCGGTGCCATATAATTCTACATCTTACTGCAAAATATTCACGACTGGAGTCGTTTTCTGGAGCAATCTGCGCTGGCACACACTTTTCATATGCTGTGTTGATGAATAACCGCGCGCTCGGGCTGTCGCACTTATATGTTTTATACACGTATTTTCGCTTTCGGTGCATGTGAGTTGTAAGAAACACGATGATTTTTTTAATGTTTTTACTCTCTCCCTGCGCCCTCGCAGCTGTATGGACGCAGCTGCGACCGATCACAGCTTTTTTTGTGTATCTGAATGTTGTGTGTTTGTCTTTGTCTATGAGGGGGCGGGGGGCACTTTAAAGTGCTGCGTTTTATATTGGTATGAAAAAGTGCGATATAAATGAAGTCTGACAGATTGATTGATTGATTTTTAAAATGATGACGGCTGGACTGTTTTTTACGGTATATCCGTGCGAGTTAATGGCCGTTTTACGTTGTACATGCCTGGGGAAAAAAAAAAAAATGCTTCTTCACACCTGAAGAACCCTTTTGGATCAGGAATTAAACATCTTCAACAAAACCCAAGCGATAAAGGTGTGGGCTGAAACATTCATAGGCTGACGAAGAAAGAATAAATGCCAGAGCAACAAAACTTGGACATGGATTAAATTCAATCGTTTCGTGATACTAATAGTTTTCTCCCAGATGAACCAACATTTGATAACTGAGTGGCAACTTTGCCAAACATCTGCTGAAAAAGGGGTTAGAACGCAACACCATTGATGCTAACATGTTTGCTACATTAGGGTATGGTGCTCTATCAACTGTGCAATAGTGTGGGGCCCCTTTAGGGAGGTTTCCTACTGAGATGTCATTGCAAATCGCCCATTGTTTTTTAAGGGGGACGGGGAGGCGGCTGCTCACTGCACATTTCAGAAAAAAACAGCCCTCAGGCTCCAAGTGTCGGGGGCCCCTATCGGCTCGGGGCCCCAAGCAGTTGCCCACCTCTGCTCATATGTCTTTGTGTGGATTTGGTTGGACAGCCACAATCGACTTACCAATTCATGTCTTTGAGACATTTGACTGAAGCTATGCTGTTGCGTTGACTTCCATTGCTCCCGATTAGACTGCATTGAATGCAGCAACATTATTAATTACAAAAACACAGAGTGACAGATTGTTGGATCAATTTGGCGCAGACTGGAACAAACTGAGCAATGTTCAGCTTTGTTGAATGTATGGTGAAAACAAATTCCTTAGACAACACAATCAGCACGATGGCCAAAGAATCACTGAAGTGAAGTGAAGCGTAACTTTGTCCAGTCTGTTTTTCTTTTCTTTTCTTTTTTTTTCCTCGGCTGATGTGGACGAATATTTGTTGTGCCCTGGGGCATTGTTTCCCCATGTTAGACTGCATCAGGAACCAGAGAGATAAATGGGGCCCGGGCCTGTCCACGGCGTCAGGACTTCCTCTCTGTTCAACCATAACTAGTAATGTCCTTTCATCCAGTGCCTGCAGTGCTATAGATAATGGAGTATTTGAAGAAGAGGGAAACGCTAAAAACAAAGAGAGTGCTATGTGGGTTATGTGGAGGCGGCGGATGAGGTGATCAGAAATGTCAGGGAAAAATAGGACAGCTGCAGAGCGAAAGCATTAGTGCTTGACAGAATTAAATAACATTTCATCTCAACTTGTTGGATTGGAAGAATAAAGGTATTAAAAAAAAAAAAACTGACGGGGAGAAACACAGCTGAGGGGTGATCAGCTGAGTGTGGATGAATGGATGGATGGATGATTGAAGAGAGGTGGGACAGCAGGCTCGCTCCATGGGAGATTGGCACATGTGACATCGTGGCCGGACTCCCCGCAGTTACTGGGACACCACTTCAAAATTCTAAGGGAAGAAGCTGTCAATGTAAACACTGTCTTCGACAGCCAGCCGGTCACATGTATGGTGATAACCAAAATACTGTCATTATAGCCTGACCTCTGCAGCTGAAACATACAGTAAATGTAACAAGGGCACTCAGAGAGCACAGGCCTCTGCCACGGCTCACTTTGTCACCTGAAATGTTTACATTTTGATCCATATGGGAACCTGCTTATAGTTATTGCCATCTTACATACGCATGACAATATTCATTCTGATCTGTTAAGACTTAAAGGTGCATTATGTAATAAATGTAAAGCAACTGGCCATAAAATCCTCCTAATATGTCACAAAGACTCAGGAATAATGTTCATATAACAAACTGAACTCACCAACAACAACAGTGCAGACAAAATATTTGCATTAAAAAAAATATTTTGCAGACTGCAAATCATGTTTATGTTTAGAAATCATGTTTTGGCATGTGGCGCCACCTACCGCCGTCTACCAATCATTGCAGTCAGTAAAGTCTCAGCTGCCGAGCAACCACGGGTTGCCAGATCCAAACAATACATAGTCGAATGGTAGCGTGTCCTGGTAGCATACACATACCACATTCTGATCAATTAATTGTTTTTGAAATATGACTTTGTACAATTTTCTCTATGATGGGAATTTCTTTAAATGTTGATATTTTTGATAAAATCTTTTTACGCACTATATACAGTAAACCTTGTTAAACTTATAAGCATTATTATCCTGGAAGTTATTTTTTATAGATCAAACAGTTTAACTAATGCTATACATCTTGAAAAATCATTATTTGTGTTGCCAGAAAACTGCTTTGAACAGTTCAAAAAATTCAATTCAATTAGTTAAAATGATAAAAAAAAAACCTTGTCGCATTTTTGGTGTGACCATTTTAAAGTTCATCTTAAATAAGGTCAATCTATTTTAAATGGTCTTGGAATGACTGGAACGATGCATGTTCCCCCTTGTGGCACTTCAGAATAAGTCACTAAGACTTTACCCCAAAACTGGTAAATTACCATCATATTGTCTCATCCCTATTTCTGACTGTTTTTGCTGCCATTTCTGTATTACATACATAAACCTGTCAATTCCAACAGCATTGAATCCCAACTTAAGGCATGTATGTGTCTTGGTGAGTCAGTGACGACGGTGACTTGGAGTGTTTTTTCTCCTGATAACCTCAGTTTGTTACTTTTTGATCCTGCTAAATTAAGATAAGGGGCTTGGTTAATTAAACTGTCACATGGCAATACCTTGAGGAATTGCGAGGCCAACACAGCTTTAATTGGGTGGCTGTTATTGTCCCTGTGCTGCCTTCCTTCTCAGGGGGAGTGAAAATAGGGGGGGAAAGTACCCTCTTGGGTCGGTTAGTGGAAGAGATGTTGAATTTGAACATTCAAACGAAGATGAGGCAAAAAAAATAATAAAAAATAGGGCGATGTGGTATATGTGCTAGGCAAAAATAACAACAAAACAAGAGGGAATTTAAGCTATTAATCACGTTACATACATCAAATGTGAAACTCTATGACAAGGGGAGGAAAAGGTTAGACTGAAGATGAGGAGTTTTAATTGCTACCCCAGTTTGTATGAATCCATGTTGTGTAATTTTCTGTACATTGCGCTAATCTCTGTGGCGTGTTAGTGTGAAAAAAGCAAACGCCTCACAAGTCCCATGGACAATGTCAGCAAGCTTAAGATGCATCTGTAATTACCAGCGAGCCAATTAACAGCTGACCTCGCAATCCCACCTCAAACCACAACGATGATCTATCGGGGAGCTTTAGCAGACTGGTGGAGTCAACAGTTAAACGTGATGGATATTCATGCAGTCGGACACAATCTTCAGGTTTACACACACACACGCGCGGATGCTTCATGTAAAATTCAGACCACAGGAGGAACAAGGTGTGTTTGCAAAGGCAGAAGAGAATCCTTCAGATGATCGACCCATACACGTTACTCCTGCTAGTTACAGCACCGATTAACACATTTCTGAAGCACCGCGTGATGTATTGTATTTAAGCTTTATAAAAATAAAAATACATAGCACGTATCATGGGCTCTTGTAGTGCTGGCCAGTATACCGGTCCACATGCTGTCACATTTCAAACCAGTGCATTACTTTGTCGTAACAAGTTTGTAACTAGGGATGAGCCAATATAATAATCGGTATTGGTATTGGACTGATATTGGTTTAAATCCGTGGATGGGATATCAGAAAATTATATATGTATGTGGATGCTTAGCATCACTAAGCATAGAGTGTAAAAATGGAAAACCTTACAGTATATATACATATGTATATGTATATATTTATATATATATATGTGTGTGTATATATATGTATATGCATATATATGTATATCTATATATAGATATACATATATATCTATATATCTATATATATTTATCGGTTAGGTCCATATAATGTCAGAAAATATTGAAAAACCTATACTTGATGATGTTGTCAAATGTCTTGTTTTGTCCACAGATCACATGCAATCACTTTTAATGATTTATTTGTTATATGGAAGGTTGAAAAATGAGAGAACCTGTTACAATTATTCAAATTAACCCAACGAATACTTGCTGATTAATTTTGTAATCATATAATAGGCATTCATTGATTAGTTGTTGTAGCTTGTATGTAATTAAAAAAAAAAAACGATGTTATTTCGACATAGTTGTGGCACTGTTGTTGAATAAAGTATCCTCAACAGCATAATGTCGATCCAGTCGACAAAAAAAAACAATTGTCCATCTGTCCCTGAAGGTGATCAAAATCAGTCTTGATTAACAAGTGGGATCTTGTGGCCGATCGTCTCCCATGCTGCTTCTCATCCTCTCCCAAGTGGGGATCAAAGAGGATGAAGTTTTGAGCCTGCGGGGGATAATCCAGTTCCCTAGATTGTGATAATGCTGCTCAGGATGATCATGTGGATCAGAGCAGGTTTTGGGTTGCATGAGCTCATCTGGTTGTCGGTTTGTGCTTTACGACATAATACACTGTAGTACTCATGTCTGCACTGTGTCGCTGCGCAAAAAAAGAAGATGTGCTGGACAATAGCTGAGTGAACCAGTCAGTACACACAGAGTGATGGAGAAAACACTCGAGCTGTCGTTGTATCCAGGCAACCAGATGAGAATTCAAGACATATTATCGAACAACAGGTGATCGCCACCGTGTTCCTTTGTTTTTCTATAGCTTCTAAATTAAGACCTCCGCTCATACGTGAATTAACGTACATCACAAAGTGGTAAGATATTTTGTTACCTATAAAACACCATGGTTACACAAAATGAAGGGTGATAATCAAATCATGTAAATGAAGAAAATGCATCTAAGGGCGACGTAGAGTTTTGTCTTTGTGAATTTCTTTCCCTTGTTGCTTACAATGGGAATTTACCGTGAGCTGAAGCTTTTTGTCCAAGTGCCGATATTTTCTTTAGCATTTGAATACCGGACCAAACCATCATATCTTCATCAGACAAAGCCATCGAAACTATTCACTTTTGTAAAAAAAAAATAGATTTAATTCATCTGCCTGGCCGGAAAATACCATATTACCACGGGCTGCCAGTTGGCGACAACTGTTCTATAGTCACAGGTTAGTGACATTCTGCATGGTCTCTTCCCAACGTGACCCATGTGTGGTGTTAGTGTCCAGCTGTTCCATCGGCATGACAAGTGGTTCAGGAAACTCCCTCATTGTTCACTGACCAAATGGCAAAAACCCACCAGAATGCTGTCAACGAGCATTTTCCACCCAGTGGTTTTTTGCATTTGCCTGCACCTGTGGTTTTTAGCCCAGGGGGCAAGGGGATGTAAGCGGGGGGGGGGGGGGTGGGGGGGGGGGGGGTGCAGCCTGGTTACTGGCGTGGAAAACCAGTTAGGTTTTCAGGGATTAGTGTGTCGTTTCTGTCCGTCAAGATAAAAACAAGAAAATAGATTGCTTGTGAGTTGCCACCGTTGTTTTGTATGTGTTTTCTTCTCTGAATGCTACAGAGGACAAGCTCACACAGCCTGCCACCTGAATTTGCATGAATGTAATTTGCATGAACTCGCTGGAGCTTGGAGGCAAGTTACAGTCGTGGTGCACGTTTGCATGCATGCCTGCTCTTGTGTGTGTGTGTGTGTGTGTGTGTGTGTGTGTCTGTCCAGGCATGCCCTGTGTAATCTGACAAACACAGCAGAGAACTTGTTAACTATCTAAAACAGTGGTTTCTAAGTGCGAGTAGATCAATACACAGATAAACTTTATAAGGTACAGATGTTTTATAACCCAATCTTAGAAATAGTTTGAAATTTTGATTTGTTAACAACTTAGCACACACTATTGACTACATTTCAACAAGTAGATGTAACATACACAACAAGACTCTAAGTTACATTTACTTAAGGCCACATTATACTTCTCCGACTGCGTAATGCGTTATCCGTCTGCGTCACCACGTAGACCACTCGAGCCTTCATACTTCTCCGTCGCGATGAGGGATACGCACTGCGATTTCCTGCCCGATCAGTAGGGGTCGCCACGCAAGTTTGTTGTGCTTCTGGCTACAGTGAGCAATGGCGTCCGAGGGAGAAAGACTGTTGTTGTTGTTGTTTCAGCTGAATAACATTGACATCACTCACTTTTCTGTGTCCCGGAACGCAGTTTTAAGATAATTTGAGGCGAGAAATTAGCCATTTAGAGTCTAAACATGTGCTGTGTGTATTAAGATATGACGTTTTTATAGTTTGATGTTGTCGGCGGTGATCAGCTCCGCCTCTGTGGACGCTCGGTGCGCACTGTGAGCCGGCACAGAGCAGCTTCGCTTGGCCTGTCCAGCTCTTGCCGTCTCCGTTGTCCCTTGACGGAGTGACGGACACTTAAAAAATATTTAGTCTCTGCGTCGACGCAGAGGACTCTGCGTAACCTACGTAGAGCACTTTACGCAGGAGTATAAATTGGGCTTTAATGTTTTCATCACATATTTTACTAGTTACTTTTTCAGTGTAGTTTTTAAATGTAGGACATTTCAAATTGATCGCACTCAAATGTTATTTTTGCCTTTTCTTTCATGAATAATTATAATTTACTTTAAGGATTTTAGGCTTTTCCTTGAGATTGTCAGATTTATTTAAGTCTGGAAATTGCCCGCACTGGGTTAAGGAACATTTAAATTAGAAGCAATTGTTGTACACATTTGAAGTATTAAGACATCACCCACAGCTTGACAATATGATGCAGCACACACTGCAGTAGAGAGTCCACTACTACTCTGCACTGCAGTGCTTTGCGAGGCCGCGCTGTGAATTTTATCAGGCTGGGATTGTGGAAGTGGATTTTCTGTGTGCGCGAATAACTGTTTGCGAGTGTGTGTTTGTGTGTGCGTACGCCTGCATATGTGTGTGTGTGTGTGTGTGTCCAGGCCCCTCTGGAGTCCATTAATCCCAAATCTAACAGACTTACTGCAGAGGCGGCCTTTGATGTGTGCCGAATGCCTCTCTGGAATATTGAATGCTGCCTCCGTAATGTTCACCTCCCTTCTCTGTCATCAATGCATTGTTGTCGGCTGCCGTGCCATGGGTTTGTTTACCACTCAGGTGTGTTTTCAACAGTTCTCTGATCTGTAATTTTACATCTCTGAGCTCTTTTAATCCCATTCTTATCTCATGTAAGCCCCTCTAATCTTTGACCCTAATCTTAAAACCAGCACATAGAATGAGGCGAGAGATTGAGTTGTTTTTTCTTCTTCTCTCACCTTCACATTTTATGCATACATTTGATGGAGAACGCTGGGCCCTCCAGCTTCTGGATATTTCTTTTTCATGTGCCAACTCTGAGGCTTATTTATCACTGTTTTTTTTTTTTGTTTGTTTTTTTTTTTCTTTCTTCTGTTTATTTGTGTTTTCATTGCAGTGGCCTGGATTTGAACCCAGCCTATTTTGAAGCCTTGCACTCATAACCCACCAAGTCTCAGGAGTGAAACAGATGGAGAGGCAAAGAAAGTATAAATTAGATAGCAGGATGGAAAACACATTTCTGTTTGAAATGATTATCCCTCCTGACGGGGAGAGACGAATAGACCGTTATTGCATTTCCGTCACTTCCTTTTTTTAATGCAATCATACCTCTAAACAGAGCGCGCGAGCGCGCATATGTTTATCCACTCGGAGACACGAGCAACCGGTGTCTAGACTGCAAACACCAATTTGGTTTCGACGCGCAAAAGGAACATCGATGCTAAAGTGATGCTGCTGAAACACAAGGCCAGTCCAGGGGAGTCTTCCTATGAGAGGAGGTAGTGGTGACGGACAGACGGCGAGGAGGAGGTTGCAGTAGCAGAGGTTGGCAGAGCTCACTGTGGTTAATACATCCAAAGTGTGTCAGTTAGCTCTCTAAGTGTGTTAGGCCCCGGGGCTGAGAAAGCCAACACCATCGACTCAGCCTACCTCTCTCTCTCTCTCTCTCTCTCTCTCTCTCTCTCTCTCTCTCTCTCTCCACCTTTCCACTTAGTCTCCGCTCAACAGCCGCCAATATCCTTCGGGGAGGCGCACTGCTGTTCATTGGCACAATTGATCAAATGCCTACATGCTAAAGTGTACGCTTTTTCGCAGAGTTCGTGAGCAACACGTGCTCGAGATCAGATAGCGAGGTGGCGTGCTGCGATGTGGCGTCGATCTACAGATGGTGCGTCTTCACCTTTCCAGTCCTATTTTAGCAAATGCAGTATATACTGTATATATTTGCATATCACACTGTTTATATGCCAGTCCTGATGTTATTCAAGTTAGAGAAAGTATCTAATAGTGATTTTCCGACTGTTAGGGCTACTGCGATTTGATTTTAATGTCACAATTTAGTTCCGAAAACGTGCTGTATTTAGTTTTTTTTGGTTATTATTATTATTCCTCTGTGGTGCGTGTCCTTTAATTTATGTTTGTTTACACTTAATTTTTTCTATAATATCTTAATAATAACAGTCCAGTGCCATATCAGGTCAATCACCATGCTTTTTTTTTTTTTTTTTTTTCCTTAGCTGAATTAATGAGAAAAGAAATACACACCAGATCTTTATACTGTTTTCCTGGGCGGTACGCACTCAAAAATAAATGAATATTAGTGTGGATCATTGATGTTTCTCTTTCATCCTTCAAACCAGGCTCAAACTAGCACTGACTGAAACAAGAATTTTGAATTAATTTAGTTAAATAATTAAATTAGTTTTTTTTTTTTTTTGATGAGTTGACTTTCAAATCATTATTTTAACTTGAAAACATGTATTTGGCATAATTTCCATCACTTGGAAATAAGATGAAATGAAATAACTGAAATGCATGACAAAGTCGTCCAAGTTGTGGACACGTCTTGGACTGAATCAGGCTTGAATTATGGAAGGTGTTGCTACAGACAAGCAGCAGGCTTACTGCAATGTCCTTCTCCACGTGTTTGCGCGATTTCCGTGAATTATTTCGCCCGTAACACACATTCCGACTCAGTGTATCTTATTTCTAACCTCACACAAGGGCTCGATGCTAAGAGTAATCGCGGTCATTTGATACCACAGACCCGCCGATGTCTGAGCAGAGACGAGCAAAGGCCGCGCGGATGTGCAGTCGTCGTATGTATGTGTTGTTTGCGTTTCCAGTGATGGTTGTGCTGAGACAGAGCACTGGCTCTAATCCTGCTGAAGCGAGTACACATGGGAATGATTCCTTGCACAAAGCCATGACACCCTGAGATGCTGAAATCCCTTTGTTTAAAAATACAGAGGCAGACGAGAGACAGAGAGAGAGAGAGAGAGGGATATAACAAAGTGATTTAATTCTGCGAATGTTGACATGATTGTCTGCTGGATCTTGTTGTGCGGATTCCGTGAATGAATCCTCCACGAGCCTTAATGCGTTTATCCGTGTTGTTGTTTTATCAGGACTGTGCAGTGCATCATTTCTGCAATTTCTTCTATTATGGTAAAAAAAGAATGATGGACAAAATGTGCTGAATATTGAGAAAGAACACGCACGATTTGTCTCTCTAATCTGTATGTTGTGTCCGCACTACAGTTGTAAATGTAAATGTAAAAAAACTAAATATTAAATCCATGAAACAGATCATCAGAAAACTTAAAAGAACAATAGTTTCAGTCATTTTGGCAGTATTTATTAACTTTATGAGAATGAAAATGTAATGCAGTGCATTATGGGTGATTTTTTTTTATTTTTGGTGATGTTATTACTCTGCCTCTGTTTGGTCTCCATGAACAGATGTGATATTATTATTATTTCTAAGCAATGTCTTTCATCTGAAAACAGACTCTGTCAAGCAAAACTATCAGACCTGACCGAGGGAGCTTTAATCGAATCAAACTACTGAACGTCCGTGTTGTCGGAGCAGTACAATTCACTTCTGAAGCTTTTCATGGGCACTTGTCTTCAATCATATTCCGACCCCGTTTGCAGGTGTCTCACTTGATAGAAAGCAAATCACTTCCTATGATTCTTGAGCATTCTGTTGTGACGCATTTGACAATTTTTTTTGGAATTTATATGAATTATTACAAAATGTTGGCCCTGCAGTTAATCAGCCCGTCTACTTCTCCACTAAATCAGTTTAAGAAGAGCTCAGTCAAATCATATGTGTTGGGAAGAACTTCAAAAGACAACTCTCTTTGATTTAGCAACTCGTTCTTTCTTTAATGGGGTGTTTTAAAACCTGTTTTCTCCTCAGGATTGAAACTGGATTTCTGTAATGAGCTGGTGGCTCATAGATACTGTACTTATTTTTTTGTTTCTTTTTAATTCCCTGCCCCCTCCCCCTATCGCGCTCTGTCTGTCTATCGCTTTATTTCATGCGCTCACCATCTCTCTAAATAGGCCAAGGCAAGTTACCTTGTTGACAACTGGGGAGAGGAAGTAGATTAAGGCAGAAGAATGTTGATCAGACTTCCTGGTCTAGTCCATGCTATGCTCTGTCCTAAATTTACAACAATTTGGTTCACAGAATCAATCTGCTTCCACATGAATACATCTGAAAATGTATCTCACGTGAGACTAAAACATACGGTGGCCCTGAGGTGCAAAACACAAACGCAAATGACAAAACACAACACAAATCAAAAACACAAATCACAAAATACAAACGCAAATCAAAAAACACAAACGCAAGTCAAAAACACAAATGCAAATCAAAAACACAAATGCAAATCAAAAAAACGCAAAAACATTAACTCAAAATGGAAACGCAAAACACACAACACAAACACAAAAGCATAAAACACCAAAACATTAACTCACATCGCAAACACAAAAGCAGAAAACACGAAAACATTAACTCACAAAGCAAACACAAAAGCAGAAAACACGAAAACATTAACTCACAACGCAAACACAAAAGCAGAAAACACGAAAACATTAACTCACAACGCAAACACAAAAGCAGAAAACACGAAAACATTAACTCACAACGCAACCACAAAAGCAGGAAACATTAACTCACAACGCAAACACAAAAGTGAGTTAATGTTTTCGTGTTTTCTGCTTTTGTGTTGTGTGATTTGTGTTTGCGTTGTGAGTTAATGTTTTCCGCTTTTGTGTTTGCGTTGTGAGTTAATGTTTTTCAGTTTTTTCTGCTTTTGTGTTTGTGTTTTGCGTTAATGTTTTTGTGTTTTTTGATTTGCGTTTGTGTTTTGTGATTTGCGTTTGTGTTTTGCACCTCAGGGCCACCGTAAAAACACAACACTGGAGTTTTTTAAAATTGTATGGATGCTGCCTAAGTGGACCCCTTTCAAACATGACATGATTCTTTATTTGGTGTGTACATGTGTCTGGAAAGAAATGCTGTTTGACTGAAAGAGCCCCGTTTGATTCTCTTCGCAAAAAACACTGTATACGCAAACACAATCTAAGGGTTTCATGTAGCCACCACTGGCAGGAAAAGAAAAAGAGGGAAAAAAAACACACTCTCACTCACATCTGCAAACAGTGAGTAGCTGGAAGTAGATTTGGCGTAGACATGCTGCGTCTGTTTATGTTGCTTATGAGTAAATGTGCTGTGTTACGCACACATACACACACACATTAAACATGCTATATTTAGATCACAAACTGCTCTAAACCCAGGCTAAGGAGGAAAGAAATAAACAAAAGAGAGGGAAAAAAAAAAGAAAGAAGCGGTCCAAAAGCATCCCCTGTCACGGTGCAATCCCCCATGTCCTAATTACACAGGCTTAGAGGAAACGGAGGATTAGCTACTGATTCACCACGCTTCTCGCCTCATCTTCTAATAAGTCCCCTCTTGTCTCCTTGCCACCCTTTGTGCCGCCCTCCATGTCTCGCTGCAGGTAAAAAGTAAAGCAAAAAAAAACACTATTGACCTGTGGCTTCCTGCCTCGCTTTGTTCCTCGTGGCTCTCTGCCTCAGACGACAACACCTAATCCCACTGTAAAAGAAAAAAAAAGGACAAAACTCTGGCTGAGCTGCACTCGCTTTGTTAGTGTCATCGTTTCATGTTCCAATATTTGTCCTGTGTTTGCAGCAGTAAAAAAAAAACAAAAAACACAGGATCACGGTACACAAGTGTCCACACACTTTGTTTACGACATAGAGGTTTTGTTTATAACTGCCTCTTAATTATCAGCCAAGTATGCTTTTTTTTTTTCACTTTTCTTGGCTGGTTATATCTTGAGCTAAATATACCCTCTGGAGTCCAGCTATTCATCTGTGAATGCATGTTTTATTTATGGAGAAATAACTTGATTTACATACAAGTTAAGGGAACCAGTTTAATTGCTGATGTAGGGACTTCTTACGATGTTTTATTTGTCTCTAGGTATTTGTTGTTCTCTTTTCGTTGCAATGCACACCTACTTTGATGGTAAACAGCTCAGGATCAGGTTCATATAACAACATCACATAATACAACCTGTTTTCATATCAAGATTAATACTATAGTTTATTTCTCACTGTTTCATCTGCTTGCACGTGTTTGTTTCATGTAGGTAGGAACGTTAAATATCGCAATGTCTTGTTAAGTCTATGTTAAAGGTGCATTATGTAATAAATCTAAAGCAACTGGCCATCAAATCCTCCTAATATGTCACAGAGACTCAGCAATAATGTTCATATAACAAACTGAACTCACCAACAACAACAGTACAGCCAAAATATTTGCATTAAAAAAAAATATTTTGCAGACTGCAAATCATGTTTTGGAATGTGGCGCCACCTACCGTTTACCAATCATTGCAGTCAGTAGAGTCTCAGCTGCCGAGCAACCACGGGTTGCCAGTTACGTCAGAAAACGCCAAACCTAAAAGACCTCTGTGATTTTAATTTTAATGTAGTAACCGTTTTTGGCCACATTCTTACATATGGCACCTTTAAGTATCAATACTTAACCATCACATTAACATAGACAGTTAGTAGCCCAGTGAAAAAACAAAACATTTTTTTGTTCTGAATTAGCAAATGACCGTCCCATTGATGTGGCAATAAGCAGTTGATGAAATAAATCAATCAAAACAAAAGTGCATTTCTGAATAAATGCGTACATTTCGATGCACCTGTATTTTATCTCAGTGACATTGTGTCAACACTTCTCTAGAAATGTTTCTGCCGACCTTTTTTGGGTATTGGTGTGTTGCAGTGTGAGGGATAATAATCAACACAATATCTGTTAGGACGTCTGGATTCTGACCCATATGATTTTTTTATTTGGACTTTAGTTAGTTTGGATTTATTCGGTTTTGGATGTCAAAGCCATCATAAGCGGTTGTCCATGGAAAAGAGTTCCGCTTAAGTTTTATTTATCGTATCTCTATTTTATCCACACGTTTTTTGCCAAAATGGAACCTTGTGTATTCCCACCTCTCTCTTGCCCTTGCATTTGTTTGCCAGTTATCTTGGCATCATTGTTGTCATCTTCTTGTGTTGTTTATTTGGTCTGTTCACGTCATTCTAACTTGTATTTCCTTTTCCTTAGTCGCCCTGCCGCTTTCTTCACTCTGTAGTTTATTTGATCAAAGCTTTATGTACACAGCGCATATGCCGTATGTGCATGTTCAACATTTTCTTCTCTGCTTTTGGTGTAGTAGAACTAAAGCACCATGGACAGGTATTACAGTGTTTAGAGTCGCATTGGAAGTTCTGTGTAGATGAAGACATTAACTCAAATGATGCCGTGTTTAAGGAAAACTTTTTTTTCAAAATGACAAAGAAAAAGATTAACCTGTGTTCCATTTATGGGCTCCAAAAGGGTCCTTCTAAACCCTTAGAAATACAAGTGCAAAGTAGAACCATACAAGGTTCTTCGGCTTGTCCTCATAGGTGAACCCTTTTTGGCTCCAGGTAGAACCTTTTTATAAAGGTTCCACCTGGAACCCTTTTGGAGGGTTCCACCAAGAACGCTCGGGAAAAGGGTTTATCAGAAGCAAATGGTTCCAGGTAGAACCTCAGCCCTTGTAGACGGACCTTTTTGGAACCCTTATTTCTAAGAGTGTACAAGGGCTGAGGTTCGACCTGGAACCGTTTGCTTCCCGAAGAAAGGGTTCTTGGTAACACTAATGGTTCTAGTAAGAAGCATTTTTGATCCAGAGAACCCTTTAAAACCCCTTTGCTGAATATAGGATCTTGAAAGGGTTATTGGTGGAACCATCCGAAATAATTCCACGCGGAACCTTTATGAAAAGGTTCTATCCGGAGCCAAAAAGGGTTCTCCTATGCCGACAAGCCGAAGAACCTTATATGGTTCTACTTAGCACTTTTATTTCTAAGAGTGGAGACAGGGACTCGGTCTTGAATAAAAACACAAAGGGCAAAAAACAATCAACCACCTACTCTTGTAAACATGGCCATATGGGGACCTGGGAAAAGGGCACTTCAATTTTTTTTTTTTTTTTTTTTTAAATCAACCTGCTGGGTCCATTCTTGGTAAACAAAACAAAACTAGCACAAGGAACTATTTACATTTAACAGTTTTAAGCACTTTGCGCTTATCTTTTACGACGTGTATAAAGGGCACGTTGGTATCACGACGATAATACCACACAGTTTTCCCCGCTTGCCAGTGTTCTGATACACTATTTATATGCCTTTCCTTCCAGGTTCCCGCTTTTTCGTGTTAATTGGTGGATGGGTATAAATAGCTTTGACGACAGAGGAGGGATGATGTTATGGCTTGTTCTTCTCAGACATTTATATCTAATAGCTTGCCTTTGGCTGCTCTGCTACAATTTTTCCCCACCATTAAAACACTCATGGAGTGGGAGAACAAGGAGGAGTAGAGAGAACTATAGCTAGAGGAAATGTGAATTATACAAGGTCTTAAGTCACAGGTTGAAATGGATGATCAGGTTTTTTTTTTTTTGATTGGCTGTTGCTTGGATCATCCCTAACTGATCTTTCACTATCTTGTGTGTGTCTGAGAACAGTGCACCCACCCTTAAATACAGCATACAAAAATAGTTAATTGTCTGTTCCCCTGTCTCCAGTTATGACAGAAACACTTACGGTGAGAACTAAGTTGCAAAAAATCATGCAGTTTGGAATTTCCATTACAAGTTACAGTTGTGGTTTTGCCTTGTTTGGCCTTGGTTCCCATGGCAGCTCATTACTGTTCAACCCGTTTGTTGAGTTAGTTGTGGTTTTTTTTTTCTCCCCCCCCTATCTAGTCTGATCATCACAGATAACAGAAACAGAAAGATCCCAGGGTTGACCTTCACCAACAGCTCAGGCCTACAGAAACTGTGAAAAGCCGAGGTTGAACAGGTCACAACTCACAGAATACAAAGATGCTCATGCTTAAATGGAGTACCATCCTTTAAATCTGTTTAATTCATTAATCATCATCATCATTGTAGTTTCTGCTGCTAGTTGTCAAATCAATCTAACAAATCAACAAATCGACCTTAGCAAAAGACATAGTTTGACGATGTTGGGAAGTAGTGTGGGATCGTGGGAACTCTTGTCTTGTTTGCTTTCCCTATCCTTGTTTGCACTTCATGAGGAGTGGTGTGGCAGTAGAATGTTCAGGAAACAAACAGGTTCAAAACAAACAGTTAAGCCACTGCTGAGAACGCTGTGTTTTATTGTAATCTCGGGCTCAGCGAGATCTCGAGAAAAAACCCGGTCCGGTTACGTAAACAGCGGTTCTCCGGAACAGCAGATCGTCCTGCTCCGGGCACTAGTCCGGGCACATCCGGTTGCGTACATTGAACCGCAGAAGAAGAATAACGTCCGTTGTGGAGGTGTTTCACGAGCGACAGTGTCTTCTGACTCTGGGTCTGATTCTGGGTCAAAGGTCGTCAAAGGGACTGCGGCGGGGAGTCGTGAAGAAGCTATTTTTAAACATTGTTAAAACAATGTTTTGATAATGAGTAGCAGTGCATCCACTGTTCCAGAGGGGGGAGCTGCGCTTCTGAGAGCGGGTGTACTTCCGGGGTACTGGCCAATCACAAGACTCTGTCTTCTGGGTGTGAGAGTTGAGTCTCAAATCTCGCGGCTGGGAAACACCGTCAGAAAAGACAGATTTCTATCGGCTCGTTTACAGCAACTAGGAGGTTTTTGACCATGAAAACAAGTTAATGTATGTAAGTAGACCTCCATAACTAACATATATGTGCAACAGGACCACTCTGTGTGAGCTTTAATATAAAATAGTTTGAAGTAAATGGAGTATAAATGGGCCTAAATGAGGGAGGGTTAAAGGAACACTGAAAACAATAACATCTAGTCGTAGACTCAGGAGCATTTCCAATGTGCACTGACAAGCACGTATACGCACCCGTGCCAAATCATGCACATGCATGTGACATCTTTTATGTAACCAGGTAGGTCACTTGCACACACACATTTTTTTTTTTTTTTTTGTATTCATAAGAGCCCTCGTTGTTGCTCCATGTGAAAAGGAAAGAGCTGTTTGAAAAAAAAAAACCATCACACTGGCTTTTCCACATGGCCCTCATCTCCACAACCCACAGACCTCTCTCACCACCCACAGCACACAGTCCTGGTTGCTCACCATTGATTAGGCTTTTGTGTGTGTATGTGTGTGTGTGTGTCTGTGTTTTTGCCTGTTTGAATATGAGCCTTTGCTCACCATCTTCCTCCCTCTACACAGGGTTTTTCATCTATCTCTCACTCTTCCATGCATAACTACTATCTCCTTTGGGTGTTCTTTGAACAACTTAGTGAGGCATTAGCTGATGGAGAGAGGCCTGCAGCTGGGGTAGGGAATGCCTGGAGAGAGGATGCGTTTGATCCTGAGATATACGTCCTTGGTGTTGGTGTCTGCAATCACCAGCAGCCACCGCTGCTGCCAAGCATTTCCCTGCTATGTGTCCACATCCCCTCGCCTCCCACTGTGATAAAAGCTATTCCACTGGGGAGAAGTATCCTTCTCCTTGTGCTTAAACACCAACGCGAGGGCAATTCAGAACCATTCCCTAAATGCATACTTGTGACTGAACTGTGTATTCATAATTGTACTCTAAACAACAGATACGTGTATTTAAAACTGTGGTTTACTGTTTTTGAAATGACATCACGGACTTGTTTTCCCGCAGAGTCAGTGTAAAAATGCCCCGTCCCTCAGCAAAACCGTGATGACTATACAACCAAAACAGCCGTTTCATGGAAAACACCATAGCCTTGCAGTCTCCTGGAGTACTGTTGACAAAACAGACTGAGAGAGAGGGAGAGGGGGGGAGGGAGTGAGGGAGGGAGGGAGGGAGGGAGGGCAACCTGCTGCCCCAGCAACACTCTGGTTTAGAATCATAACAATATCAGATGAAGTAAATCACCTGAGTAATGTTTCCCATTTTCACCGGCGCTGCGCTGCCGCGTGAGGAGGGAGAAAAGGGAAATGAGCAGAATCAATCCATAAGTGAAATGATGATAAAAATTTAATTCACGGCAAAAAAAAATACATTACAGATGTAGTTTTGTGTGATTGCATTATTTGTAATAAGTGGTGGAAATTCAAGATTTTGAAAAATAAACAACAATACTTTGTTATTAAATATTGGGAGCCACAGACCTAATTTGATTTTGATATTGATTTGTGTGGGCAGGAAGCAGCATATACCATTTCTATACATATATATATATATTATATTATATAGTGTATGTTGTTTGGAATACTGGCGACTGAAGAAATATTTTTTTTTTATATTTATTAAACACTAGCCTCAGTCAGAGTGGAGACACCTCCTGTGTGCACACTTCAAATATTTAGTCACCTTGATTGGCTGGGAGTGAGTGTTGAGGGATCTGTGTGTGTGTGTGTGTGTGTGTGTGTGTGCATTCAGGGGGATGGATCATGGATCAGCTGGGCTAGCTAACAGTGGGTGAGGAGATTAAAGCAAAGTCACCCCCCCCCCCCCTCCCTTTGCACACACACACACACACACAAACACACACACTGCAAGCTCCCCCTGGTGAACAGGTGCAGTCATGGTCCACCACAGATGCTCTGGACTATTTGTCAGCTGCCATTCCTCCTGTTCTCTTCCTGTTTTTTTTTTTTTGTTTTTTTTTGTTTTCATAACACAACTTCAACACACAACAAAATACACCATTGGAGAGTTTTTTTTGTGTGTGTGTGTGCTCCAGGTATTACTCGTGTTGTAGGGACCGAAATATGTCAAATTTACACGATGGGGTCTTTTGGTAATGATTACATTTTAAGGTAAAGACATGTCGTGCGGGATGAGGATGAGGTTAGAGTACGTCCGGAAAAATGTATTTGTAAGTTGCATGTAAGCCAATGTGGGACCGGACTGTGTGTTTATGTGTTCTTGTATTTGGGACCTTTTCTGGCATCAGCACTGACCTTGTCAGGTCTTCACGGAGACCAAAACCTGGTCTGTAATGAGCTCGTTACTGAGGAACTGGTTAAGTTTAGGACTAAGATTTGACTCGTGGTTAAGTTAATTGAGTTAAGGTCCGGGTTAGACGTGAACAGGCTGCTGGTTATGGTTAGGGTTTGTTTAGGTTGTCCAAATTAATGAAAGTCAGTGCAGTGTCCTAAGAGGAATATCTGCACAGACGTGTGTGTGTGTGTGTGTGTGTGTGTGTGTGTGTGTGTGCACAGTGCTGTCTCAGTTTCTCCCTCTCTTCCTCCCCAGGAAGCCCAGTGTGTGACAGAGGGACATTAATCACAGGGCTGGGTAATAAAGCGAGAAGGGATGGGCATGTAGGGCCAGGAGGGGCAGGCGTCTGGAGAGAGAAAAGGGTGTTTAGGGAAATCACAGCATGCTTTATGACACACACCGATACACAAGCACACTTCTTTTTTTTTTTTCTTATACTCAGAGATTTAGGTACACATCCTTCATGCACTATATTGGAAGTTTGAGAAATCAAATTGTGCAGAGGAGCAAAAACAAGTCGGGATTACGGGGATTGGGTTTTGTTTTCTGTCTGTTAGTCTGTGTTGAAGGAGTCCTGCACCGTCCTGTTCCTAAGGGAGTCCATGACTCACCGGGGTCCAGAGTAATTAGGTGCAAATTAAGTGAAAGGAAAGAAAACAGACAAAAAGAGATGAACAAAAGAGATGGAAGTGTTTCCCAACTTATCTGTGAGGACCCACTTTTTAAAAAGTGACCCAATTCACAAAATTTCTCACAATTAACGTGACTAAATGTCTTTCTTTCGTAAATATTTATTAAGTGACATTTAATTTGTGTATAATAGCACCAAATAATCATTACTCAACCCTGATAAGCTTTTGTTAGCATATTTTCCGTTGCCCCTTGTGACTTTTATTGTAAAGTGTAAAACGTGCATCCCTTAAGTTCAGAATAATTTTAATTGAACTGTAATTAAGCATTTTTTAAGCCAACTATTAAACCTTTATTGATGTTCCTTGTAAGATTGTCAATGGTTAATGCATGTAATGGTTAATTGTGTTCATGTAAGTTAGCCTGTGAGAGGTTGACGATGGTGAATAAATGCTTAATTATAGTTAACTAATGCTTATTCAGTTCTCGGGTAAATTATTACTGGTATTACTGTGTTAACTGACTTTACCAGTAGCTTTATAAACAATACAATACTGCATGTTTTAATTGACTGTGCCACTGTTGCTATGACACACACACATATATATATCAATACATTTATTTATTTTTCCATCCTCTATTTTTTCTTACTTTTGACCTCTGTGTTATTGGACTTTTTTTTTTAATATCAACCTCATTCCGTCTTGACATTTTACAGTGGACACTGGGTTGTGAATCATATCAACCAAAGTTGCGATGGTGGATATTATGTGCGTGGGTGTATGTGTCCCTATGGGTATGTATCACCACCCTTCAATTCTTTTTTTTGCCCGTGTATTTTTTCTGTTGCATCTGCACTCGCAGGATTCTTTCCTCAAGGAGTATTAGAAAAAGGGTAGCGTGAAAAATGAGATACCAATAATAGTTTTCTGTTCTTGTAAATCCAACGTAACTACACAATAAAGAGCCGACACTCTGCCTCCTCGAGATTGGAGTACACGACAAAAAAATAGAGTCAGGGGAGGATGTCACTGCAATTCCAACTTTTATTTCAAACAGAACAATAATAATAATAATAAAAAAGAAAATCTTGCCCAAGGACACACCGGCATGTAGTTGAGAGACAACTTCCTCTACCACTGATCCACAGTCGCCCCTTAGTTTGTTGCACATTTTCCACAGTGAAACCGCATCACTGTCTACTTCCTGTTTTTGATATGATGCAGAGTTGGTAAACACAGTGTCCTTTTTGCTTTTAATCAAAGATGTTTCTTTCAAGCAGCTTTGCAATTATTGTCATTATATATCTGTTTCATGTGCTCTAAGCAGTGAAGATTACTTGCAGCTATGGAGCTCGTTCATCCCACTCATTGTTACCCAGTCTGTCTATTGTGCCCAAAAGCGAAGCAATTAACCCTGTCAAAGGAAGCACGATAGTCCTACTAGCTCTGTTTTAAATAAAGAAGAAGCCTCAACAAGTTCTAAAGATTATGTAGAATAAATTAACTGTGTACTAAAGAGCTGATTCCAGTCAAGTGTCTACAACAGTTGCAAAGATTCAAACAACCTGACCGGACCAAATTCACCCTCTTCACTTTCTTTGGACTTCTAATCCAGTGTCTTTTCTATCTCTTCAGTAAGAAATATTTAAAGTGGACCTAGACCGGAAGTTCCAATCAACGCTGTTTTTTAGTGTGTATCTGCGTCATTACCTTGTTCAAGAAGCCCTGAAGGTTCAAAACAAACAGTTCAGCCACTGCTGAGAACGCTGTGTTTTATTGTAATCTCGGGCTCAGCGAGATCTCGAGAAAAAACCCGGTCCGGTTACGTAAACAGCGGTTCTCTGGAACAGCAGATAGTCCTGCTCCGGGCACTAGTCCGGGCACATCCGGTTGCGTACATTGAACCGCAGAAGAAGAATAACGTCCGTTGTGGAGGTGTTTCACGAGCGACAGTGTCTTCTGACTCTGGGTCTGATTCTGGGTCAAAGGTCGTCAAAGGGACTGCGGCGGGGAGTCGTGAAGAAGCTATTTTTAAACGTTGTTAAAACAATGTTTTGATAATGAGTAGCAGTGCATCCACCGTTCCAGAGGGGGGAGCTGCGCTTCTGAGAGCGGGCGTGCTGAATATGTCACTTCCGGGTACTGGCCAATCACAAGACAGTTGGGAAGCCGGGGTGAGATTTGAGTCTGAAATATCGCGGCTGGGAAATAGCGTCAGAAAAGAGGATTTCTATCGGCTCGTTTACAGCAACTAGGAGGTTTTTGACCATATAAACAAGTTAATGTATGTAAGTAGACCTCCATAACTAACATATATGTGCAACAGGACCACTCTATGTGAGCTTTAATTTACTTGAAGGTTTCATAGATGAGGTCACAATAAGAGGCTATATGACTGAACAGACTCTTTGTTATGTACTGTAAACATATGGTGCGCAGTAATGGATTTTGCATCAGATCAATCTAATCAAATCCAATTGAGTCATTCTATGAGAAAAAAAGTATCTTTCTGAAATGTAATGACCTTTAAACTGTATATTCAAAAAGGAATAATGCTCATTATTAGTGTGATTCAACATCATACCATATGGTATCACTGACAGAGAGGTGAATAAAAATGGGAGTATACTGCTTTCATTGCAGGTGTATATAGTGTAATATATCTGGAACCATGCAGCGGGAGAAACTGGAGATTGAACACACCCCTGCTAGCCAAATCATTGCAGTCAAATTTGTCCTTGGTGGAGGCTTCTGCTGCCCATCCCAGTCCGCTGGTGGAACCATGCAGAAGAAAAAGAAGAGGGGGGGGGGGGGGGGAGAGAAAGCGAGATGAATGTCACCCCCGCTCTCGTATGTCATATTGTTAGCCATAGATATGAGGAGAACGCCTCAAGGTTGAACGTGCAGCCGAGACATGAATAATCTATTGCAGGTTTCCTTCGACTAAATAGAGGGAGATGTGTCTGCATGGATTATTTATGCCTTAATATGCACACGGTGAATGGACAATCACCTCTGAGAGCATGAAGACGTTGCAGGGTCCAAGTTAATTGTGTGTGTCTGGAACGCACTGCATGCACTGCATGCTGCGGTGAGAGCCAGTCGTCGTCGTCTCGCTGTTGGAGCACGGTTTTACTCGTAGGGCTTCACATGTTGTGGCTCGGTGATGGATTATAGTAATAGCGTGTGCTGTTTCTGAAAGCGTGGTCAGGTTTGCGTTATTTATTTACACGCTTTCATCCAAATCATTGATCTCGGAGCTTTAGTTGCTCTGTGTCCAGTGCATTTGCCTCACTCCCACTCCACTTTAATTGTAGTCCATTTCGCACACTGGACTGTGGGGCTTCCTCTCTCGTCCTCTTTTCCAGTTCACCTTATCTCCTCTTCAGATGACTGCCTCGACACAGGAAATGTCAGACTGTCTTTGCCTGAGCTCATTTGGCTTCTTCGAAACATTTTGTGAAGTGGCTAAAGCTCATCTCTGCAGCTTAGGAGGGCACTCTCGCAGAAATCTAGGCTGCGGACCCACAACACGGCACAGACAGGCCCCGGCCAAGTGCACTCAAACATGTCCACTCTGCCTGCCTGTCCGCGTCAATGAAAGATTGTATTAGCCCAAAGTTTGTGGTCTTTAAAGCAGCACTCTCGCCTCTAAAGGTCCATGCATCACATAATGTAATCGATTTGGTGGCTTCACAGCTCCTATCAGTAATATTGTCTTTACATATTTGGTTGCGAATGATAGTGGAAATGCTTTAAAAAAGGGCCTAAATAGAAGTTGGCTTTAAAATAAATAAAATAAAATAAAGCCTAAGGTACCATTCAAATGCATTTGAACTGGAAATGTGCATCGGACAGAGTGGTACCATTTGGATGCACATCTGTTGTGACAGACCTGTTTTTTCCTGGGTGCATCCACATAGTGCTGAGATGAAAATACCTCAACGTACAAATGTAGAAAGTAAAGGATGGGACGCTTTTATTTCTTTGGTTCCATCCAGTGTAGCGATTTAAGTCATCTCAGCAGCTCCCAGGGTTTGGTTCTAACAGTAACAAAGGTAGAACAGTTCGTCACACATTTGTTAAAAATATTCATCGAACATTTCAGAAGAAGGAATATATATACATATATATACATTTATATATATATAAATGTATATATATGTATATATATATATACATAGAAATACACACACACACATAGGGTTTAAGAGTGCAGCTAACAATTATTTTCGTAATCCATTAATCTGATGATTATTCTCTTGATTAATCGTTTGGTCCATAAAATATCTGAAAATGTTGGAAAATTTGATTCGCAATCGAAATTGAAAAATCCAAAAAATGTTGTTGCAAATTATTGCAGTCCTAAAAAAAGTTATTTGTTCCTTATGGGATCTGTCAGGAATGCGGATTTGTCTCGAGAACATTATTTTAGTTCAAACCGTTGATATTCAGAAGGCAAGGTTAACAGCAAAAGGCAAAAGTCTCTAACTCACATATTATTGCTAAATGCCACTTGTGCTAATGATGCTTGCTTTGGCACGTGCAAACATCAGCAATGCAGAACTTAAGCCCATATGAATAAACTTGTCTAATACCCCTTTAATAAAATTAAAAAAAAGCTGCCCCAGTTCTATTGCACCACAGCAAACAAGCAAGTGGCTGCAGTGAAAATTAGCAGCGTGGTGTTGGTTTGCAATCGCTTGGCTCCTCAAACCAGCAGAGATGTGTCACGCTATTTAAAACCGATATGTAAATGAACCAAAGCTTAAAACATTTGCTTTGGAGTCTATGAAAAGCGAGCCTTTGGATTTGACTGCTGTTAAAGGCTGCTGTGTGTTTTTTAGCTTTCTTGGGTTTGTCTAACCTGTGAACTTTTTTTTAAAATTTCATCAAAATTGGAGGAAAAGCAATTTTGCTGAAAGACTGTTGATATTTAAACCCAATAGCAAAATAAACACACTTCCACTTCCCTTCAGTGCTTCTTCAGACTCTTTGCCCTTCTCAATTCATGCTCATACATTGCACAGGCAATATCACAAAGGCAGAAGATACAACAATAATAATAATATATTAGCACTTTTAACACTTTTAACACAACAGTTTGAAACAAGCAAAGAAAGTATTAAAAAATAACACGTACAACCAGACAACGTTAAAATACAACCTAGCAAAAGTTCCTCACGTAGTTCCTCAAGCAATAACAGCATACATACATGTGACGTCCACCTCAATTCCGTTCAATTCTCCGAGGTCTCTACCATATTCTGACTGGCCATTGGGGGCAAAGGGAGAAATCGTGGTGGACCTTCAAGTGATCACATTTATTCAGTTTTCACCATGCCTGCAGGCATCATTCCTCCATGCTGGCACTTTTTTTTTTTTTTTTTTTCTTTTCCCATGGACTTAACCATGCCACCCATTTTTCTTCCGCAGTCCAAATAAATCTAGTTGAAAACTCCAAAGGGTCTCACTGCATCCAAAGGGGAACCTGCTCCATCTCTTTCCCCTGGTAGTCCTTAAATTAGCACTCCCCATTAGGACATGCCAGATTTACCCTTTCTTGCTCCCACTGCAGCCATTCTCCCATGTCTCCTCATCTCCTCCTTCCTTTGTCCTTTACACGAATACCCATTGTTGCCAAATGACTATATATGTGTATACATATACACACATACATATATATATGTGTGTGTATTAGGTCTGTCACTATATGATTTTGAACATGGGATGTGAAGTTTATGTTCGAACCATTCTTACTCGTTGGAAATGTCGGTGACCTTTCCTATTTAAGTACTACCCCTTAGAATCCAGCAGAGGGCATACATAAAGTTTCGTCCGTATCGTATGACATTGTCAAGGACAAAAAGTGACAACATCTTGGAAATGCAAGCTTGGCTCATAAACCTGTGTCATGTTCTTAGCACGTGTTCTCATCTGCAGGTAATATTGTAAATTTAAAAAAAAAGCGCCAAACTCAGTCCTGAATAGCAAATAACAAATGTTAAACTGCTAAAAAGAAATCTTGTCATTAGTAAATACGGTGTGGACACCCCTGATCTAGAGCCACAGGTTGCAGACCCCTGGCCTTGACTAACATTAAAGGTGCATTATGTAATAAATCCCATAAAATCCTCCTAATATGTCACAGAGACTGAGAAATAATGTTCATATAACAAACTGAACTCACCAACAACAACAGTACAGACAAAATATTTGCATTCAAAAAAATATTTTGCAGACTGCAAATCATGTCTATGTTTTGAAATCATGTTTTGGCGTCATGTGGCGCCACCTACTGCCGTCTACCAATCATTGCAGTCAGTAGAGTCTCTGCTGCCGAGCAACCACGGGTTGCCAGTTACGTCAGAAAACGGAAAACCTAAAAGACCTCTGTATTTTCGAATTTTAATGTAGTAACTGTTTTTGGCCACATTCTTACATATGGCGCCTTTAACTACATACTGCATTAACTAACATAACGTAACTTAGTTGCAAAAACACGAACACAAAAGTGGCTACTACCAGATGCTTTACATTAAAAACGTATGTGATAACTGAATATGTGTTCCTCAGTGAACATTATGTTTTTGCAATGGCTGCTCGTGGCTATGTAACAAATGCATCAGCACAACTGTGGTAATAACAGCTTGGTACTTTATGTAATTGAGAATTATTATTTTTTTTTTCTCAGTCTGATTTCTGCTTTTCCTCAATGTATAAACTGTCAAATTATATTATATGATATAATTTGACGTGACAGTGTCATAGTGATGTTTTTTCAATAACAAGGCCACTCCTGAAAAGGTTTGAAACAAGCTTGCGTGATACCTGCTGCCTTCTTCTATTTAGTGGCTGTCCTTTGTTTCCATCTTTATCTGTCGTCCTGTTAAAATCAATCATTACAGACTTTAAACACATTAAAACATAATCACTTAAAGAAGCCCTCTCATAATTGTTTCTCTAACACTGGAGGGTTCGGGTGGATGTCTTTTGTCAGCCTTGGCAACTGTCTGCACTCCATTAATATGCATTAGACTGGGCTAATAACACAGTATAGACCTAGGGAGACTTTTAAAGCGGAACTAGACCGGAAGTTTATCGCTGTTTTTGTTGGTGTGTATCTGCGTCATTACCTTGTTTATGAAGCCTGACGGTTAGAAACAAACAGTTCAGCCATTGCTGAGAACGTTGTGTTTTATTGTAATCTCGGGGCTCAACGAGATCACTGAAAATCCCGTAATAGTTACGTAAGCAGCGGTTCTCCTGAACAACCGATTGTCCTGCTCCGGGAGGTAGTCCGGGGCACATCCGGTTACGTACATTGAACCGCAGAAGAAGAATAACGTCCGTTGTGGAGGTGTTTCACGAGCAACAGTGTCTTCTGACTCTGGGTCTGACTCCGGTTTAAAGTCATAAAAGGGACTGCGGCGGGGAGTCGTGACGAAGCTATTTTTAAACACTGTTAAAACAATGTTTTGATAATGAGGAGCAGTGCATCCGCCGTTCTAGAGGGGGGCGCTGCGCTTCTGAGAACGGATGTGCTGGATAGTACTGGCCAATCACAAGACTCTGTCTTCTGGGGGTGAAAGTTCACTCTGAAATCTCGCAGCAGAAAAACACTGTCAGAAAAGAGGATTTCTATCGGCTAGTTTACAGCAACTAGGAGGTTTTTGACCATAAAAACAAGTTAATATATGTAAGTAGACCTCCATAACTAACATTTATGTGCAACAGGACCACTCTATGTGACCTTTAAAGTGTTAAAGGTTGTTTGCTGTCTGTGTGAATGACAGTGGGTGGGTGGGTTAGGGGCTCTGATCAGTTTGGGTGCTCGAATTATGCATGTGCGGATTGAGCCGCATTACGGTTCGAGTGGGTAAAAACACCTGTGCGTGAGCTTGTGATTGCATGATGCATGATTTGTGCAGTTGTGCATGTGAGACTCTGTCTCTTAATGTCCTCTAAGTGTGCAGCGGTGCGTCATTTCAGACTGAGTTTCAGCCTCGCAGATGCTCGGGAAAACGCAGCTCGTGCGGACGCTCGTGCAATATGCACAGCTTTCTGGAAACGGCGGTGTTAAAACAAAGCTCACGTTATTTCTGGTTATTGTCCAATGGAACGAGATATTGAAAATAAATAATTATTTATAACTCAATTAGAAGTGTGTAAGAATCAGTGACATCAAGACAACAATCTTCTTTCTCCTTCGTTAGTTTAAATGCATTGAGTTTTTGTGAAGCAGAGCTGTTGTGCTTCACCTCTGTAAAGTAAGGCTCTTATATTATTATTATTATTATATTAAAATTACATAAAAGACTTATTCTGAGGCTATGGAATTGTAAAATGCACTGTTATTTTTATAAAATGTATCATACTTATGGGTTTTTTTATTCTCTTTATGCCAAAAATGTAACTTTCTGGACCTTTAACAATTGTTACAGGATTTCAAATTTGAAACCATCGCTGTTTTTAAGCCATTTAGACCAATATAACACTGTCAATAATAGCATTGAAAACAAGAAACAATGTATTATTTGTACCATTTTCATTTGTTGAATGTGTACTTTTGGGATATTGTTTGGCTTGTCTTGCTTTCATCCCACCCAGCCAATGGAAGAAAAAAGAAAAAATCCATTTGTGGCAAAGCAGATGCTCTATTTTTTTTTTTTTTTACCCAGTTTTTCTCTTCACACCCAAGAGGAGAAGGAAATGTGCTCCTTTTTCATTTTATTAGTTTTTTTTTCTTCTTTTTTTCCCCCCAAGTTCTGCATCCATTTGACACAGACATGAGCACTGCCGTAATCAGCCAGAGTGTGCATCCTTCTGAATAGAGATGAAAGAGGGGAACGTACACACACACACACACACACACACACACATACACACACACTTACGTGCACTCACAACAAGAAGGAGCCCACAACACAAACACACCGGGGAGAAGCACAAACCATTTGGCACACTCGGCCTGTCTAGGGAGGCCTTCAAAGCCCACTGACATGAATGTATGATAACGGCACTATGCCTTTGCCAAACTTTCAACTGTTGTTGTTTTTTTTCCCTCTCACTCCCTCTCCATCCTTTCTGCATGCTCTGCCATCCCCTTGATCAGAGCCTTGGAAAGTGCTAGCAGGTGTCCCTGAATCCCCCTGGAAAGGTGTTTGTTTGTTTGGACTGGGACACCCGTAGTTGGCTCTTTCTTCTTTACATCATTTAATTTGGCTCTATGTTATATTCCAAACTTTAAGCTCCTACTCTTTGTACTGCACCATTCAATATACCCCCTTCACCACTGATCAAAAGACCTGTTTAATCCCAGGTTTAAACTGTTTTTTTGACTGGGAATGACAGGTCAAATGACTGCAGGACCATGTAGTTTACTGTATATTAGCGGGAAGTGCAACACACTAATTGCCGACATTTCTGGTCCAAACTAGTGTGTAATAATTCCATGCCATACCATGAAGATGCACATTATGTTTTCTGTCCATTAGCATAGCTTTTGGTCATGAATGTGTTTAGCGAACATTACTTTATACAACTTGGGATATATAAATTCCTATTTTTATGTCATTTTATTAGCATCTTAGCAGCAATTTAAATTCAACATCGGAAGTCCTGTTTAACAAGTTCTCGCCAACATCTTAATAGATCAGGGTTTATTGTGCCCTTCTTATGCTGCGTTCCCGAGCCCATCCAAATAAAAAAATGGGATGTGGGACTTATCCTACCTGAATTGTACTAGCTCCTACTTCGAAGCGTTCCAGCAATTGAAGTCGAATGTTAGAAAACATGGACGATAGATTTATGTTTGAAGAGGCGTTTTGACTGTCAGCAATTCAGTCTACTAACATACACAAGCGAGCCGTATATGTAAAAGCCATACATATAACGTCATGAGTGTACTTTTACCGTAGCCCTACATTTCTTCATGCTAATGGTTAACAACGACGACATAATTTCACGCCATAACATGAAAAACAAGTTGTGATTGAAATTGCTGTGTTTGAAACAACTCTACACGCAGAAAAGTAAAGTTTATAGCCTGTTCATGTGACTCCATGGGCGCCGCCATTATTCTCCGACGTCATTTTGGTGACTTTGCGAGTAGGAGGTCCCACTTCGACAGGTATTCCAGTGCACTTTTTCTCGTTGGAGGTAGTCCCACGTCCAACTGGTTTGGATGGGCTCTGGAACGCAGCATTATTCATGATGTAAATAGCTATACAGATCCAGAAAGTCTTCTGGATCCAGTGGATCAAAATGTAAATACTTCAAGGTGCCGGTGTATAAAATGCAGGTGACAAGGTTTTTGAGACTCAGCAAAGATCTGCACTCTCTGAGTGATCTTGTTGTGGCTGTTTTCTTTTTCCTCGGACTTAATTTGTTCCCATTGTGTTTGTGACACAGGGAGTGGAACAAAACCACTTGACTGGCAATTGGAATGTTATTAATCACATTTTTTTGTCTAACTGTAACCTGGGTAACCTCATTTTAGTGTAAACAGTAGACTATAGTAGCACTATGATGTTTGCTTTGTCATTTTCTCATTCGTTCTTGATGTTTTACTATATTCTATGCAACCCTGACACCAATATAACTTTTTTTTCCCCATCTCCCCCCCCTGCCTTTCTTTCCATCCACAGATGAGGATTGTGTGAATTGCACTGAGGAGTGCCGTGTACTGGGTCATTCTGACCGCTGCTGGATGCCCCAGTTCCCCGCTGGAGGAAACCAGGCAGAGGGCATCGACTACCGCAACAATATGTTTGTGCCAGCGGGGATGGAAACCGTTCCCGAGACGGAGACCTACGAGACGGTCAACCCCAATGGCAAGAAGACGTTCTGTACGTTTGGGAAAGAGAGACGTGACCACACTATTCTTGTCGCCAATGTCAAGCCCTACTTAAAGGCGAAACGGGCGCTCAGCCCACTTCTCCAAGAGGTGCCGTCAGCCTCAAGCAGTCCGACCAAGGGTTGTTCCACCGCATCTCCCTGCTCGTCAGTCAAAAGCCCAGCGGACGGGGCTGAAGGCAAACCTCCTCCCGCCACCTGCTCTGGGCACTATGGTCCTCCTGATGGTCAGTTCCTATCACCAACCAAACAAAGCAGGGAGCAGGGGGTGTACCCCCCCTTGCCTCCCTCAGACCCAGTGGCCAAGGTGCTCGCGGAGGCACGCTCCCGGATCAGCCAAGAGGCGACGGGCGAAATCGAGTGTCCACTGGAGCAGATGGAGCCCGACGCGAACCGTGACGGAATGGACGCCGACCAGGTAGTGAGAGACATCGACAAACTATTGCAGGACTGCAGAGGAAGTGAGGCCACCGGCACGCTCAGGAAGTGACACAGAGGACTGCAAAATAAAACAAAGAACAAAATGGAGCGGTAGATACAGGAATAGGAGGCTATTCCCGACAAACTCTCATACAAAACTGTCACCAAAACGAATCAAAAAGTTGAATGACTCTTACCACAGGAGCTCTTTCCTCTGTATTTGTTGTTGAAAAGTACCCACTCTGGTCCCATGATTGGAACATTTATTATGTCAGTCACCCAGTTTTGGTGCTGAGATCCGTATCAACAGGAAAAAAAAAAGAAGAAAAAAAAACGAACTTGGTTACAAACGTGAATTCTGCTGAATTTATAAACTCTTTTTTTTGTTGTTTTGGATTCTTAAGCAAATCGCAGAGGCCTCTCTGCCTCTGGCACCTCGCAAGCTCTTATCTAAGTGCCCACCAGCTCATAAAGTGTGTTGTTCATGGTCTCTCGTGAAAGCCCTACATTTCTCAGTGTGCATAGATGGATTTTTCTGTTTTGTGTGATGGCCATAGAAACTGACTGGGAAAAAAAAAAGAAAAAAAAAAAAAGGACTACTCGTGGTCAGACGTGACAATCGACACCGAAACAGGAAAAAAAAAAAAAAATAGTTCTAATCTATTTGGGACATTGAAAGACCAAAATACACAAAGCAACCTTATCTTTTTTTTTCCTGACATTAATATACAGTAGGTGTTTAATGTGTGATGAATCCTGTATCTGAACATGAAGAGATTGGTAAATCAGGGGTTTGTTCACAACGGTTGTTCGTGGACTTGGGGGCTGTGCTTCGATGGAGAACTATAAAAACAGTGTAACCCATGTTTCACGCGTCATGTAGCCACATTTGTAAGTTGTGTCTCTTCCATGCCGATATTTAAACGTCCATGTTGCTGACTGGTGTAATTGCGCGCAACGATTTTATACACGTGCACCACACTTTAACACAAACACTTATTCACATAAGCGCCGATGCCCTTACACGCACGCAAACACACACACTCACATGTATACGTTATTGCTTACACACACACACACACACACACACAACTGGCCATCTGTGTAAATGTCTTATTACATGTACATCATCAGCTTTTAGTCCCTTGTGTACAGTGAATAATCACGTTGTGTGACTCCGCCTTAAGGCAATCACAAGTTGTATAAAAAAAAAAGGGACATTTTTTTCCTCGACTGTGAAAAAAGAGAGATCTATATGATCGTATAGATGACTATATGTACGAAAAACTCATGTATAGTGTCCAAAAATTAACTAAATATTTATACATTTTTTAAGAAAAAGAAGAAAAAAACGAAGAAATGAGGAAAAAAAAAAAGTGTCCTCGAGTTACGGTCAAATTGTGGGTTATGAACTCGATGAACTGGGGGAAAAGGACACTGCCAATCATTTTGACGACACGTATCCAAAAATAAAAATGAACAAGAAAATGTCCCTTCACATTATCGCTATACATACTATCATTATATGTGTAAATGTATCCAGTTTAGATGTGTTTACATCGGGAAAAAAAAAAAATTGACATATTTTTATTATTTTACTGCAATTTCTGTGCATTTGAGCCAAATTGTTACGTGTACAAAAGCTATATTGTGTATTTTATTAAATTAATATATAGTTGTGTTGCAATATACATGGGCTTATATTGTATTTTGGCAAAAGTTGCCTTAGTAGCTGTCGAACTCTGTGAGTTTGCTTTAGTTTGGGTTTTTGTTGGTCTTTATTTTCCTACCCCCCCCCCCCTTTTTTTTCCCTCTTTACTCTGCACCTTTGCAGTTCTATAGCTTCAGTGCTTTTGAGATGTCGCCTCTTTTTACCCACGAGGTCCGGCAGCTGGATCGAATACAATAACTGTTGAAAGCTTAATGAGCCAGCTGATCAATAATATCATTCAAAACCGACTACAAAGAGCAACAACCACACGACACACACACAGTTTTGAATATTTTTACTGAGCAGATTTTTACAGGGCAGCTATTTTCTTTACAATAACAAAGTTATGTGTGTTTTGTGTTCAATTTTCTTTTTACTTTCTGTCCAAAAAAACAAAAAAAACAACAAAAAAAAAAATACCTGCCATATACAGAAAGTCGAAAACGGTTTCCTTGGTGATCATAAAAACTGCCTTACTGTCTCTGCGGAGAGCTTGTTGTATCTGTGGAGCTTGTGACTGCTTCTGAAGCCCTGGTCCACCAGAATGTGCATTTTCTATAAAGGACCCGGAAGAGGTTCTTTTTTTTTCAGCAGTCCGCGTAAAGTTCATGTGTGTAAACTCCTCCTCCTCGATATGTGTTCAAATTCTAATATGCTTTGTGGGGAGAGAAGCTCTCTTCTCTGAAAACTCTATCTCTTTGGATTCGATGTGCTCTGTAGCTGTTGAGACAAGATGGTTTGTACAACCAGGTGTCTTCACATTCAGGCTTTCTTAAAGAAAAAAAATAAATGATAGACATTTATTTTTTTGAAAAATATCGGCACATTTTTAGGCCACTCTCTGAAGTTAGAACGGGAAAAACGCTTTTTTCTAATATTCCCTGAAAATACACAGAACAGTAGAGGTTGTTAGGGTTAGACGTGTTTTTTGGAAAAAATGTGACCACACAATCATCAAAATCTATGTAAGATTCAGCCACGAGGGGGGACAGTGACTCTGAACAGTGCCGATATAACATTATATCACACATTCTCATGTTATTCTGCTGTTTTTTTTGTTGTTTTTATTCTACACATTTTTCATTTTACGTCATTATTTCTTTGCTTTTTTCCCGTTTGCTCTTCAGCTGTTTGCACACTCATCTCTGAGGAGCAAAGTAACTGCCTTTTTCCTCTGCTCTTTCGTCTGGAAAAAAAAAAAAATTGGTTTCAGTTTACCCTTTCTTTTTTTTATCTCGGGAGATGGCAGAGGCTGTTTTTAGAGACGATCTTGGAGGATTTGACGGAGCAGGAGGGAATTTTTTTTTTTTTGTTCAGGCTATTTTAAAATTAGATTGTTTTTGTGATCTGGATGCGTCGAGAACGCTTGACATTCGCGTCGTACAAAACGCTACGAATTTGCCGTTCGGTGTCTGAGCCGAACAAAATACTACAACACAGATGCAGACCCAGGCATTTCAGCAACTCACTGCCTTTTATTTACACTTATTGCCTCTTAAAGGTAAAGTGAAGGCTCAAAGAGGAGGCTATAGAGGACTAATGTGACATTTCCACTCTGTCCTCACGCTGTCCTCGTTTCTTTATTTTTATCCCATTGTGCTCAGTCTTCATGCCGGATCAAGTGTTTGTGTGCTTAAATTAAATGTCATGCCATTGTTGTCTCACCAAACAACCCACTGTTTTTTTTTCTATTTCATTTCTGATGCCTGCACACTATACATTTAGGCGACGTTCATACTACTCCACTTTCGTTTGAAGGTAGAATTTGTCAAATCTAGCTACATTTTACTGGTTATTTGCAGTTAGCTGAAGACGATTTATGAGCCTATGTAGCCTTCAGTTAGCCTTAAAACTCAAAAGATGTTGTTCATTGTGGGCGGTTGTAATATGCTGGTCCAAAATGGCAGCAACCAAAGCCCCTTAAAGCCTTATATCGGGGTAATGAAAAAACACCACCGACACCAACAACAGTTGATAGAATCAGGTGATTACTTAGAAAATAGTGTTGTACAGTGTATTAGCAGACAGAAGACAATGCTCATTAAGTATCGAAAAACTTATATTTAAACGTATTTACTAGTTGGCACAATATTATTGTGAATTGGGCATTGTTATAGCATCCCATGATATAAAACAAACAAGTTTGTTTGTGCACAAACAAACGTACCTGAATGGTACGTG
This sequence comes from Microchirus variegatus, assembly GCF_963457635.1. NCBI lineage: Eukaryota > Metazoa > Chordata > Actinopteri > Pleuronectiformes > Soleidae > Microchirus > Microchirus variegatus. The sequence goes on along the minus strand of NC_139807.1, from coordinate 30,739,202 downwards.
ATGCACGGTTTTGTGAGGTTGTGCGGTACACAGATCACTTGTTTGTTTTGAAATGGAAATTGCAGTAGTATGGATGTAGCCTTGATTCAAACTCTTATTATTTTTGACCAACATCCAAACAAAACACAGGCAAAGAGTGGGTCAACCCTGGGTCAAGTCATTTACGCAGATTCAGACAGTCACATGTCACCGCTAAAGGCACATCATTTGGAAGCGCTGTCCCCCTCTAATGGCTTCTGGCCCGGCCACCATCTCACAAATGGAGGCGGTGAAATGGGCCGGCTCCAGTGGAAGGAAGGAAGGAAGGTGTTCTTTAAAGCCATGGTCCCCCCCCCCACACCCCTGTCTCAGGCTATTTGCTGTTTAATAGAGCGGAGGCTGCAGCTGAAGTCAACATACAGTTAGAGATTGAAACACAACGTGAGGCCACTCATTATCGTCTAATTAAAACGCCCGCCGCTGTCGTCATCGTACGCGCTGTTGTGGCGGTGCGTTATATGTACGCAGATCTGGAGCGGGTTATTTATTTTTTTTGCCCACTTGAGACTGTTTGTTTTTTTTTAGCGAGTGATTAAAGACGGGGGGGGGGGGGCCTCGTTGAATTGCCTCTGGTCTCTCTGACTCACTGACTTACACTGATGCAGGTGCACACACTCGGATAACACGCCATTCTGGTTAGTTAAAACAAGCACCTGATGTTTTGTCCGTGTCGATCCCCCCCACCCCCCCACCCCACCCCCACCTCTCAAGCCCACACTGCTGATCACTTTTAGGGCTCCACGCTACAACAGGCATCTGGTGAAAAAGACCAGGGACATTCATTTGTATGGATTATTTCAACTGCTATATTGTCTAAAGGCTGTGTTCATTGTGATCTATCTGAAGAAAAAAAAAAAAAAAGACAAAAAAAAGATCAAATAAAAAAGCAATTACTAATAACGTTTGCTCTTGTCTTTGTGTGAATTAGCCGAGAAATAAGCTAGTCATGGATTTGATTTAATTTCTCATTTCCCGAGAGAAAACCTCCCACATCTAATCTTCTCTTCTTTACTCTCAGGTATCCGAACGGCCAGTTTTTCCTTGTCGAATAGGATTGCATTGTTTACTTTTACAGCTCCGGCTTGAAAAAAAATTGAAATCGGCTTTTTTTTCACTTGCCTTCACATGCACATATGCGAGCATCTCATCTCACACTTAAGCACACACGCACACATACGCTGACTGAAATGTTGCTTCAGGCAAATGGTTCTTCAGTCAGCGCATTAATTCACATTTTGGCTGAACAAAAGATTACTCATCATGCTGTTTTTATGTATTTATTTATTTATTTTACACTTTTCTCTGAGGCAAATTGGCACCTGGAATTCTATATATTTTCTCGGATAGATTGTTTTTGCTCTGCTCTGTAGCTGGAGAACATCAACAACCAGGTACATGTGTATCATGTACATACAAATGCTAATAACTGTCTGTTTTATTTTATAAACATCGTACCAATTTGGTTAGTTTTAGCACACCTAAAAAAGGGTAACCACAATTTTACATTATTTTTGTGATTGCAATTATTTTATAATGAGTATTGTTTTCACTTATTTACTATGTTGTGGTGCAACACAAATATTGCGAGAGGGAGGGCGGAACCTTTGTTTCCCAACAGTTTCCCGGGGAATGGTTAGGGGGCGCAACCGCTGCCGGTTCTTCAGCGACAACCTGTCGTGGCTGAAAAGCGACAACCGCGTATTTACGTCTCCCTCCTTCACCTGCGTAATACAGGTCAGTGTGTTTGTACGCCATGATTTCGCTACATGACTTTGTTTTATATTAACAAATATTAATAGCGCGGGTGTTCGTAGCATAGTTAGCTAATGTTTTTATGACTAAATGACAGGGGGCAAACAGGAAAGTTACCCCGCGAGGACGCCATTTTGTGCCGCGCGCTGCTGCAGTTGCACTATTTAGAGCGGAAATAAGTGCAAAATAAGTTACAAGTCTCTGTTTAATGTGAAAATGTGTTATTGTTATATAAATAAAAATGTCGATTGAAATGCTGAAGGCATTCAAGTGTAATGTTTCAATGTCTTTAAATTGAAACATACATGGAACAAACATAAAAAATATTGGATTTGATTAAGACAAATATATTTGATATTTCATATCAATATATCTCATACTTTTTATAATAAAACATTAATAGATAGGATAGAGAAACATTTAAATAATACAAACAAACCCATTAGATTGTTAGTCAACTATTTAAGACTCAAGACTATAACTAGGACTAAATCAAAGTTTGCTGTCAAAATGTACACTGCTTTCTTGTGTCTGTTCTCAGGTTCCTCTCCTTCTTCAGTCATACAGTATTTTAACAAATATCCATTGCAGACCCTCATTTTCCCTTTGAGTCGGGTAAGTGAGGCATTTTTTGGTTCGGTAACGTTCGGCATTTCCGACGCATAGCAGCGGCTCTCTGTGTTTCATTAACTCACACGACAGACCAAGCTAAAACAGCAACAGAGTGTAAATGAAACTTTCAACTCTTAATAGTGGCTGAAATAAATGAATAACTTTCAAATCAAAATTGCATGTGTGAAGCAATGTCGTTTGCAACTCAAAGGCCTCAATTGAATTCACAAATTAGACTTTATTGTCACCGAACGGTGTGCAATAGAACAAAACTGCATGTCAGTGACTGCAGAATAAAAAGGTAGGTTAAAGAAAAGCATATAATATACAAAAATTACATTAAAAAGGAGTATGCACATATATTGCACGGTAAAATAAGGCAAGGGAACGTGACTGTGTAGCAGCAGGGAGCAGCGCAGTCTGGTCAGAGTTCACGATTCTGTGCCTGAATTATAAATGTAACTCATACAGCTTGGAACAGTTCATATTGTTAAGTTGAGTTATTAACCATATAACGCCAAACGTATCACCTGATGTATACAATTATAGGAAACCCGACAGAGATGCGAGAGATGTGTAGGAATGCAGGGTGCATCTTTGTCTGAACGACTGTTTTCAAGCCTATCGTCACTCAAAATAAAAAGGTTGTGAACTGCAAAATGAGTTAAAGTAACCAAAATGTTATGTCTTCCAGACCTTCCACCCTTCCAGTTCCATTGCTGCATTGTTTTTGTTGTATTTGTTGCATTTGTTTGTGAATATTTGACCATTATCACCCGCTGTATCAAATATGATACAAATTAAAACTCCTATATGGAAATTGATATTTGAATTTATATATTTGTTTATTCAGAATGACCATTAAAGGCTCCAGTTTCAAAGAATTTGAATTTTCTGTCAATTATTTAATGGTTTGGGGTTTAAAGGGTTAATGTTTATACACAATATCTAGATATTAGTATTAGTGAAGCCTGTATTTTAGAGCTGCAACTAACGATTATTTTGGTAATCGATTAATCTTTCAATTATTTTCCCGATTAATCGATGAATCGTAAACATTTTAAAAAACGTTAATCAATGTTTGTCAAACCTGGAAATTATGATGTTCTCTAATGTCTTTTTTTGCCCGCAAACCAAAAGTATTCAGTTTTATTGATTTCTTTGTTATGTGGAGCAAAGAAACAAAGAAAATATTCACATTTAAGAAGCTAAAACAATCAGAAATCTTGTTTTAATCATGAAAAAAGCTTCAAACCGATTATCGATTATCAAAATAGTTGACGATTAATTTAGTAATCGATTCATCGATTCATAATCGTACACACTATTAGCATTAGTTTAGCATTAACAAATATAACATTTTTCATTTATAACGCATCAATACTCATTAGTATGTAGTTATTATATAAAGTATTACCTACATCTCTTTCATGTACAGAGCAGAACATACCATCCACTGGCAGCGGCAGATTTGACCTCCCTGTTATTGGTTTGTTTCCTGAACAAGAGTAGTAAACAAACTTTTAAAAGCCGTCTGGTGATAAAAGTATTAGTGCATCGGAATGGGTTTTTAATGTTCTTTTACAGTGTTTTCCAATACAAAATGACCGACCGTGGAAACTAATGACACAACATTACATTTATCTCTGGAAACTATTCCATCATCGCGGTTAATTGTAAAAGTACATATGGCAGCAGGCGCTTGTGACTACATGCATCAGCGAGCCTGCTGTCTCACTAAGGACATTCCATTTTTCCAGAATGCAGTCTTTGTAAATGCCACTTCAGGACGATCGCATCCTAACTGCTCCAATAACTCACTCTTTCCCTCCGCTAAAGAGATTCAGCACTCGAACCATAAAACAAAAGACGTCTCGTGTTCGTCGCTGTCTCAAGAATCCGTGTCTGTATTTTTTCAAACGAGCTGCGGTGGTGGTAATGTTAAGAGTTTTATGTGTCGAAATAAATTCAAATACATGAAGGTACATCATTTGCGGAATTATTCATTATTTTTTCAGACGAATAGATCAAATTAAATGTAATTTTCGACCACAGAGGGAGTGTGTTAACCTATGCTGGATATGCAGAGCATTGGTATGCACCAAAGCCTTTTTTTTCTTTTTCGAACTAATCGCCTCAAGGCAGATATTAATTAAAAGCATGGCAGAGGTACTCTCTTAAAAACACAGTTTCTAGGACAGCAGCGGCTACCTGCAGCGCTGTCTCATTTGACCCCAGAGTTTTTTTTTTTAATTCTACAGCATACTGTTTCCTTCCTCTTCTTGTACATGTCAATCACTCTCAAACATAGTCATTAAGAATGTCATACAAACAGAACAGACAACCTGAAAACACATATTAACATTTGACCGCATGCACAGAAATCACATACCTGCGAGAGACGAATGCGTGTGTGTGTGTGTTAGTCGAACATACATCGAGGCGATTGTAATGGCCAGTGATTTCAGGGCGGCACTGGGTAGAAAAATCATATTTCTGCATCGTAATTAAGGTCCTTGATCCAAATAACTGCGCTAATGGGATTTAATCAAGTGGTGTTCTGTATTGAGCTGGCAACAAAAGGCAAATGGAGAGTTCTTTTCAGCGAGGAGGAGAGAAGACTTTCATCATGTTCCATTGTTAGAGAACAAGGGTCCTCCTTTCAGGCCGTTTTCAAGAAGGAACCGTAAATTGAAATGTTTGTGTATGTTGTGTGTGTGTGTAATAGTGTAATAGGCATTAAATGGTTATGGATAAGGTTAGGTCAAAATGTATTGAAGTCGATGTAGAGTTGCTGTGCAAACCTGCGTATGTGTGTGTGTGTTCCAGGTATTACTCATGTGGTGAGAACCTTAATCTGAGTCCCATTATGGGGATTCGTCTTCCTTATGGGGACACAAATAAAGTCCAAATAATGTGAATTATTACAGGCAAAGACCTGTTGCATGGTTAGGATGAGGTTAGGGTTAGGGTGAGGACAGTAGGAGTCAATGTCAATGTCCACTGAAGTCATGGAAACCACACGCTGTGTGTGTATATATGTATATATGTATGTCTTTGTGTGGACCAAAGAAGAAAAAAGATATATATAAAAAAAATCAGTTTATTGTCTTTAAAGGCGCCATATGTAAGAATGTGGCCAAAAATGGTTACTACAATCAAATTCAAAATAACTAGGTCTTCTAGGTTTCGTTTTTTGACGTAACTGGCAACCCGTGGTCGCTCGGCAGCTGAGACTCTACTGACTGCAATGATTGGTAGACGGCGGTAGGTGGCGCCACATGACGCCAAAACATGATTTGCAGTCTTCGAAATATTTTTTTTTTAATGCAAACATTTTGTCTGTACTGTTGTTGTTGGTGAGTTCAGTTTGTTATATGAACATTATTCCTGAGTCTCTGTGACATATTATGGCCAGTTGCTTTAGATTCATCTTTGTCAATACAAAGTAACTTGATTACAGATAAGGACATTAAAACTGTAATTAACATTGTGTGTTTGTTGCATTCAGCTGTTAAACGGTGTGAATCTATGGAAGCAAAACCTCAGACTGCCGGTGTTTTTTTTTGTTTTTTTTACATCCAAACCCTGTTTCTCCGTCACCTCCCAGAGAAGCGGGCGTGTTAAGTGTTCTCACCCGAAGCAGAATAGAAACCAGCGTAGTAATGGCTCCAGACAGCCTCTGTGAAAAGGGCCAGCACACACACACACACACACACACACACACACACACACACACACACACACACACACACACACACACACACACACACACACACACCAGTGTGGGGAAAATGCTGGATGAAAAGGTCAATAAGCAACATGGGAAACTTAATATGAAGTAGACGTATGAATTCCATCACGTGGATTAGTGCTACTGGCAAAGTGTGCGGCTGACTGACTGACGCTGCTGAGTCATATCATAAATATCCAGTGTCTGGTGTGTAGGACACTCAACAGTTAAGAGGACCTTTTGCAAAATTTTACAAAGACTGTTTTTTTCTTCTACTTTTTCTTCCTGTTAGTGGTAAACAAAAAAACCAAAAACACACTTAGGGTTTTTCTCCTCAAACTGTATAAAGTCTGTTTTGCAAAAGTAGTGCTTCATTACGGCTATTGTCTTGGATGTTGCAGAGTATTAGCCATGTGTTTTTAATTACGCATGCATTAGCTGGCCCATTACTCAATGCAAAGGCTCCTTAATTAGAAATGGTTGAACGTTGCATTTTCATACTTTGCAAATTCCGATTATATGTTAATGCAGGCACAAAAGTGCACAGCGCAGACCACTAATAGTGGTTTTAATGCGTTTGCTCAAAGTACAAATTGCTTAGTTCATGGACTGTTGTCAGACTTTGCTTACTTTTTTTCAGCGAGGGAGTGTTCCCTGAAATACAAGACACGATAACTCAGGGGCCGTATGACAACAACAGGATGTGATTTGGGCCAGAGTGTCAGGATTGAACAGGAAGGTCAATATTACAGTAACGGAATATGACCGTAGGGACGAATGTCTTAATACTGAGCTCCTCTCCTTTGACAGAGCTGTGCAATTGATCGACCTGATATCAATTAGCTGTGCCATCATTAATTGAGCTTCACCACAATGTCATTTTAACACTGATCTTTCATGTTTATCCGAATCTCGGATCTGGATTATTCGAAATAAATTTGCTTATATGTATATATAAGCTATAACAGGCAGGTCGCGGCCTAGTGGAAGGAAAACTTGGCTTGTAACCCGGAAGGTTGCTAGTTTGAATCTGCACAGGTCAAGGGCTATAGTACTTCTGAGCAATATACCCAATCCCCATTGCTCCCCATTAATTTAGTAAATGGACACTCTAAATTGTCCCCAGCCACAGGGTTCCATTATTCCAAGGGTATTGACGTAAAAAAAAAAAATCTCTGGAAAATGAAATGTGGAGAAGCCAGATGGGGGAAAAAAAAAAAATATATATATAGAAAGGTCCAGTGTTTAAGGATTAGTGGTAGCTAAGACTGCAGATTTTAACAAATGGAGGACTCCTCTCACTCCAGCCTTAATCGAGCACATCTGGGAAAAACAGTGGCCTTTAAATACCAGAAAATATGTTCTTTTTCTTCATTTCTGTCTCCTGTTCTCCTTCTAGTTCTGCTTCAAAATGCCATTAGTAGGACTGCTGTAGAAACAAGGTGGCAAAATATGACAGAAAAATACTTTTTTTTTAAATTTAAAACAATTATTCACTGATACAAGCACATCACACGTATGGGCAGTATAGTCAATGTCTATCTATAATTCCTCCTAAAAGTTTCAAATTGGACCGTTTAATCTTCTCTTTAAGTTAAAGTAGAATGCAGAGATGTGAAAATGTACACTACCCCTCCCCCCCCAGGGTAGATAATTAAATTTACCTTAATAGCTTGGGCTCTTTATCTGCGGTATTGACTTTCTTTTCTTCCTTTATTTTGTGAAAGTAAGAACATAAATGACATTTCCGAGCAAGCATGTGATTCAGTGCCAGGAGTTCCGTGCGATTGGTATTTCTTATCAGTGTGGCGGAAAGGTTGTGAGAAAATACATGTGCAACCTTACAAAAAAAAATATATAGCTGAACCACTTCTTGTGCCGCATTAATCTTTTAAAACCTAGTAAAGTAGCGAAAACCTAAACAAATAAATAAACAGGAGAGAAACTTTGTGTTTAAAACTTTACATTTACTAATTTTATGCAAGGATATTAAATCAAACGCCTTTTCTATTGTTGTTTTTATCAAGTTGTACCTGCTCCAACAGTTTGCACTTTTAGAAAAATAGGTTATTCTGGGATAATACCTCACTTAAAAGACAGAAGACATTGACCTTCAGTCAATTGGCCACCATGAAAGTCTGTGACATATTTGTCTGCTGGCACCTTTTCAAAGAACTAGAGGCTTTTGCATGATATATTGTGCAAAAACAATGGAAGCTGGCAACTTTCACTTGGATCAAAGCCGTGCATGCGCCTCTTTCTCCCTCCCTTTGTTTTTCAAAGTTTATGCATCTCCACCGTGAACGCAGCCACGGGTATCAACGGCCCCTCTCTGAACTCGGAGACACGGCTGACAAAGGCAATTAAAAGCCTCTGACAGCATGCCTGCATACGATTAGACTGTCCTTTAGAACCCCCACACCCTACCCATGACTATTCCCCAAACGGAAACACCAGGAAAAAAAAAAAAAAAATGAAAATAATGAAAACGCAGTCCACATCAATGAAGAGTGAGGAACGGAATGGGAATCAGCAAAGGGAAAACAAACAAAGAGTTGCTAAACAAGCTGGGCGACAGACAGAGGCCCTTTCCTCGGCTAATGGCTGGTGCAAATAGAATGGGCCTTCGGGGAATTAAAGGGCCACGGCTGACAGTTAAAGCAGTCTGAAGCCGATCGGCAACAAAGTGAGAATGTGATGCATCCACACAGCGCCAACCTCGACAGGATGAGAGGGTGTAAATAACAGGCCGTCCCCAGAGATGTGTGCCACATAACACAAAGGCTCCCTAGTTTGGCTATGTGATTTGTTTGAATGCTATCTGACATTTACTTAAGCAGCTGCAAGAAAAAAAAAAAAAAAAAAGGATCTTTAAGGATTCTCAATTGGCTCAACGATGGCTTGAGCGGGACTGTCTTTCTGGGACAAATCTGTTATCGACATTAAGTGAGAATGTACTGCACATTACATTCTATTTGTCAACCGGCGTGATGCTGATCCACTGCTACAGGATGAGCATTTGGGTTCGCGGTGAAATCATGCTAGCCCGAGGTTACCCTATTTCCATTTATGTCTCTTTCTTTTCTTATCTGCTTCAACATCCCTGCCGTCTCATCTCCGATACCTTAATGGAAAACACAAGAGATGCCCCCCCCCCCCCCCCCCCCAACCATGTAATGCACTTCAGCCTCCCTTTGTCTCTCTTCCTACAGACCACCCAGACTGAGTGAGTGTGTGAGTGAGTGTGTAACGGTGGCTCAGATCGCAGTCCAGTGAACGCATCCGAACACGTTGTTTTTTAAGTGTCATTTGAGTGTCAGAAAGGACGGTGACGTTGACGTCTCAGATCTGTTGTCGCGTCGTGTCGTGACACCGGTTTATAATAAGGTGTCAGACGTCAAAAGCGCGCATCAAAGCGTATGCTCCTCAGGTTGAGCAACTCTTTTTTTTTCATGGGGAAAATCATTTGTAGATGTTTTCTGGTCAATATATCAATAGATATTGATCAAGTGACTCATCAACTAATTAAAACGATTGATTTAATTTTCTCCCGAGCTGCTAGCTGCACAGAGACTAATGCGACACGTCCGTATCTAATGATATATGTTCATTCAAAAAGTGAAAAACAGTAAAAAAAAAAAAAATAAGCTGTTATGTTTTACCTGAGAAATGAAAGGGATACGAGAAGCATTTTATAAAGATCTTAGGAAGAAAGACTGGTTAACTTTTGTCATACTAATGGTTCAGCCAGGAACACTCTCCTCATAATTAAAACATTTATTGCAACAAGTTGGAATGAGGGCAGCCCATGGCAGAGAAGGGAATTGAGCTTGTAGCTGCTGAATATGGTTAATGTGTCCTGCTTGAACTAATGCAAATATTCCTTCCTATTCTTTAATATGGAAGTGGAAGTGGCAAAGGCACTGATATTCCAAACCTAATTTGGTGGTTAGCTGATTTAAAGTTTTTTTTTTTTTAAAGAAACAGTTATGTAAAATGATATGATTAGGATAGAGCTTATGGAGCAACAGCTCCTTATATGTGACAAGGTAGCTCTGAGATGCAACTTACTGTGATGCCACACAGGGCAATGGTTGTCCTTGGGCAAGACACTTGACCCCACGTTGCTCCTGACAGCCGTGTCGTCATCGTGTGAATTGGTATGAAAGATGAGTGATAGAAAATGTGCTACACTAAAGGCCACATTATACTTCTCCGACTGCGTATGCGTTATCCGTCTGCGTCACCACGGAGACGCCTCGAGCATTTATACTTCTGCGTCGTGGTGACGGACACTCGCTGCAATTTCCCGCCCGATCAGTAGGGGTCGCTGCGCAAGGTTGTTGTGCTTCTGGCTACAGTGAGCAATGGCGTCCGAGAAAGAAAGAGAGAGAAAGACTGTTGTTGTTGAAAAAGTGGCCGTTTCTCACTTTTCTGTGTCACGGAACGCAGTTTTAAGATAATTTGAGGCGAGAAATTGGCCATTTAGAGTCTAAACATGTGCTGTGTGTGTTAAGATATGACGTATTTATAGTTCGGCAGCTGCGTTATCGGCGGGGATCAGCTCCGCCTCTGTCAGGACGCCCGGAGCGCACTGAGAGCCGGCACAGAGCAGCTTAGCTCGGCCTGTCCTGAGGACCAATCGCAGCTCTTGCCGTCTCCGTAGTCCCTTGACGGAGTGACGGACACTTAAAAAATATTCCGTGCACCCGGAGACGACGCAGAGGCTCTTCGACAGGTTCTGCGTCGACGCAGAGGACTCTGCGTAGCTACGCAGAGCACTTTACGCAGGAGTATAAATTGGGCTTAAGTTAGATGCACTGTATGAACGGGGTGTGAATGGGTGGATATCAAAACTGTAGTGTAAAGCAGCTTTGAGTGGTCATCGAGACTAGAAAAGCACTACGTATATACAGACCATTGATTTGTTAAAGCGGACCTAGACCGGAAGTTCCAAATCAACGCCAATTTGATAATGAGGAGCAGTGCATCCACCGTTCCTGAGGGGGGAGCTGCGCTTCTGAGAGCGGGTGTGCTGAATATACTGGCCAATCACAAGACTCTGTTCTCCGGGTGAGAGCGTTGAGTCTCAAATCTTGCGGCTGGGAAACACCGTCGGAAAAGAGGATTTCTATCGGCTCGTTTACAGCAACTAGGAGGTTTTTGACCATAAAAACAAGTTAATGTATGTAAGTAGACCTCCATAACTAACATATTATGTGCAACAGGACCACTCTATGTGAGCTTTAAGTGTCGTTTTTGAATCCTCAACATTTGCAATTTAGTGTCATACTGAAAACGAAATATCCAATATCACACCGTAAAGCATTTTATAAATTAAGTGAGAAATCATGAGTCACAGACTCATTTTCACAGACTTCTGCTTGCAGCCAGTTGAGTCGCCCCCAACGGCCTCTCAAGAAACATTTAAGACCCAAACCGAGGTAAGGCACCTGAGCTTTTTTGTACCATTTACAAAAGGGATAAATGTCACTGGAGTAGACTGTATATAAAAAGAACCTTATATACAGTACAGTCTACTCCAGTAACAGAAACTCACATCGTAATACTGTAAATGATAAATAAAGGATAATGTGACATACAAGTAGAGGAAGAAATGGCTCTAAGAAACAATAATAAATGTGTGTACTCGTCTGGTTGTCCACTTCATCACATTTGAAGCCCTTTCTACATGCACAACCTTTTTGCGAGGCCAGATGGTTCAGCTCTGACCTAAAGCACATGAACCGTTAAAATTCAAAAGGTTGAGATGGTGCCATGTGTGGGAAAGCTGCATCTGGCATGGCACAGTGAGGCCTGTGTGGTATCTAGACCACATCCATTCCTGATGGCATCGTCCAAGCCCACTGGGGCACAAGCTAATGCCCGACGATGAGCGGCAGGGTCATGTGAAGAACGGTCCAGAGAGTCGAGAGATTCTTCATAATTACAAAATATACAAAAGAAAAGAAGATAAAAACAGATAATCCGTCCGTTTTGGCTCAATTTTACATTTTAAAAAACCCTCCATTTGTGTTTTTGTGCATTCCTGTGAGAGCTACTACTGAATCACTCCCTACAAAATGATACATCGTATATTCACAATGAAAGTAGGGAAAAAGGGGTCAAATCGACATATTTCTCTTCAGTATTCACCTAATTCAAATGTGTTGCCCTACATTCAGACTGGAAATGTGTGTTGGATCAAGAGCCTCGTGATGTCATCACTCCTTCTGTTGTAGCCCAACTGATCACAATCACATGCTCCGTGGCAGCTGGTCATTTGGTAGAGAACAGATTCATTTCTGTTCGGGGCCAGGCGTTCTGTAACCACTGAATACTTTTTGTGAGTATATTATATAAAATAAAATTATTGAAAAGGGTCAGTCCATTGCCTAGACCGAATGGAACTTGGCTTTTAACCAGAGGGGTTGCCAGTTCAAATCCTGACAGGTTAAGGGCTGGGGTATGTGGCTTTGTACTACTAGTGCTGAAAGAAACAAAATACAAATAAATAACTTTAAAACAGGGAAATGTGTTTTTGTTTAATATTTGCATGTAAGCATGCTTTTATATGTGGACATCTCTGTATATGTGAGTGTTTATTTGTGTATATGGGAATGTTTTCCATTTGTATATAACCTTACTCATTCATTTCCTATGAAACAAAGGAAAGCTTAGAGTGGAAGATATCATGATATCTGTGTAAATAACACAATATTTATGCTGCAAGATGATTTAAGTGTAAAGGCTAACAGCCCTTTGGAACATTGTTAAAGAAAAGTGCTATATAAATAAAATTCACGACTAGACCGAACACTGGAGGAAGGTTAAAAGCTATTGCTGATTGAATGATTTGAATAAATGAAAATAGTGAGTTGGTAGCTTGAAGGTTGTTGTTATTTCCCATCTTGTAAATGTAAGAGGCCGATCGAATGTTCTAATGCCGGAGCAATGAAGCTTGGCATGCACTGAATTCTACTTTTTGTGATACTTACTGCAATGTTTCCTGCCAGATAAAGGTTCAGACATCATGCCACAACCACCACCCAATAAAGCATTGATCGTCTTTACCATATGGTGCCTTGAGATAATGTATTTCATAGTGATGGGACTTCATTATAAGAATAAAATATAATATAATTTGGCAGAACAAGCAATGTTTTTCAAACAGATTTTGGTAGATGCCTGGATAAATGAATAGATATATTTTACAACAAAATCATGTTTATTAGTTTACTTTTTGGAAACTTCCAATGTCTAGAAAAACGTTTTTTTGCAGGTGAGTTTGTATGTGGACTTACTCATTTTAGCTCTGAATCCCATCATCTGGTTAAAGCGGAACTAGACCGGAATTTCCAATTAACGCTGTTTTTTTGGTGTGTATCTGCATCATTACCTTGTTTATGAAGCCCTGAAGGTTCGAAACAAACATTTCAGCCACTGTTGAGAACGCTGTGTTTTATTGTTATCTCGGGCTCAGCGAGATCTCTGAAAAAACCCGGTCCGGTTGCGTAAACAGCGGCTCTCCTGAACAGCAGATCGTCCTGGTCCGGGCACTAGTCTGGGCACATCCGGTTGCGTACATTGAACCGCAGAAGAAGAATAACGTCCGTTGTGGAGGTGTTTCACGAGCGACAGTGTCTTCTGTCTCTGGGTCAAAGTCATAAAAGGGACTGCGGCTGGGAGTCGTGAAGAAGCTATTTTTAAACATTGTTAAAACAATGTTTTGATAATGAGTAGCAGTGCATCCATCGTTCCAGAGGGGGGAGCTGTGCTTCTGAGAGTGGGTGTGCTGATATGTCACTTCCGGGTTGAGAGAGTTGAGTCTCAAATCTTGCGGCTGGGAAACAGCGTCAGAAAAGAGGATTTCAATCGGCTTGTTTACAGCAACTAGGAGGTTTTTGACCATAAAAACAACTTAATGTATGTAAGTAGACCTCCATAATTAACATGTATGTGCAACAGGACCACTCTATGTGAGCTTTAAGTTTGCGTTGAGACTATTTGCGCATAGCCTACTAGGACCATTAACATTAGCTATGGCTTCCATGCTCACTGCTACATGTTGAGCACTGAGACTTGAATTTCTTCATTGATTTCTAAATTCCAAAAATCGCATGCCATGTTGAAGGTTTCCTGCTCGGTGCCACAGCTTTACAGATCCAGCTGGTTTTCTTAAATGTTTCCTAAACCAACCAGAATGAGTGTTGTGTCCACCACTTGGAGCCGGAGACAAACAGGAAGTCGTATCTGTACACAATGGTGAAAATTCCATTCACCCCCAATGTGTCACTGGAGAGAGAACTCAAAATCTTGGCAAATACAAGCAAAACTTCCTGCGTGACGGGAAAAAGTGGGGGAAAATATGTTTATTTGTTGGTTTGTTTGGGTGAAATGACACGAGTTACAGCTTTCACTTTGTGCACCTGTTTTCCACCGAATCAGTTGTTTGGGAACATTCGACTGACTGCAACGCTCTGCCATTGTGTGAGGGGAAAACAAGACTTCCCTTTGGAGAGCAGGCAGCACTTAACAGACAACTACTCATTGTCACACATAGGTTATGTAGGCCAGGATGCGAAGACTTGCTAGAACAAAGGAGAGCACTCAGCATTACCCCCCCCCCTAAAAATTGTTCATAAATACTGCAAGGTGACGCTTTGTCTTTCTGCTGCACTGAGCCTACCCCTCGCTTACAAGACAGCTGTGCTTCGGTGATGTGCTTCCGAGGCGTACACAACACACACACACCCTGACAGGCTCCATATATTCTGATGTATTGTTGTTAATGTTTAAATGCTTTTACTGTCGAGCCAATAAAAACCCAGTAATGTACTTCCCCCCCACATGCAGGAGAGAGAGAAATGGAAAAAAAATTGGTATGAAGCTTATTTGCAGATATTACTTAGAATATGTTGAAACCAGACCACAAGAACCTACAAATGTGTGACTGTCTTTACTTACGGAATTGTAGCATTTACTAAAAATGTTTTATCTAGTTTGCACAGCTGACAGCATTAAGCTACTGCAGAAGTAATGGTGTTGTGCTAAGCTCTTTAAGGTCACACTAGTTTCAAAGCAGAGCAGGTGAATCACATACCAGACACACCTGATTAAAAATTTAAACCTCTATGTTGGAGATGTTGCTGTGCAAGGAAAGGTGCAACTTCCTCTTTTTTGACAGGTAAGTGTCGGCGGGGGGAGGTTTGCATTTCAGCACAAAGCCTGACACTTGTTTACGAAGTCAGTTCAGAGTCGTGCAGCTTTCAACCTGGTGTAGTTGAGTATTGGGATGAAAAGTTTTAAAAAAACCCGGTAAATACCCGTATTTGCATAAAACCTTATGGTTTATCACAGATGAGTGTACAAGAGGAAGCAAACGGGCACTTTGTCAAGATTAGAAGAGTTTATTTGTCACGTTAGTCAGAATTAGCTGCGTTTTCGTTGGCTGGATGGAGCAGTAACAAAGCGGGAGGCATGGGGAGATAAAAGGTGAAAGAGAAGCACAGCGAGGAAGAAACACCTATAGGGCTGGTACAAGGAAAACGAGAGAGGAGACAGCAATGTATTCATTCAGTACCTCATTGCCTCACAAGGCGCTCCTTCACCTCCTCCTGCCGTTAATAATGAGCTCTGCACACTGGGAACCACAGGGGAGGGGAACAGCATATTTTTGCTCCTGCTTCCAACGATCAAGCAGAGGCTGCTTTCTCTGAGAGGAACCTAGCTAACGGTGTTGGACTGAACCTCTTCTAACCTCACTGTGGTGGCTCAAAGGGTGTCTTCTATGATGGCTGCATGTCTGTTGTGAGGAAGGAGGGCTGTGGAGTTAGATAAACTGCCAACTGATGTCTGCTTTAGAGGGGGCTCGAGTCTCTGATACAAGCACTCGTACAAGAAGACTCAGGGTCTCTGCAGGTTTCAACAAGTAAAATTTAAGACTTTTAAAGACCATAATGATTAAAATTCAAGACCCATTTCAAATCCATACTGGCAAAAAAGTACAAAACACATGAAGGAAAATTGGAGTCACAAATCATTGGGCTTTCATTAAGTTTTCTCCGCTGCTATGCTAAGCGCTAACACACCGCGGCGCGCGCACAGCACACTAGCTAGTGGTGCTTGATCAATTCTCACCTGGCAGCACAAGTGGCCTACTTTGGTTCCGTGCTGTAGTTATGTTATCGCATCCTCAAAAATGGAAACATTCCAACGCGAGACTGAAGTTTATGCATGTTTTGAATAAACGTAACGTTAATAGATTTTTAAGACCTTTCAAGATTGTATTTAAGGAGAATTTTAGACATTTTAAGGCCTTAAATTCAAATTATTGGATTTAAGACTTTTTAAGACCCCACGGATACCCTGAGACTGCAGTATAGATTGACAGAGGGGCAAAGAAAGAGATTAAAGGGGGAACATGCATGGCGGTGTCCGTAGAGGACCCACAAATTGGTTGTGGTAAGTTTCTTTTAGTTTTTGGGGTACCCGATCAAATTTGTAATTTGTGGATGTGTCCCAACTGTTTTGTTTACCTTTTATTTTTGCTTTGTGTGGGTTCCCCCTCACCAGGCGTCGCCACAGTGGATGATATATTTGATTTGGCAGAGATTTTTTTTTTTACACCAGATACCCTTCCTGACACAACCCTACCATTTATTCATTTTTGGGGCTGTCACAGGTACTCCCTGTGACAGTACACTGGATGTGGCCTTCCGGTGGCTGGGGTCCGTTTAGAGCAGGGGTTCTCAAAGTTTTGATACCCGAGGGCCAATTTAGGAACCCAACATTGGACTGAGGGCCGCCAAAGGAAAATAAAAAAGGGGAAAAAAACAGAAAGAAATCCCATCTGTAATAATTTTAATGACCAGATTGCAGTTATTACACGTATTGGTCTGTATCCAGTAATGTCCAATAAACATTTAACAAGCTTAGTAGCTCCTGGATTAAAACTATCAACTGTAATTCATTGCGGGCCGCCAGTAGTGTTTCTGCAGGCCGCCATTGGCCGCACTTTGAGAACCAATGGTTTAGAGTGTCCAATTAACAATGAACAATGGGGACTGGATACCTTGCTAAGGTACCACAGCCCCTGAACAGGTGGCAACTTGAACTGGCAACCCTTCAGTCACAGGTCAAGTTCTCTTTTTGCTATGGGCTTCCCCACAATGCCCCATCAAGGTTTGGCTATAATTACCAATTCAAAGTAATTGCATGTGTTACAAATACAGTTGTACATGTGTTATTTATAAATAGTGGGTTCCCATATAGACATTTTGGGAAACACTGTGCTAGTGTACATTTGACACGATTTCATCATCACACAGAAGGCAGCAAGCGCTGAATGACCTCAGCCTAATGTAACCTCTTCTTGTCTCTGTGGATTCATTGACTTGGCTGTCGCAGCACCAAATCATAGAGGTCACTTTCACATGCAGCCAGTACATGAACAGAACAGCAGAGGCAGATAATTAACCAGTACTTACCACCAAGTCTGACCATTTTGCTCATGAACAGATGCTACAGCAAATGAATAATGTGACATTGAAAAGGCCAGGCTATGTTGGGCCACACTCTTTAAAGAGGCACGGATAACTTGTGGCCAACATGAATAACAATTTAGTCATTATAGCTGTTTTTTGGCTGCAGTCTGGAGGAAAAAGAGGGTAATAAAATCTCTACATGTGTAGCTCAACTCCCATTTGTGGCATTAAAGTCCAATTTCCCCTAACTTGCACTCACTGCTTTGCTATGTATCACTTCTAGATTCTTATAGACAAAACCGTTTTTCCCCTGCACCGGCTTGATTACCCCTTCTTTTCATCAGGGTCAATTGGGGAGCCAAGCTCTGCTGAGGCACCGCCAGAGAGTTTCACACCGTTTCTGCTATGGTGACAAATATAGCTTGTCCTGCACTATTAAGGTACTAAAGTTATGCAGTTGTGTTGTCATCAAATCACTGAAGAGGCTGCGGCTGCATCCACTCTACTACATATTCATTTGAAATAGCATTTTTATTTAATGGTGCATTATGTAATAAATCTAAAGCAACTGGCCATAAAACCCTCCTAATATGTCACAGAGACGCAGGAATAATGTTCATATAACAAACTGAACTCACCAACAACAACAGTACAGCCAAAATATTTGCATAACAAAACAATATTTTGCAGACTGCAAATCATGTTTATGTTTTGAAATCATGTTTTGGCATGTGGCGCCACCTACCGCCGTCTAGCAATCATTGCAGTCAGTAGAGTCTCAGCTGCCGAGCAACCACGGGTTGCCAGTTACGTCAGAAAACGAAACCTAAAAGACCTCGGTATTTTGAATTTGAATGTAGTAACCGTTTTTGGCCACATTCTTACATTTGGCACCTTTAAGTAAAAATGGTCCATACGGTTGCGGTTGGTTAAAACCTACCAAAATACAAGATCATTTACGCCTGACTGAAGTTCATGCTAATATTTTTTACTCCTTTTCCAACTCCATACTATAATTATGTTTTGATCTTCCTTGCTCCCAACTTCCCACTTTTCTTTTACTCCTCTCTCTTTTCCCCTCACTTTGTGTATATAATAAGAGGCATGTACTGCCTCTCATCTAAATATGCTGTAAGTATTATGGTACGCCTCCGCATTCAGCTGTCAGTCAAAACTTCAAACCTACACTCACTGTGGCATCATAGGTGCGGATGAGACTAAGGGCCAAGTCCAATTCCTATCTTAACCCTCAAGCTCAACCCTTATCTTAACTGGCCTCAAAACCAAGTGTTGAGGGTTATTTTGTCACTTAGACATGGGACACCCCTTAAATGCAGATACGTCTTCAGACTGCGGGGGGCAGAATAACGCGAAAGCTGCGTCCAGTCTGTCAACTCCAAAAAAGAAGAAGAAGAAGAACACATTTACGTCAGGATTATTTATTACGATCCGTTTGTCAGTCAAGTTATTAGGTTGTCAGTTAGTTATAAGATGATACTCATACAAATACCACAACCACGGACATATTCAGCTGACAGTTACCACACACCACGACTTATTGAAAAGTAAACGATCGCTTGTCCGCACCGGCCGGCTATTGACAAAAGATCGTAAAATAAAAATAAATGTTACGCAACAATGACGTCAGTAATCCATAATATGGGCCTAAACTAAGATAATACAATGGTTTTCATCATTTTTATTTCTCTATTAACAAAGAAAATACTACATTTGTATCGTCATCACTTAGCTGCTTTCGACGCCATCTTTCCTATGTGAAAACATGCAATGCATTCTGGGTAGCCCTTGCTCCCAAGGGTGGTCTCGGAAAATCTCAATATTGAGGGCGATACAGCGCTTAAACTTGCCCCTCAACTTAATTTTTCTGAGAATCGGGACAGCACTCGCACTAGCGGGAGCGCGCATTTTTGAGATTGACGGTTAAGCAAGGAATTGGAATTCACCCAAAGAGACTGCAACCT
The DNA here is from genome assembly GCF_963457635.1 of Microchirus variegatus. NCBI lineage: Eukaryota > Metazoa > Chordata > Actinopteri > Pleuronectiformes > Soleidae > Microchirus > Microchirus variegatus. The sequence continues at coordinate 30,719,598 of NC_139807.1, read as the reverse complement.
GTATTACAACACAAGCACTCACAGGAGGGGGGGGGGGGACAGTTCAGCAGCACCATCAGCTGCCTCCACCAGCCTGACATACATAGTAATAACACGAATGGCTGTGACTTTCAAATGTGGAATGAAGCTAAATCAGTAAGCAGCTCACATCCTGAAGCATTCTCTCAATAATACAAACAAATAAATGAAAATTCCAGCTCACAGCTCACTGTTCTTTTGCATTTATATTTTTAATAATGTTAACTAAACAAGGTGATTTGATGTCAAAGGCATTGTTATTTGACATCAGTAGGTACAAAAGCAGGCACTTAAATGGTAGAAAAAAAAAACTGACACCCACTCAGGGTATTGGCCCAGAACACACTATGGCCTTTTCCTCTGTTGGCAACATCATAGGTTCTGCTGGATCAACTTGTTCAAATGCTCTGTGATAGTAGCGGTTGAGGGTAGAGTTTTATTCAGTGAGGTTTTTGTCTTCAGTTTAGAACTGGCACAACCTCAAACCTTCAGGCTACCAGCAGCATAAAGTGTGTGCTTTTTCTGTAGAAAGTAAACACGCTTGTTTTGTTACTGTTTCACTTTTTGTGTAGAGGAAAGATGCCAGATAAGGTTACATCCTCTGAGTCGCTGCTGACTGCCCTTGACATTAGTTTTCACTGCTTTGGATCTGTCTTGATTTTGTTTGTTTGTTTGTTTTTAATCCTCCACATGAGGGCCACAGGGGGTGCTGGAGCTAATCCCAGCTGATATAGGGCCCTGGACAGGTTGCCCATCAAAGGGCAAACACACAAAGACAAACAACGGTCAATTTAGACTGTCTAATTAACCTCTGCGTGTTTGGACTGTGGGAGGAAACCAGAGAAAGCCCACAGACACACAGGGTAGAACATGCAAACACTCCAACTGCATAATGCGTTATCCGACTGCGTAACCACGGAGACCCCTCGAGCCTTCATACTTCTGCGTCGTGGTGACAGATACGCACTGCAATTTCCCGCCCGATCAGTAGGGGTCGCTACGCAAGGTTGTTGTGCTTTTGGCTACAGTGAGCAATGGCGTCCGAGAGAGAAAGACTGTTGTTGTTGAAACAGTGGCCGTTTCTCACTTTTCTGTGTCACGGAACGCAGTTTTAAGATAATTTGAGGCGAGAAATTGGCCGTTTAGAGTCTAAACATGTGGTTTGTGTATTAAGATATGACGTATTTAGAGTTTGGCAGCGATGTTGTCGGCGGTGATCAGCTCCGCCACTGTGGACGCTCGGTGCGCACTGTGAGCCGACACAGAGCAGCTTCGCTCGGCCTGTCCTGAGGACCAATCGCAGCTCTTGCCGTCTCCGTTGTCCTTTGACGGAGTGACGGACACTTATATAATGCAAATATTTCGTGCAGTCAGAGTCGACGTAGAGGGCTTTGCGTAACCTACGCAGACTCGTTCCTACCAGGATTTGAACTGGCGACCTTCTTGCTGTGAGGTAACAATGTTAGCCACTACCCTGCCATGTGGTCCTTCATTATTTCACTACAATATCTATAATGACTGTCTTGTGTGTGACAAAGGACTTTTTTTTACATCACTTGAGCTCAAACAAAGCTTTCAGCCGTTTTTCCTAATGACTTGCTCATCATTACAAATTTAAAACCATGAGCATATGCAGGGCTGATCCTGCCCGGGGGCTGTCCTTGGGTTATTTTATCTGTGGTGGCATCGTGGACTTTCACTGCTCTAAAAGCGAACTCTTTGCGGTTTCTAATGTTTCAGCTGCAATGACTGTTATTAGTGCAGCTGCTGTGTCTGTAAACATTTGTGACCTTGTTAACATCGACTCTTCGTAACGTGATATATTAATGCAATAAACTCTAGAAACATTAACGATCATCAGACTTCAAAATTGCAGGAAAAAAAAACGAGAAGTATCCTCTTGTGAGCATTATTTTCATTCTTTTTGTTCTTCGTTATTCAAATATTTGTTCTATTGCCTAATTTCTACCACTCAAGATTGTGTTGTGTTTACTGCTGCATGAAGGCAATAACCACATGGTGTCATGGTAAATGGAGATCTCACAGGACCTTTCAAATGACTACTTATTCTGACCGACCTCTTTATTACATATGCAGGCCACTTACCATAATAAAGTGGCAGTATCGGTCACTGGTGTGGTCGTCTGCCGCTTAAGGTTTGCCAGAACCAGAAGATCTGAGGGATCTGCAAGGCTCGCAAGATCAAAACAAGTACGATAAATGTGAAGCCCCAAGACCATTAAGAGCTTCAGAAACCCTTAATAGGTCCTTCAAACCAATACGTTCTCTTTTCCAGGCCGTTCTCTGTAAACTTTAGACATGATTGTGCATGAGAAGCTCAGTAAATCGATCGAAGTCGATCTGAAATACTCAGATCACCTTCACCTTGTCTACATGCCTAAATGTATTGGGTTGCTGCCATGTGATTAGGATACTTTCTTTTAAACAAACAGAGTAGTTTGGATGATGGAAAACCCTTTTTGGCTCCAGGTAGAACCTTTTTATAAAGGTTCCACCTGCAACCCTTTTGGAGGGTTCCACTAAGAAACCTTTTTTTTAATTCAGGAAAGGGGTTTTAAAAGGTTCTCTGGATCAAAATGGTTCTTACTGGAACAATTAGTGTTACCAAGAACCCTTGTAAAACCCTTTCTTCAGCCCTTGTAGAAGGACCATTTTGGAACCCTTATTTCTAAGAGTGCAGGCAAGGATCTCACTTTATGGAGGCCACCATCTTGCATCGCCATTTTACTTTGGCAGCTCTTACTACACAAATGAAGAAGAATGTCTCCACCTATATAAACCGAAACCAACAAGTGAGAGAATGGAATTGTGGGAAGAGTTGTAACAGACAGTGTTCACGGACAGCAGCATCACATATTTGGTTAAATAAGCCCATTTTTATCAGCATAATGTCTATCTTTGCATTTGTTTATTTGTATGGTGGAGTTTCCTAAAATTAGCCTATTGTTTGAAGAGTGAAGATCACAATGACACAAGGCTCTCCGAAGGGTATCACTGTCAGGCCAGCTGCAGAAATGACTCCCTCTCTCATCATTATAGCACAATGATGTCATATATACCAAAAAGCTGCAGCATGTCTCCATACAGTCCCACAAACATGAAAAGCCCAAGACATTTCCCTGTCAAAATATCACAGAGAAGAAGCAGCAGGCCGGTTCAAACAAGGACAAGACACTTCAAGTGAAAGTTGCATAAAGTCGATGTTATTTTTCTGCCTCTGCTTGGTCTTCATGAAGAGAGAGAAATGATGTAACAGTATTTGTATCCTGCTTCGTTCATCTGAAATTGGGCTTTGTCAAGCATTAATAGACCTCACTGATGGAGTGGTTGTGCGTATACAGCAGCAGGGCAGTGGGGCGGGTGGGGACAATAAGTGTTTATCTTGTCAAACTGTTGGTTTGTTTGGCTTTGACTTTTTGTGGGTGCTGCTGTGTGTTTTCATTTTTCATCATTGTTGTTTTCATTGTTTTTATTCCAATGTGTTTGCTGTCATCTCACTTTAATTTTAATTTTAATGTTGCTGTTCCATAAATGTGAGCAATTGACCGTCTTGACTTCCTGTGTGCAGCGTGGGAATGTTGCTGGGCGACATACTGACATACTGGAGCTGACATACTTGTTTGTTTTATATGTAAAATCAGTCTACTACAGTCTATCACACTGACTTTAGTGTTGTGATGACATTATGTTGTTGGAACTCAGAATTTCCCAAGGTCACAGTGCTTTACTTGAGCTTGGATTTCCAACCTTGTGTTAGTTTCACAGTATGTTGGTATATCGTCATACACGTTGTACTGTTTGATCATTAACTGTTGACAAGTTGGTCTACTGTTTGTGTGGAACTACAGTGTGGAGTGTTGTTAGCGACTGGTATTGCTATCAATGGCTAACAATAGCTAGCCTGCGACCCGGTTGCATTACCGACTTCTCAAGCGGAACGTGGTGAACTTGCAGGTGAGGTCACTCCCAGTTCCGACATCCAATGTAAATGGAACGCAGACTTGGATGGAAAACATTGAAATGACACAACTGTAAAAATATGAGTCACCATACCATCCCATGTGTGTTCTTTTACCATCTACACAGCAGTTAGTCGAATTTACTGGTTTTGTTTGTTAATTATCCTCTATATTTTTAATACATTATTACATGTTGCGCCATAAAGCATCTGCTCGTAATATGAAGATAATCACTGATGCTAAATATAGATAGACCTCTGCTGTCTCAGGATCAGCAGAGAGCTATCTGGGAAGGAGAGGTGTTTAAGGGAAGCTTGCCAAATGCGATTCCAGACAGAAATTTCCCAGGCCAACAATTTGGGTTTAAAGTGCACAAAAGGCTCCTGCAGATGAATCAAGTTGCAGTGACTTAATGGAAATATTGAACAGCTCTCCGTTTTATGCTGTAGTTCCTGTGGGCCTCAGTGCCTCTGTTTGGATAGGGTGTACCAGAATAATGCGATTGTTTCCCTCTTTGCATCCTTGAAATAAGGGACACAAAACAAACTGACCACATCAACAAAAAAAAAATTGAATTGAAATTGTACTGAGGATGATATACACATTATTGAACATTTTTGCATTACAATCATCTCTGGAATAATACACATGCTGCCTTAAAATGGACATAAGAATTTAGAAATGCAACATATGAACAATCTAAATACATCAGTGTTTTTCCACTTGTCCATAAGGTTTATTATCTGGCTTTGAGTACAACTTTTAGATTGACTATTTAAAGGATTTCTGCAGTACAGCATGGGGTGTTTTAAATAAGTCAATGTCACACAATGCTATGGAAACAGTAAAGATGATGTTACCACATGGAGTTGAAAGATTTATTAAATAGATTCCCCTGATGCAGTAAATAAATGCATCAAGACCCACTGTGATGTGGAAGGTTAAAGGACAGAGAGCTTTGGAACAGTCTTACAAAATACTGTGATAACAGTACAGTATGTATTTATAATTGTGTTGAACTGGACACATTGACTGCAAGATCTTTACTTGTCAATGCATTCCTCACTTTACAAAGACTGCAACACCGATTCATTTATTTTATAAGGTTTTCTCAGGCAAGTTTCCAACTTGAATCATTTTTTATTCTTTGAAGGCAAAGGGTGAATTCCAATTCCTTGCTTAACCCTCAATCTCAAAAATGCGCGCTCCCTGTAGTGCAAGTGCTGTCCCGATTCTCAGAAAAATTAAGTTGAGGGACAAGTTTAAGGGCTGTATCGCCCTCAATATTGAGATTTTCCGAGACCGCCCTTGGGAGCAAGGGCTACCCAGAATGCATTGCATGTTTTCACATAAGAAAGATGGCGTCGAAAGCAGCGAAGCGAATACGCTACAAATTAAGTATTTTCTTTGTTAATAGAGATATAAAAATGATGAAAACCATTGTATTATCTTAGTTTAGGCCCATATTATGGATTACTGACGTCATTGTTGCGTAACATTTATTTTTATTTTACGATATTTTGTCAATATCCGGCCGGTGCGGACAAGCGATCGTTTGCTATGGTTTACTTTTCAATAAGCCGTGGTTTGTGGTAACTGTCAGCTGAATATGTCCGTGGTTGTGGTATTTGTATGAGTATCATCTTATAACTAACTGACAACCTAATAACTTGACTGACAAACGGATCGTAATAAATAATCCTGACGTAAATATGTTCTTCTTCTTCTTTTTTGGAGTTGACAGACTGGACGCAGCTTTCGCGTTATTCTGCCCCCTGCAGTCTGAAGACGTATCTGCATTTAAGGGGTGTCCCATTTCTAAGTGACAAAATAACCCTAAACACTTGGTTTTGAGGGCGAGTTAAGATTAAGGGTTGAGCTTGAGGTTTAAGATAGGAATGGTGAATCATTCTTTTTTTGAGCTTAGGTCCAGGAATTATATTTAGTCCAACATCAAACCTCTAATTTCATAGTCCTTTTAGACATAGAATAAAGACAGTGGCTACCTCCACTCCAAGTGTGCTGAGAGTTGAGTGAGGGAGAGGAGGAGGGAGGTTGAGTGGAGAACAGTCTAGGCCATGTCTGGTAGTGAAATCTGACACCAACTTGCGGCTGTGTGAGGTACTCAGTGACTTGGTTACGACTGAGTTTGTTCATGCAACCAAACCCGCTTTGTCTATTTTCCTTGCGCTTTTTTGTTTGTTTTTTTCCTAACCACAGTGCCTATGACTAAGGCTATATCGAACTTCCTATCAAACGTTTTTTTTCTATTGATATCGAGGAAGTGTCTACGTTATACATATCAGTATGGTATTATTGCCCAGCCGTTAACAAAGACTAGGTCTACGCAGAACAAACATTGTGTCGTAATTACTGATGTTGTGGACACTGTAAACTGTCTCTCTCCACTGTTGACCATGAGATTCCATGCAGAACAATATTAGTGAGTAAGGTTATGCAAGAGAGAGCAAAATAAGTGACGTGGGAAACGCAAATTCCAAGATTTCTGACTCACCAAAGAAAATTAGGAAGACTGAATTGCCCAAGATTCCAAGGACAATCACTAAAGCAATGCAAATCAATAAAAGTGGACGCCATTACAAGTTGCCGGTCCATCTTAAGTTGTAGCACATTTGAGGGAATTGGTCCTTGGAAGGATTTTAAAAGTCCCTGAAGGACTACAGACATACATGTTTACTCTTGAAACATTTAATTTTCATTTAATACTTAGCACTATACATTGGTTACATGAAACCCAGAAATAGAGATACACGCAATAAAGTAAAATAAACTTTGACTGTTGAACGTTTTAAATTTTTCTCCTGGAGCAGAGGCTCCAAGCTACAATATTAAATACCCTTTTTACTTTTTTTTTTATTTGTTGTAACACAGAGTAAACTGAAATAAATGGTCTGTATTTATACAGCACTTTTCTTGTGTTGATGATCATTCAAAGCTGCTTTGTTGACATAATTCACTCACACATAGAACACATTTACTGTAGAAATGTGAGGGTCAGTTTCTTGCACTGGGACTCAGCAGAGCTGGAGATAAAACCCGCAACCTTCCTCTACCACCGATCCACAGCCACTCGTTTGGTCAACGTGCTGTGCAGGGTGGGCTGTGGAGAGTATATCAAGTCGAGCCATTTGACCAAAGGCATTTCACATCAAAGAGACTTGGAACAAAGGCATTTTTTTAGCGCAATAGATTGCAGCTGCCTTGCATTTGTTCAGGTTAATCCTCATAAACCATCTCAGGTTTGAGGTTGATCTCTGATCCCTGAAAGATCCCTGATGCACGGAATTCTCTGGAAAATATACACTCAAGTCCAGGGGTGTCGAGCTCATTTTAAGTCCAGGACCACGTTGTTTTTACATGTTTTTACTTTTCACAAAACACATTATGAAAAACCTGAAAATGTTATGCTTAAGTGTACACTTGTGCATTGCAACTTACTGATCACAGTGGATCTACAAAGCTACAAAAAGATTTAGTCACCGGTATCTGGAATTAAAAATTCTAGTATTTCACATTATTATTACAACATGTCAAGACCTAGAATTTATTTTTACTATTTTATCTATGTAGTATTCTTGAAACTAAAGTGACAGCTAATAAAAATGTGACCCCAGGGCACAAATTAGGAATTACTGTATGTCTAATTACATACTGTAATTGTTGTCGATTATCTTCAATGTAGTGTTATCTGCCTGCTGTGCTTCAGGACAGTGTTCGGGGGAAGTGCAGAGAGATTACCCTCCAGGGCCGGAGCTGTGGCTGCTCCAGGTTTGGCACCCTTACTTCGGCAGATAGGGGATGAACACTCAGGTGACCTGGAAGAGTCTGAGTGTTTATTTCTCTCAAAGGGCTTGGAACACAAAAACATATTTACCCCTCTTCATAGTGAGTAATGCTAACGCTGCCCGTAAGCTGGCTTCCCTCACACACACGAACACACACACACACTCTTGTACTTGCTGTATACTGAGGACCAGCATTTCCACTTTATAAATCAACACAATTACAAATATCTACTTCATGAATGACATCTACAAAGAACTACTGGTTGCAGTACCATACAATGTCTGCAGGTGGAGCCCCACAGCAAAAAGGGCTGGAAAACTTTTTCTAATTTTTTTTTTTTTTTTAATATATATTTGGTCCAAAATTTGATAAAAACGTCATACTATACCATGTCATCCAAAATTTGATTTTTTTTTTTTTTTTGACAAATTAAGTATAGCATGTTACAGCAACCTAAGGAAGTGATTTCAATGAAAACAAAGTGAGGACCGGCCAAAATGTCCTCACTCTGTAAAAATGACCTCATTTTGTTGGTTAAAAACCCTCACTGGTCCTCAGTATGCCACAAGTACAAGAACACACACACACACACAGTGCTGCTCACTCTCTCTCGCACTCTCCCTGCATGTACTTGCTCTTACTCTTAAAGGGGCCAAGCATTCTTACAACAGTAGTTTGCACAAATTCATCTTGCAGGCCGGATTGGACCTTTTAGTGGGCTGGTTCTGGCCTGTGGGTTGTATGTTTGACACCCCTGCTCTAGTCTCTTTCATGAGAAAATACAATCAAATACCTACAGTATAGCATACAATGTTTACATAAATTCAACACCAACAATACATGTAATACAAGCCACTGTCCACATTCCCTTTCTCCTTTTAGTGCAGAGAATATCTGTAAATATGGTCTAAAGTGTGTGTTTGTGCATGCTGCGCTTCTTTCAGACCATGTAATCGATACTGAGTGCAGACTAACATGAAGAGTATGGATCAGTGACATATAAAGGCGACGCTGGTCTCCGTTAGACCGCAAACATTCAATTTGGTTACGCGATAAAGGACGTGAGCAAACGGGAATTCATACACGGCAGTGGATCTTCACCATGTGAAAAGGGCAGAATCCCGTACGTTGGGTTTAACGTTCTCCCTTCATGCAGATAAACGGGTCACTCTCATCGCTTCATCCATCCAAAGCATCTCAACCCCGAATCTAACAGTTTCGAAAACTTTTTGTGTACAGGGACCCACTTTTAAAGATGACAAACCATGGCGACCCATTTCACAGTCTACTTTAAATCAAGACGAGAGTAAATTTGTGCATCATACTACATTGCAACTATTTTTTACTGACATTTCTGTAACACCTAATGGTGTTTTAAATAGAGACTTTTATAAGAGATACACTACAGTACAGGGGAAGTGGGAAGTGAATCAATAACTTAATTTCATGCAGCCCTCCAATCTAGTTATTTTTGTATGTATACATACATTTTGTATTAAATATACATCTTGTATAGATAACTTTATATTATTCAATATCAAAACAAACAGTTATTTTGAAATTCTGTGATTGTCACAAATTTTTTTTTAATTAAAAAAACATTATTTTCCCTGAATATTATCATATAGAGTAAAGAGTGAATGACTGCTCTAATATACAGTGTTATATATATTATTTATACACAGTAGGCCAATTCCCATGTTCCACTGAGCAGATCATTACTTTGGTATGAATTCTAAGTGTGATTTTTTTTTTTTCTTTTTTTTTTAATAATCCTTGCATCTGTTTTCAAAAAACCCTCAACCACTTGCTTAACCATCTTCTATATGCCAACAGGCAGCATTCACTGTACAGTACAGGCCTTAAAATCAACTGGCCATCTGTGGGAGAGATGGAAGGAAGAGCCGCAATGGGAATGGCCATAATTCTCCATTCCAGATGTGACCCTATCCCAAGCTTGGCAAGGGTGAGGGGGGGGCAGTGTGTGCAGGAGAGGTGGAGGGATGAAGGGGAAGGCTGTGGGCTAGGGAGGATGCATCAAGGGGTGTGGAGGCAGATTTGTAATGGCCACGTCATGACAATGAAGGAGAGGGCATGGGATAAAATCAACAGCTGGCTTTTGGGAAATGATTTGGCAACACAATAAGGAGTCAGATGAAGACAATCTGTTTGGAAAAAAAACAAACTTTGGAGACCAAGGTACTGGGAGGCAGACGAGGCCGGAGCCGTGGCCAGGCGAGGACAGCCATATGTGAGAGGCAGCTGATGTGTGAAGTATTATGCCCAGCAGTCAACCTCTCCACACACTGCTGTGTCTAAGGGCACCTTGACCCTCCTCAGAGCCACATAGATAAACACTATCCAAGCCCACCTCATTTATGGCTTCTCATTACTTAGAGTGGAGAGGAGGAGGGGGAAGGCCTGTCCGCAACCCTGGCATTCCCCGCTGCAAAGAAACTGAATGTTTTGTTCTCTATAACTGAATTTTTTTTTTACCATGTTCCTTCCTTGACCTCTAGACTTTCAGAACTTTCAGAACTTTTCAAACTATATTTTTTTTTATATATATATTTTTTTTTTTGAATGTCAATCAAGCAAACATATTTTGAGGAACATCCAATTTTTTTTCGTCCTTTGTAAAATGTCCTTGCATTTCTGAAACTGCAATTTCGGCCAGCTGGGCAAACTTTCATTGTACCGCACTCGATTTTAGTTTTGTATAGGTTAATCTTAAAAACGGGGGTTCTCAAAGTGTTGATACCTCAGGGCCAATTTAGGAACCCAACATTGGACTAAGGGGCCGCCAAAGGAAAAAAAAGGGGGAAAAAAACAGAAAGAAATCCCATTTGTAATCATTTTAATGACCAGATTGCAGTTCTACAGTTTTGCGTTAAGTAATATAAGCGTTAATATAATGTAATTTAAGCGTTAATATAATAACACTTTATAAAAATTCTGGGTAATTACCCAGAATTTTGGCCATTGTTCTTACCTTCTAATTACAGGTTTATACCATGTAACACATTTCTGTTACCATATATTTACTGGGTAAATAGCTACCTGCTTATTACCAGCTTATAACACAATAATATACTAAAAATCACCATATTTGTTTTACACTTATTGGTCTGTATCCAGTAATGTCCTATAAACATTTAACAAGCTTAGTAGCTCCTGGATTAAAACTATCAACTGTAATTCATTGCGGGCCGCCAGAAATGTTTCTACGGGCCGCCATTGGCCCGCGGGCCACACTTTGAGAACCAATGCTTTAAAAGAACACTCTGGCAAATTGTTTATCTCAGCTTTATGGAACCATATTCTAGGAATTGGCCATTTTAGGAATGTCCTCTCATGGCAATAATTCACTTTGCAATGACTTGTTAAAGATCTGTGCTAAATATAAAACATCAGCATTTACAACAAAGTGGTTCCAAGGAGATCTTGGTTTTGTGGGAACAGATTTTGGGATTAGATGCTTTACATTTATTTATGTCTTCAAACCGTCATTTCACGGTTAAAACTCCATCTGCTTAGATTACATTGCAAATGATGCAGTCTTCAACCACCTGTGAAATATTACAAAAATTAGAAACATGTTGTCCTTAAACTTTACTGAGGACACTAGATTTGACGACTACAATTCTCTAACAAGTCCGTTAAAACCCTCCAGTTGATCCAAAATGCTGCCAAAAGCTATAAATTCAGTGCATGTGCAAAAGTGTGTCTATTTCCTGTCACCAAAAATGTATTAGGACAGTTGTGGAATGACATAAAACGTGCATTTCAACTATTACAATGAAAGATACTATAAAAATATGTATTTATTTTAAAAGAACCACACATGTAAGCTATATTTATTGCCACCATTTGTTCTGTGTGTGGGGAAAATGTGACAATGTCACATATAATGTAAAAATAAAGACTTTAGGCTCTTGAGTAAAAGCTAAATGCATGTATGTTATATTTCAAATTGTGCAAAATGCATTTACATTAAATGAATACCACGCTTTTGTTATCGTCATTGATTAAAAAAAAAAAAAAAAAAAATCATAATTGTTTTTTTTTGTTGTTTTTTTAATTGCATAGCCGTACATTAAATATGCTAGAGACCAACAGCCCAGCATGAAGTTAATTAAATTGTCAAAAATAATTTGATGTGAAGACAGGAAGCTGCTGTCATTCTCAACATTAGTCACAAAACACGGTACGCGTTGACTACTGATTATGTTGTTAAGGTAATGTGTTTCAAATTAAAGTATCTATTCATCCCATCCTCGGGCTATGAATCTTCAACCTTACACCAGTTTAGTGATAATTCATAACATTCCAGCAGTATAGACGTCTCACATATGTGTTTCTTTATAATTCACGTTTCAGAATACTAATGCACAATTTAGTTTGGAATGTATCTTTAATACATGTTACCCACAGGGCGAGATAACAGGAGTCTTAGAAGGACATTACTGATATGCTTATAATGCTATGAGACTGGACCAAAATAAAAGTATGCTAATACCCTCAGCGGCTGTCCTGATTTTGAAGTGGTCTCTTTCTGAAGTGCGTTTGTTTCCCGTTCAGTCATTACTCCAATCTCCGTTTTATGATTAGACCAATTTTAAAGATGATAAATGTCACAATCATTATCTCAAAACGATGTGATTTACATGACATATCTGAAGAGCCTCTCTTGAGCGACATTGCAAGGTCAGTACGTTTTTTACTCATACAGAAGTCCATGTATCCATCCATCCATCTTCAATCGCTTTATCTTCCACACGAGGGTCACGGCGGGTGCTGTGCCAATCTCTGCTGACATAGGGCAATAGGTGGGGGGTACACCCTGGACAGCTCGCCAGTCCATCGCGGGGCCACATTGAGACAAACAACCAGAGAACCCGGTGATAACCCATGCACTAATGCAAGAATATGCAAACTCCATGCAGAAAGGCCCTTGTCACTAACCTGGGTCTTCTCGCTGCAAAGGCAAGAGTGCAGTCATGAGACGAAAAAAACCCTGACCTCACTGAGGCCGGCTTTACACGACAACGATCTGAACACGAACTGCAAAAGTGGCGTTGCGTTCCCTCTTTTTATTTTTTCGCGTTTAGACGAGCGTCTTTGGGTGGAAATCTGCACGCACACGGTGACACGGCAAAAGTGTGTGAAATTTGATGTAGTATGCATGCCAGGTGGCTAGGTGGCACTGTGAAGCACTGCCATACAGCGGATCGTTTTTAAGATTCCACTCTGGAGGGTGGGTTCATTTTTTTTTTGCATTTTTAAGCCCCCAAAAAACGCCATCGCAGTCTAAACGAAAGGCACATCTGATAAAATATTTTGTCGGAGCGTTGCCGTGTAAAGCCAGCCTGACTTGTTCCTGTGATTGATGTCTCTCTCTGGTACGTTAAAATTAACACAACAGCAGGTTGTTTATGATATGTGTCACAGGTGTAGCTTGAGACTTTAAATGAAATCAGAATTTGGAAACCTCTACTGGGGAACTGGGTACGGATTATGAGCTAGTGGTTATAATTTATTTTTTATTTTTTATTTAAATCTCAGTTTCAGCATCTCCAGCAGCTCCTTTTCCTGCTTGGTTTGAGACTGTTTGTCAAGCTTGTCACTAGAGCTGCAATCTGTCGATTATTTTCTCGATGAGGAATCGCTTGGTCCATAAAATGTCATAAAACGTTAAAGAACGTTGATCAATGTTCGTCAAACCTGGAAATGACGATGTTCTTGAATGTCTTGTTTTGTCCACAAACCAAAATGACTCAGTTTTAATGATTTCTTTGTTATGTGGAGCAAAGAAACTAAGAACATATTCACATATAAGAAGCTAAAACAGTCAGGAATCTTGTTTTAATCATGAAAAAACCTTCAAACCGATGATCGATTATCAAAATAGTTGCCGATTAATTAAGCAATCGATTAATAATCGATTAATCGTTTCAGCTCTACTTAGAAGCTGCATGAGATCCATATTAAAATACCGCATTGTGGCACCAACGTTCAATATTCACCTTGGACTGTAAAAACCAAATAAACCTCCTCCTACTAAAGTAATTAATTAAAATGCCATATGTCTATTTGAGGTGGATCAGCATGGGTTGAGAAGAATGTCTGCACTGGAGCGGCTTTGCTGAATCCACTGCTTTTATTAGGAATTAGGAGAACGGTTAAATTAATCGGTCATGGCTGACATTGACTCCTAAAACTCCCACTCATTATGTATTCCTCCTAAAACCCACCCAGTGTCAAACTGTGCCTGTGGACATGGAACTAGCTCAGAGACACACTCTGTGTGCTCTGATTATTCAGAGCAACAGAGCCTCGAGATTCTCAGGGCAGGTGTACATTTTTTTAAACCAGCCTATCACTTATTTCACTTTCTGACCTTGGTTGAGTACATTCTGAAATACCCCCACGTCCTCTGAAGGTGTGCACTTCTTTCAAAGCACACACAACCTGTGCAGAAATAACGAGACTGCTTATTATTATGGTAATTAATGTTGTTAGCGATGGGTATGTGGGTGAGGATGTCTTTTTGTTCTTGAGGCCTTTCAGTCCATGGCTCTATTTTAAAATCTAAAGGGCTCTCTTCTCTGTATCTACACACAAAGGCTCACTTTAGAGACTTTTTTGTTAATTAATGACCAGACCCATGGACAGAACAGAGGCGCGCTCCACACTAACAGGAAGCCTGATATTGAGTGTGCTTCAATTTCTTTTATTTATTATCTTGTTGTTTGTTTGTTTTATACGGAGCCCCCAAAGTGACATGAGAAAAAAAATAATTGAAATCTCGAGTTTCAAAGTCGAGATCTCGAGTTCCAAAAATTAGAATTTTATTTTTTCAAAATTTTTGGTTGAAAAAAAAATCTAATTTTTTGATTTGATTTTTTTGGTGAAGATCGAGATCTCGAGTTTCCAAAAAATTATGAATTTTTTTTTTTAATTTTCTTTTTTAAATTTTCTTTTTTTTTTTTAGATCATGACTATAAAACTCGAGATCTCGACTTTGAAACTCGAGATTTCAATTTTTTTATTTTTTTTTATTTTTTTGGGTAACTCAAGATCTCGACTTTGAAACTCGAGATTTCAATTTTTTTTATTTTTTCGTCTTTTTTTTTTTTTTTCTCATGTCACTTCGGGGGCTCCGTGGTTTTACAAACTGGTATGATAACGTAAGCAGTATATATAATTTTGTGATCAGTCTGCAGGTGTATTGTCTGTCTGTAGCCAGACACAGTTGGATTAAACTAAAGTTGTTCTCTGACTGTCACACTGGTGATTGTGCCATTTTTATTTATGGTTATGGCAAGC
This sequence comes from Microchirus variegatus, assembly GCF_963457635.1. Lineage (NCBI taxonomy): Eukaryota > Metazoa > Chordata > Actinopteri > Pleuronectiformes > Soleidae > Microchirus > Microchirus variegatus. The sequence goes on along the minus strand of NC_139807.1, from coordinate 30,704,464 downwards.
AACGCAAATGATTATGCAGAGAAGACGAGGAACATTGTGGTTTATTTAGTCTATTCTATTCTATTCCTTCTGTTGCTATTTGGCATATTTTGTGCTGTAAAGGTGAAGAAGCGTTTGTGATGGACATTATGTAGGAAGACATAAAGATGATCAACAAGTAATCGCTTGATCCAGTGTGTTGCCGTTGAGGAAATTATATACTGTAGGATCATAGCATCCAATATATAATATATGATATGGATTATTGTATCACTTTGTGTATATACCACTCGATATTAACTTGATACATTCTCATCATCTGCACCGTCATCACTGTCTTCCTGTTGTTCCCGACTCATTTCCCATCCATCATTTTTTCAGAATGACGGTCATTCATGCGGCGCATGTATAAATTGGCGGCGATTCAAAAGTGAGCATCTAATAGGTTGAATTTTATCATTCCACTTTTATCAATTGATTATGTGTCAGATGCATGGGGGACATAAACACCTCCGTAGGAGGTCCCTTTATTGATTGGCTCAAGGCGCATGCTGTGTGCTTTTACCACAGTGACAGGCTACTGGCAGGGAAGCCCCGCGCGTCTCTGTGGCTAATTAAATGTGTGCCTTATGAAAATGGACCCTTGTCATAATCATTAAATTACAAGAACTTAAATGCCTCACGATAAAAATCAAGTCTGGTCCAGCACATCCACTGCAGCAGTGACCTACATCCTGCACACTGACTGTTTGACACATATGGACAACATGTCCACAAATGATGAATAATCTCTACATTGCAGCTAATGGAAGATGTTCCTTTAAATATCACCATATATATACAGATATATTAAGGTTATATCCTGATATATGAGATTTAAATCTGCATATAAGTATTTTCTCTGGACTCATGAAGGTTATCTTTTGTGTTTATAGTTAAAAGAGGGTGTCAACACACTGTAAATACAATTTCACAATAAAATAGCTACTGCTTATAATCTGTATTACATATTACATGATCTACAAATATTACCTTAACACAAATAATAAGGCTTACATTTAAAAAAAAAAAAAAAAAAAATCATTAATTCATTTAATTGTGTTGATTCAATGATATTTCATTTAAAATATTCACCTAATTTGTTCAAAAATAATAAATATGATGATTATCAATGCAATAGCCTTTAAAACCAGGACAAGTCATTACAGAAACATTATCACAAAATATATGTGTGTGTGTATGTATTCCCAGAACTATGGTTTTGCAGCCAGCTGTTGATGTACGTGCAGATGCATTATAAACCGAGCCAATAAATCTATAACAGCTGCTCTCTGGGGCTCTCAAGTGTGTCTTAAAAACATATAGGTATAACCTGTCAGAGCCTCAAGTAATCTGCTTTGGTCCAGTTGTGCAAAGTGTCCATCAACTCACATAGAGTGCTCTGCTTCCTTTTCTTTCCTCTTTAAAAAAATAAAATAAAAATAAAAATATATATGCAGGCATATGTGGTTGTTAGAATTAAGCAAATTCCACAAACGTCCTTGAAACGGCGTCTTTAGTTTGCAGCGTGAGAACGATTGTAAATTTATGTGGAGTATCTTTGATTCACTCGATCATCACAATCATTTGCATGCAGCTGAGCTGTTGAATTTAAAATGGTGTAGATCACATTACTGTACGGAGAAAAAGATTATTCATCTGCTCATTTTCTGCCCACACTAAAATTGTCCCTATAATTTTTGGTCTTCGTGAGCAGAAAAGCACAAATACCTGAGTGAGGGAGCGTTTGTGTGTATACAGCAGCAGCAGCAGCACAGGGGCGGGTGGGAACAAGAAGTGTTCATCCCGTCAACCTGGGTTTTTTGGAGCACTTCCGAAGCTGTTTGTGGGCGCTTGTTTAGTGTTTTCAGTTGTACTCCAACCTATTTGCAGTTGCAGTTTACTAGACTTGACAATAGTTTGAATGTAGAAGGATTTTTGTAGTTAAAAACTATGCATTACAACTTTTAACGTTCAGTGTCAAACATTAAGATAATAAGTTTATTCACTGAATTTGAATATAGTACCGTAAAGTATGTTTGTACTACAAAGTGTATTGGAAATGGTTTATTTATAGTTATGGCACCTGACATGTTTGGGAAAGGGAAGGATAAGCAAACGAGTTTATTGAACATGTCTATTGGGAAATTGGTCAAATGGTCAATTTAGAGCAGGGGTTCTCAAAGTTTAAATACCTGAGGGCCAATTTAGGAACCCAACATTGGACTGAGGGACGCCAAAGGAAAAAAAAACTGAAATAAATCCCATTTGTAATCATTTTAATGACCAGATTGCAGTTCTACAGTTTAGCGTTAAGTAATATAAGCGTTAATATGATGTAATTTAAGCGTTAATATAATAACGCTTTATAATTTACTGGGTAATTACCCAGTATTTTGGCCATTGTTCTTACCTTCTAATTACAGGTTATTACCAAGTAACACATTTCTGTTACCATATATTTACTGGGTAAATAGCTAGTAATTGGGGGCTGTAGCTGCCTGCTTATTACCAGCTTATAACTCAATAATACACTAAAATTCACCATATAGAAACCAGGTAAATACCCAGTATTTTTGTTTACACTTATTGGTCTGTGTCGAATAAACACAATTAACAAGCTTAGTACTTCCTGGATTAAAACTATCAACTGTAATTCATTGCGGGCCGCCAGAAATGTTTCTGCGGGCCGCCATTGGCCCCCTGGGCCGCACTTTGAGAACCAATGATTTAGAGTGTCCAATTTTTTGGGGACTGTAGGAGGAAACCGGAGAATACTCACACACACACACACACACACACACAGGGAGAACATGAAAACTTCACACAGAAAGGCCTTTGGTCGAAACAGCATTCCGACGGCTAACCGTCTTACTGTGAGTCAACAGTGCAAGCCATCATGTGGTCCCTATATTGTCATTCCAGCCCAGTAAATGTTTTGCAGAGCTCATGAACGTTCCCACCGGTTTGATTGTAGCCATCCCTCACCTTTTGTCGTTCAAGCGTTCGCTCCCCGGACCATTCGTCTTGGATCCTTCACACCTGCGAATAATCACAGCCAATATCATTAACCTGGGTGACCCCTGTGTTCCCCCCACAGCTCATTTTTCCCCATCTGCTGAAGCCTGTTCTTCTGCCATTCATCACTCCGTGCCGACATGATCTCCAAACACCATGAGAGGATAACAGGATGTCTTATTGATCTCCTGTCAATGCGGGAAACTGACCTAGAAGAAAGTGATGTAATGCTCTCTGTTTGGTATTTTAAGCATAAAACAGGAACAGAGAGGTCTCTGTTATTGAATGCTCATGTTTAACCCTGTCTGATAAGCTAACTTAATTTAGCTTAGATTATTAAAATACTTTATGGACTATTCCTATATATATATATACTTTCATATGCCCTGTATGGGGAAAATAAGATCTTATCTGTAGGGGCTATGTAGATAGAGCTAAATACAGTGTTGTTTAATGGTAGGCATTATCAAATTGATTTGGGGGCCACGAGTTTGAGACCCTCACTATATATTTGAAGCAGTGAACTCATTCATGAAAACATGTATTACAAAAAATACACCATATACAACTTCTCTGATTATTTCATTCTGTTTGTTGGTGTCTTTCTCTCTTTTTTTCCTTTAAAAGCGAGCCAGGTTTTTTGTTATTACCAATTAAAAAAACTGTCTGCTTCTTCCAAAGTTAATAACGGGGTCATACTGAAAATGGACTTCCATCATTTTCATTTTGATGCAGCCTTTATTTTCCCCCAACTGTTGCACTTGGGTTGCACATCCCCAGGAGCTTATAAATCACCAACTATGCAGAGAAGAAAAATGCTTCCAACACTAAACTGCCATAACGATCTTTCGACCCTAACCCTCTGATAAATCAGGGGCGCAACAGCAGCAGCAGGAAAACTGAACCTTATTTGTCACGGTAACGATCAAAAAGAAACTGCACATAAGGTCGTAGATGGGGGGGTCACAGTTTAGCACCAGTTTCATCCAGTTTTAGGGTTCATCATGGTTACACTCAGACTTTTTTAAATTTCACAATAAAGGGGGGTGAACACATAATAGATTTTTCATAAAAGATCACATATATGCTCTGTCAGCCTAAATAAATTAATATTGTGGGGTTTATAGATGGTAGAACGACAAATAATGGCAATGTACTAGCTAGTCGCCAGCTAAAGTTGCTTTGGTTAAGTGGAAAATGCCAAATATTAACAAGCAAAAAAGGAGATTCCACTATTGCTACACCCTGGACAGTTTGTGACAGTTTTGATAACCGAGGGCCAATTTAGGAACCCAACATTGGACTGAGGGCCGCCAAAGGAAAAAAAACAAAAAGAAAGAAATCTCATTTGTAATCATTTTAATGACCACATTGCAGTTCTACAGTTTAGCGTTAATATAATGTCAATTTTAACGCTTTATAATTTACTGGGTAATTACCCAGTATTTTGGCCATTGTTCTTACCTTCTAATTACAGGTTATTACCAAGTAACACATTTCTGTTACCATATTTTTACTCGGTAAATAGCTAGTAATTGGGGGCTGTAGCTACCTGCTTATTACCAGCTTATAACCCAATAATACACTAAAATTCACCATATAGAAACCAGGTAAATACCCAGTATTTTTGTTTACACTTATTGGTCTGTATCCAGTAATGTCCAATAAACATTTAACAAGTTTAGTACCTCCTGGATTAAAACTATCAACTGTAATTCACTGCGGGCCGCCAGAAAAGTTTCTGCGGGCCGCCATTGGCCCGCGGGCCGCCATTGGCCCCTGGGCCGCACTTTGAGAACCAATGGTTTAGACTGTGGGAGGAAACAGCAGAACCTGGAGAAAACCCATGCACACACAGGGAAAACAAGTAAATTCTGTGCAGAAAGACCCTCATTTGGGCTGGGTTGCGTACACTCTTTTTGCTGCAAGCCACTATGCCATTTGGTCCTGGGACAAGGACAGTCGTCCAATGGTGAAGTCAAACTGTTACCATACTAGGTCAACTTCACCGCATGGTAACAAACAGAATGATCAACAAAGGTTGTGGGACAGTCATGGGTAAAAGGGTAAAAGACATCCATCATCACACTAATTATTGACTTTGCAGCTTATACAGATGACAGAGAATGTTTTCTTTTGTTTGCCAGACAGTGTCTTTTAAACACCCAAAGCAGGCCTTGAGCCATATCCTGTATCCTGTGCAGGCAATAGATGGACAGCTAAAACTGTCCAAGCTTCACATCCTGTGTGGACACAGTCAGGAAGCTATTATTGGATTCCTGAAATGTCAAAGTACTTCTTCCAATTTGAGCATGAAGCACACAGATGACTTAAATGAAAACAACCCTTTTGAGTCAAGCTGGTTTTATTCTTACTTGTTTATTTTTCTGCTGGTTTAAATCCCGAACAGACTTTATTTGGTCTTAGGAAGACGTATTATTATCCACTCATGTTCTTTATGATGAGCTGTTACCATCAGCTATACCTGTTATGTACAAAGAGTAAACCAAGAGGGAAAAGTTGAGGATGATTCGCATTTGACTAATCTAATGCAACTTTTGTATTTTCAATACATTTATTGTGTTTTGATTATGTGAAGTTCTCCTTGTTCTTGTTTTTTATATATGTCCCTGTTTGTGAATGTCTTGCAGGATCTCTAGCCTTGAATTTCCCCTTGGGGACAAATAACCCTATTTTCATTTGAATTGATAAGTAAATGTAACATGACCAGATGTGGAGCCTGACAACAGGGGAAACTCTTGGGTTTCAAACGCTGTACGTGAGTCAGCGTCGAGCAGATTTGTTAAGTACTTCACACAGAGTAACTAACATAAAATAAAAAAAAGTTATTTACATAAAGCCAATAAAGACTGTAGTGGTTTATGTGGATTAAACTACCTACCTATCAAAGCAGACTGTGCAATGAGCCCCGAGTTATTCTTTCTTTTATTGTTTCACATCTAAAACAATGTTTCTATTTATCACGCTTTAAATATTTATTGAGCTCATTTTATAATACACAATTTCTCCTTTGCTCACAAGGCCTTGTTGTTAAAAAAAAGAAAAAAACAACCTTTGTTGGAGCGATAAGTTTCATACTGGGGACTAAAAATTCTGGCATGGGTTTGAGAGCAGAACCATTGAGTGTAACTGTTATATCATTTAAACGATAATATTCTTGTGGCCTCTGAGAAAGTACTGGCTTCTATACTGGTCCTGTTGGATCTCAGCGCTGCATTTGACACAATAGACCATGAGATCCTGCTACATTGACTAGAACAAGATGCCGGGATTGAAGGATCAGCACTTATCAGACAGATTTCAATATGTTAGTGTCAACGAGGAATCCTCCATAAAGTTAACTAAAGTTAACTACGGAGTTCCTCAGGGTTCTGTGCTCGGCCCAATTCTTTTTTACCCTGTACATGCTGCCACTAGGCAACATTATCAGGAAACATGTCATAAATTACCATTGCTATGCAGATGACACCCAGCTATATGTATCTGTACAACCTGATGACCCAAACCCTTCAATAACACTCCAGGATTGGAGCCAATGGTGGCCCGCAGAAACATTTCTGGCGGCCCGCAATATATTACAGTTGATAGTTTTAATCCAGGAGCTACTAAGCTTGTTAAATGTTTATTGGACATTACTGGATACAGATCAATAAGTGTAAACAAAAATTCTGGGTATTTACCTGGTTTCTATATGGTGAATTTTAGTGTATTATTGTGTTATAAGCTGGTAATAGGCAGGTAGCTACAGGTCCAAATTACTAGCTATTTACCCAGTAAATATATGGTAACAGAAATGTGTTACTTGGAATTAACCTGTAATTAGAAGGTAAGAACAATGGCCAAAATACTGGGTAATTACCCAGTAAATGATAAAGTGTTATTATATTAACGCTTATATTACTTAGCGCTTAGCTAAACTGTAGAACTGCAATCTGGTCATTAAAATTATTACAAATGGGATTTCTTTCTGGTTTTTTTCCTTTGGCGGCCCTCAGTCCAATGTTGGGTACCTAAATTGGCCCTCAGGTATCAAAACTTTGAGAACCCCTGTCTTAAAGACATCCAGATATGGCTGACCCATAATGTTCTAATGCTTAACACAGATGCACTGTATATTTCCAATACACTAGTGTGTATATATATTCTGTGTTCTCTTATTACCCTCTGTCTGGAAAAAAAAATATCCACACACTACATTTGTTGTGCATACCAATGTCTCTCTGGCTGTGACTTTCTTTGAGCTGACCACCCTCTGAGTCTTTCATGTGCCAGATGTCTGCCAGATGAGTGTGTCGGTAAGCACAAACAAACCATGACCCCAATCCACGGTCTTCTGTGCTTGTACTTGACTTTTTAAATTTAAAATAAATTTAAAAGCAAGATAAGAAAATGTCAGTAAAGGAAAGAAAACTCTTGCTAAGAAAAACTGTGATGTGATTATGAAAAAGAGGTCTGTGTATTTCTGTTTGACGGAATTATCACCATGTAGGTCAGACAGCCCTCATCATGTGTCCTAACCCAGGTACAAGATAATTTTATTTAAGGGCTGTTACCAACCTGACATTATCCAGCACATTATTTGTAATTACCATGTTGGCTTTTGCTCCACCCTTATTTTTTTGCTGAATTCAACATAAATTGACTGAAACATGTAATATGAAAGAACACTGTGAGTGAACAGTGGTGACTTTAGTATAACAAAAACAACACCAACAATGGTTGTGTTGCAAGAAAAATAATATATACAATATTTAGTGGGGGGCGTTTCAACACACGCAGGCACTTGTTTTAAAATATATGTAATTTTATGCAGTTTTGGAAGCATGTGCTCTATTGACAGACTGTATAATGGTCCGTTTGTAGCTTTGAAAATGTCAAGGGGGTAAAAAAAAAAGAGGTTAAAACCAAAGTGTTTTTCTGCTCACAAGTGTTAGTTCCTGACAAAATATAAGTTTCATGCTTTTATTTTATACGCTGAACATCCGAAATAAAAGCAGAGACGTGCAAGAGGTTATTAGAGAGAGGAGCTGGAGAAGAAAAATTGTCACTTTTAGCCGAATCAGTTCTTTTTACTATGGCTTTGTCAATTTGTCAAGGTAAATTAAACTTCTCTGGTTCTGACTCCCTGCAAAAGTCCACACCGAGGTCAAAAGCTTTAATCTCTGCGAGATTTGCAGTCTCCACGGAAAAACTGTTACAATTACTTTGGGGTTTTATTACCAACCTCACTCACATGCCCTGCATCTGTGCACGTCTCCCCTGGTACACTTAAAATAATTACATCAATGCTAGTGGTAGAGTAACCAGCCAAACCAGCAGATGTAACCCATCCAACCCCATTAAAGCAAGTCTGGTGAAGATCCATTATACAAGGGCATCCGACATAATGAATTGAAAGGCACAAATAAATAAAACACCATGACCATCACCAATCTCTGACAATTGACCCAGGTGTGTGATGTAGTTGTTATTATTGGCTAGGCTAATTGTACTGTATGGGTAAAAATTGTGCGACAAATGCAATAAACATATTGTTTTTCAACTTTACCCATTTTGGATTATGTTTTTTTTCTTAAGGCAAGGCAGCTTTTGTTGTAAAGCATAAAAACAAAATAACAGTTACAATTTTTTTTTTACAAAAATAAAAAGCTCGAGTAAATATCAAAGTGCTATAATCACTTGAAAATTAGTATTAAGACTGAATAGTGCAGCAAAATATTAAAATGTAAAATTCTTTAAAAGAGCTAAATCATAAGCATAAACATAGGGAAATTACATTTTAAAATATTCACCTTCGGATCTGATTTAGGTTCCACTTATTGTTTCACTTGTGTGCAGCATAACAGCGAAATTCTGCGTCACCAATTTTGGTTTTGGTAACGCTTTCTTTTACAGTCCCCTAATTACCAGGTATTTACCTGGTAAATTCATGATAACACCAAAGTGTTACTAGGTAATTACCAATGGTAATAAGAAAGTAAATACAGTGAAACTGTTGCCAAAATACTGGGCATTTACCTGGTAACTATATAGTTAATTATAGCGTGTTATTACTGCTGTTAATAAGAAGGTATGTACAGCTAAACTATGGCAAAACTATGGTAAATGTAAGTGTATTATTGGGTTATAAACTGGTAATAAGCAGGTACCTACAGTCCCCTAATTACTAGCTATTTACCCAAGGGGTAATCTAACAAACCTAACCCTAAAAATGTGTGTAATTACATGGAAACAAGCTTGGCTTTCTTTTACAGTACAGTTTTACTTTACTTACCGAGTACATTACCGTGCATTACCCAGTATTTTGGCAACGGTTTCACTGTATTTACTTATCTTATTACCCTTGGTAATTACCTAGCAACACTTTAGTGTTACCATGAATTTACCAGCTAAATACCAGGTAATTAGGGGACTGTAAAAGAAAGCGTTACCTTGGTTTGAACTCTGGGCTCGGCTATCTGACCTGAGTCAGTAGATTATTAGAGGCCTATGAGGTTTATATTATTTTAATATGGCATGAATGTATTCTGGACATAAAGCATTAAGTGATTTGTAGACGAGCAGCAGAAACTTTAAATTCTATTCAATAACTGACTTTAAAACTCCACTAATGTGCCCTGATTTTGTTTCTGGTCAAAACTCGAACTGCAGCTGTTATTTTGGGGGGGATTCCTGCTGCAAAACCGTTATAATAATCGAGTCTACCGGAGATGAAAGCATGGATTCGCTTCTCTAGGTCTGTGATGGATAAGCTTATAGAAGGCTGTTTTAGTTATTGATTTGACATGAATGCTGAAGGTCAGATCTGAGTCTCTCTGTACAACCAAGGATATTGACTCTATTTTTGGCAAACATGAGTGAAGGACTGCAGTAAATACCTTGAGTCACTATCCCTTTGACGGTCCCTGATTTAATTGAAGAATTTTTGGTTCATCCAATTATTTACTTGATCTAGACGGTGACACAATGACACTATTGGACTGTCATCACCTGAGGACAGTGCTAGACATATCTCCATGTCATCGGCATAACGTTGTGTGCTTACCAACCTTTTTAACAGTACAATGTGAGTATAGTACATTGTGAAAATGTTGCATTTGAGGTCCAATAAGACCAGAACTGACACCTTGCCCAAGTCAGTGTTTAACCTTATATTATTTAGCACTCTAATAAGAGCAATTTATGTGCTATCATGTTCTATGGTCAGAACATGATTGAAATTTGTCAAAAAGTTTTTAATCCTCTATGACTTCATTACATTTTTTTTTAATTTCTTTTCTCTTACCAGCACTCTCCTGTTAATTGTTTTCCTGCACTTGGGTCTGCCACTGTGACCTTACACTATACAAGTAACATTTCGGAGGGATTAATGTCATTGTTTTTAACTGGACTCGTTCTGTTTGCTCAGCTTCTTGCATAATTAAGCTGTAATCCTACGAGCAGCTTACGTCTGTGACATGTTGACAGAGGCGGTTGCTGGCAGCTACCGGAGTGCAGAAATATTGAAAGCACACAGGGCACGTCGACATCACAAGGGCTAAAGGTCAGTGACCTCTGCTTTTCAATAAACATAGTGTATGCATTGTGTGACGAGGAAATTAAATGAAAGGTTTATGTTTTTGCCTGTATTTGTCTGTTTGTCCTCCATCATTCAAAAAATAAAGCAAGTATTTGGATTAACTTTTCTGTTGATCTAGGTCAGGGGTGTCAAACTCATTTTGGTCCGGGGGCCGCATCCAGCTTAATCCGACCTCAAGGGGGGCCGGACCAGAAAACTCATCGCAAAATGACATCGAGAATTTTTAAGAAAAGTATGTGCAATTTCAACAACACTATCACTCAGTTCAACATTTATTTCAGTTATACCTGAGCACAGTGTATAACAATTAACAAAACATTTACATTTGTCCCTGAAACATGGCATCATCAACCTCACATACATAACATGTATGGCATTTATAAGAAAAAGTGAATCAAATGTATACATATAACAAAAACCTCACAACATGTATGGTATTTATAAGAAATTATATAATACTCAACCAAACTCTTTGGTAGTTAATCTGTTGCGGACTAACACTGAATTTGGGTTCGCACCAAGTGATGTGGGGGGGCAGGGGGGTATGAGGGGCCATGTAGGCCATAATTCCTTTTTTTACCTCTCACACACACAATTTTACCTCTCACATACACAATTTTACCTCTCACACAATTTTACCTCACACATTCACAATTGTACCTCTCACATACTCTCTTTTACCTTTCACACACAATTGTTTAACCTCTCACATGTAATGTGTAAAAACATTTAATGTGAGAGGTAAAAACATTTAAATGTTACCTCACACATTAAATGTTTTACCGCTCACATTAAATGTTTTACCTCACACAATAAATGTTTTACCGCTCACATTATATGTTTTTTACCGCACACATTAAATGTTTTTACACATTACATGTGAGAGGTAAAACAATTGTATGTGAAAGGTAAAAGAGAGTATGTGAGAGGTAAAATTGTGAATGTGAGAGGTAAAATTGTGTATGTGAGAGGTAAAAAAAGGAATTATGGCTTACACGGCCCCTCATGGGGGGGGGGCGCTCAAAAGCGTCCGTGTGCCCATCTAACGTTCCGTTTAACGGCATCATTCTTTTCCGGGGGCACGGAAATGAATAACGCCGAAGACACGCCAACAGTTCATATAACTATGTTGGACCGGACAACAATGCAGATAACATAACGGCAAAGCACAGAGCGTCAGACGAACTGAAACTGCTTAGCGCTGTTGTTAGCCACACCGGAGCTAACTGCCTGAAAACGCAGCACATTGACGTCATGACGCTCGAACGTCGCAGCCAATGAATGAAGGACGTTAACAAACTACGTCATCGCGCTCTTTGCGAGCAGTGCTGCGTTCAAGTCAGCTTAGGAAATCGCCTACTGTTCCACTCGGATAATGTTACAAGGATGCGTTCAAGTACCGATTCCGGGTACCGTTGATTTTATGCAAATACTCGGTAGAACCGTCCCAGCCCGCGGGCCGTATGTTTGATACCCTTGATCTAGGTAATGCCCAATGGATAAATAATAGATGTTGGAGTACTGCAACCTTTTTCGAATTCTTCTCGAATTGTCATCCTAAATTACAAAATGTGATAAACACACACAAATCTAATTTTATACGTTTCGTATCTGCAGTACTGTAATTGCCATTTATCATTAATTAATCTCACACATTTAATGTATTATAAAACCATTTTAAAACATCCGACACTGGACTTATGGTCCCTTTATGTCTCCTGTGTGCAAGTATGGGAATCGTTTGATATTCATCACCATCCTACTTCTATCTTTCAAAGCTGTAATCAAAGTCAGTGAACACAACAACCACCTAAGCGACTGGAGTCTGTGTCTTAATAGAAAAAGTATATGATCCGTCTGTAGAACATCACTTTATTAATCCCCCAAGAGCGTACTTTGTTGTTTTACAACAGTGTGACAGGGAAAAGAGGTAGGACAGTAATAAATAATATATATACAAGATAAAATATATACATAACCATGCTATCCTTTGTATTTTCTTCTTCTCTTCACAGCGGATCATGTGCCACCATCTTGCCCTGTCCATGCAACCATGGTATAATGTCAATATGTAAGTTCATAGTGGTTTGGTGGCAGTTCAGGCACTGTTATATAACATCATGACTCTACAGCACAGATGTAGGTAAGGTTTTCCAAGTAAATGAAAAACATAATAAGCCTATAATGACACCATACATCCTGAAGAAGTTAGACCACGATTATAGCATGATGAGATAAAATGGTTGTTACCAATTGATATAGACAAAGATATTATTTATGAATGAAGATATATTCGCAACATTATTATCTTTTTGCTAAACATTTGTCGCTACATGCACATTACTTTATAAACATGTTAAAACTTTACATACATTTTTTTTGCATTCATGTAATAGTGATTTGTGTGCGACCCCAAAATGAGTACATGGCTCTGCCACAAGATGGTAAAGCCTCTGGCTGAATGTGCTTCCTGTCTCTCTAAAGCCTCTTTCATACTAAAATTAGTGGGTATTACCAGGATTTTTGAAGGAAGTCAATTGCCCCTTTTTAAAAAGGGATATTAACTCCCTTCCCATTACCCATGGTTTTTGTTCTTTGTATTTTTGTTAACCTCTGTGTCACCATAATGCATTGCATGAATTGTGACGTTAGAAATGTGACAAATATCACAATGACAATCTATAACTGTTAAGATCATCATGGCCGAATGTGTGTAATTTTAGTGCTCACTGACTTTTTGAATTATGTGAGATTTGGTGTACAATTATATTTCATACTTTTGGTTTTCTTTGGCACATACCATTCAATGCTAGACTGTAGTCATGGTAATAAAGATAAATAGTGAATTGAACAGAAGTTCAAGTTCAAGTTTTACTTTTTCCAAACTCACAAATAAATATTGGTGAAACAATTGTGATTAATGGTACAAGTAAAAAAAAAAAGGTTGGTATTAGCTTACAAAAGTTAATCAATGCTGACACAACAATAATAATTACATACATTTACTGGCTATAAGAGTGTTTTGTTTTTTTCTACATTAGGCAGTGCAGCCTAAAGCCTGTGTACAGGGCCGTTTCTAGCTGTTTGGGGGCCCCTATGCAAGTTACTATTTGGGGGCCCTTGTTTTTTCAAACTCGAGGTAGAGATTCCTTACTTTTTCATACATTCTGTGATGATGCAGCAGGTAACAAGGTAGAATAACAAGGTGGCATAACTCAAAAACAATTCAAAAACAGTACAAAATAAATAACTAAACTTATTTCTAAATAAATATAATGGATTATAATGGGATTACCCAACGAACACTTACATGCTTTGCAAATATATGCATAATGAATGCATGCAATACATGCAAATAAAGACAGGTACTTTTAATTCTCAAAAATATAATAAAATATGAGCCGGAACTTGCAGCTTGGGGGCCCCCTGGTGGCTGCGTGGCCCTATGCAGCCGCATATAGCAAGAAACGGCTCTTCCTGTGTACGTGTCCCTTGGATCAGGATATGTATGCCTTATTTTCCAAATACAACAGCTTGGAATAACCACCTTTAAGTGTTTGTACTGCTGCTGCATGAATCCAGGCTCAGGGCTGTGGTCGTCGTCTCTGCCTCTGAAGAGCTTGTGCTGAGTAGTCCTGTGATAAAACCATGAAAGAGAAAAACATGTTGTGAAAGATCTCTAACCACTGTTATGCTACAAGTTATTCACCCTGAATTAACTTCAAATTATAAAGCTCATTCTCAAACTCTCCACTCAACTGAGATAATTGGATAATATCTCTAATATGACTCCATGAAACCACACCAGTTCATGCAGCGTTTCATGTGTAGTTAGCATTATATACATGAATGTTCACGTCTGCACAGACTGCCTCTCGTCGCTTTTTTTTTCATATTTGACTTATAGCAGCAAAGACCTGGCAGCCATAGCTGCTATGAGCTCACCTCTAAACCTGACCACTTTCTCTCTGCTAAATGATATGTTTTCAGTGAGTGAGTGAGTCCACGACTCTCAGTTGATATTATTATTATACTTCTGCTTCGCAGCTACAGCAAAGTCTAGGTTAAATGACACGCAATCGGGAAACTATAGCAGCAGATGTTTGGCCACTGTGGAACTTCCCATAGCTACTGCATGGAGGCGATCACAGACGTATAAACTTCTTCTTGTTAGTTTATTTTGTGAGATGAGTATTAATAATCCTGAAAAAAAATGTGAAACTGTACTGTGTCTTGTCAGATGACATCATAGTTTTCTGCAATGCTGTGCTGATCTGAGGAGTAGTGGAGGAGGCGTGTCGTGGTGTCTGAGTGGTATTTACAATACTGCAATTACACTCAGCAACTGCAGGGGCGCTTGTGGGTCAAAAATCTTAAATATTGTTAAAGTATTGCTTTAAAGCGGACCTAGACCAGAAGTTCCAGTTTTATTGTAATCTCGGGCTCAGCGAGATCTCTGAAAAAACCTGGTCCAATTACGTAAACAGCATTTCTCCTGAACAGCAGATCCTCCTGCTCTGGGCACTAGTCCGGGCACATCCGGTTGCGTACATTGAACCCCAGAAGAAGAATAACGTCCGTTGTGGAGGTGTTTCACGAGCGACAGTGTCTTCTGACTCTGGGTCTGACTCCGGGTCAAAGGTCATAAAAGGGACTGCGGCGGGGAGTCGTGAAGAAGCTATTTTTAAACTTTGTTAAAACAATGTTTTGATTATGAGTAGCAGTGCATCCACCGTTCCAGAGGGGGGAGCTGTGCTTCTGAGAGCGTGTGTGCTGAATATGTCACTTCCAGGTACTGGCCAATCACAAGACAGTTGGGAAGCCTCTACGCTGGCTGACCAATCACAACACAGTCTGTCTTCTGGG
The DNA here is from genome assembly GCF_963457635.1 of Microchirus variegatus. NCBI lineage: Eukaryota > Metazoa > Chordata > Actinopteri > Pleuronectiformes > Soleidae > Microchirus > Microchirus variegatus. The sequence continues at coordinate 30,688,962 of NC_139807.1, read as the reverse complement.
GGTGAGATTTATGTCTGAAATATCGCGACTGGGAAACAGCATCAGAAAAGAGGATTTCTATCGGCTCGTTTACAGCAACTAGGAGGTTTTTGACCATAAAAACAAGTTAATGTATGTAAGTAGACCTCCATAACTAACATATATGTGCAACAGGACCACTCTATGTGAGCTTTAAGGAGTTAGCATTATGTAGGCCTTGCCACTGATGTTGATAAGAGATGTTTCTTCCTTCTCATATGCAGTACAACTCTCATATGCAATAAAACATGGAATAACTTGATTTTTGATTAGGAAGACTTAGCCCCTTGATGGCAAACATTCTGCCAGTGCCCCATGGGAATCTAATATGGATGTTGCTCTGTAGTAAAAAAAAAAATCATATATAAATGTACTTCACTACTAATAATGTATTTCTTTAAAGACAAGAATAACATTATTCTTTGCTGTTTTTGGACGGTAGGTGTTAACTGCATAGCATGATGCATAGGATGATAAACATATACACTGTATGATGTCACTGATTATGTAAACCCTGAAAAATGTCACATAAATTTACATAATGTACGCCGCACATTTCATCAGTCATTGTACAATTAATTCTTACTGGAGATGTAAAGCTATGCCAGCACTTCTTGCGAAGGATTTTTCTTTTTTAAGTTGAATTATTTGACAGGTTGATAAATAGATCCCAACATTTCCCACTAGCTATCTGTAGCATATGGAGATTTAAAAAGAAAAATGATGAGAATTCGTGATATTAGTGTAACATAAAAGTGATGCAGATTGTCATGTAAGGATCATGCCAGCGTAACTGGCACCAGATTGTCTGTCTCATCAGGAAATCAAATTCTCCATCACTGGTGAACATTCCATCCGAGGGAAGAAATCGCATGATGAGTTCTGGCCAATGACAGCAAGACAGTATCTCAGCATGCTATGATTAATCATGCTAATTCACCGGTGGGCAACATGCTGAGAAACATAATTTGTGCACTCTGTAAGAATAATACCGTTTTTATTCTTATGTTAATGTTAACTGACATAAATATGTATGACTTTGTTAGATGTCCATTCTTAATGTCTTGAACATGGTAGTTTATTAAAGGTGCATTATGTAATAAATCTAAAGCAACTGGCCATAAAATCCTCTTAATATGTCACAAAGGCTGAGGAATAATGTTCATATAACAAACTGAACTCACCAACAACAACAGTACAGCCAAAATATTTGCATTAAAAAAAATCTTTTGCAGACTGCAAATCATGTTTTGGCATGTGGCGCCACCTACCGCCGTCTACCAATCATTGCAGTCAGTAGAGTCTCAGCTGCCGAGCAACCACGGGTTGCCAGTTACGTCAGAAAACTAAAAGACCTCGGTATTTTGAATTTGAATGGAGTAACCGTTTCTGGCCACATTCTTACATATGGCACCTTTAACATTATACGTAAGTGTATTGCTGCCACATCAGCAAAATAAAAACAGATCACTATCACATTATAGTGTCACAGACATGTTCATTAGGACACCAGGGAAATAAGTTCACTTGTAGAAATATGGTATAATATCTCTCCTTTAATATAGCTATATGTATAAGGTCTAATAACTTGTCTTATTCATATACGCGCATACGAACAATATACATATAGTTTTCTAAAAATACACAATAAACTATCAGGTCACAACGTGAACCATATATTGTTTTATAAATCAACTTAACACATTGTAACTGCATCTGTACAATGTAGAAAAAGCACCTTAAATTCTCATAATCATAACAGGTGCACACGGGTCAGGCCAAAATGATAATTGGATGATAAAAACTGATTTCCTCTTCTTCTGTTTTATCTGCTTCGGGCCTTGCTTGTCCTATTTCTGTTTCTTTTTCTCTAACCGTCCAATTCTCCAGAAGCTGGCCACCACCGGAGTGTGGAGGAGGTTATTCAACAATGGTGCACCCACAGACTTGAGGGAATATCCTGGGCGGATCTTAGAGCTATTTTAGTTGAGATCCTCAGTATCTAGGTCTAAGTGATTAAGACGGTGTCTTATGTCCAATGTTCTCTCAATGAAGGCGTACTTATATTGTTATTTGGTATTTTCTCACTGTCTATGACTGAACTGACATACATAACAATTTTCTCTCATGGGAAGGATGATTATTTTTTTTTTTTTTGGTCCTTTGTGAATTTTCTTGTCCTCATTTTCTTTTCTCTTTTTTTCCCCCACATAGTATAACTTTGTTTAATCCAAATTAAAACATTTATAAGTTGCATAAACTTATTTGTATAGCACTTTTCATATGAATGAAATGTAACAAACTGCTTCTCACACATTCACACACCTCAGTATATGTAGTTATCTCCAGAATCGTTCATACAAGGAAAAAGGAGCTGAGAAAACACCAGTTTGCAAGAATAGTTAGACAGTTATATATATATATATATATATATATATATTAGTAGCCAAACATAATTAGCATATTTTTTAAAAGACTAGTAAATAAGCCAAATTCAAATTTAGATGGAAAAGACTAAAACTAAAGTACATCAAATGTAGATTACGTAAAATAAATCAAATAGAGTAAAATGCTTAATAAGAATAATGTAATCTTACAATAGATATAGTTGAGTTAATGGGTATATTTTGTAATTTTGACTGACAATATCAATATTATAAATGATTATAAATGAATCATTTGTTACTAAAGTATTCATGGTTAAAACATATAAATAAATGTAATACTAAATAGAGATAAACTAGTCTGGTTTGATATGCACTGATATAATCAGTGATATGTGATTACATCACAAGTTCTTATATACTCTATATACTACTATACGTCCTTTTCATATCCAGTCGTGGTAACTCGGAGGAATTATTATTTGCTCTACAGTGTGCTCTACAGTATGTCTTTTTGTAGCAGCTAACCAATGTATAGTGCAAATGCCACATTGACTCTCCTGGGTCTCCACATCTAACCCAGATCCTTCTTTTAACTTGAAAAATTGCTGGCTGTGCTAACCACAGGGGAGTGAGAAGAGGAATGCCTCCTCTGCCCACCAGTGCTGTATTAGGTTATATACTTATTGACTGTAACATCTCATTCTACCTTACTTCATTTTACTTGTCTCACCCTTTTAACCTCTCCCCCTTATAACCCCTTTAATTTCCACTATAGCTCCAGAGACTAGCACACCGCGCGACCTGGCCGAGTTCAGATCCATGCCCTTTTGATTTCCAGAGTGAACACGCGGTGAAGAGGTTTGTTACAGAGGCCCCAGTTAAGGCAATGAGCACTGGAACAGAAGCCTTGTGGGGCCGGACTGAATGGATGAGCTGTCAGGCAACGGTTCTGCAATGAGAAACCAAGACTTCGTGCACGCACAGATGCTGGCGATGATAGTAGTTCTTCCAAGCTCCAATATAAGAACTGTACCAAGAGTATGAGTTGAAAAAGTAGGTGGGGAAAGAGCTGTCATGGGGAAGCAGCAAGGGGCTGTTAAGGGAATCTGGGAATACACCCTTACTTTATCTGAAGCCTCTTTCACACTTATTATTAGTATTTATTGTTAGTTATTGTTATACATGGGGCTTTTAAAACAGTGATTACTATAATGTACATTGCCAGTGAATTTGTGGATAATAATCTCAAAATCCATTCAATTGACTATGGGGACACTTTCCTTTCATTTTTAATAAGCAAACCTGACTATTACAAGTCAAGGTTTCAAAGACTCATCGATGTTCAATGTTCAACAGTCAGTGTCTGCAGAAGTTACCGAGTCTAGTTTGTAATAATTTAATAGAGGTTGGACAAAGGAGGATACAGCATGTGCTCCTCTTTTTTGCAACATAAAGCTTAATTTTATTTTAAGCCACTTTGAATCACTCAGGGCTAACTACCGAAACAACTACTAAAAGGCGATGTAAAGGTTTTTGATCTATATCGGAAATGTTAATCTCTACCGCTTAAAGAAGTCCCAGTTAAGTTGCTATGGGTTAATTACTGAAACAACTTTTAAAAGAAAATCTTAAAGCGGACCTAGACCGGAAGTTCCAATTAACGCTGTTTTTTAGTGTGTATCTGCGTCATTACCTTGTTTACCAAGCCCTGAAGGTTCTAAACAAACGCTGTGTTTTATTGTAATCTCGGGCTCAGCGAGATCTCTGAAAAAACCCGGTCCGGTTATGTAAACACCGGTTCGCCGGGACAGCAGATCCTCCTGCTCCGGGCACTAGTCCGGGCACATCCGGTTGCGTACATTGAACCGCAGAAGAACAATAACGTCCGTTGTGGAGGTGTTTCACGAGCGACAGTGTCTTCTGACTCTGGGTGTGACTCCGGGTCAAAGTCATAAAAGGGACTGCGGCGGGGAGTCGTGAAGAAGCTATTTTTAAACATTGTTAAAACAATGTTTTGATAATGAGTAGCAGTGCATGCACCGTTCCAGAGGGGGGAGCTGTGCTTCTGAGAGCCGGTGTGCTGAATACGTCACTTCCGGGTACTGGCCAATCACAAGACAGTCTGTCTTCTGGGTGTGAGAGTTGAGTCTCAAATCTCTCGGCTGGGAAACAGCGTCAAAAAAGAGGATTTCTATCGGCTTGTCTACAGCAACTAGGAGGTTTTTGACCATAAAAACAAGTTAATGTATGTAAGTAGACCTCCATAACTAAGGTGCAACAGGACCACTTTATGTGAGCTTTAACACAAGCTAACTGGGGAGCAATGGGGGATTGGGGCTGAACCAGTTTGTAAAAAAAAAAATACAATGAATGAATGGTTGTTTGTCTCTATATATGTGAGTATGACTGATCGTGGTGGTCGGAGGGACCGTTTGGTGCACACTGGCAGCCACGCTTCCGTCAGTGAGAATATGTTAATGAATAATGGGTCATTTGTACGCGCTTTGGGTGTATAGAAAAGTGCTATAGAAATGTAATGAATAAATAATAACTCTCTCTGTTTCAAAAGTGTTCTTGCACAGTCGTGCTCGAACCCTAATAATAATAATAATAATATTATAAATATATCCAGTGTCCTTCTGGTAACGAGCCCAATTCCTTTCCTCTTGGCCATGGGCCAATCCGTGTTGGAAGTTTTAATTGCAAATGTCAGCTTAAAAAGTCGGTTAACCCTAAATCTCTGGAAAATGAAGCAGGTGGAAAAGAAATGAGTGTGTTTTCGCCGGTCTTGAAATTCCAGTTATGCCGGAAAAACCTACATGCAGTACGGTCACTTGACCTGGGATTCGTTCCGATTCAACTCATTCCTTCTGGTCAAAGAACCCATTTTAAGTATAGATAATGGTATAAGTAAGTATAGTATACGCATGTTCCTCATTGGCTACTTCACTAAGTTTTAATTAGCATTCCGTTGGAGAGACACTGCTGAAGCACTCCATTGTTAACGCAAAACACCCCACGTCTGCATTCATTTTGACTCATTTCATCTTATGTCGCCGTCTCTGGGTTGTTTGTTCCAAGACGAACCATTGGGGAGCACAGAAAGTGACAGGAGACTCCTGGGGACGAGAGACAATGCGGGGGGGGGGGGGGGGACGAGAAGATAGAAAGAGGAGAATGTGGAGGGAATAAGGAGACAAACAGGCGTCCCGAGAGAGTAGGAACAGATGAGACGGTGATTGTGGCTGATAGACGGACGTGGAGTGACAAAACACAAAAGAATTAGTAGAAGGGAGAGGAACGGGGAAGAAGAAGGAAGTGGGAAATAAAGAGATAAATGTATAGTAAGGACCAGAGATACTGTGATTTCTGTCCTTATCCATGAAGGGAAAAAAAAATCATCTCAGACAGTTTTGTCACTGCAGGTGTGCTGAATATAAGTTATGGATTCATTATGTTCCTCTGCCTTTAACTTCCTAATGACTGTGCGTCTGCTTCGATATTTCGCTGATTTACAGCATAATCCATCATTTAAAAAGGTTTGCTTGCTGAAATGAAACCATTTTTCTTTATCTTCTTCGTTTAGATCTCACCATTTAAAGCTGGCAAGAGCTTTGGTTTGGTCATAAAAAAACAAAAAAAACGGTGCATTTTCAGCTTGGAACAGGCCAAAGAAAAGAAAAAAAACAACAACAACAGCATTTTGCATATTCAAGACTTAACTTTTTCAAGAAACCACCTGCTGTTTAATCCGAGCATTATAATTCATCCCATGTGACATTGTTAGGTACCATTACAGATACACTAGGAGAGCTGGGATACGTTTCAAAATAAGAGTTCTTTGCACGAGCTAAGATTGTGTTCATATTTATTTATGTTTGTGGTGTTTATATACAACAACAATTTAAAAGAACTGATAAACACACTGCCACTTCATTAGTTACACCCCAATCACTCTTTATTCAAATAGCAATCATCGTACGTACACAATGCAACACAAATTGCTTTACATAAATGTATCCCACCCCATCCAATCACACATTTACCAACAACACATTTAACGCACAATACAAATAAACTGATGATAAAGATGTGCCACTCCTGCCATTTTCTTAGGTAGCTAATAAAGTGGCCAGTGAATGTACTTTATGATTAACATGTGTTACATTATAATTTTTTTATTTTTGTCTAAGTCAATAGAATCCTAACTTCAGGTTCTTGTGTAAACATACAGTACATTAAAGATGAAGAGAGTCGTTTTCAGCTGTCCTTTGAGATCACATGGGCAGTGCCATTGTTCCAAATCTGCCATATTGGTTTAAGATTTAAAAATGTTTTAATTCCTGTTTTATAGTCGAAAAAAATTTGGCTTTAATCCATAAAGCCACGACACCATCTGTAGAGGCTGGACCGTTTAAAAAAACCTAGGGAGTATGACAGAAGTAACAGTAACAGGCAACTCCACTGATTGTAAAAAAAAACTTAGTTTGAGGGCCCACGGTTGGTGTAGTGGTTAGCACTCTTGCCTTTGCAGCAAGAAGACCCGGGTTCCTTGGTTCGAGCCCCGTTTGGAACAACTTCGGAACAAGGGCCTTTCTGCAAGGAGTTTGCATGGGGATTAGGTGAATTGGTCACTCTAAATTGACTGTAGGTGTGAATGGTTGTTTGTCTCTATATGTGGCCCTGCGATGGACTGGCGAACTGTCCAGGGTGCACCTATCATGTACGCCTATCACCCAATGTCTGCTGAGATAGGCACAGCACCCCCTGCGACCCTCTGGTGGAGGATGAAGTGGTAGATAATGGATGGATGGAACTCAGTTTGAAAGATCTATGAGCTTCTACATTTCAATGCATTTATAATGTCCTTTAAGTGTCTCATTTGCAATCTATTCTTCCTTAAAACATGATGTCTAATTTATAAATAATGTTTTCATAATCTATGAACTTCCAGCTTCAAAAACTGGTACTGACTGGATATTTCCATTTAAATACAGTCTACTGAGACCTGGATGGGCCTAAAGACTTCTTTTTCTTGTTTGACTCCGTTTGTGTTTCATTTTGTAAAAAATAAAAAAATAGAATAAATAAAATAAATTAAAATAAATAAAACAATAAAATAAAAAAAAATAAAAAAAATAAAAAAATTAAATAAAATAAAATAAAACAAAAAAACCTGCTTTATTTTGTAGTTCTCCTTCTCCTTCCTGTGTGTGCTTGTGTCTCCCACTTACCTACTCTCTCTGCTCACTCCCCCTCCCTTCCCTGTTCTCTTGATGAGCCTCATCCTGTTCACCTGAGTCTAATCTTCCACACCTGATTTCTGTTCTCCACTCACCTTCCTCCCTATTTAAACCTGCCCTTCTCAGTGTGTCTTTGTCAGCTTGTCTCTCTGTTCTGCGTGAAGCTTTTTTTTTGTGAGTTACTCTGTCTCCCTGCCATGATTCTGGATTACTTGTGTGTTTTTTTTGGATTTATCTGCCTGTCTGCATGTTTTTTTTTCCCTGACTGCCGTTTTTCATCTGCGACCTGTCTGCCTGTGTCCTGACTTATCTTGTTTGACCAACTTGTCAAAATAAATCCTGCCTTTTTTTTTACCCTTGAAACGCTGCCTGCGCCTGGTTCCTCTGTGCCGCCTGACACATAGTTCTTCACATTAAAGCTCACATAGAGTGGTCTTGTTGCACATATATGTTAGTTATGGAGGTCTACTTACATGCATTAACTTGTTTTTATGGTCAAAAACCTCCTAGTTGCTGTAAACGAGCCGATAGAAATCCTCTTTTCTGACGCTGTTCCCCAGCCGCGATATTTCAGACTCAACTCTCACCCCGGCTTCCCAACTGTCTTGTGATTGGCCAGTACCCGGAAGTGACATATTCAGCACACCCGCTCTCAGAGGTGCAGCTCCCCCCTCTGGAACGGTGGATGCACTGCTACTCCTTATCAAAACATTGTTTTAAAAATAGCTTCGTCACGACTCCCCGCCGCAGTCCCTTTGACGACCTTTGACCCGGAGTCATACCCAGAATCAGAAGACACTGTCGCTCGTGAAACACCTCCACGACGGACGTTATTCTTCTTCTGCGGTTCAATGTACGCAACCGTATGTGCCCGGACTAGTGCCCGGAGCAAGACGATCTGCTGTTCAGGAGAACCGGTGTTTACGTAACCGGATCGGGTTTTTTCAGAGATCTGGCTGAACTGTTTGTTTTGAACCTTCAGGGCTTCGTAAACAAGGTAATGACGCAGATACACACTAACAAACAGCGTTAATTGGAACTTCCTGTCTAGCTCCACTTTAATGAATGAAATGATTAAATGAATTCTTACATATTGTCTGTCCAGTCCAAAGGTTATTGCATATAGTGAATGTATACACTGTATCTAATGGTGCTTTCCATTTGTTCCTTACACAGATTTCCGACTCAGAAACTGGAATCCGGGGTCATACCGTATCTCATCTGATACCCATAATGCATTAAACTAGACAGTTTCGTCCCGTTTGGTCACTTTCACACTCAGTACTGCGATTACATTCACACCTACGCAAACAAACCGAACCAAGGGACCAAACATGTTTGGTGCGCGCCAAATGCTGTAGGTGTGAAAACACCCTTAGTGTGTAAACATAGAGGTGTATGTTGTAATATACTGTAAATGTGCTCTGAAACTCCTTCCACCTCAAGTTATGAACTTCTGTGTTAGTACTATAGCTTTGGGGAGGTGAAAAAAATGAACAGCAAATGTCAGAGAATGAAAAAAGAAAAATATTGCTCTAGTATATTTTAACATATAGGCAGTTTAGACGGTGACAGCAGACAAACTGGTACTTTTATTCATAGCTTGTCTGAGAATGTAAAGTGACAAAATTTTAGTTTGACTGCAGTTTGTATTGTATTATTTGTATCATAGCAGGCATAAACACACATGCACGCACACACACAGACGCACAATGCTTGAGGTAAAAACATCCCGAAAAGGAGTGCATATGCAGAAAAAGAAGCACAAAAGCAGCAGACACATTGAGAAGGCGACCACACCGGCAGACGGGGGAGAGAGGAGTCGAAAGCGGCAGAGTTGAGAGGAAACGAAAGCGGCAGAGTTGAGAGGAAACGAAAGCGGCAAAAAACATCAGTGGAGAACTCATCACAATGCAGCGCAGCAGAGCAGCTCCCAGTGCGCACCACAGGAATCCCATCTTCAGGGGCTCAGAGCAGGTAATAGGAATGCTCCAGCTATTAATGCCGTAAGAGGAAGAACAGGAAAAGCCCTGTGTTCTCTGTCAAATCCTGAGCCTTTCTATTGCCCACCTCTAATTTAGAAGCAATCCACAACAGCAACATACCGTAAAATAAATGGATTAAAAAGCACTTCACCACTATTGTATGTGGCCAGCGTACATGCAGCGCTATAACGAAGGCAGCGCCCGAAATGAGAAGCTGCATTGTTTTTCGTTTTTGAAAAACACTTTATTGTTCTTTCATCACATTGGGCAGACATTGGTTCTCTGTTCTGCATCACTGTTGGTCTTTAGTGCAAAGGGTTTAGGCCACTGTGTGAAATACAGGGGGGTCTGGGGGGGTTAGACCCCCCTGATTAACACTCAAGACCCCCTGAAAGCCTCAAATGCAAAATTTTAGGGGGGTCGGCACATGTAACCGTGTAATTGGAAAGCATGTTTTGTTTCCTAAAGACTTTTGTAATTTCATTTTTACACATATGATGTACATACATAATACAATTTGCATTCTTTCTTATCCTTTTTAAGCAGACAAAATTTCAATTATTTTATTTATAATTGTGTATTTTTTAAACGTGCCATATGTAAGAATGTGGCCAAAAACGGTTATTACATCAAATCAAAATACAGAGGTCTTTTAGGTTTCATTTTCTGACGTAACTGGCAACCCGCTGAGACTCTACTTACTGCAATGATTGGTATACGGCAGTAGGTGGCGCCACATGCCAAAACATGATTTCAAAGACTGCAAAATCACGTTTATGTTTTGAAATCATGTTTTGGCATGTGGCGCCACCTACCCCCGTCTAACAATCATTGCAGTCAGTAGAGTCTCAACCACGGGTTGCCAGTTACGTCAGAAAACGAAGACTAAAAGAACCTCGGTATTTAGAATTTGAATGTAGTAACCGTTTTGGCCACATTCTTACATATGGCACCTTTAATGTGCCCCCCCCCCCCCCCCCCCCGATTATTAATGGGTATTTTGCACACTGGTTTAGGCTGAAACTACAGGTAGAGATGAAACATTTTAGCTGTGATTACGATCTTTCGAGAATGAAATCAGAACACGGACGAGCAAAAAACCGCAATATTACGAGGAAAAAAAGTCATAGGCTTAAAACGTCATAATGTTACAACCCGTAAAGCAACAGACAAAAGTTGTAATATCACAATAAAAAGGGGAAAATTATATTATTTTTTCAAATTTTCAGCTGCATTTTCCCCAAAGGCTTTGTCTCCAAACAATAAAGCCACATTTCCTCAGTAACACAGCGAACTGAGCACTTTCCAAGCCTTTTTTCTTTTTCATGAACTCACTTATGAGTGAACTGTAGCAGGTGCTTGTGCTTTTTTTTTTTTTTTTTTATTAATAAAACAGGTTTGCTAGTTGTCTTAATCTACTGCATGTAAGTGATGAGGAGATAAGAAAAGCTTCTGCTGCTGTACCTGAAATTATTGCTCTGGAGCAGATTTAGTTTCTCCCACGGCATGCTAGAGTACCACAGAAGACTATTGCAGATTTAAAGCTGCAGTACGTAACTTTTAGTGACACTTTTTAACGTGATTATTCTGCCACTGTTTGGTCTTCGCGAACAGAAATCATGCATTATTTGTCTGCTGTGTCTGAAAATGCAGTCTGTCGAGCAATACTATCAGACCTGACCGAGGGAGCGATTGAGTGTATGCAGCGGAAGAACGGGGTAGATGGAAAATAAGCCTTTACCCCATCGAACAGCTGAATGATGGGGTTTTATGCAGCAGAATTTAACTACTTGTGAAGCTGATAGACTCAATGGTTTTGAATGTAACAGACATTTTGTTTTCATTTAAAAGTTATAGGGACTTCATTTACAAGTTCAGTGTCTTAACATTAGAATAAGCCCATATGTACTTTGGGCAATGTTACTGTAGTGCTTAAAGCAGTCCACTATTTCATATTAGTTATTTTGTTTGACTTTATTGATACCACACTGGGGAAATTCACTTGTTACAACATCAAGGCTGGGAGCAGACAGTGCTACAGCGTGATATATAATATAAGCAATATAAAATGTACAAATGCAGTTTATTTATTTGTTACTAAAATGACATCTTCCACACTTATGTGCTTTTATTATGTCCCAGAATAACAAAAGTCAATCTATTGTATCTATCAATCTTTGCCATTCTGACAATTTAATGCATGCTCATTTGTTTTTAAACCAAAAACGCAGAATAATCCATGTTTATGTTTCTAAAACATGTGACATTGATCAGTGTCAACACGTTTGTACCTTAACCCTAACCCATTTATTTCTATTCAATATTTGTATCCTGAAATTCAGTTTGGTGGGGGTTTTTTTTCCCCCACATTTGCAGGTGATAGGAGGTAATACATTTCGTGTTTGACCTAATTTCGTGTCACTGAGTCTATAAATAATACAAAAACAAGGATGCAGAGGTTTCTCCTTTCTTTCTTTCTTTCTTTCCTTTTTTTTTTTTTTTTTGCAACATTATCGCACTGCAGTGTCACGACTGGTGCAGCGCCGGTGTGTCAGATACAACGCAGGTCAGTACTTTCTGTGCGGTACTTCCAGATATAACAAGTCAAGAGTCTGAGCCTGAAGAAGCTGGTGGAGAATATTAGTGTAAAAAAAAATAGCATGAATAAAAGTAACAATAATAATAATATGACAAACTAGATGTTTGTCATATTTAAGTGTTTTTAAAGCAGAAGCAGGGTATTAGGGAGAGAGTATACATTAATTATAATTAAGCAATCAGTGCCAATGTAATGTTCAGTAATATTTTCAAATAATTTCAATACCATTTTCAAAAAAGCTTAATGAGCAATGTTATTTTAATTTGTAGTTTACCACTTTAACCTCCACCAAAGGGTTGCGGGGGTGCCACTGCCAATTGCCCTATGCCTCAGCTGACATGGGCAATAAAAAACAACAACTTTTTCAGTAGTGGCTGGGGAATATGAGGCTGAGATAATTACACAATATTTCATCATGTTATCGCAACAGAGATAGTTGTTATGTCACTGAATTTCAACGAAAGAGCACTTGTGTTTTTTTTATATAAAGCGATGTACTTATTAAATAATGTATTTACTGTGGCAGGCACTCAGGGGCGTGTTCTTTCGCCCAGTTGGGTTGTGGGTAACGGCGTGTTCACGGTCCACATGTTTTCCCTGTCTGGCACATGTGCTGTTGTGTGGAATAAACCTGGTTAAACTCACCTGCGTCTCTGCTTTCCTCGTCCTGCCACAATACTACAACTCTAATAATATTAAAAACAGAGTAATAAGCGGCTGTTTAATATCACTGTGGTGCTGAAATGGCTCTTGACTTTTTGTGCGATGACATTAAGGTCCAATTCCAATTCCTATCTTAACCCTCAAGCTCAACCCTTATCTTAACTGGCCCTCAAAACCAAGTGTTGAGGGTTATTTTGTCACTTAGAAATGGGACACCCCTTAAATGCAGATACGTCTTCAGACTGTAGGGGGCAGAATAACGCGAAAGCTGCGTCCAGTCTGTCAACTCCAAAAAAGAAGAAGAAGAAGAACACATTTACGTCAGGATTATTTATTTATTATTTTATTTCAGTCAAGTTATTAGGTTGTCAGTTAGTTATAAGATGATACTCATACAAATACCACAACCACGGACATATTCAGCTGACAGTTACCACACACCACGACTTATTGAAAAGTAAACCATAGCAAACGATCGCTTGTCCGCAGATCGTAAAATAAAAATAAATGTTACGCAACAATGACGTCAGTAATCCATAATACGGGCCTAAACTAAGATAATACAATGGTTTTCATAATTTTTATATCTCTATTAACAAAGAAAATACTTAATTTGTATCGAACTCGTTTCGCTGCTTTCGACGCCATCTTTCTTATGTGAAAACATGCAATGCATTCTGGGTAGCCCTTGCTCTCAAGGGTGGTCTCGGAAAATCTCAATATTGAGGGCGATACAGCCCTTAAACTTGCCCCTCAACTTCATTTTTCTGAGAATCGGGACAGCACTTGCACTAGAGGGAGCGCATTTTTGAGATTGAGGGTTAAGCAAGGAATTGGAATTCACCCTGTAATAGCTCTCCAATAGGCAAGTGATTAGTGTAACATTAAGCAATGAGCCTGAAGTGAGCAGCAATAATTAAAAAATAAAATAAACACCACGTCACTTGCTCAAAAATGATCTAGATCAAGTTTTTTTCAATCAAGATTTGAAAATCCTCTAGTGTGGGACAGACTGTAGATGTAAAAACCCACAGTTACAAACTTGGGTGTGAAAGTGGACTCTGATTTTAACCTTGATAAACAGATCGGCCTTTTGTAAAATTCAGCTTTTTTTTTTTTTTTTTCAGTTGAAAAAGTTGGCAAAGATCAAGTCTGTTCTGTCGAAGCACGACTTTGATGAAAAGATGATCTGTGCCCTCATTACAACTCGTTCTGACAACCGCAATGCTCTCTTCTGGGGTGAGCCAAGGTACCCTTTCATGCTTTGCGGTTAATCCAACATGCTGCTTCCTATCCTATATCGTTTAACTGGAGCATACAACCATGAGCACATTCCTCCGTTCTGATCTGCCAAAAAACTCATTTTTTATTGACTTTTCACTCTGCAATAGTCTCAAATCCACCCCACCTCGCTCTCTGACCTGCTTCAACCTTGTGTTCCTCAGAGTTGTCTCCTGCTCCTGATTGTCCCAGAAACAAGGTTGAAGTTCAGAGGGGATTGAGGTTTTTGCGAGTTGAGCCCTTTCAGACTTTGTAAGGCGTTATCTCTCCACATCGTGCAGGCCTCTTCACTGCCTCTCCTTTAAACGCTCCTGGATTTTTACAGTACGAGACGCTGCTTTTATGTTGCTTGTTTTATTAGTGTCTTATTGCGTTTCATAGTTTTTTTTTCTTCTTGTTTTATTGTCTTGTCTTTTTTTTTTTCATTTTATGTCTTTAAATGTTTTATTATCCTTTATGGATTTTAATGGTTACTGTACAGCACTTTGGCCGACCGTGTTGTTTTTTAAAACTGCCTTGTAAATAAAATTAGATTGGATTGCGTAAGAGAATAGTGCAAGCTTTCCATTATTGTACAATACATTTCTGTGTTTTCATTCATTCATTCAGTCATTCATCATCTACCGCTTTATCCTCCACATGAGGATCTTGGGCGGGCACTTGTACCCAATCCCAGCTGGCATTGACCAGTCCATCCCAGGGCCACATAGAGACAAACAACCATTCACTCTCACACGCACACCTACGGTCAATATAGGTGTCCACTTTGCCTAATCCCCAAATCTGCGTGTTTTTTGGAATGTGGGGGGAAATCGGAGAAACCTGGAGAAACCCCACGCACACATGTGAGAACATGCAAACTCCATACACAAAGGACATTGTTCTGACTCCTGAACCGTAGCAAAGGTGCTAACCACTCAACTGTGTGCACACAGGTATGCTCATCAAACTTATGGCCCTCAGGTGGGTGCAGTCTCCTTGGAGGCCTAGGCTGTGCCTTTAACCCATTGACGCCGGGAAAGCTTTGCCGCACTTCTATCATTGACGCCGGGAGAGCGGCCGCGCGTTTTATTCTACCACAGACGCCAGTTAAGTGGATGCGTCAAATTTCCGGGGGGTATAAGGGTTCTATAATAAGATAATAAGATAATAATAAAAAATATTTCCAATGTGCCTGGACTGTCTGTTTAAGCACAAATGGCAAAATAAAAACCTTGAAACCTTAATGCATCTTTTCTCGTGTTCACGGCGAACACAAATCTCCTCGCTCTGCTCTGCCCTCCCCCCATCACAAGTATTCAACAACCATGACTCAGCTCAATAAAGGGCAATCGTAGCATGACTAAACTTGATTTCACGGAGACAATGTTATTTTGGCCACGACACCTGTTCCAAAACAAACAGCCACTGAAACCTCCTCCTCTCCGACAAACGGTTCAATCCGCCCGGACTGTCTGTCTATTACCGCGTTTTAGGTCGTGCAGATCTAAATCTGGAGCTTCGCGGAGATTAGGAAGCAGAGTGATTTACTATGTCTTATGGTAATGAAGTCTTGTTTTTAAATAAGCTGGCTCCTCTCTCTCTCTCTCTCTCACTCACATGAATGGGGCTTTATCATATCACTGCCTCCTAAGGAAGGTCAAATGGGTCAAATCCAGCTGAAATTGCTGCCTATTTATAATCCAGAGATCTTCAATCTCTGCTGAAACATAAGTAAAAAAAAAAGATTAATGTATTAGGATCTACCCTGTGGTACTACAATTTAATTGCTTTATAATAAAATACACTACAATGTTTAACACTATTTTCTTTATTATGTATTCATTAACATGTGCTTATTGTTTATTTCTTTTATATATATGTGAAAATACCGTCTTGACTCCTCAGGCTAGAGGTAATTTTTTTTCTTGAATAATGTGGGATTAATCTCTCATACCTGAGGAATAAGAGCTCATTAAACACATTAACAAATGTGACTCTGTCCTCAAATAAGGCTTTGAACCTTTTCACATTTTTAGTGGAACTAAATTGGGGTTATTCTTAAAAACGATCATGCAACATAATGACAAAAGGATCTATTTTCTACTCTCTTCGCACTCAGTGAACTTTAATATGGAGCCGTTTTCAAACCCCCTGGAGACTTGCACAGCTGCTTTTGTAGCTCGTATTTTGAGTTTGGTCGCGATCATATAGAAAATAAGTGACATCTAAGCGACAGACTTCCCCCTCATCACCCTACAGAGGATCATCCCTTCCATTTCCAAAATTAGGCAAACGTGCAAGAGGGACCCCAGATCGATGAACGCTCGTCAACCTCACCATCTGGCCCCAGGTTTGTTTTCTTAGCAAATGGAGCTGTTTATTGTGCAGCGTGGCTGATGGCACTGAAATCTACTGGGTTTGCTCATGCATGCTTGTTTACTTTGACATTTGAATTTTGATGCAGGTGTTGATGCACAAGTGTATACACAAGCATACTAACTGTCTGCAGATGTTTCAACCTCAATCAACATTTAATATTGATGGCATCAGTACGGTGGCCGACAGGGGCAAACGCACCGCAAACCCCAAAACACATGCAAATAAGAAAACGCCAGCAAGTAACAAAACGGAAGTGCTCCGGGTCTGTGGGGGCGCTGTCGTGCAGGTCTTCGACCAACCTGTTGACCCGCAGTGTTGGGCCAAAATATATTTTTTATAAACTTTATTTAAACTTTTCCACTACATATATACACATATACAAAATACCTCAAAGGGAATATAAAGTTACATCTCGTCATTTAGAAAGAATACCTCGATTGTAACCTTGCCTTTATTGCCTTGTTGTGATCGACTTGTTTTCACTGTTGTGTTTATTCTCAACAAAGCCTTGTTGATTTTATTTATTTCATTTTAGTTTTGATAAATAGATCGACGAGATGCAATTTTGCTGGTGTTTTGGGGTTTGCAGTGCGGCCACTGTACATCAGTGATGGGGGAGTGGCAACAAGTGCAACTCTTACACAAACACTGCCCACTGCCATCTGATGTTTGGTGCTGGAGGTAGCTGTCGGAGGTTAGCAGAGCAGTGTCTATCATGGATGACTTCAGCATGAGTTGCTAATGTTGCTCAAGTGATGGTGATGTGTTCTTTGCCATTGTTGGGAGCAATAAAGCAACAGAAAACACAAACTGTCAACGGGGAGAACAACCTTGTTTGAGAGCTCAGTTTGGGCTATGCAGCACTTGAACTAAACACATAAATACAATTTGATTTGCTAGCACCTGTTGGTAAATTTGCAGAATGTGTTTTGACCGGCCCATGCTCGCTCGGCTGCGAGTGTTAAACACTCCTCAATGTCTGACACACGACATGATCAAAGTGAAGCAATGGACCAACTATGCTTAACAGTCCCATGTAAAGTGAAAGGAAACATTTTAGTTGAGGCGTTCCCCGTGTCTGTCAGTGTACAACCATCACATACAAACTTATTGTTTTTGGACTTGTGCACTTGTACTAGTTCTGACCCTCCCTTTAGCAGAGTGGTTTCTAATACTATTGCTGTTTTTAGAAGACCTGCAAAGATGTCTTCACAATAAATCAGTGATAAAATGTTTGATTCATTCAATATGACCAATTTTAAATTAGTACTCATGCTCATATTTACTGATACACTGAGCTATGAATCTTCTTGTGGGTCTTTAACCCTTCTGGTACCATCTTGTCGTCACCGACAGGATTTGGCAAGCATGCTTTACATTAACCATGACTCCCAGACATTTGCAATATTTAGAAAATTCAAAAACTATGGCCTGGCGACCTGTCCACTGTGTCTCCCTCATTTCGCCCTATGTCTGCTGAGATTGGCACAGCATTCCCTGCGATCCTCGTTGAGGATAATGCAGTAGAAGATGGATGGAGGGATACCAGAAAGCAGATAAATAGAGCTAGCTTGCATCCTATACTTGCCATTACGGTAACCCCCAGAACTTCCGTGGAACGACCGTCCAATCACAGACATGATTCACCAGCACGCCACACGTTCGTGACGTAGCTCAGATGCCTTCCTGATGTAACCCTTCCAATTTATCCAGGCTTGGGACCAGCACATGGTGCACACTGGGTACCCCACCACCCCCACCCCACTCTCCAGAGTGTCCAATTAACCCAATCAATCGGAAGCGACGTGATTTGGTATACTTTGCTGAGGGTAACATCAGCCCCTGACCTGTTGGGATTGAAAACAGCAACCATTGGGCCAAGTCAGGCCCAATGCCATGATTCATCTAAAACTGGTGATGATGACTGACAGACGAGCATCAGTGAAGCATTCTAAAATGGTAACCCGCGCTGGAGTTTATCTAAAAGGAGAAGAAACAAATACATGTCATGGGCTTGCGGGCTTTTGTTTTAGTTGTGCTGAGCTACATCAAACATTGTGTTGCTCTGATTGTTTGGGGGTTTATCCTGTTGCATCCAGGGAGATTTTGGTCTGCAACCTTTGATGTTCCACACACACACACACACACCTGAAACATGGCAAAGATGAAACAGACCTCTCCTTTGTTGCTCTGAGTTACCCTGAATAGACCCATAAAAAGGAAAAGTATGAATGTTAGTATTTTGAGTAAAATATGAATCATTCACAGTGTAAAGCCCTTCCCTTGCAAATAAGGCCACATGTTGTTTTACTGGTTTTATAAATATACTTAATAATAAAAACATACCTGTGAGACATTTATGGAACGCAGAAATAATTGACATAATTTGACTTATTTTAGAATAGTGCGAGTACTTTGATTGCTTCTTTTGTTTTATCTCGTCACCGCAGACAAAATAATTGCCACGGTATGCTACACAACAGCCACACGTTTCACATAATTTTACTCATAAACTCGTCTGAAAAATCTTTAGACGTTTTTTTCCCCTTTTGTCACTTTGTCCTACTTTCCCTGCTACTTTTGAAATTCCCAATTCAGTGCCACAGTTGGAGAATATCGTGACATTTCAACTCCGCTATGCGTTGCTGCCAACTGCTGCTATTCACCTGTCAGCAGGAACCTTCACCTTAAGGGCATAACACACTCAGATGTTCATTCTGTTCCACCTAAATAGCAAATTCCCCCTCAATGCAGGAATAATAATATAAGAACCTTCTGTTAAATAAAAACAGGATCAAGTCAAGAATTGATGTAATTTCATAATCTTGATGATTGGCCTATAGTTTTACCTGGACAACCTTTACAGACATTTAGCTCCCAGCTGATTATTGCTTGCTCTATATCAGAGATGAGAGTAAGTCACATATATGCAAGTCTCAAGCAAGTCTCAAGTCTTAACCTTCAAGTCTCAAGCAAGTCCCAAGTCATTTTTGTGAGGGTCAAGTCAAGTCATAGAAATATAATAAGCTGCAATCGTCTTAAAACTTTAAGAGACTGGAGCCTAAGTTTTATGTAGCCCTCCTTTGCACAAAAGGTCTAACATATAGAGACATTACTTACTTTTCTTTGTGTAGGCGGAAATGGCGGATGAAATTTTTGACGTGGTGCTGGATGTGTCGGATATTTTTGCACTGCACACGGCAAATCTTTTCTTTTGTTGAGTTAAATAGTCTTTAAATCCAAATTTTATAATTTTGGGAATTCCATCTTTCAAATCCCTGCCGCTCTACTGTTAGATGGGCGGGCGCATCACGTAGTAGAGAGATTACCGGTTGCCAGGTTCGCCGACATGCAACAGGACACATCCAATCGAAAATGTATTTGTTTTATTATTATTCACCAATTAACCAAAACAGCAATGACTTGTCGAGTCATTTTGTGCAAGTCTAAGTCAAGTCTCAAGTCATGGATCGCAAGTCCAAGTCAAGTCAAGTCTTTTCTCACTGTTGATCAAGCAAGTCACAAGTCCTCAATCTGGCGACTTAAGTCTGACTCGAGTCAAGTCACTAGACTCGAGTCCCCCATCTCTGCTCTATATATACCGTAAATTTGGATATAGCTTTAGGACCAACCAGATTAAAGAGTGCCAGAAGTGAAGGATGTGGAGTGAATAAGATTATTATTTTTATTTTATTTTATCTTTTAGACATGATGTTTCTCAGTCGTCTCACCTGCTGTGGGGAAGACGTTTGGTCCGCACTGACGTTGCCAGATCTGCAGCTGTACCGAAGTAAGATGTTTATATGCAGGCTAAATTGAGCGGTTTCC
Organism: Microchirus variegatus; assembly: GCF_963457635.1. Taxonomy (NCBI): domain Eukaryota; kingdom Metazoa; phylum Chordata; class Actinopteri; order Pleuronectiformes; family Soleidae; genus Microchirus; species Microchirus variegatus. The sequence goes on along the minus strand of NC_139807.1, from coordinate 30,668,597 downwards.
TATCGTTTGTATGGGGTGATCTACTGTGCATGCATCGTTTATCATGAGAGTCTATGGTAAAGATTTCTGGCCCCCAAAGGAACAAGGAAATAAGTCACTTGACCGTTCCACTGTAAACGATCGAGAACATCTTTGAACTATGTTTAAATGCAGATTACTCATGGCAGGGATGGACTGTATTATGTATAGCTCAATTATTTAAATGTTCATTTTTTGGTAAAATTATTTTATGTGATTCCTATCTTCTTTTTATTCACGTGAGACAGGTGAGGCAGCACCCTAGCGCCCTCTACTGACGGGCCACCACTGCTTCCACCAGTTTTGAATATGTAAACAAAGCATAATGACATAATAACACATTTTTGTGCACCATTAATGTGTTCAGGAACTAATAAGTAAGCTATAGCAATTTCAAATAATACCTCTCTGTCTCTGGATGTAATGCCAAACTGTAAAATGATTCACTGAGTGAACTCTGTCTTGTCCTAAAAGCACTTTTCTCCTCCTCTTCTTTAGTCCATAACCTCATCATAATGCAATCTTAGATTCTTAACACAGTTTGTGGTCTCGTCATAAGATTTCACGGTCACTTCCACGCACATTATGTAAAGCTGCAACATTGTATTCGTACAACTTATTTCTATCTGACAAGTGTTCCTTATTGTAAAATCACAAATACAAATACATGAATACAAATACGATGACTCTCACATTATGCCATGACTGACGGGAGCATGCTTTTGAATAAAGAGATCGAGTAAAGACAGCCACCTTTCCTTGATCTCTCCATTCATTGTCATTCCTGGGCAAAGAAAAAGCAGAGATGAAAACAAAAATATACTTTTGCTGCTCTGCTTTTTCTTAGCCCAGGAATAGTTGATATTTAACACTTAATATTTAACAACCGGATTGGATTGGATTTATCAGATTTAACATTTTCGTCTTACCGATATCCAATCCAGTGATTTTGACCAGTACTGCACCAATATTGATACAGAGTACGAGATTGTCACTCGAAAAAAAAAGGTAAAAAAAAAAATGCTGAAAAACTCAATCCATTATCAACCACTTATGTTGGCTACAGGGAGTAAATCAGTGGTAGAGCAAGTCACCTTTCCATTGGAAGCTTGTGGGTTTGATTCCTGGCTCTGCAGAGGTGGAAAAAGTACTAAAATATTGTACTCAAGTAAAAGTACCAATACTTTGATGAAATATTACTCAAGTAGAAATAACAGTAGTCATCTGAAAATGTACTCAAGTAGAAGTAAAAAGTAGTGCGTGGGGTGTGAGGGCTCACACGCCGGTGCGACACAGGATATTACGTCACTTTTGGCCACACCCTCTATATGTTCACGCACCAGTGCTAATGCTAATCACATCATCATTCGTCTGGTTCTGGTGTATATTTTCCCCCTGTAGGTTTTCATTGTGCTGAATTTTTATTTTTACTCAGTAAAGGATAGGATTTATAAAGTAACTAAGTACAATACTTTAGTCAATACGTACTCAAGTAAAATACAAAATCCTGATTTTAAATTGTACTTCAATACAATATATATAATATTTTAAAAATATTCAATATTCAACACAGTAACTTGAGTAAATGTATTTCGTTACTTTCCACCTCTGTGGCTCTGCTAGTCCGCATGGCGACGGCAAGACGATTAACCATATCACTCCTGATGGCCTTTCCCTAGTGATGGGCAACCTCAGGCCAGAACCACCTCGAGCCATGGCCTCTCCGATTTAGAAGTGCTAATCCTCATGCCACCTTACACTCACGCCACAAACCTCTGATCAACTCTGTGATCTACAACAGTCAAGAATGCAAATAACCAAATTGCTTTTTCGAATAAATATGTACAACACATTGCGTTGATAATCATCCAGCTAAGTCATTTGTTGTCCAGGAGCAGAGTTTGTTATTGAAGTGTGGTATAGTGCATTGTAAGCGCTTTAGCATGTCACTGTGCTATGTGGGAGTTGTGTGCTGTGCTGCAGGAAAGCTAGAATTCATGAAGTCAAGTACTGGAAAAAAAAGTGGCCTGAGTATGCATTTCATGCCGAATATCTCAGAAAACGTTGTTCAGGACATTCATCTCCTCTGTCAGCCTCTCATGCCTCTCCCTGTCTGCCCCTTGTGCCTCTCCTCTCAACTTGTCATCATGGATGAGCCTTTCCATTTCCTCAACCACTCTTTTAAACCCAATTGCTCAGTATAGAAACTGAGTTACCACAGTGACTGTGCTCTGTAAACTCAGATGGTAAGATAGTCAAAAAAGGCCTGACCATCTTACCATCCTAAATCATTGATGCAGTTATAATTGAATACAGTGCTGTTGTATTGACTTTGAGGATAAGAAGCCTGTGGTTTCCCTATATTAGTTTGATTGTTGTTATTATTATAATCATATTGAAAAATCAAACTTTATTTTACAGTTCACCTTTTACTATCCATATTGTATTACAAGCCTTCCTTTTTAGTTAACTTATTATTAATATTATTATTATATTAACTATTTATTGTACGGAGCCCCCAAAGTGACATGAGAAAAAAAAAAAAAAGATGACAAAAATAACAAAAAAACATTTGAAATCTCGAGTTTCAAAGTCGAGATCTCGAGTTTCCAAAACATTTAGAAAAAATAATGTTTTTTATTATTTTTTTTTTTTTTCAAATTCGAGATCTCGACTTTGAAACTCGAGATTGAAATTTTTTTTTTCTTTTTTTCATCATTTTTTTTTTTCTCATGTCACTTCGGGGGCTCCGTATTATTGAACTCATCTTTTTTATTTGTATTATTTTATATTATTATACCTTTTTAAGGCTCTGATCTGTATTTCTTTTTATTTAGCAATATGTTTTCAGACCCAGCACTTTTGTGCCATAAACAAAAAAGAAGAAAATACACTTGAATCTGCCTTTGTGTATCAAAATTGCTCGAGAATAAAAGTGTCTTGCCTTCCATCCTCCCAGCCTCGTCACACTGCAGTGGCAAGGAAGGACATTCATCTGGAGGGTATGTCCAACCCAATTACTGGACCCACGCGTGCACATTTTCAGTGTGCTCCTCTGTTAACTTCAGACTCACCAACCCACAGATATTTAAGAAATAGTTTAAAACAAACACACACACACACACTGGGTATGATTTTACAAATGTATTTCATGCCAGTAATACTGTGAGTTGCCACTGATTGAAATTGGCAGCAAGGCTGAGTGAAGGTACCAGCTCTTTGAACAAACTGGGATGTTACTACCGTGCACCAGTGATGGATCCATCCTCATTTGAATTTTTTAGTGATGGCAGTGGAAACCAATGTCAAATCCAACTCCATTCAGAGGAACATGCAGGATTAGCATTTTGGTGGAGTTTCACTGTCTGTGTAACGTAATGCCAGACGACAAATATTTTAGTCTTGCGGGGGGAAATGGATGTGGGAAATTAAGTGTGTCTTTGTATTTGTCATGATACTCACATTTCAAATGTGGTACTTTTTGATACCATGGGAAAAACAAAACAAAATAAATGGCATATTTATTTAAAAAGAGGTTTAGAAGAAAACAAACAACTGTCAATGTGTTTTTCCTCATTTCTGAGGTTCTTGTGACTTTGGCGCACCATATTCTCCGAGTTGCTGATCAGATAGAGTTGGTAATGTAGGCTGCCAGTGTTTGCCTGATCAACTTTTTCTGGGGTAGTACCTATGTTCCCCTGGCCCTATGTTCCCCGTTTTTCCCCCAAAAAAGTCCTATGTTCCCCACTTTGTGGAAGCCTGGGTGTGGAGCTCCAGGGTAAAGGGTTAGGGTTAGGGTAAGGACTTAGGGTTAGGGTAATGGTTAGAGAGAGAGAGTGAGATATGTTCCCCGCTGTTCACCCAAAAGGTCCTATGTTCCTTGGGTCCTTTGGGTGAAAGGGGACCGTATCTATGTTCCCCGGGTCCTATGTTCCCCGCTTTGTATGTGACCGGGGAACATAGGACCCTTTCTCTAAACCTAATCCTAACCCTACCCTTTTTCAAAATGGGTCCTATGTTCCCCTGTCACATACAAAGTGGCCGTTTTTTGGGAAAAACGGGGAACATAGGACCCGGGGAACGTAGGTACGACCCCGGGTGAAAGCGGGGAACATAGGACCCTTTTTTAGAGAAAGGGTCCTATGTTCCCCGGTCACATACAAAGCGGGGAACATAGGACCCGGGGAACATAGATACTGTCCCCTTTTTCTCCTCTTCAGTCTGAGATTTTGTGAGAAATGCTTTCAGACATAAAGAGTTGTGTTTCCCTGATAAATAACACTGTCTGTTCATCTCTCGCTCTCTCTCTTTCATAACACACTCTAAACATCTTTGTGTCAACTCAGACATATTTATTTTGATTTTAAAAAAAAATCTTCATTGTGTCCTTCCAAATTAGTGAAACAAAAAAGAAAACTCCATTCAATTCATTTCCATTACCACAAATATCTGTCCCAACAGTCATTTCATTCCTTGGAAAAAAAAAAAGCTGTGTCTCACACACTTTATTACTTTCAACGGTAGAAACTGCCCATCCCCCAATAACTCTATTGACACCACCCTCTGGCCCGTACCCAGAAGTGTTTGTGTGTGTGTGTGTGCGTGGCACACTTACAGATGGCCAACAATAGAAGTGCATTAGCAGTCTAGCAGTCCAACCCCTTTCCATTCAAAGAGATTTCCTTCATTAGCTTCCTCTCTATACCCAAGCTGCTTGTACTGCTCTTTAACCCAGCTGTCTGCCTGTCGAAACCTCCCATACATTTTCATTCAAAGAATTCAGACGGAACAATGTCGACCGTTGCCAACGGAAATGGAAAGAGAGCAGGATGTAATTTAGAAATTCAAATTTCAAATGAAAACAGGATGTTTCTCCAACACAGAACCAATTTAAATGTGCTTCATGTAATGGTAGTGTTCATTTTATTAAAACTTTTTTGGTCATGCACAGTAAACAATGACACCAAAATAGTGAATTTAATTATTTACCTTTATTATGATTTGGGCGATACAGTGACTTTTCACTTTTTGGTCTAATTTGATATACAAATTTAAAAATAAAATCAACATTTCAGTACAATAGTCAATTTAACTCGATATTTAACTCTTCCTTAACACAAATTCTGATTATATATTGTCCTCATCAAAATTTGTGTTAAATTAAATAAAACAACACTGCAAATCTTTCTAATACATAACAATATTTGTTTTTATTGCACAGTAAAACATGTAAAAGTCTAATTTACACAGTGTTTGTACTGGCCAATGCATTACCCAAAAATCATAAATAGTTTTAATTTATTTTTGTGTCTAAATGAGAACATATGATGTCAAGAATATTAAAATAAATATTATACACGGTACAGCTTGTGCTGGTTAGTTTAGTATAATTAGAGCAATACAATAAAGTAAATACTATAAGAGTGAAATAGAGTATAATTACTGATATTATAGACACAACCATACACAATCTCATCCTCATTTCACTTTTCACTTTTAAAATAAATATTTTCTCTATTTATCCAATAATCCTGTATCATCACTGTTATCCCAACGCAATTTTAATTCTTATCTAAGCCATTAGAGGATTACATCAGAGACAAACATGAATGGAAAAAGTTGAATTCATACAAACACTTCTGATTGGTTGAACCAGCAAAACATTGCCTCAGTGTTGTGATGTGATTGGTGGAAATCAAACCATTGCTTTTCCTGCGCTCATGTTTGAATGATGCGCAAAGTCAGGCAGATGCCAGGATCACATGGAACGACCAAGGAAACGTCGTCATCCGTTAAAATACCGCGAGGCCCCCGTAACTGGAGATCAATGGCTCTGGGGTCAGGATGTGAAGCTGGTCTCTGCTCAGCTGACGCACACTGTGTGAATGAACAATAGCAACAACGCCAAAGCACACGTGCTCCATTGTCACAGCGAGAAACTGAGACATAAGGCCTTTCTCCCCCCGGGGGGCTTTCCTTCCACCTCCCATCTGTCTTTGTTGCCTTTGATTGGTAGATGGCATGTGGCTCCATCAGTGTCTGAAACAATGTAAACATCACTGACAATGTTATGGTTTAAGAATAAATCACAAGAAGCTATACACATCTCCTGTGTGGCAGTTACTGCCAGCTATTTTTTTTTATTTTTTGGGGATTTGATTAAAGCTCACATAAAGTGGTCCTGTTAACTTGTTTTTATGGTCAAAAACCTCCTAGTTGCTGTAAACGAGCCGAGCCAGGAGAACCGCTGTTTACGTAACTGGACCGGGTTTTTTCAGAGATCTCGCTGAGCCCGAGATTACAATAAAACACATTGTTCTCAGCAGTGGCTTAACTGTTTGTTTAGAAACTCCAGGGCTTCGTAAAGAAGGTAATGACGCAGATACACACTAAAAAAACAGCGGTTATTGGAACTTCCGGTCTAGGTTACAAATTCTGAATGGACTCACCCCCTCTTTCCTATCTGACCTCATAAATTCCTACATTCCATCTCGAGCTCTCCACTCACAGAACACTGGACACCTGTCTGTTCCCAGAGTTAATAAGTCAAGGGCTTTTTCCTATAGTGCCCACTTCCTGTGGAAAAAATCCTCCCTGACATCAGACAATTTGACTCTTTTGAGGCCTTTAAATTAAAAGTTTTTCAACTTCAAGTAGTGGCGAGATTGCTGATTTACTGAGGTTGGATTTCTTATCTGACCGGTTCAGGGGCTGGTCTCAGTCTTAAGGACATTTCAGTCAATGTAATTAGTAGTCCAGGTTACCCTGCCAACTCTAAATTAACTTTTAATTTTATCGTGTGGCTGCATTTCTCTAAACCCTTCAGTGTGTGCTTTGTTTCCAAGCTGCATGGGTCTCATGCAGCTCAGGTCACCAGGCTGAATGGAGGCCATGCAGTTTCCTGTTTCCTTAGGATGGACCTGTGATCATGACTAATTGCCTCTCTTTTATTAGTTTCTTATAGTCTACATTTGACATTTCCCCAAACAAATTAGCAGAATTGCCATATTTAAAGGTGCCATATGTAAGAATGTGGCCAAAAAGGGTTACTACAATCACATTCAAAATAAGAGGAGAGGTTAGCGCCAATCCCAGCCTGACATAAGTGAAAGGTGAGGCACACTGAAAGCTTACTACGCAAAGTAAGAACACTGCCTTTCTGGTATGCAGAGGTCGCTCAGTGGTAGAGTGAGTCATCATTCTACTGGACGGTTGTGGGTTCGATTCCTAGCTCCACTAGTCTACATGCCGATCGACAAACACATTTGAGAGACCTTTTTCAAGTTTTTAGAAAATCATCATCTTAAACATGTTAAATGACATGAGTGAAAGATTTGTGACCAATCCAAAATGATATCAGGTGTTATGGCTGTAAATTAGTTGCTACATTATGCACAAATCTACTCATGTCATGGTTTATATTGGGATTTGGGTCACAGTAGTTCCCCTTCTAATAAAAAGGGGTCCCCATGTTTGGGCATCACTAGGGTGGAAACACAATTCTGTTACAGAGCTCCTCAGATCCAGTGGGAATTTGTTTTTCCCTAAATGCAGAAACAAGATCTTATGTACAATGTTGTCCACTTTCATCTTTATCTCTCATGTGGTTTATCAATTTAGTTTTGCCTCTTTTTTCTTTCTTTTTGTTGCATGCTGTCAGTTTTATCAGTTCAACTCACAACTGACACCGAGTCCCCAGTAATATCAATCACAGAGCTTTGCAATTTATATTTTTTCCAAGTTAATATTACCTTTCTCATCCCAAAAATCCAAAAGCAATAATGAGCAGAGGCATCAATCCTACTTTCTGACATTTTACGCTCGAGGAAGAATTTTCATGTCAGGCAATAACCGCTACTGAGCTTCAGCAGCACAAGCACTCAGCCTGCGCCTACACCAAAGTCTAATGGGATAGATCAACTCTTGCATAACTGGGGGAGAAATCACTCACTCTGTCTCCTCTCTGACAGGACTCAGTTATGGCTCCTGGGTAATATCATTTCTGTTATCTAAAGATATCAAATTTCGGTCTTTATTGGCAAGGACCTCGGCAAATGGAGGGTAGTTCGTTCTCCCTGCCACGACTGAGGGTGAAAAATGAAAGCGTATTTATCCGCCTCACAAGGCCTGTTTAGGATGGAGATTTTCAGGACTCGGTGTCATTTGTAGGGCAACAAACCAGTTACTAGCTATGATGTTGGATGTGTAACTTGTGTTTTTCAATAAGTGGTTAGGTAGTAGGTAGTTACTCATTATCAACACTATGTACTACTGATTATAATGAAATAGAAATACACCAATATCTGACATCTAGGCATGAAAAGGCGGATAATTATTGAAACACAACTACTGCTAATAGAATGAAGATTATAATATGTGATTAGTGAGGTTGATATTTACAGTATAAACTGGATTGCATATGGGATATTATACATGTGTATTGCACTCACGTGAAATTATAAATTATATAATATTACCATAATATGATATATTGCACGTACGATGAGTAACATGTTCAAATAATTATGGTCTACTGAGAGCACTGCTTGTTGTGGTTGATGTTTAATTACAGCAGGGTTGATGTTTAATTTAGGATGAATGCATGTTTATTAACCAAAAAATGCAAAGCAGATAGGGTGCTGATGGGCGATGAGCAGATACTGCAAGACACTCCTGGCCGTGTTACATTTTAAAGTAAACATATTCAAATGCGACCTGGTAATTTGAGGGAGTTGGTATCTATAACACTCATAGTACCTGTAGTTTAGCACAAATTTGATCAGCGCACTGCTTCAGGACCACGGTCAGCTCACGAGTAACAGAAAATGTGCAGGTAATAAACATTTGCCTCTCTTGCAAACGGACTTTCAGCTCCGCTGTGGAAATGTCTGCACATTATAGAAAAGCACATCCTTATTTACACTGTACTCCAACCAAGAAAACTGTACTAATTTGATAAGAAGCACCTTGATTTTCCATTCTTGACAATGCCGGGAAATACCTTCAAATTTGGCTGCGAAGGTGCTTCATCGAAAAGCCGATAAATCCGCGGGTAAACCAAACTGTACCAGGGAGCAAGTGTAGGTGTCCGGGGCTAAGACCGGACTTACCTTCTTGTGGCCTAATGGCTCTGAAGAACTGGGCCGGCTGTACTCAGTGGACCGTCTTCTTCCTCAACTCTTGCTTTCTTAAAATACTACATTAATGAACTTTGCTTAGCCATCGTTGTGGTGATATTAGCTATATTGTCTAACTTGCTAGAAAGTAGCCCAGTCTACATTGTCAGAACCATAGGAATTCATTAATTACATTCCGGCCTCCGACAAATTCATTCATCAGTTCTGTTTCATATAGAGAATTTTCCTTATAGAAAATCTGTGTTTTTAGCTCTTGGGGACCCAAGAGTTGTGAAGTCTAATGGTAAATGGTTTGTATTTATATATATATATAGCGCTTTTCTAGTTTTGATGACCACTCAAAGTGGTTTTCCACTGCAGTCTTGCCATTCACCCATCACTCTTCAGTCAGTCCTCGATGTGTTCGCAGAAATAGCATTGGGTCAGCAAAGTCAGTGTTGATAAAGTTTCAAATACCTCATACAGCCGCAGTAAAAAGGATTTTTACTATTCATTTCATCATTTATAAATATGAAAAATGGTCATGTCCCTGGTTCTAGATGATTCTATTGACTAAAGTGATGTCCCGCAGCTATGTGCTCATGTGAAATTGTTTTTGACAGCAAACACTTTCGTGGTTAAGATGTATTTTCTTTGGCGGGACAAACAACCGGAGAGTGTTTTTTTTTTTTTTTTTTAAACATTGCATCTCAGCAGGTTTTTTGCCACTGCAGGTTTCAGAATAAACACTCTGTAACCACTGACTGAGCCACAATCTGAGAACATGATGCTATTTGTGAATCGAAAGCTGCCGCTGCTGCTGCTGTGAACTGCAGGACAGCAGGAGAACTGCTGTTGATGTGTCTACCTTTCGTGTCATAGGTTCATGGCAAAATTAAAAGAAACAAAACCCTGAAAGCAAAGTTTTAACATTAAAATATCTTCCCAAATCGGATGACTTTTGTGCTCAACAAGATTTTACGTGAAATGAAAGATCAACTGCTGTGTATGAAATCTGCTGCACAAACTGTGAAAATTCTCTCTCCACGCTTCTGTTGCTGGGACAGGGGTGATGTTACAGTGTGAAACGGGGGAATATACAGTGACAGGGACTGGTGCTGTGCAGCTCCCAACACTTCCTGCACAGGAAATTTAAAATGGGGGACAATCACAGTTCAGGAAAATTCAGTTGATCGGGACATCGACACACCGTTCTGTCATTATAGGACCAAGTGAATCTAAAGTTGAGATTGTGGTTTCTATGGCCTTGTTTAGACTGCAGCCCAAATTGGATTTTAAACATATCAAGCTTGATTTTTTTTTTCTGGACAGCTAAAAACACACAAGATTACATTTTCCAAAGCTGATTCACTCCACATACGGAGGTGGTTTTGAATGCATTCTGTTATAATAGCAGATGGCAGTTTGATTGATGTATCACAATCCAATTCATTTGTTGGTTCAATATTAAGAGAATGTAAGCAATAAAAGAAAAAAATGCTTGCGTTACAATTAACGCAATTAAGTATTTATTATGCATTATTACTGTTGAATAAGGTCCCTTGTGAAGTGGGAAACAAGATGTTCAGTGGTTAATAAATATTTATAGTCACGCAATGCTTATTTATTGTGTTTACCTATTTGTGAAACCATTAACAAAAGCTAACAATGGTTAATAAATGCTTAGATATACTTAAATAATGGTGATTCAGTACTCTGGTTTGCTGGTAGCTTTATAAACACTTGAATAATACATTAATTAATACCTTCATTTACCGGAATAACATTATTAAATGTATAGTTATGACATTATTTTGTGTTAAAGAGAGGAAAGCACATCTCATTCAGAGAATTTTAATAAATCTTATCCCAGATACCATTTAGTTACTTCAGGGTCATTTCTTTCAACAAGGAACATTCCAAAGCAAAAAAAAAAAGACGACAGACTTTCTTCTTTGTGTGTGCATGCGTCATTTAAGATGCCAACTTGTTTGAAAACGCCAAAGAATTCAGCAATTCAGCCCAGATCGTGCTGGACAGAAGTCGAGCACAGATACGTCCAGTTAATTTTCAAAATAAAATACATCGTGCTCTCTGCGGATCATATTTCCCTAAACTACACCTTGAAAGCATCATAATGGGCAAAGACAGGCACCAAGTTGTTTTCCTTCTACTCCTCTGGATGGAAACAAACTGCTGCTGGTTGTGTGTAAACTCACAACACAACAACAACAATGTCGCCTCCCTCTGACGTCACACCATGGATGTATAATATGAACTGGATAGAGCACCGCCCCCCTCTGCCTTGAAGACAAGTTTTACATGGTGGCCACTGTGGGTACTGCAACAGAAAACCCAATGGAGCCCAAAAGCTATATTTTCCCATTGACCGCAATAGTAAAAGTGTCCACAGGACACCTCGAGACATGGACACGGGCTTTTAGATCTTTATATGGTAGTGACACTACTGCGCATGCTCTATGGGCCCCATAACCTGGAAATAAACGTGTCAAAAGTCAAAAACTTTTTTTGGCATATGCGCTGGGTGAGCAGCTTCATAGGAATGAACGGAAGCAAAGGGGCGGTGCTCTATCCAGTTCATAAAATACATCCATGCGTCACACCCACGCGACACTACATGTATCCTGTTATCACTGCTGCGGACCAGCGACGTACCTGGTAGGGACTGGCGGACGATGGGGCACGCAGGGAGTATGTTAATTCAGGTGTGGCACTGGTGGGAGTCGGGGTGGAAACGGGTGGGATGAATGTGCCGAGTTGTATTTAATAGTTTATAAAGAGTTCTTTCTAAAATGTAACAGCTCATCCTCCATATTAGTGGAGCGACCTACTGTTTTAACTGTTCATTGCCGATTCATTGTCGGTTTTCACCACATTAACTCCTGAATGCCAAAGGATCACAGCTGACCTTTGGGTGATGCTGAAGTACTTACCCTCACCACTGAGCACTAATGTACTGTAAAGCTGAAGATAAACTATTTGACTTCCCTTGCTGACCTTCAGCTGAGTAAGTCAGGTAATGGTGAATTCCTCTTCGGAACAACCATCACCTCAGCTCTTTGCCTCTTGTAGCTGCTATTGTGGGAACTAGTGAGTCACCTAATAGAGAATCAGCAGTTTTGATCACTGAACATCTCCGCTATCATCGATGTGTGGTCCAATCAGCTTTGGCTTGAAAGCACCACCCTACTAACCTGACATCTGTGAGGTATATTACTATCCCACGGCCCCTTAATGATAACATGACTCATCTACTATCTGCTGCAGAACAACACAAACCAAATCTACCAGGTATATTTAACTTCTTCTTCTTCTTGTGAAGAAATAAACAAATCTGCCCTGGTGGTAAAGATAGATGGGAATCATCACCATGTGCAGCATTTATCAATCTAACATCTATCTGCCCTTTAGTTTTCGAGATATACTGTCATGCATGTACATGCACAGATAGACCCAAGGTGGCGCTCCAGTATACGCTTGTGTAATTTCATACACATTTTAAAACTGTGATTTTGTAAGCATATTAAACACTTATGTTGTTGTGTTATATTTGCAAAAGCCCTTTGTATTCAAACCATTGTCAAATGAGTAGATTACACACAAAGTCGATTTAGTCTCAGGAAGTGATTTGTAGTATCTAGTAAAGCGAGATGGCTACAAACAGGATAGCATATGACTGTAAACACAAAAAAAGCACACAAAAAGTTAATTCTATTGCTCAAAAACCTGGTTGTTCAGAAGTGTGATGGAATAAATGTTTCTTGTCCCCACTCCACTTGCGCTGCTGTTGTATACAAACAAATGCTCCCTCAGTCAGGTTTGTTACTAATGCTTGACAAAGCCTGTTTTCAGATGAAGGACACAGCATATATCCAGTCATCGATTCCATTATCTACCACTTTATCCTCCACAGACGGGTCGCGGGGGGTGCTGTGCCTATCTCAGCCGACATAGGGCGATAGGCGGGATACACCCTGGACAGTTCGGCAGTCCATCGCAGGGCCACATATAGAGACAAACAACCATTCACTCACACTCTCACACCTACGTCAATTTAGAGTGACCAAGCCCTAAATCTGCTTGTTTTTGGACTGTTCCAACTGGGTCTTGAAGTTGTTGACACATGGTGTTCAATCATTTCTTGTCATTAAGAGTAAATAGGGGCAAAATAATGACAACAAAAACACCAAGAGTGACAAGGTGAAGTTTAAAGCATAGTACACGGTACTGTGTTGAATTGCTGTATGTTGAATATTTCAAATGGGACCTTATTTGAAACTATTTCCCCATTCTTGTCTTCTATAATAACCTATTCATTCAACAAATGGCTTCATAATTAAATCTTCAGCATCATTACAACTGCAACTGTGTGGTAAATAATAAAGATTTTCTGAACTTCGGTGTCTGTGTTGCATCATGCCGGGGCACAAACCAAGCACATTAGTCCTCTGAGACTAATTTGCCACACATGTTTATGGTTAATTACATGCTGACAAAAACACAGCTGGCAGAGATATGTAAAGGGACACCGATCCTTGACTCCACCGCAGGAGGCAGACAATGTTGTGCTGATAAAAATGGTGTGACATCTAAATGAGTCCGCACCTTGATTGTTTGCTTCCTTTGAACAGATATAATTCATAAGCTCATAGCACCACAGCTTCTTGGCTTATTGCTCTCTTTACATGAAAAGCCATGTGTCTATGAGCGGAATCCAATATGAATAATTTAACACGTATAATTTATGTACCCCTCCTTACGTGTTACTTACTGTATGTTCTCCTGCATGTAATGCATATTTCATAATGCATAGATTCTGTACATCTAGAGATGATTAGCTGGCAAAACCCTGAGTATTAATACTTGCAGCACTTAGTGGTAAAATAAATTTTAATTAAAAGTTATTTCCAGGATATCACAGTGATAATTCACTATGTAATACAGTTGAATATGGTACTTATAAAGAAAAAAAGCTGTGCTAAATCACAGTGTGGATTGAGGTGTGTGAACATTTTAGGTAAAAATGGGGCATTCTGAGGCTTTTTGAAAGACCATCATGGTGACTCATGAAGTGAGGGTAAGTAACTCAAAATGGAAAAAAACTAAATTAGTTGTTATGCCAATTCTGTAACATTGTATTTTAATCTAATTTTGTTGTTATGGCTGGGACTGTGTGTACTGACATCACTAAAGTCAAGGCCTTGCAGTTATAGAAGGTGCCCCTCATCTGGTGCGGGCCTTTTGTTTCTCCACACTGCCCCTGCTGACTCTGCTCTTCTCTCTGTCCTGCATTGTGCGCAGCTACAAGGGGGCTCTGCGTATCCAATGCAGAATGGATCATTTCTCTATGTGCAGTTTTATCCACACATCCATATATGACATGGTCTTTATGATGAGGATGAGTGCAGTCGCGATGAAATACAGGAGATCCAAGTAGATCTTAGTAAAACGTGTTGACAGATTCTCAAGCGCGCACTTGGGAAGAAAAAATAGGGCGTCTATAGGGCGTGATGAGGAGAATTTACAGTAAACAGCTGTCAATGTATGGTATTTAACTATAAATTGATACAGCAAAATACAGTGTCTAGGACACAGTGATTTGCTCGAAATATGCACAAAGTAATTTATTGTGAACGCACAGGCGAATATCTTACAGTGCAGAAACAAAATGTATGAAGGAATATGAATGATGTTACTGTTTAGCAGATGTGTTTACCAAACTTGCAGCACTCCGGGTAGTTAGCAAATATAGGAACTCGATCTTTCTACGGGGCTGACATCCTTTGATGCCTCCGCGGTTGTTCTTTAGTCCTGAGTACCTTGAACTCCTCCAGGGATACATAACTTTTCCATCCCTCCCCTCTTACGCTGCCACAGAGGATAAATTACATACAGATCAAGTTCTACTCCCTCTCATCATCATAATATGCTTTGCATGGCTTTTCCACTTCATCTAGACTCATGGTAATCCCTGTGCTTCTGTGTAATTATCTCTCCTCTGGGCTGATCTCAGTGCTCTTCACCTGCTCAGCCTCGTCACATTACCCCCTCACTTTTATCTATGACTCCTAAAGCTGCTGCCGAGGGTCCTCTCAACTCACCCACCCAACTTTTCCCTTTACAACCCCCTCCCAAACACAATCGCACAATCCCCGTACGTCTCACTCCAACCGCCGCCTTGTTTCACACTTTATCCTTCAAGAGGAATGTGATTAGCACGGAGCGAGAGAAAAAAACAGTGCTTCATGACAAATTTGTATTGCGGGTATATCCCTCATTAATTTCACAACCATTCTAATAAGTGGAATAAAAGGAAATATAATCTACTAAATTGACAAGGACTTACTGGGTACCTGGGGGAACGGAGACTGTTCTTTTCACTTTCACTCATTATCATACAAGTGTGGCCTTTTCTTGTGGCTGACACTCAGTCTTACTTAAATAAATGATTTCCTTGATTTTTAATTTCGCCTTGGTTTGGTCCATTTACTACAGAGCCCCCGATGTGACATGAGAAAAAAAGAAATGACGGAAAAAAAAAAAAAAAATCTTGAGTTTCAAAATCAAGACTCCGACTATATGATAAAAATATGAAAAAACAAATGTGAAAATTTTTTTTTAAAATTGTTTTCCTCATTTTTGGAAACTCGAGATTTCAACTTTGAAACTCGAGATTTCCATTTTTTTACACCCAATTGTCTGACAGAAATTAAATGTTGTACAAACTGAGGACTGTGACACTGGAAATAGCTATTTTTGGAGATAACTGTGTACAAAAACCAAGGACTAATCAGTTTTGAGTCAGTTATGTCTTTCACAGTTTCACATGCTGATGATACACAGCTGTACTTTCATCTGAATTGTGGCAACATTGATCATCTTTCCCCTGTGTTGACTTGTCTTTGATATTAAATGCTGGATGTCACAAAATGTCCTCCATCTTAATGAGTCCAAACATGAGGTACTCTTTTTTTTTTGGCCCCTCAAACCAGACATGACCCAAGCAAACAGAACCTTGGGGAAGTCTCATCTAATATAAAAAAAATGTGCTCACAACTTATTGTGTGATACCTTGTAATTTCCTTATCTGGACAGTTGCAATTCCCTGTATTCAGGGATAAGTCAAAGGGCCTTCTCTGCAGCTGGTCCAAAACTCAGCTGCTCCAGAGCATAGGAACTGATTTAGGGGAAGACACTTTGCCAAAGGCAAACTGTGTTAATGACTTTACAGTTTTCCATCATCTTGTTTCAATAGCCAGTCTTTTTTAATGGTCTTAAAAGTATGTTTCATACATAGTCACTGAATAATGTCATATTGAGAGGTTGGATGATGATAGCAAACGTGTCAGGGTAATATCAGTCCTGACGGTGTGAAGTCTCCAGACAGAAATGGAGTCTGAACTTGGACCTTTCTCAAGCACTCAAGTGAGTTAAAAAAGTATACACCTCATTCTAACCTAATTCATTCTAAGGTGAATTATTAAGTAATTAAAAACATTACTCACTGTTATCTCCTGCTTTAACAGACTGGAGGAGATAGTTAAAAAAGACTGATGGAAACTCAAAAATGCACTAATCACTCGGGGCTATTACAGAGTTACACATTAGTGGACCAAATAAAGTTTGGATCAAACAAAACACTTACATTCTCCTTACATTTGCGTCCAGTGGAAATCCGGGTTAATGCTTCACTATAATGTTAAAAAAGGCATGGGCCACTTGCATGTTTACTCACATGAAGGAAAAGTTAATTAATGGGGTGAATGTGTATGCACCAAACATACATACAGTTTTTTTTTTTTACTTTTAAAAGAAATATGCACATCTGTACCATTAGGGTAAAACATATTTAAAGGTGCCATATGTAAGAATGTGGCCAAAAACGGCTACTACATTCAAATTCAAAATACGGAGGTCTTTTAGGTTTCGTTTTCTGACGTAACTGGCAACCCGTGGTTGTTCGGCAGCTGAAACTCTACTGACTGCAATGATTGGTAGACGGCGGTAGGTGGCGCCACATTTTTTTTATAATAATAATGCATTATATTTAAGGCGCCTTTCAAGACACTCAAGGTCGCCGATGCAAATATTTTGTCTGTACTGTTGTTGTTGGTGAGTTCAGTTTGTTATATGAACATTATTCCTGAGTCTCTGTGACATATTAGGAGGATTTTATGGCCAGTTGCTTTAGATTTATTACATAATGCACCTTTAATTCACACTGATACTCAAAAATATATTTCTGGCATCTCCAAGCATATTATTATACTGATGAGGGAACACTCTTGTTATCCTACAGGAACATGCATGTTCTTGTCTTGTACTCTTGTTAGTTTGTGGGACTATTTTCTCAACCCCACCCCTGTTTCTGAACATTGCTGCTACTTCTGCTACACGTGACGTGACTGACAGTCCTGCACCGCTCTTAATGGCACTGGCAATGAGAATAAGATGAATGTGTTTATGGAGACGGGGACATGATAAAAAACTTGAGTCTTCTCCTTTGCCATCAGTCACAATCGAGCAGTGGTTCTCAACCCATATACTCACACAGAGACAGAGAGAGAGAGAGAGAGCTGTCACACAGAATAACTGTTCTTCATTTTATGATTTATTTGTGCTCAACTTGGACTCTTGTATGATGTTTTCTCATTTGAATTCTGAAGATACATGGTAAAGTCCTGTATGGTTTTTTTCTTACTCCCAACAAATAGAATAGAACAAATAGCCCTTTCTGAAATGGTTACCATGCAAGAATTTATTAGAGAAACTAAGTGCAGCTTATATTAAAACATTTAGATTTGAGCTGCAACAAAAAATTATTTTAAAAAATCAACCTGTCTTAAGTAATTTAAATCAATTACACAGAAATGTGGGCTGATATTTCTGCTGTATAGTTTCCCATCTGATGGATCTGCTGGCAGATTATCAGGAGCAAATCCACCTTGACATTGTGGACCTGATTCTGGTTAGTAAAAAAAAAAAAAGGATGAAAAAAAAAGTTTCCAAAGAGTTTCCAAAAAGAATATGAAAAAAAAGAAAAAAATGCTTTTGAAAAAAACTTTTTTTTTGAATTTTTTTTCCGAGTTTCCAAAGAATGATGATTATTATTATTATTTTTTTCAAAGGCATTTTTTTTAAAGTCAAGATCTCGAGTTTGCAAAAAACGATGAAAACATTTTTTTTTTAAAAAAAGAATATTTTTGACACTCGATTTCAAAGTTTAAATTTTTCTCATGTCACTTCGGGGGCTCCGGAGTCTTGAGCTGGAATACTTGAAAAAAAAAATTGTCTGCCTACTCCTACCTGCAGCATGTTCAATTATACCTTTGGGATGTGTGGGGACCTGCAGAGCACCATGGGAACAAATCCCAATGCAACCCTCTAGTTGGTCCTCATTTTGCAGCGATGTCTGCAGCGATGATTTTGGAGTGGTTTTCAGTGTTTGTAGAAATCTTTGCTCATTATGTACCTCAAAAAATATCCGAGGTGAAATAACGGTGATAGTCTGGCTCACAATCTCCATTCTAGTTCATCCCAAAGGTGTTTATTGGGGTTGTGAAAAGGGCTTTATGGACATTACTTTGTGCACTAGGTCACAATCGCATTGAGATGTTGACATGTCCGTGTGTCTTTTAATTAAAACACTTTAATTACATTCCAGTGAGTTTTTTTTTTAAATTTGTCTCGTACTAGGACCATAATCGTGCAACAATGATCGCTGCTACATGTTCATATTGAGGAGATAACTTGATATGATTCTTTGTTACCTAGTTTGCTCACAACCATGCTCTTATCTACACTTCCATCCAACAGTTTTTTAAAGTGAATCTCAAGCAACATGATCTCATCTGTGTCATCCATCACATTAGCTGCTGCTTCCACATGGAGCTTTGTTGTCTGACCTCACTCAATGCATCTGATGCCCCGTTGCGCCAGGTGCACTGAGAAACGTTTTGTGTTGTACATATGTACATATGTGTTCTGTGATGTCAGTGCCTTGAGTGATTGTAGCAATTGTGTTGTTGAACACTTACTTCAGACATGTGTCGGTGTTCACAACAGTGTTGCAAAAGTTTCCAGCCGACCAGTGCTCCAGCGGGGTGGAGAAGGTGTCTCTTCGGGGACAACACAAAGGGCAGAGGTGTTAATTATTCTACAGATCAGCGATGTCAGCGGAACTCTCTCATTGCTTCTAATTGTCTCTTTGGGGGCGTTCAGGTGCTCATTATGGGAACACTTTGTGAGCATGTGTTGATGTTGTTTGGCCGAGGTGTTTCAGAGAATTTGTAATGATTCAGTGCCAGTTTCATTTGTAAGCAGAGCACATTTTATTCTTTATTTGATATATTTTTATCTATATGTAATAGTGAAATGATTGTGAAATATCTATATAAGATGTAATGCACATATTCAAATTTTTGTTGTTAAAATAATTGCTCTGCCTCTGTTTGGTCTTCCTGAACAAAAACAATGTAATTTTATTTTCATGTTTTTATGCTGCAACCTTAACCTAAAAAGGAGGCTCTGTCAAGCAATACTATCAGACCTGACTAAGAGAGTGCTTGTATGTGTACAGCAGACAGCACAGGGACGGGTGGGGACAAAAAGCATTCATCCCATCATACTAGCACACATGCTATTAGTAGTGATGATACCACAACGCAGTATTAAAGCCCTGTACACACATTTAAATACTGTAGGCAAGGCAGTGGCGGACCAGACGTTGGCCTCGTGTCTGAGTCCACCAAACAAGCTGTGTTACTGGAGCTGAAGACAACCTGGAAGAAGCCTTCGGAAGGGAAGCACTCCAAGTACTGGTCAGCGACTGCCAGCAGGCTGGGTCGGAGAGCGAGATGTAGATGTAGAGTCTTCGCAGCCCCGCTCTTTGGCCAGAGCCTTCAGCACTTTAGGCATCGAGGGACAGAGAAAGAGGAAAGCCATCGGCAGTGCAACCAAAGCGGCAGAGAGGGCCTCAAAATGGCTGTGGTTCAAAAGAGCAGAGCTATGGAGGCATGGTAAGCTACCTGGACACAAGCTGGGGGTGTGATCGGTCAACTGGAGGAGGGCGTATGATGGTGAAAGACACGAAACACCCCATGATTCCAGGAGCATCACTGACGATGTGTCCAGTATCATTCAGCTGCTTATTTGTGTGTGTGTGCCAGTGCCAGTTGGTGCAGTTGGGCTCGGCCCCACTGCCCGTCTGTCACACACACACACACACACACAGGCAGTCAGAGCTTTATACAAAGACACAGACGCGCGTCCGACTGAGTCGCAGTGGATAAAGTTTGAAAGTCAGGTTATATTTCACCAGAATTGCTGCTACTATTTGTGGTTGCTGCTTTTGCTGAATTATAAAGGTGGTGATACAATGAATGGTATCAAACATTGAGCTCAAGTGCATTGCATACGGACGGAAAATGGCATGATGTTTTCGATAGCCTAGCTCGTAGCGCGTCTCCATCAAAGTACCAGATCGATACACTGCATGGATAAAAGAAGTAGTACCATTAAAACCTTGACGATACCCATTCCTAGCCACTCGTAGTTGAATGATCAGTGTAATAATTTGCATATTGCTCCTTACTCAAATTATTCGCTGAATCAAACATTCTATAAAAGTTATTTCTGCACTGAATGTACAAATGCAGTGCATCCCACGGTTTGGAGAAAAGTGAAATAGTAGCATTCTGACAGACCAGGGTGAGAAATCTGTGCCTTTAAAATCATATTTACTTTGTACTGATTCTGCCACATATTCACAGCTTCTTCACCCACAAAACCTATTATTTTTTTTTGCCGTCGACATTCGTTGAAAACAAAAACAAAACTTGTTAAAGTAGATTTCAGCGTAGAAGCTGCTGAGACTGTGAAAATGTTAATCCGGAAAATACACTCTGGGTTTGATGCTGAGTGTCTGCTGTGTGACAATCGTCTTCACTCTCCAGTAGTTCCCCACCTGAGTCCATTGCTCTTGCTTAAACCTATGACAGGTTTCATATCATCAACCAATTCTATTTGAAACAGCAACATTTATTTATTTATCATAAATGCCATGTGTGCAGATTTGACAATGAAACATTAAATACATTGTAAATGACAGATTGTATCAATCCAGCTGTCAATTGTTTTTTTTTCTTAATGGGCTCTGTTCATGTAAAGGAAATGGTAAAACCAAAAAAAAGTGGCTGGCAGAAAAAGGATTTTGTTGTTGCAATTTGTCCACAGCCAAACACTCCATCAATCCACTTGTCAAACATAATTATTCCACAGCCATCGTTTTCAGATTCTAACAAACTGTTCACATTCCAAATTACTGACAGGCGATTTCTCCTGTTTCAGCAGCGCTGTGTTATAGGCTGCTTACTTAGTCATATTTTCCCTTGATGCATATCTGCAGCTTCAGAGACGTTCTTCCTCAAACCGTGCATTTGACAGAATCGTTTATTAAAATGTATGATTGCGTGGTTTGTCCTGCATTGAAATTACTCTCATTGCTCACCGAGATAGTAAATATGACAATAATGTGAAAAGTTAACGTCAATAGCCTCTTGCCTGGTAAAAAAAAAGAAAGAAGAGACTATTCACGTTCGCCTCATGAGTGAGTGAATGCTAGTGCGAATAGTCAACACTGCTCTCTCGCTTTTTAACAATTCCTTTAACTGCAATCTCGACTTCTGAGACAGAAGTCTAATGATGCATGGTCCGTATTCTGTTTGGGTTTCACTGTAAAACCATCAGCTGAGATTTCACTATACTCTATTCTATATTATATGAACTGATTTTTCGTGTGCTGACCTTTAATTTCACACGGACATTGTTGCATCTTGATTATTGGTTCTGCGTCTGCTTTCGCGTCTGGCACTTGTGAGTTGCTCACAGTATGTGTTTCATTAATTCAAAACAAATTGGAAAGCTTACGCAAGAGTGGTACATTAACAAGTGATCAAAAGTGACGTCAATGATCCCTGGCCAATGGTGGATGTGTGAGGAGGGATAATGTGTTGGTTTAAAAGAAGAATACAATGATATAAATTCCCTGTTTGGGAACATTTAAGGTCCTCTGAAATCTTCTGATGGCAGCAAGCTCAACACCTTCTCACTCCCAAGACGATCGGTCAGCGTCCCCTACTGCCAGTACGTACGTATTTAAGTATGTAAGTAAGGTTAAAACACTGATATATTTATTTTTACTGATGTCATTTGTAAATTTGCTCTTGTTATATTTAAAAGTAGATCCCTGTATATTTGATTAAGTGTCAAGGTGAAAGGAAAAGGACCTAGAAGTGCTCCTTCTGTCGAAAATCAATATTTCACTTTTTTTCACGGCTGTGCGACTGTATTTAAAGTGCATTTGCGCAAATGACGAAATAACACAAATGCAAGGAAAAACAATTAACTGAGATTCAACCTAGGGGGGAAATACTGAAGGTCAAACTGACAAAACCTGTGCCACTAGGTGTGTTTCTTTCAGCTTTTTTTTAATGTTCATTTTAGATTTAAAAGCATAAAATTACCTGATTAATCACCGAAAATTTGCATTGAAGCTTTCGTGCTTGAGGGCGGTGAAGAGTTAGCATATCGATAAAAGGTAAGCACAAAAGAGATGGCAATGGAAACAGTTTCAGTGAACTTACTGAAATGTCCCTTCCAACCTCTGCATTTCACTTTACTGGGAGAAAAAAGCAGAACAAAGCAGATACAATGGATGAGAAGAGGAATAAGTATGGACTGATGGGGAAATCATGAGATTCATCCACTTAGTACAAGAAGCAAATATTACTAGCATAATTTGATGGAAAAAGTAACAACGTGTTACTTTATATACGTCATCAGGTTGAACCATCTTAGCTTCTGTAGTGACTTTTGTTCCACCCACTGCTCATCTCACAGTGAACTCCCAATATTCACTTGTGGGTAAAACAAATTGATACATTTGTGCTTTCTTTTGATGGACGTCTTGAAAATTAATTTAAAATGTTCGATTAATTTTATTGGCCAACTTCTCAGCTGGAAAATGTTCAGCTCGATGGTGACGCCACTCCCAGTTCCAACCTCCAAGGTCTGATGTAAATCTAATTGAGCATAACAGCTTATAGCCTCTAGAGTGCTCAGCAAAGCCATTCCCCCTGTTTGACTCCTCCTCCTCAACGAAAAAAACATTATCATA
Organism: Microchirus variegatus; assembly: GCF_963457635.1. Lineage (NCBI taxonomy): Eukaryota > Metazoa > Chordata > Actinopteri > Pleuronectiformes > Soleidae > Microchirus > Microchirus variegatus. The sequence continues at coordinate 30,645,266 of NC_139807.1, read as the reverse complement.
TTAACTATCTAATATAGCACTCTTGCCTTTGCAGTAAGAAGACCCAAGTTCCTGGGTTCGAGCCCTGTTTGGAACAACTTCGGAACAAGGGCCTTTCTGCAAGGAGTTTGCATGTTCTCCCCGTGTGTGTGTGGGTTTTCTCCGGGTTCTCCGGCTTCCTCCCACAGTCCAAAAACATGCGATATGGGGATTAGGTGAATTGGTCACTCTAAATTGACCGTAGGTGTGAGAGTGTGAGTGAATGGTTGTTTGTCTCTATATGTGGCCCTACGATGGACTGGCTGGGTGTACCCCGCCTATCGGCCAATGGAATCGATGGATGGAACTATCTAATACCTGGCTTCCAATATTTTCTTGAAAAAGGAAGGTGTGAAATTATGCCTTTTATCCACAAAATCAACCCAACATCTCCCATAACCCCCTCTTTCCCAAACTACCCTTTGCACTTTCACTCGGACACATGTAGTTTCTTTGACTGTCTGTCTGTTAGTTTGTGCTTCCACACTCGCCAATATGAGCAAAAGAGGCCCACCAGAGGCTTGTTGTGTGAATGGGGTGAAGTCTGTTATCTCTGATTGCCTTGATTGTAAGGTTTTGAGCTTACCATGTTAAGTGCCGTGAAATAATGTATGTTATGAATTAGCGGTATACAATTCAAATGTAGTTGAATTGAATAGAATAGAGGAGAGAGGACATATAATAAATATTTTAAAAGTTACACAAAAACCACAAAGTTTCAAATATTTTTGATCAACATTTCCACACCAAGCAATTAATTTGTGATCGTCAACCAGTCCTAGACACCTGCCGGCAAGATTTGATGATTGACGGACAGCCTGGTTTTAAAAAGTCTGGGAAACATAAAAAGACTAAAAAGACAAACTGAAAAATATTTGATTTCCTTACCACTAAACAGAAACCGATTCTGCAAAAGCACTAGCATGTCAGTAGCACGTCATAGCATATTCTTTCATATCCCAGGTGACCTGGGATCATCTCGTTTTCTCTTTTATATGATAAATAGATCCAATGTTGGCTACTATGTAAACCCCGAATGCGAAAACCTTCTGGAATTCATTGCTGGTTTTGCTGGTGAATGATTTTGTTGTATATTCTGTGGATACAACATGCATTCTGTAGTTTATTTGATATAGGGACAATGCAAATATGTATAAGTACACGCTGCGGTAAAACATTTGCACATTATAGGGGTCATATTGTTATAATTCAACGATACAAACGATAGCAGTGGGAAAAAAGGAGGACGAGACAATAATGTTACACGATGGCAATAAAAGAAATTTGAAGAACTGACGCGTGAAGATATTATAGCTACAGCACACAGTTATAGAACACAAACAAAAGCCAAGTGTTCACATTTTTATTATAAATGTTAATGTTGTTCATTCATTTTTATTTCAGTAGGAATGCTTTCCACATGGGATTTAACGGTTGCCACTTGCCGTGCCCCTGGTGATCCAACTTTGCACAAATGCTGAAGTGTTTTCACTGGTTACATTTCATTCAGATCTGTCATCGAAAGGCAAACAGTGGCACAGTGAAGAGAATCCTCTGGGCTTTTTAGTGCACCTCTCGAGGCCTCTCCGTGCGGGCCCCATTCAACACTGCTCGATAAAAATCTCTTTCAATCAGAAATGCTTCTCTCCATCGCCTAAAATATATTTTCCCCTCCATCTCGCTGCTTTCCGCAAAAAAAGGCTCCTCCTTTCCTCAGAGCATCTGGCATGAAAACGGGGGGAGAAAAGTAATGAAAACCACAGTCAGCCCTCTCTTTTCCTGTCACACCCATTGAAACATCGCTCATGTTGTCTGCCCAGAAAATAAGCTGTCAGAATGGAGAAAGCCACTTGTCTAGGGATCATATTTATGTAAGAGTTGTGTCTGCTTCCAATTTCACGTAGGCACAACATCTTTCACCTTCAGACTCCACTCCAGGAAATTCATGTATTTTTCTCCATGTGATTGCAAATTGCTCCTGCACTCCACGTCTCTCCCTCTTATTTTCTGCAGCCCTGGATGGATCAAGTCTGTGTTACTGGCAGCCGCATTTTTCCATACGGATCAATGACGGCGTATATGCATTGCTGATCACGGACCACTATGAATATTTGATGCCCGCAATATTGTTCTGTTTGGATCACATAAATCTCAAGTAATCTCTGCTCGACATACGTACCTAAGCCATTTTATTTACACAAACTGGATTGTGTTCACAAAAAGGCCTTAGTAAGAGCTTTGAATAATGATTACCAGGTGCCTTGTTTGATTAAATGAACTCTTCATGGACTCTGCATCGCAGTCTATTGGAGGTTTAGCCTGGAAACCAGTTCAATTAGAGAGCTTATTTTTAATCGCACTCTCACGTCTCACAAACTATCTATCTAAAATGGTTGGATGGATTGTGGACTGGATGGTGTGGTTGACAATCAAGATGGTAAATACTGATATTAGAAGGTCTGTTGAAAAAATAACGTAGATGGTACATTTTCACGAATACGTCGCAGAAGGCGATCGCAAAGCTATAGATTTGTGCCGTGATATGACAGACACACTACTCAGTGATTAACCCAATCAATCATTACGATCAACATGATGACATTAAAAAGGAATAAGGGCTGGGTCATGGAGCGGGACTAGATGACACCCAGAAAGAAGATTGGAAACAAACACCATACAGAACCAGTTGGAACATCCCTCAAAGATAAGTTATTAGTTAGAGATTCACTTCTCTTAAGCATCACCAATGTGTTTGGACTCTCTGCTCTCATTGATCAACATCTTCAACGTAACACATCACATCGTAGAACAGTGACTTTCTATTTGGGGGTACCCACTTTTTAAAGACAACACAATGTTGTGACCCCTAACGCTGTTTTTTTGGTGTGTATCTGCGTCATGACCTTGTTTAAGAAGCCCTGAAGGTTCAAAACAAACAGTTCAGCCACTGCTGAGAACGCTGTGTTTTATTCTAATCTCGGGCTCAGCGAGATCTCGGAAAAAACCTGGTCCAGTTACGTAAACACCGGTTCTCCGGAACAGCAGATCCTCCTGCTCCGGGCACTAGTCCGGGCACATCCGGGTGCGTACATTGAACCACAGAAGAAGAATAACGTCCGTTGTGGAGGTGTTTCACGAGCGACAGTGTCTTCTGACTCTGGGTCTGACTCCGGGTCAAAGTCGTCAAAGGGACTGCGGCGGGGAGTCGTGAAGAAGCTATTTTTAAACACTGTTAAAACAATGTTTTGATAATGAGTAGCAGTGCATCCACCGTTCCAGAGGGGGGAGCTGCGCTTCTGAGAGCAGGTGTGCTGATATGTCACTTCCGGGTACTGGCCAATCACAACACAGTCTGTCTTCTGGGTGAGAGAGTTGAGTTTGAAATATCGCGGCTGGCGAACAGCGTCAGTAAAGAGGATTTCTATCGACTCGTTTACAGCAACTAGGAGGTTTTTGACCATAAAAACAAGCTAATGTATGTAAGTAGACCTTCACAACTAACATATATGTGCAACAGGACCACTCTATGTGAGCTTTAAAACATACACACATACATCTTCAGCAAAAGGTTGGGGAAATCTGCAGATTTATTGTGGGACCACAAAAAAATATCCTGTGACCAATCTGTTGGTACTGAGCCAGGGTTTGGCAACCAGTGTCATCGAAGGCTTTCATTCTAGATCTGTCCTTGATTGTCGTTCACAATGACACACTACACATTATTGAGAACAATCAATGTCTGTGTATCTCTTGGAATTATGCATTATTATTATTATCATTACACATTTTGCAATGGGATATATGAGATGTTAATGTTCATCGTACGGTCTGACAAAGCTGTAAGTAACCTGTGTGGTTGGGTATATGCACAAACAGCATCTTATTAGAGCAAGGAAAAGATCATAATTGCCTTAAAATCTCGAACAGTTGTCTTCTGCTGATAATGTTTGACTCCATTACCAACTTCTCCTCCTTTGCCCCAAAAACTTGTGTAAATTCTGATATATGAACAGTTTGCCAAAACTGTCACTTTCAAACATTTGACTCCGGTGACTCAGCGTTTCTCCCGTGTTTTTTTTGTTGTTTTTTTTTACATTTCCAACAGACCGTGCTGCAATTTTAGCATCACTTATCAATTTGATCAGTTTTGACAAGTTCTTATACACGCAGCCTTCGGTATCTTTTGCGCCTGCCATATTGTTGAGTTTATCTCCATTATGACAGGCATGTGTGCTGCACGGCATGCTTGTACGGGATGTTGTCACCTTCATGCACAATTAGCTCCTGTATCATGGTTTGGTTTAACATTTGACAAGTGGACACTGCTGCAGAGAGCCAGACAGATGGTTCATCCCTGGAGGGAAGCAGTTCCAGAGAGGTACAAATGCTACTTATGTTAGCCTTTAAATTAAACATGAGCGTATTTGACTTATCAGTGTTTTAACTACAGAAATATTTTTTAAAAAATCGGTTTAGTTTCTGTCACGGCTCACATTTGCTAATCAAAACAAAGATACAAATTATATATGAATACAATTAAATAAAGAAGAGTTCAAATTGTACTACTTTTTTGTAGATGCTAACCATTTAATTTGCTTGTTCTGCAAAGGTCATAACCCACAGACCATGTTCCTTTTGACCCATTGGGAATGTTTATGACCCATTAATAAGGAATCACATCACTGTTTAATAGCAGTGAGTCAAAATGTACAACAAAAACGTGTGTGTGTGTGTGTGTTAAGTTTGTTTGTTAGGACAGAGCGAACGACTGGGTCACATGAGAGTAACTGCTCCGCTGCCACACTTTGATGTGGCGTTTTGTATTTTTTTTTTTTTTTTTCTTTTTCTATCCCCCACTCCCAGCACACGCCAACCCCCTGCTCTCTCTCTATCAAAGCAGCACAGCGTGACACTGTTCCACATGTCCACTGGGACCTGAAAAGCTGTAGCCATGTGTGAACAGTGTGAACAGAGAAATGGGCAGTACCCGGTGCTTTGTGGGGCTGTTTTTTTTTTTTTTTTTTTAAATCTACGTCAGTGTGTTGGTGGGAGTTAAAGAACTGAGGCAATGCACAGAGGGAAGCTTTGAAGGCAGTGCTGCGTAATGCAATAGAACCATTTTGTCCATGCATTTAAATATCTAATGTATATGTAATACCTTTTTTTTTTTTTTTTTTTTTAAATCACATTTAGTTAAAGGCATAGTTCTGTGAGATAGAGTATGAGGTGCATCCCCAGATGTGGGGGTGACTCAGTGGATCAGTGGTAGAGCAAGTTTTCGTTCGTGATTGTACACAAAATTACTCTTTCAAACACCTTTGCACACCTTTAAAGGTGAAGTAAGTAGTTTATAGTGACATCTAGAGGAGAGGCTGAAATTTACAACAACGAACTGCTCCTCTGCTCACCCCCTCCCTTCGCTGAGCGCTACGGCATCATTTTTTCTCTCGGTTTTGGTCTATACAGGCTCCAGTAGAAACATGGCGTCTTCGCTGCTAACAGTGGCAATGCAACAGCGGCCCATGTTATTTTACATGAGTTTTTGAAACACTATGAAACTGAAACTAAAAACTAAAAACTATTATACAGCGACTAGACAATGTATAAAAAAGTGGATTTTGGGTCATATAAACCCATAAATACTACGCAGTGTCCCTTTAAGTGGTGAGTTGTCTTTCAACTTGTGGGTTCGAATCCCAGCTCCACATGCTGCTCGTGTTACCCTGTTAAATAATTCTGTCTGTTAGAGAAGATCCATCCAATACTAAATCTGAGTTTCTTGTTCTTTGTTTGTCTCTCACCTTTTCACTCCTTTTAGCGCCTTTCGTTTCTTAAGTTATTCTTTTTAAAAACTGCTGGTGCATACACAGTTTCGAGATCTTCTCTCTTAAATTCGACGCTTTCTTCTCGGCTGCTATTAACTTCAGCATCATTAGGATGACGAGTAGGTATAGAGCAGTGTTTTCTTTAGCGCTCACTTTTCTGCTCCCCTATGGAAGATGCTGTCACATGGTCCACAACGGCATCAAGACACTTTCATTTGCAAAATATAATAAACATTATTGTTGCATCCATACACTTGTTTTTATGTAGCACATTTAAATGTGCTGGATTTTTAGTTTTTAGTTTTTTTAATTTTGTAATAACCCTTTTGCTGAGGACATTTTTGCAGGATCTGTTAAGGGATTTTCTTTATGGGATAAAGGCATAGCAACAAGGGAAATCATTAGAGATCAACAGAGTGCAGATGTTATCTGAAACGTTTTTTGGGGATATTAAAGAGGCAGTTTTTTTCTTTTCTTTTATATTTATGTCAGATTATAGAGCTCTCCAAATGGCTGTTCATAGCCATTGTATGTTTTAAAGGAGAAAAAGCACTGAAGTTTCAGTTGCAGCAGCTCGAGTCAAAGGCGGCAAATTAAAATGGAGGAGCCCAGATAACATGCGTGTGTGATCACAGAGTGCTGGGGATTTTTAATGGGACTCGTTTGAACGCTGAATTTGAATGATGGTCCATTTTTCTTTTGACAAAAACAAGCGCAAAAAACTTTGATCTCGTTCCAAAGAAACAATTATAAAGCATTATCGTTAACTTATGGAACTGAATACTATGCGATGCACAGTGTAAGTCTCCTAAACTATTTCTTTCTTCCTTTTTTTCTCTTGATATAGAAGAAATACAAAAATAGCTCAGTTTTTTTTTCTGAATTCACTAGATAGTTAGATGCTTTTATTCCTTTCTTGAGAGCTACATTTAATGGAGGACATGTTGTGCTTGTTTGGTGTACTCCAGTTTTCTTTTTCATGGGTTTGAAAAATCCCGCCCAAAATTCTCCAAAATGATCCTGCAACCACGATGGTGCCGCTTATAAATATCAAAATTACATAACATCTCATTTAGCACTGCTTTTTAATGAATGAAAATGTAATGTTGTCACTCTTTGTCCGCATTACTTTTGTACGAGTTGAGTTGTCATATAGATAATTGATGACGGCTGGTCTAATCTGTGACTGTGGCCCTTTCTCAAGTACTTGCATACTGCTACTATTTGGGAATTATCCAAGACTTGAGAAGTATGACTGGAGTACAGACTCGCCATGTCACGAAGCGGCGTTTGTGTTAGTTTCAATCAATCAATCAATCAATCTTTATTTGTATAGCCCACAGTTTACAAAACATAGTTTGTCTCACGGGACTTCACAGGGTTGGTAACATCCTCTGTCCTTAGACCTTCGACCAGGGTAAGGAAAAACTACCAGGGAAAAAACCCTTATAACAGGGAAAAGGGTAGAAACCTTAGGGAGAACCACAGGTGAGGGATCCACTCCCTGGACGGACAGACGTGCAATATATGTTACCCGAAAACATACAATACACAATGACAAAGAATAAAAAGTGAAAAAGTCTTTAAATGCCAGGATCACATCTGGATCACTGGGTTTGTCACAGCCTGTAGTGAAGGCTGTTGTGGTCAGAGACTTGAAGATGACGGAGTCCTCTTTCCTGTCCTGACCTCATGTCGTTAAGTTTAGTTTGGGTTTTCGTTAGGTTTTTCAGGTTTTGTTATTTCACTTCCTGTTTTATTTTGGTGATGGGTTTCCGCTGTCTGTGTTCAACTGTCTCTGTCTTCACTGCGTCCCCATTGATTAGTAACCACTTGCACCTGGTGATCATTGCCACTGCACCTTTAAAAGCTTCCCTCTCCTCGTGTTAGGTGAGTTACTTATGATTGTTCAGAGAAAGCCCTGTTTTCTTTCATTTTTTCCACGCAGCAGGGCCGTCATTTTTGTTTCTGTTTTTCACAGCTAAGCTGTCGTTTTAGTCTCTGTGCAGTAGCTTCTATGGCGCTGTGATGTAGTGGTAGCTCGTCCAGGGTGGACCCTGCCTTTCGCCCTTTGTCGGGTGGCACCGGTGACCCTCATGCGATAAAGGGGTAGAAGACGAGTGAGCGAGTGAGTGAAATATAGAAATGTCAGCTCAGGAAGAATAGCTTCATGAACCCAACACTGTTAGTCCCACATGTCTGTTTAGAGAAACAACCCTTCACACGAAAAAAAATCCCCCAAATACTGTGGAAACCCGCTTCGTAAAACACCGGTCTTAAGAACAGGCCGCATGCTGCCGACCATGTCTAGACTTAACACCACTGTGACATGGACAAGAGCACAGTGGGATAGAGACAAGCAGGACCCGGGGAAGACAGACAGAGGCCAGGAGACGGAGATTAGAAGCAGAACAGCACAGACAGATGCAGTCAGGGGGGTTAATCCTGTCTGTGAGTGAGTGATCATGTCCATCCATCCAGCTGTGGCGCCATCAGGGGCCACAGGGCTTGCTGGAAGTCTGATGAGGCATCGCCACTGTCTGCAGCGAAAGAGAGAGAGATCTCTCACTCGACAGTTCCTGTCAGCAGGCGTGACAATCAGCCAGGTAGGAGGGGAAAGACAGAGAGAGAGAGAGAGAGAGAGAGAGAGAGAGAGAGAGAGAGAGAGAGAGAGAGAGAGAGAGAGAGAGAGAGAGAGGAAAATGTCTTTTACTCATATCTTTGGGGATCAGTTTAAAAAAATGTCTTCATCTTTCACTTTGGATTAAGGCTTGATTTGTGTTCCCTCTCCCGTTCTCTCTGAAGAGCAGTGTAAGGGATAAATTGGTTTTCATAATGAGATAATTAATGCTGGTGATTAATTGAGGTGAGGTTATCTGCATGGGCTCAACACAGGCATTAATGAGAAACTGGTACAGCAGGATATCACATGTGTCACCTCTCACCTGTGCAGCCCTGCGCACAGAGAGCGCTGCAATATTAAACCTGTCTAGTCTAAGCAGAAAAATCTTGCAAAAAAAAATAAAAATATTGCCTCCTACACAATAAGCATCTGAACAAATTAATAATTATGAGCAGATTGTTCAACTTTGTGTTCCTGCAATATAGGAAATAAAGGGGTTAGAGTGCATTATGTTCATGCAACACATGAAAATCATGGTCGTCATACACTCGCCCACACATACGCAACCCCCCACCCGCGACCTATCAACAATTATCTTGCTTATGTGTGTGATTCACATGTCCCCGTGTGAATCACACCTTTGAGACTATTTGCAGACCGTGTTGCTGCAGGTGCTTTATCTCACATATCCTTTGTTGTACTTTGTCTGATACTAAACAATTTATTAGGAGTTTAAGGAGAGTTTAAGACCATCAATGTGCACGTGTGCCAAGTTATAAATGCGAACTATCAAATCGGATGTTACGATTAACAGTATTATTGGTGAGGAATGTTAATATGGATAATAATGAATAATATTTCTAATGATTAATTCTATATTAATTTCCTTATAAAATTAAGAAAAAAGGGGCACCACTCCTCTCCAACAGAGGAGAACAAGTGGTTCAGAATGACACGTCACTTCACAACCTTTAGATGAGTCTCGTTTATCAGATAGTACAAATAAATATGCAAACAATTAATCAGGCCCCGGTCTCCAAATGCGTGTGAATCACTTCATTAGCGAGTCAAAAGGACATAAATGTGTATGATGCATTTGTGCGGACATTCGCCCCTTCTCTATTCCATTTCTATTTGCCCTTGTCTACCTAATTTGAAACTGGGAAGACTCTAATATGTCCGATGACGTTAAAATCGTGTCTGTTTACTTCTCATATTACAGGATAATTTGGCCAAGTAATCTGCTGGAATCAGCCTAAAATCGGAAAGCACCCACGATTGTTGGAAAACCTAAATCGGGACTGAGTACTGCCCCAATTATGCTCTAGTGGGGGACAGGCTTAATACTAGTGGACCCTATTGTGGTGTGTAACAGAGACAGCTTTGTACTTCGCACCGTTGTCCACGGGCTACGATTGGTCCTCAGGACAGGCCGAGCTAACCCTGCTCTGTGTTGGCTCACTGTGCGCACCGAGCGTCCACAGAGGCGGAGCTGATCACCGCCAACAATGTCGCTGCCAAACTATGAATACGTCATATCTTCATACACACAGCACATGTTTAGACTCTAAATGGCTATTTTCTCACCTCAAATTATCTTAAAACTGCGTTCCGTGACACAGAAAAGTGAGTGAAACGGCCACTGTTTCAACAACAACAGTCTTTCTCTCTCGGACGCCATTGCTCACTGTAGCCAAAAGCACAACAACCTTGCGTAGTGTCCCCTACTGACCGGGCGGGAAATTGCAGTGCGTACCCGGCACCACGACGGAGAACTATGAAGGCTTGAGGGGTCTCCGTGGTTACGCAGTCAGATAACGCATTACGCAGTCAGAGAAATATGATGTGGCCTTAAGGTGGGATTGAGCATTATGAGGGATTTTTGAGATAATTAATAAATAAAATAATAATTGTGAATGGAATGTTACTGGCATGAAACCAGCACTGGTATAGCATGTCTAGCATGTAGTATAGTTACACTCTTAAGGTTTAGGGGGACTGTTAAGAAGGCCTTGTAGTCTGCAGTGCAGAGTTAATTTGGGAGAATGTAAAAAAATAATCTACTGAGAACAGAGCTAGGAAACATCAAGACAAGCATTTACACATCCTGACACTAGCTCAGTTCTGAATATCAGTCCTCAATGATGACACCTACTTTATATTCAAATGTCTAATGGCCTTTAATCTATTACATTAGAGCTTTGAAGATACACACTTTCCGCAGAATAATCTGTTGTCTGCCTCATCATTATCTACTGTTTAGGACCAGTCAGACTGGCTTCTTACTGGCAACGAATGAACACAATAGCTTTCTTTGCCAACTGTCCGAAGCAATAACATCTTTATCTTCTCCTAACAACCAAACATAAATTAGCAATGACTGTGTTTTTCATCAGTAATATTTAATAATACTAAGCACTGACACAGGGTGATGAATTTTCCTCACACACTTTACAACAAAACTTATTTGCAGTCGATTGTACATCAGTATTTCCAGGTGTTGGAGACATTTTCTGTCTCCTCTTCACTGCAGAAAAGCACACAAATAGTGGCTATAGTCAAAGTGAGTAGTGTGACAAAAACAAGTTCAATCTGCTTACACATATGACTTCAGACTGGTATATTTCTCAGGGTAGGGCTGAACATGGAATTGGGCCTTGGCTGTGGGTGGATGGGGAATGGACACTGGTCATGGTGAAGTGGAGTGGAACACAAAGTTGTAATTTCTCATGAAGGAATTCCGGTTGGGTGCTTGATTAAGATGACCAGGTGTCCTTTCCAGACAGAGAGCAAATCAGAAGGCCTGAACTTGAGCATGTCGGGTTTCGGCTGGATACAAATGAGCATGCTGGAACTTAGAGGGCATGTACATAAAGCAAGCCTTGTCTGAACTTTCATTGAAGCTTCTCTCTTGCCTTGGGCGGTCAGAAGTAGAATTTGCTTGGCTTTTCTCCAAAACCATGGTTGACTCAACCATTCAACACTGACCCAAACCCACTTAAAAGAGCACAGCAAAGACAAATGATAACTCTGTAAAAGCATGAAGAGATGAGGTTTTTGTCATCCATACTTGTGCACTACAAGGCCCCATGCGCTGTCAGCCCATCAGATTCTGTTATTTAGTTATTAGCTTTAAATGCATTTACATAAATTATATAGAAATACAATTACAACAAATATTTAAGTTAAGCAAATTGTGCAGGGAAGACGAGCTTATGAAGATACCTTCCTCAAATAAAAATACAATAGTCATCAACAACAGTAATAATTCAAATTAAAACAAAATAGATTTGAAACATGTAATCATGCACGGCAAAAGGACCCAATAAGTGTTACAAATGTTTGTTGATTAGAGATCACTCAGATGATAATGTAGATGTTGATTGTAGTGATGAAGTTGTAATTGTCCGTCCTGTATTTCAGCGCGTACTGATTAGAAAATGTCTGACACTGTGGGAGATGAATTTTCCGAGAGTGTCTTATATTAAAGAAGTGAAAACAATCTTGAAAACAGTGGGCAGTGTCTAGAGCTTGGAAACATCAGTATTTCCAGGAGTTGGTGACATTTTCTGTCTCCTCTTCACTGCAGAAGAAAAAGCACACAAATAATGGCTATAGTCAAAGTGAGCAGTGTGACAAAAACGTGTTGTTCGGACCGGGTCACACGGACGACCACATGGTGCTGCTGCTGGAGGAAGAGAATGCAATCTTCTATGGAAACTGCATCCTGGGTGAGGGCATTTTAATTTCATTAAAATTATTTCTTAAGAGATACTTTTTGTTTTTGAGACTAAAGTCAGCTCGCTGTCAAAGTGCATCAGAGCAAAAGCATCATTTCCTGAATTTCAAAAATTCTAACAATGTATAGAGTGTATTTCTGATTAATTTAATGTTATATTTGTTGAAAAAAAAAAAGATCAATTTGCACGTGACTTCAGAGATGACTGATAGTATTTCTCATTCTGTGTCCCATTTTTAGGGGTATATTTCTTGGGTTAGGGCTGAACTTGGAATTGATGAAATATCTTATCAATGAGTAAAATCTTATTTAGTCATTATTGTGGGGTGCAATTATATTCAACCTCTTTCCCCAATATTAACATTTGCTAAAATGTTAATATTGTTTTTTTAAATTGCATGTATGATGCTGCCAACCATCTTGGTTAGACTTCAATTTGAAGGTGGATCAGTGGTAGAGTGAAAAGGTTGTGGGTTTACCCCCATTTTAGTTCTACTATCCAACACATGTTGAAAGTTTAAACCTAAGAAGCACAAAATAACAAAAATAATCGCATATTGCAAAACAAATCACTTGAGTTTTGTTGGAAAATGAAGAAAAAAAGGCATCATGCATTGCCATTGGTTAACGTGGCAGCTAAAACCATTTAGGGTTTAACTGTGTTTTGAGTTGTGATAGTTAAATATGTATAAACCATAACAACATTTCTGGTTTGAGATGTAAATTAAACTGTTACCTTTTCGAACCATACATTCCCTACAAATGCACTGGCCTTGGATAGAACCTATGCTCAGAAGAATCATCCACTATCAACATCTGTGTCTGTGAAAAAATGTGCCTTATTGTCTTATATTATCTCTATATTTTAGTTTATACTGGCTGCAGTGTTTGCGACTTCATGACTTTAATATGATGTCTAAAAATGAAGAAGATAGACTGTATAGTCACTTATTCTGTCTCGTATTATCAATTATCCATCTCGCTCTCTCTGAATCATTGAGAAAGCTCCATTTCTGTCGTAACTCAAAGGTAGCGGCAGTTCCCTAACACATTGTGAAAATGTACACAGAAATGCCATCAGTGCCCACAGGCAGCCAGACTGCCCCTGTCGAGCAAAAAACACACTCAGCCCAGTTGTTCTCACTTTTACCAGATGCAGAACAGACCTACAAAAGAAATGAAACACTTCAGCGTTATCACAACACCCATAAGAGATGCAACTTCATGAGATCTTACAAGGAGATGTGTTTGAGTCTTAGCATTTCAGTCAGCATAGCAGCTGCCTTAAAAAAATGTTTTTATGTATTTGTGTATTTATATATACTATCACACACAAGTGTATTCGCACATTGTCTGTTTTCAGCAGGTTTGAAAGTGAAGCATGTACTTGATCACTTTATCAAAACAGCTCTTTCGACGTTCTTCTTTTTTTTTTTTTACAGTTCATACATGTTTTATTTTATAGTGCAGTTGACTCAAAGAACTCATATTGTATAAATTAAGAATGCAGTTATGCCCTCTGGACAAGTTATGTTTCTGTGTGGAGTTTAAACAGAAAATTAAATGGGGGGGAAAAAAAATGGACACTGTATGTTGCTCCAGACTTTCTCTATGATTATTTTAAGCTCTCGCTTTGTTTTAAGTTCTTAATATTTTAGCTTAGAAAACTCTATTTTTACTGCCTGTATTTCATTTATTTTTATTGTATTTTCCTGCTCTTTAAATCATGTACTGTAAGGTGACATTGAGTGCTTTGAAAGGCGCCCTTAGGGCCTGTTGTGCACAACGACTGACCAGAAAAAGACGCATGGCACCAGAGTCCAGGTACCATTTACAGGTTAGCTCTGTTAGCTGCGTTAGCGCCTTTAGCACCATTTGCGCGGCTACAGTCAAACTGGAGTGGTCTGTTTATTAAAAAGAAAAGAGCAGCGCTACAAATAACGAGTCCGTTAAGTCACGTAAACACGATGTCACGCAGATCTTTTTCTGGTCAGTCGTCTTTGAAACGTGTCACGCGTTAATGTGCATGAACGTAATTAAATAAATTAAAAGGGCAAATCACCACTTTAGCCAGAGGGCAAAACAATCATTATTCAGTATAGCAATGGACATTGTAATCGCTGTGTGTTGCTGTGCAGACGAGCTCTCAGTAAATCCATGATTTACCAAGAGTTAATCACAAATCTGTTGCTTGTGGGTTCCCATCACTCGGTCTACTTCTGCTCACTGTGAGCATGTTTCGTAACAGTCATCTCTGCTGTCTCTCTGGGTCTTTGGGGATCCAGTAAACTACTCTCCCATTAGCCGTTAGTCTGTTTGTCTTGGCATCCCAGGGCACAACATCTATCCACCATGTTAACTTGTATGATGGAATTTATTTTATTTTTTTTTCATATTTTTGACATGTTTCTGTAGTATATGCCTTATTGTCTTTTTTGGGTTCAACCTCCTGTTTGTGTGCGACATTTCAGGTATTTGGGGTGAATTCCAATTCCTTGCTTAACCCTCAATCTCAAAAATGTGTGCTCCCTCTAGTGCAAGTGCTGTCCCGATTCTCAGAAAAATTAATTTGAGGGCCAAGTTTAAGGGCTGTATCGCCCTCAATATTGAGATTTTCCGAGACCACCTTTGGGAGCAAGGGCTACCCAGAATGCATTGCGTGTTTTCACATAAGAAAGATGGCGTCAAAAGCAGCGAAGGGAGTGCCCTACAAATTAAGTATTTTCTTTGTTAATAGAGATATAAACATTACGAAAACCATTGTATTATCTTAGTTTAGGCCCATATTATGGATTACTGACGTCATTGTTTCGTAACATTTATTTTTATTTTACGATCTTTTTGTCAATAGCCGGCCGGTGCGGACAAGCGATCGTTTGCCATGGTTTACTTTTCAATAAGTCGTGGTGTGTGGTAACTGTCAGCTGAATATGTCCGTGGTTGTGGTATTTGTATGAGTATCATCTTATAACTAACTGACAACCTAATAACATGACTGACATACGGATCGTAATAAATAATTCTGACGTAAATATGTTCTTCTTCTTCTTCTCCTTTTTTGGAGTTGACAGACTGGACGCAGCTTTCGCGTTATTCCGCCCCCAACAGTCTGAAGACGTATCTGCATTTGAGGGGTGTCCCATTTCTAAGTGACAAAATAACCCTCAACACTTGGTTTTGAGGGCCAGTTAAGATTAAGGGTTGAGCTTGAGGGTTAAGATTGAGGGTTAAGATAGGAATTGGAATTGGCCCTTGTTTTCTGTATATACCTGTGAACATAATGGGTTTGCTTTCTTATCAGTGAAAGTAAAAGTTTGTATGGTGCTTCATCTAATTTGTGGCCTTTTCGCTTCAACCAAGTGCTGTTGTATCCCTGACTGCACACATGACACCTGGTTACTATAAGCAATGCTATTTGTCAAAGTTTTTGTCTTACCTGCTGCGTAAAGCTACACCACTATTGACCGGAAATACAAAACCAGAAGTCTTGGAGACAAATAATAGAAGATGTGAAAATGACGAAAATCAGATCTGCATACTTCTTGAGGTGAACAGCGTCATTGCCTTCCAGAGGGTGTTACCTTGGTTTCGCAACGTCAGCTACTGGAGCTCTATATAAGCAGTTATAACCACTTTGCATGCCCTCGTTCTCAACAGGCCAACAATCACATCTTCACACTCTTGGATTTAATTTGCTGTAATGCAATTCCATGGTTACTCAATATGGCATAGAAATGCATACGCAGATCATTAGTACTCCTCTGTCTCAAGTTAAGCCACTACACTCTACAGTCGTATCTTCCCGTCCAGGTCAGTGAAGGAGGGAACATCCCACATAACCGTCGCTCTCGCTCATTAATTAGGTGAAATGGCACCTTCCTCCACACGATCAATGAGTGTGTCTAATACAGTCATTGACCTCAGACCCTCTCTTCTGCCCCCACCTCCTTTCTTTTGTGCTCCATCCAACCCCCTACAACAGGAAGGATATAGGTCAAGTCACAAACACTGTTCCTACCTTCCCACTGGGAAGTGACATCATATTTGCATGAACCAATGTCTATTAGTAAAAAAGGGTGGATTATACAGTATATCTGCTCAAATTGTGTTTGTTTCTCATTCAATCATCCTTTATTTAATTGTCTGCAGTCTAATGTACCTATAATCATCACCACATTTTGTCTATACCTGTCTAAAGGGTCATACTTACCATGTTCGCCATCTGCAGAGAGACGTTTTGTACACGTTTTGAATGCTGAGTTGTGTGGAGTACTGGACTTCCTCACATAACCTCAAGACAATTTCCAAGGTTCTCGTCTTCTTCGTTATCTCTTTTGAACTAAAGAAGTGTGTTATGCTGATACTTTTTTTTGCATGCATCGTCAACAACAGCAAAATATATATATATATATGTTATATTTGTGAAACCACTCTGTAGCCAACACAAGCAGAAGATCACTTGGTCACTGAATCACTGGGAAACCGGGAAAACACAAAAGGTGTGATTAAGTTGAATAAACCACTCATGATTCAATGAGTAGTGAACAGCAACTTAAAGGTACAATATGTAGTATTTATGGGTTTATATAACCCAAAATCCACTTTTTTATACATATTATGTGCTCCTGCATTGTCTAGTCGCTGTATAATAGTTTTTGTTTCATTTTCGTAGTGTTTCAAAAAGTCATGTAAAATAACATGACCGCGGACCGCGGTTGCATAGCCACTGTTAGCAGCAAGACGCCATGTTTCTACCGGAGCCTGTAAGGACAAACGCGAGAGAACAAAACAAGCGTCTCTTTACTTGTAGCGGAAGTCCCGCCTCCTCTCTCTCTGCTTCGTCTTCTATGGCCGCGGTAGCTCGCCCTCTCCCTTGCCTCACGAACCTCTGCTGACACGGAGAAAGACAACAAGGACGACATTTGACCAGCTGCGGATACCGTAGCGCTCAGGGAAGGGAGGGGGTGAGCAGAGCAGCAGGTCTTTGTTGTAAATTTCGGCCTCTCCTCTAGATGGCACTATAAACTACCCTTTAAATGGTTCACATGCGTATTGTGGAGGATATCATGAGGCAGTTCTATGAAAAAACACATTAGCACATTGTACATTAGCAAACCTGGAAAATTGGTCATATGAGAGAACACTGGAGGAAAGATAATTAAAGGTGCCATATGTTAGAATGTGGCCAAAAACGGTTACTACATTCAAATTCAAAATACAGAGGTCTTTAAGGTTTTATTTTCTGACGTAACTGGCAACCCGTGGTCGCTTGGCAGCTGAGACTCTACTGACTGCAATGATTGGTAGACGGCGGTAGGTGGCGCCACATGCCAAAACATGATTTTAAAACATAAACATGATTTGCAGTCTGCAAAAAAAAAAAATGTTAATGCAAATATTTTGGCTGTACTGTTGTTGTTGATGAGTTCAGTTTGTTATATGAACATTATTCCTGAGTCTCTGTGACATATTAGGAGGATTTTATGGCCAGTTGATTTAGATTTATTACATAATGCACCTTTAACACTCACCAAGATTGTCTTTAAAGATTTTTCTCCTCAAAATCAAATTTTAAGTGTTATATAATCTCACTTGTTAACTCACAGTGTTATCCAGTTTAAAAAAACACACACAATTGTATCCATTACTTTACAGTATTCTCCATATTTTTTGTTATTATTTTGTTATAAGTATGTAATAGAAGCAACGGTAAATCTTCTACGACTGCGCACAGTTTGCCTCACTGGCAATCGCTTACTAGCCACTTTAGCTTGAGCTAGTGAATCAACGCCATCACCACCAGTGCTAAACAGCTGATCAGGAAGCGTGACACGATCTCAGCAGCTGACTAATCACAAACGAATGAGTGAGCTGACAAGTTGTGGCAAACTGGGTTTTAAACGGGCCAAGAGCGAGAACTGTGTGTTTACACAACAAAAGCAGTGCTACTTTACTTTATGAAGCAAAGTGTGCATATGCTGAGCATTACAGCTTGTCAGCCCGCTCTAATAGATGCATCAAATTAAATTCATGAACCCGTTAATGATATGGGCTATTTAGTCTCACTTATTCTTTTTTTTTTTTTTTATCTCCTCTTTCTCTATCCCTTTGTGTCCCTGACATTTCCTCTTCGTGCGGCGCTGACATAGCCAAGTGGACATGTTGAGTTATTGTGCTGAAGGCGATGGTACTCCGCTGCGCTTCACAGATGATCATTTCCCCGATCCCACAGCCGAGGAGCGCAGATCTGCAGTAATTGCGGCGATGTATCCAGCAGCCAGTCCTTATCTGATGCCGTGACAACAACAGGCTCCATTTTATTGGTCTCACACCCAGTGTAATTCTGTAGAGCTTGCATCATTTCCTGCAGAAGAGATGACCACGATGGTGTCACCCTGGGGTGCTTGATGCTGATTGGACGCGCAGCGTGGCCCTGAGCAAATAAATCACGTCTCCTCTGTTCAGCGAAGAAACATAAGCCCTATGGGCGTCCAACAGCTCTCTCATCACGAAAGACACACATGCACAGTTGCTTAGCACAAACAATTACAGCCTTGATTCCCCAAGCACTAATCAGAGCCAACATAAGACACATGCAGCATACTGGTGAGATCATAATTAAAACCTCTCTCTTGGCATATTATGTGGCATATCCCAGAAGGAAGACTCTACGACTGTAAATATATATATCACACTCAACCACTGCAATACAAAGGAGTCGTGTACACACATTCTTGTACAATAGTGTTTGTGAGGACACTCGTAGACATAATACATTGACTAGCCCCTCACCCTAACCTTTAGAATTTGTACTTGTTAGCCTACCATAACCACACTCTAAGGCAGGGGTTCTCAAAGTGTTGATACCTGAGGGCCAATTTATGAACCCAACATTGGACTGAGGGCCGGAAAAAAGGAAAAGAAACGGGAAAAAAACCAGAAAGAAATCCCATTTGTAATAATTTTAATGACCAGATTGCAGTTCTACAGTTTAGCGTTAAGTAAAATAAGCGTTAATATAATGTAATTTAAGGCATTTTTGTCATTGCCATTGTTCTTACCTTCTAATTACAGGTTAATACCAAGTAACACATTTCTGTTACCATATATTTACTGGATAAATAGCTAGTAATTGGGTGCTGTAGCTACCTGCTTATTACCAGCTTATAACCCAATAATACACTAAAATTCACCATATAGAAACCAGGTACCCAGAATTTTTGTTTACACTTGTTGGTCTGTATCCAGTAATGTCCAATAAACATTTAACAAGCTTAGTAGATCCTGGGTTAAAACTATCAACTGTAATTCATTGCAGGCCGCCAGAAATGTTTCTGCGCGCCGCCATTCGCCCCCGGGCCGTACTTTGAGAACCAGGGCTCTAAGGTTACTGTGCAATCTACAGTAAGTAGCTGACAGCAATTGGCAGGTAGGTTACTGTAATATACTTCACAGGTTGCTTGCCGTAGTCTCAATTACAGTAAAGACTGTCATTATCAATACAGCTTTTTTTTTTTTTTTTTTTTTTTTTACAGTGTTACAATGTTCACAGTGCTGTAATCGCTTTCACAGTGACAGGGTGCTGTACTTTCCATCATGGTAATTACTATTACTTCATACATTTGATTACTGTTAACTGTGGAATAATTACAAACTGTAAAATAAAGACACATTATTGGTCACAGTAAAATTCAAGACCAGGATCAAAACGTTTTGTCCCAGAAAAGCAACTAAAAATATTTAAGGACTTCAATCTGATTAGCATTAATTCTCACTAACACACATAACGTTCAACTTCACTTTGAAGAAAATTGAACACACAAAGTGTTAATTGTTGTTGAATTAAAGTAAAATGGTATAATGTAAAGTTACCTTGCTGAAAATGAGGAAAATACTTTTCTCTGTGGCTCCTCCTGTCAATGAGTGGTAAAAGATGAGATCTCTGAAAAAACCCGGTCCGGTTACGTAAACAGCAGTTCTCCTGAACAGGAGATCCTCCTGCTCCGGGCACTAGTCCGGGCACATCCGGTTGCGTACATTGAACCGCAGAAGAAGAATAACATCCGTTGTGGAGGTGTTTCACGAGCGACAGTGTCCTCATTTTTAAATATTGTTAAAACAATGTTTTGATAATGAGTAGCAGTGCAACTAGGAGGTTTTTGGGGTTTTTGACCATAAAAACAAGTGAATGTATGTAAGTAGACCTCCATAACTAACATATTATGTGCAACAGGACCACTCTATGTGAGCTTTAAAAGTTTGGGGAAATTTTGGTAGCTGGTTTTCGGACCCAAAAAATATCTCCCGCGACCCATCTGTGGTTCCCGATCCAGACTTTTCAACCACTGTTTTAATCCTTATTTAAAGCAGAGACCTTATTTTTTTAGAAGCAAGCTTTGGTCTCCACGATGAATACTGGTCCTGACAAGAGCACAGCAGGAGGCTCGACTGGTTTGAATCCCTGTTTGATTGAGGACCTGTCTTTAAGTAGGTTGCAGGGTTATGCATGGGTTTTTCTCTTCCACTGATCTTTTTTTGTTGTTGTAATTATTGTTAAAGCTTATTTCATGTTACATCAGCATGAGTCAAGCTTTGATGCAGACGCTTCTGTAAAGTAAAACGAAAATTGCTCCTGGTGGCTGTTAATGGGGAAGCATGTGAATGAGGATGACGTGTGGTCGAGAAAGCGTTATGCGTCGCATGAGCGTGGGAGTGAATGGGTGTGAATGGCAAAAGTGTTGTATAAAGCACTTTGTGAGGTCATCTGGGAAAGAAAAGTGGCGTATAAGTATGGACCATTTACTCCAATCCTGCAAGCCTCAAGGGTAGATAACAGAAGATAATAACAAATGAATGAATGAAATATCCTCCACTGTATTTATACAGAATGAAACACTAGAGTGTTTTGTGGTCTGAAGTTTCTAAGCCGGTGAAACAGACTTAGAACATTCACTGCTTATATATTCATGGAGTCTATGGGTGAAGAAGTTGATTCTATTCTATTCTATAACATTTGTTTTTGTACTATTGGAGCTTAGATATTAGCTCAACATAGCAAAAACACTGAGGAGGTTATATAAGGTGAATGAAACAGTTAAAGTATGTCTTCAAAACGTAATTGGGTTGTTTTTTGTGTGCTTCATCACTTTAAGAAAGAATAAATACTTGTTTGCCACCAACAAAATCCTTTAAAGCCGACCTAGAGTGGTCCTATTGCACATATATGTGAGTTATGGAGGTCTACTTACATACATTAACTTGTTTTTATGGTCAGAAACCTCCTAGTTGCTGGAAACGAGCCGATAGAAATCCTCTTTTCTGACGGTGTTTCCCAGCCGCGATATTTGAGACACAATTCTCTCATCCAGAAGACAGAGTCTTGTGATTGCCCAGTATATTCAGCACACCCGCTCTCAGAAGAACAGCTCCCCCCTCTGGAACAGTGGATGCACGGCTACTCATTATCAAAACGTTGTTTTAACAATGTTTAAAAATAGCTTCTTCACGACTCCCCGCCGCAGTCCCTTTGACGACCTTTGACCCGGAGTCAGACCCAGAGTCAGAAGACACTGTCGCTTGTGAAACACCTCCACAACGGACGTTATTCTTCTTCTGTGGTTCAATGTACGCAACCGGATGTGCCCGGACTAGTGCCCGGAGCAGGACGATCTGCTGTTCCGGAGAACCGGTGTTTACGTAACCGGACCAGGTTTTTTCAGAGATCTCGCTGAGCCCGAGATTACAATAAAACACAGCGTTCTCAGCAGAGGCTGAACTGTTTGTTTAGAACCTTCAGGGCTTCTTAAACAAGGTAATGACGCAGATACACACTAAACAACAGCGTTAATTGGAACTTCCGGTCTAGGTCCACTTTAAAAAACTGAGAAGTTAATCATTAAAGACTAATTATTGGTCCTTATGTTGTTGTGGGTACAGTCAGCTGGTAAAACACACATTGTCCAGATAAAATCATAACCCCTACAGCATGTATGGCTTCAATGCATCCAGAGTCAGACTATATTAAATGATCACCACATTGCAATATTCACTTTACATTACAAACCTTTCAACCCATCACAACTGAATACACATTCATTATTAACAAATGGTTTAAAATGACTAAGTAATCATCCCTCCAGTTGTACTTAAGACTAAATCTGGTGAAAGCACATAAGTGCAGCAAAAACTGGAGCACACTGATTAAATAAGAGATATAACTGAGAAAATGGGACTTTTTTCTTTTCTCTAAAGGAAAAGAAAAACACATTTGAAATGTAATAGAAAGCAGTAGTTACGATTCAGAGAAACTTGAAATCGTGGATGAAGAGCTGAAGTTGGTCTGTCACATTTTGGCAGAATCAATTTCTCTGCTTTCATACACATTAAAAAAGATGTGTTTGTTTACTGGTAATCTTCCCCGATGACTAGAGATGCTATCTTTAATGAAAATGAAAACCTGTAGACTTGATGATAACAGTCTGGTTGTTTAAACTGGCTGCCAGAAGACAGGGGAAAAATGAGAAACAGATGGATATTTTTTTCTTAGAGGATACTGTAAGTGTTTAGTAAAGATGCTAAATACTTACAGGATAGGAAATGCAACTGTCTTTTTATTTCAAAAGAGCTCATTCAACCAAACCTAATCTACACGAGACAAAGCACTGGAGAGAATTCACATGTAACCATAAGAAACAACAAGGCACAACATGTGACTTGTAGAGAAATAAACAAGTTAATTCCACTTCAAATGAGGAAAAATAAACTCTTAACGGCGATACACACATTGAGTCCATACATAGAAAAAGTATGTATACAGCGTATTTCTCAATGCTTTAGTTAATTCCTCCCTTGATTTGATGTAATTCCTGTTGACACAGGTTAATGAGAGTAAATGTAAGACAGTAGACGGGTCTTAATTAAGTTGAAACCGGCGAACTACCCGTTACTATCAGTGTACACGACATTAAGTGAACACAAAGATACAATTATGAGTAATTAAAGGTTTTGCTAATTGCTGGTATGTGAACACATCTTGCTTGAACATCAGCTACTGTAATAGGTGCAGTGCAGGTGTTCGCTGCTCCGCTTTTAATTTTAAAAGCAGACAAGCAAAGGCAAGAATCAAGCGACGTTTAATGAGGGTAGAACGGAGCCTTTGGGGATGAGCACATGATAAAGAGGGACATGAACGGTAAATAACCGAGGGAGTCACAATCCACTGGTTCTCCATTACACTGTATTATCTGCTGCTTTAGTGTTTGAAGTGTTTGAAGAAAAGGGCTCTCGTACAACATCAACATGAACAGAAGCGATATAGATATATATATACATATATATATATATAAATAGTTTTAAATAGTGTATTTTCTATTTTTCTATTTCTATGGTCCTTGTTTTCCAAACCTTCTATAAGGAGATTTCAATCAATAGCGACCCAGATCACCATATAAACTGTGACAAGAGCATTTTGTGCATAACATATCAACAAATTTGCAGCCGTATCTGTAAGACCTAATATAATTTTTATTTGGTAACCACAAGAGATGTTTTTTTTTGTAATTTTTTAAATGAATCAAAACCTAATTTTACATATACACATACAATCACCCACTCTGTGTGTCCCAACCCAGTGTTTGGAATATATGACGTATCGTATGTGGTATATGGTGCTACTCAGTTAGGGTTTTAGCTAGAGCTGCAACTAACGATTATTTTCGTAATCGATTAATCTGTCGATTATTTTCTCGATTAATCGATGAATCGTTCGGTCCATAAAATGTCTAAAAGCTCACCCTCTTGAACCTTGCAGAGAAACACAGCAGTGAAATGTACTTGTTTAACTAGTAAGGACAAACCTCAAATGTAAATTGTAATGGACTTACAGTTACGGCAACATTAAGCATACAACAATAAATATGTTTTTATACTATGCAATATATTAGAGCTGAAACGATTAATCGATGAATCGATAAAATTAACTAAATTGATCGTAAACTATTTTGATAATCGATAATCGGTTTTAAGCTTTTTTCATGATTAAAACAAGATTTCTGATTGTTTTAGCTTCTTAAATGTGAACATGTTCTTTGTTTCTTTGCTCCACATAACAAAGAAAGCATTAAAACTGAATCATTTTGGTTTCTGGACAAAAAAAGACATTCGAGAACATCATCATTTCCAGGTTTGACAAAAATTGATTAAAGTCTTTTTAACATTTTCTGACATTTTATGAACTAAACGATTCATCGATTAATCGAGAAAATAATCGACAGATTAATCGTTAGTTGCAGCTCTACAGTATATACTACATATATACATGCTTCTCTAACCATGAACTGTAAAAGTTCAACAGCATTTTAGCAGAGTCATGTTATGGGGTTGTATTGAAGAAGAACATGTGTTACACAGATAGATAATTGTGAATTGTGAATTGCTTGAAATGGATAGCTTAAGTTGGTCAAATCACTCATAGAGGGTGCGAGGTCTTTTGATTCTACATATTAAGTATTTGTGATATTCATGACGATGCAGAGCATAAAGTTGTAATATAGTGTTGCCAAGTTACTCGGAGTCATATTGAAATGGCATCTCTGCTGATAATGTTGCCAGTTCTGCTTTTGTCAAACTGTTACCTCTGGTGTAATGGTTGCATCGCTTCTCGTTAGACGCTCCAAAAACAGACAGATCGTTATGGGGAATTTGGAAGAACGTGAACGTGAGGGGAGACAGAAAGGGAAAGACACAGGAGGGAGATTTAGTGCAGAAA
Source organism: Microchirus variegatus (assembly GCF_963457635.1). Classification (NCBI taxonomy): domain Eukaryota; kingdom Metazoa; phylum Chordata; class Actinopteri; order Pleuronectiformes; family Soleidae; genus Microchirus; species Microchirus variegatus. Next base: position 30,620,295 of record NC_139807.1, on the reverse strand, counting down.
TGCAGACAAGAATACATTAAAACGAGAGAAGATTGAACATCAGGTTTTACACGGTTCTCAGTCATCAATGGGGAGACAAAATCCTCCTGACACCACCGAGCTAATGTCCTGCAGTCTCTTCCATCAGTCGCACTTGATATGTGGCTTTCATGTCTGTGAAGCTCTCGTGAAGAGAGAGAACGTGGCATCGGAGAAAATAGAGGGGAAGGAATTACCCCCAAATAAGCTCGATATGTCCACTGTGGCAGTAACAAAGAAGACTTGGAATGGAGACAGTGGAAATGTTATGGTGTAAAGATGTGAGGAAAATTAAAAAAGGAGAAAAGATGTAAAGGAATAAATGAAAAGGAAGGGGAATAAGACCAAAAAAGGAGGGAGCAGGTAGGTCACTATGGAAGAACATATCTTCTCAGTGAGATTAAAGCAACATCAGAATCACTTCTGGGACTATTCCCCTCGTGCATCTGTTGACCCACTTAAAATCTACTTGTTGTTTTTTTTTGCTTGGATTGTCATCACTCACTGAACTAGAGTTTTCTGTCAACACATAAGGGATTGATGGAACAACTTAACACAATCTACATTAATAGAATCACTTATATTCACCCCCTTTTATAGAATGTACCTACTATATGTAGACGTCATAGTTGTTGGTGTAAAATATGTAAAACTGTATTATTGAGTATTGCAATCTCAAAACGTAGAGCATTGATTGTCTGGAATTTTCCAAAACACTGAAACAAGGACATATACTTCATGTCACATACACAAACATACTTTTGAAAATGTATGATTTAGTTTATAAAGATCAACCCGAAATGGTTATTTGGTTTGCCAAACCACTGATGATTAATTCAACAAAGTTCCCACATAATGTTATCCTGGTTGAACACAGCGATTTGGTTTCCCACGCCTTAGAGGTGGGCTTAACGTGACGCCATCTGGGTCACTTGTCAGGTCTATCCAATCGCATACATAGGCAATTTTGATCTACAGATGTTGGTCACTCCTATTGAAAGTGGGAGGTGACCCTCTCCAGACTTGTACTCAGTCCCATCCAGATTGTCAGGCTAACCGAATGTACCTTTAACTCCTCAAATTCTGTAGAAATGACAAATTAATCAGTATTGAACTGGACTAGACTAAAGCCCAATTTATACTCCTGCTAAAAGTGCTCTGTGTCGTCGAAGAGCCTGTCGAAGAGCCTCTGCGTCGTCTCCTACTGCACGAAATATTTTTTAAGCTTCCGTCACTCCGTCAAGGGACAACGGAGACGGCAAGGGCTGCGATTGGTCCTCAGGACAGGCCGAGCGAAGCTGCTCTGTGCCGGCTCACAGTGCGCACCGAGCGTCCACAGAGGCGGAGCTGATCACCGCCGACAACGTCGCTGCCAAACTATAAATATGTCATATCTTAATACAGAAACCACATGTTTAGACTCTAAATGGCCAATTTCTCGCCTCAAGGATCTTAAAACTGCGTTCCGTGACACAGAAAAGTGAGAAACGGCCACTGTTTCAACAACAACAGTCTTTCTCTCTCTTTCTCTCTCGGACGCAATTGCTCACTGTAGCCAAAAGCACAACAACCTTGCGCAGCGACCCCTACTGATCGGTCGGGAAATTGCAGCGCGTATCAGGCACCACGACGGAGAAGTATGAAGGCTCAAGGGTGTCCGTGGTTACGCAGTCGGAGAAGTATATTGTGGCCTTTAATCAGACAAGACCAAATAGTTAGTTGTCTGCACTGTTACACTAGTACTGTTGTTGGGTAAATTGTACTGCTGTGTAAGAAGAGGAACATCTTTTGTTCTGTATAAGAAGAGTTAGCCTATATGAATATCTGTATCTACAGATGAAGAAGTGTACAATTCCGTTTTATCCAGTTCAAACGAAGTTGGCAGAAGCAGTCACATTGTTTCAAAGAGTCAAGTCTGCCCTATTTCCACTCAGCTTGGCAACTATATTTCCCCCCATCTTTACTCTCCAGGGTGGGTGAAGAGAGAGAGGCCGTGCTTCTTCCCATTGTTCATTATGTTTGCTTCAGTAGGGTTAGTGTAGTTCAGGTGGCAATATTGACAGTATACTGCACGGAAAATAATAACTTTGATAGAGGAAGTAATGTAAAGATATTAATCTGACTGTGGAAGGGTTTTTGTCTGGGTTTGGCTTCATCTGAGAGCAGTGGGACCAGTGCATTTTCAAGGAAAACATGACAGCTGGGTATTTTCACAGGGGATTTGTAATAGAAGTGTTTTTTATGACAGTTGATCCCATGCTGGTTTTCAAATGACATATGCCCAGCTCCAAGCTCTTCTTTTGACTGTTTTCTTTTTCTATACGTACTATACGTGATTAATGTCTTCCTGGAAAAACATGCCTCACTATAAACGGTATTTGTTTGTTGCACAAAGTTGTAAAATCAGGTAGAGGCAGCAACAAACAGCCGCAATTTAACCCAATGTCTTCTGCACAGAAAAGAAATACACAGGGATTTTGTCCAACAAAGCCAATTATATTTAAACCATTAAACCAGTTGAATGTAATTATATAAGTCTCATCTATTTTACTTCAGAGGGTCATAAAGCATCAACACATAATATTACCTGAAATGCTTTATTTTAACCCCCTTTTTAAAAGAAAAAAATATATATATAATGCTTCTTAACTACTGACATTAAATTCCTTATATATGAGTGTGAATCACTCAATTTGAACCTTCTCTATATTCAAATTCAGTTCTTTGAATTACATTTTTGTGCCACACATCTGGGTCCTGATAGTAAGGCAAAACCAATCCAATGCAGATGAAAATAACTCAGTTTATGGGACTCTTCACTCGGCACATAAATGTCCAGTGACCAGCATATCAACTCTCCTGTTTGTAATAAATTCATAATGTGCATGAAAAGACGTGTAATGGATGCATACTATATGTTATGAGCTATGCTGGCTCCCATGTGACCTTTTCTGGAGACTCACAACACAATTCAGGTTCAAAAATCTGCACTAGATTGGTTGAGCCTTATCCTCAGGACCTGGATGTGTGTGAGAAAACTTACATTTGAAGCGGGGGAAGTGAACATTTTTCAGTTTCAAATTTTAAATCAATTATTCAAATTGATCAATTCAGGGCCAAATTGAGTTTATTCAGAATCAGATATAATGAATTCAATGTCAGTTCCTGGTGGCACAGAATTCTTCCCACACACAAAAAATTTTTTTTAGGTGAAACTTAAGTGTGGAACAAATTAGGGAGCACATTTTTTTTTTTCAACTGAATGAAAAACAGTGTCAGACCCACATTCAATTTCAAATTACGTTTTTTTCCTCATTCAAAATGTTAAAGGCAATTATTCAAATTGATGATGATTGAGTGATTCACATTATATAAATAATTCAGCTCAAAAAAAATGTCAGTTCTTAGTGGCACAGAAGTTTTCTCATTCTTAGCCTTTAATAACTTCAGTGGATTAGATATCTGTATTTTAGACAACTGTGACCATTATTTCTACAATAGAGTGAATAAATTCCAGAGTCCATACGAGTGCATGCTTTGCGGCCTGTAAAACAGACAGATATATCTCATCTATTTCAATATCACATGAAGCTCCCAGACTCATACTGTACCTCCTTCTGCAGAGACGGCAAATAGATAAAAATGACACAGCTTTTAAGTTCCCTGTGGATAAATGCTTGGTTAGGTGTTCTCTCGACCAATATATTGCTGGCTGGTAAAGAAGATTTGTTTGATATCGAAAACAATTTATACCGCGAGATCTCCCATTGCAAAAGAGAGAGAGAGAGTTTGGCCTATACTCACAAGTATCAATTTATTTTGATCACGTTACAACTCCTGCCCACTTTAGGACAGTAGGAAAAAAAAAGAGCATGACACATATTCATGTGGTGCCCACTGTTGAGCTCTGCCTGGAGCAGCTCTGTCAAATCTGATAACAGGATTTAGACGATCCAGTTGTCAAATGCGAATTTGTTCCCTTTCTTTGACTTTCTGGCCACATAACAGTTTTATCCACGGGCTATTTCTCATTCCAGTTATTTTTTTGTTGCACTATGTACCATAGTAATGGTAATACATTCAGAATATGAACACATAACCCATAAATACCAAATAGTCAAAACTAAATTTGTAAAAAGTCATTTTATTGATAGAAAGCATGAATGTGTAACATATTTGAGGAAACAGCTGCATCTGTTAGAGCTGTTGTGTTGTATATTTGACACAGATGTGTCAGAACAATGAAACACATAAATAATACAATTACCATATCAATTAGCCCTGTTTCCCTTTTTCAGCCATGGAATTTAAAAAATGAACAAAAAGCAAAATAAGCCCTGAAACACAGCACTTGAGTCACTTGGTGAAGTTCCGCAAATGTGGTGAAAACAGAAACAGTAATATATAAGTAAAGGATGGTCTGAGTTGTGATATTTTCTGCAGTTTTGACGATATAGCCAAGAATCAAACCCAAAACCTCCATGTTGAAAGAAGACTTGCTCTACCACTGATCCACCATCTATCCACCAGAGTTTACTCACATTCAGCATCCTCTGTGGGTGGATGTATAATGAAATATTGATAATATCTAATGGTTTGATCTTGCATTTCAATGTGTGCTTATAATAGGTGTAGCAACAAGGGTGACACATGCAGGATAGTGTATGAGGTGAATTAATAATAATAATAATAATGCATTATATTTAAGGCGCCTTTCAAGACACTCAAGGTCGCCGTACAAAAAAAAAAAAAAAAAAAAAATACAAGGTAATAGCAACGGGTAGAGGGTTAAAGAGTCAGACGGAGTAGGCCTGTTTAAAAAGGTGGGTTTTCAGGTGGGATTTGAAGATGGCAAATGAAACAATGTTCCTGATGCCGGGGGGGAGGGAGTTCCAGAGGCGGGGGGCAGATCGGCTGAACGCTCTGGCCCCCATGGTGGTCAGACGGGCAGGAGGCACAATGAGGCTGATAGATGAGCCAGATCTTAGTGACCGAGAAGGGGTGTTGGTCTGAAGGAGGTCAGAGAGGTATGGGGGAGAGAGGTTGTGGATGGCCTTGAAGGTGAGAAGCAGAATTTTGAAATCGATGCGGAATTTAACTGGAAGCCAGTGAAGCTGTTGCAGAACAGGAGTGATGTGATTGATAGAAGGGATCCTGGTGATGATCCGGGCAGCAGAGTTCTGAGCCAATAATAATTAATCATAAATATTCACCATGAATACTGGATGGATTCTTCATCTAGTGAAGTGCTACTAATACCCCAGACAGAGACTTGTGGTGCTTTGATCATCATCCTTCTATCATCAAATGATGGTAAAACCATTTTCTTCACCAAGGCAACATAATACAAATTCTGGGTAATGGGTAGTCAGATCAGATGGTCACATTTCTTGTTTTTTTTTTGTATAGTATAATGATAGACTGACTGTTTTTGGTTATTTTATCTTAAAAAGGTTTTCTCTGCTTGAGGTATTATGAGGATTAGCATTACTGTCCTAAACCTCATGTCAAATCCACACAAACAATTCCAAAATGGCCACCAGCGTACAAACACTGCTACTTTTACCATTAATAGCATTTCTGTCATACTTGTTTCATGATAAATCAGTCGTACACAGAATGGCTAGCCCAAGATACACTTGATGCTAGTTTCTCAAATGGTTTGCAGTGAACTCACGGGTGACCTCACTCCCGGTTCGCACTTCCGAGTTCTGATGTGAATTGATTAGAGAGGAAATGTCAATATGTCTGACATTTCTGCAAAAGCAGGTAATTTTGAGCCAAATCATAACCTGTCCACCCGTATTTCAGTTCAGTGACTGTCAGACGGCGCCACAGTGCAGGAAGTACTGAATGATTCGGTCAACAAATCCAAGTTATTGTACTTCTAAGGGTTAAGTACACCGAAAACAACTGTTTCGCCCGTCACTATAGTTGGTGTGTTTGTGTCGTGTATAAAATGATGTCGCAAAAGTTTTGCAAAGCTCGGTAATGGTGACCCCGCTCCCACATTGAAGATGTACTATGAAGTAATGGGCCTGATCCCAAACTGAGTAGTTGAGTCGTACTAGAACTGTGTCATTGAAAAGCACCAAACATTTCACTACCTGTTCTGGTAAGCAAACAAAAATAAAGCATATTAAAAATTCAGGTAGCAATGCTAATTCTAGCACAAGGATAGCTACTGTACGTCTGGTGCTACTAGGCAACAGACACCAGCGACAGTGGCTCAGTGGTAGAGTGTTGTCTTTCCAGTAGAATTGGGCGTGTACATGCCAATGTGTCCTTAGGAAAGACACTTAACCCCTTCATTGCTGATGGCTGTGCTGGCAGTGTGTGAATTGGTATGAAATGTGTGATAGATGTTGTTGCACACAGCTGTATAAATATAGACATAAATAGTCAGTTTTCAATGCGAAAAAGAGTTTTCTAGTTTTAAGAAACCTAACCCACCATTTGTGGATGTATGAAAGGCTTTAAAAAATACCTGCCTATGTGCTATTTTTGAGATAGAAGCCAAAGGATGTTAAGTTGAAAAAAACAAAAACAAAAAGAACACATAAATCAGCTCAGGGGGGGATGCACAGGTGGCAGGTGATCACTATTGTCTGTCGGCATAGCTTTTGCTGTTCATTTTGGCCAAACACACTCGAGAAGGGCACGACAGAGCAGATGGCTACACCCACACTCTCCTCACTTGTGCTCGCCAGACAGACAGTGCTACAGGTGTGACAAGATGTCCGAGCTGGATCAAGGCCCAGTTCCGTCGTCATTTTTTCAGTACATTTCTTTCCCACTTCAGCCTTCTTTTTTTTACCCTTTCCAATCCTCCCTCTTTTTTGCTTTACTTCCTTCCTTTTCAGCTCCTTGCGCTGCTTACTTACCCGAGGCCAAAGATCAGTTGGCTATACGCGGGCCAGATAAGGGGTAGTCAACTGCAGCCAAGGAGGAAGCTGACATATCTGTTAGCCTGGAGGGGCTGTCCAGGTGGCTGCTCCAGCAGGTAACAGCCAGCTTCTGACAGCAAGCATGGCAAATAAAGGAAAGATGATGTGGCTCTGATGCTTTTCCAAGCCAGCATGAAAAGCTGGGCGTCACCCTGCAACACTGGAGATGAAAAATGTTGAATGGATAATTGTTTTTTTCCTCTCCAACCACAAAAGAATATGACACAGATGTGGCAAAAAAAACAATATTCAACCGTGGGTGAAATAAACAATTGATTTATTACAGTTTTAAAAGAATAATGTGCTGAGAATCTTTAGCGTCTTTAGCATTCGGTAATAACGGAGGAGATGTCAAAGCTTCTGCTTCAGAGCAGCAAAGGGAGGAATTCTCTTGAAGTCCAGACACTGTAGGTGATTGGTGACAGAATTTGTGAGTGGAATGGAATAATGGCAATTTCCACTCACAGGTGATTAAAGCGGCGGGGAGTTTCACGACTCCCCGCCGCAGTCCCTTTGACGACCTTTGACCCGGAGTCAGACCCAGAGTCAGAAGACACTGTCGTGAAACACCTCCACAACGGACGTTATTCTTCTTCTGCGGTTCAATGTACGCAACCGGATGTGCCCGGACAAGTGCCCGGAGCAGGAGGATCTGCTGTTCAGGAGAACCGGTGTTTAATGTAACCGGTGCAGGTTTTTTCAGAGATCTCGCTGAGCCCGAGATTACAATAAAACACAGCGTTCTCAGCAGTGGCTGAACTGTTTGTTTAGAACCTTCAGGGCTTCGTAAACAAGGTAATGACGCAGATACACACTAAAAAACAGCGTTAATTGGAACTTCCAGTCTAGGTCCACTTTAATTCATCACAATTTTTATGTTTTTGTTTATTTACTCTATTTGTACAACTTATTTGGTTTTGAAATGACCTTACATTAAGTATTTTTTTTATGATTTATAGTCGAAATACTTTCCCAGGGTTAATATCTCCAGGGTGGTGTTGTCAGGCATTGAACGAAAAGTGCAGATTATCCTTTAAAAGCCTTTTTTAACTCACCACCCTCGTGCCACAATAGTTTATTATAGTTTGTACACTAGTGGTTATCTCTTCCACTTGGAGAATGCATGTGCTCCGTCATCCTCCTCTTCCTCAGACGTGCTTCACTTGCTGGGGTGAGCGAAATTGGAACGAGATGGAGAAAGAGATAAGGAGACACTTCAGTTTTTTTTTTTCTTCTCTACACTCTGGCCAGAAATCATTCCAGTGCCATTTTGCGCTTGCTCCCACTCCGCTCCTTTCACATACCCTGGTTAGTGAAATAACCAAATTAAAAACCAGCTTCTGCCTTCTGAAACTACTGAATTTAATAACATTTGCCTTTGAAAATCATCATAAATAATGAACTTTTAAACACTCAGTGTTGCACTGTACTTAATAAAATGCCAGGACTCTTTAGTGTGAAGCCACAGATCCACTGGTCCTGTTAATATTTCATCATAAAAAGCCTAGTTTAAAAAAAAGAATAGAAACAGGGAACAGAAACGCGACAGTGCGGTTACTTTGAAATGGGCACAGGATGTGTTGTGTTTGTGACACGTGCTACAAAAAAGGTAAAGGCAAGCTGTTCAGCGACGCTGAGAGCCGTTGCTGCAGCAGTCGGTTGGTGTCAAACTTTAAAAAAAAAAAGAAAACATGGTTGTGTAGCCAATGCAACTTAACTAAAAAGTTGAAGCACAAAGCAACTTTAGGAAAAGCACCAAGAGGATCAGTCACTTCATCATGGTGTGAGCCAAAGCTCATGATACCATGCTGCTCCCAGACGTTATCAAACTTGGCCTTTTGTTATTATTTTGATCGAGAGAAGGGGAATAGCCCCTTATTGGCACTAATGATACACTGTTTGTTTGAAATTATTTTATCGAAAGATGTGTTTTCTGAAGTGATTTAAAAAAAATCAGGTCAGGGAATCAGCAGGGAGTTCCAGATCTGGGGAATCCTGAGGTGAGCTTGGTCACATTATGGGACAGTGGGACCACAACAGAGCCCTGTCAGGATCTGAGGATGCACACAGAATCACAAGGTACACACTCAAAAATAGAAGTAAAGGGTACAAATGCTTGTTGCTGGAGGCTTACCTTTTTGAAACACAATTCCGTACCCATTCGTGAAAGTCAAACAACACAATGTCACTGCACAGGTGAGGTAGGCACAGCAGCGGTTGTATAGAAAGGCTAAGTGGGCATTGACTTGAAGTGGGCAAACATGGGTCGGCCACTATGGAAACCAGGGACAAACCATCCATATTGTCAGCCCTAATATAAACCTTATGGGCCCACATGGACTTTCTGGCTGGGCGAGGTGATAAATATTAGCACATCTTTGCAAAATGTTAGTTAGACAGAGGCTCATATTAAATTTATTTCTGAGAAAAATCAACAAAATTTAGATGACAGCCATGATTTCAGCGATACTTACAGCTCAGTCTTGCTGCACTCAGGCACAGTGACGTTTACAACCTAATGTTATTGATAGAACGCTCAGAGGGACAATGCTAACATTTTATCCTCTGGCATGCAAAAAGTGACTAAGTGGCATTCGTTTTGCTGAGTGAAGTAGTTGAAAAGTAAAGGTAATAGGTCAGAATATGATACATCATGCAACCTCTGAATAACCTGAAACATCATCTCACTTTAAGCACACAGGAGGGTGGCCAGATATATATTTTCTCAAAATGTGCAATATGTTTTGTATATTATCGCTACAGTATAAAGCAGCATTGAGTGGGGAATGGAAAATGTAATCCAATTGCCCTGTCACCCTAAAGCCTCTCAGGTTATACTGTGAACAGAACATTGTCCCATAAAATATCCAGGGGACAATTTTCATGCGGGTGCAAATCAACTGAGGTGACCTTGCACTGGGGGAAGTAGAAATTTCATTGGCTAAAAGCAGATTTTTCTTGAGCCCTGTAACCACTTGGTGATTTTACGATACTGCCTGTTCCAGCACAAGCAAAGAATGCACTGCTTTTTTAGGCGAATGAGCGCGGCCGATTTGAAGTCCATGATTGATGCAGCCCACACCTATTCACAGTTAATGTTTCCACAAACATGTTTCACCTAGGCAACCCTAGGTTTTCATATTTAAAGTAATAACAGAAAGAAAGTTGTATGGGTGACCACAACAGAACAGAGTATAGTAGTTGTGAAGATTCCTGTGGGAGGGGTTATGAATGGCTGTAAATCCACTTTTTATTTGGCATCCTCAGGGCAAATTCAAAAAAGATAAATAAATAGAATGATATATATAAAAAAAAACATGTTACGTTATTGTATTAGCAGTATTTGAATAATAATGGTTGGTGCCACAATTAAAAATATATATTCAAGTGGTTATCAATCAATCAATTTTTGTCTCCAGCCAGCAGAAATATTGGACATTGCCACACATAAACACAGCAGGCATGAAAACCCTGCGGGCCACTGAGAACAAACCAGCCTGTAATAATCATAGTCGCCCAGAGCAGTGAGAGGCACCACTTTAAATGGTAAATATAGCTAACAAGACTGAACAACACAACAGTGGTTGGTCCTTAATGGAAAAAAAAAACATAAGTAGAGGTTCATGTGGAAATGTAAGTAGCTATGATTGTCTGCTGAAAAGGTTTCTGTCAGTGACTTTGCTTTTAGTCACAGCAAAATAATAAATGATAAACATTTTTTTGGTTTTGTTATATACATTTACTTATTGCACGGCTGTTAAAGTCAGGATTGGACAATTATTATGACTCTCGAAAGAAAACTCGAGGGTGCACATGTCGCCGCTACTTTTGATCCTTTTTGCAAATCAACAGTGGAGTGAGCATCACGCCATATTAAGAGCCACCTGCCCTCTAAAGCATGCAGTAGGAGACCACTCCATTACAAGAGCAGACCTGCCAACCTTGGAAAAAAAGGGATTTATTGTCAATGTTATAGTTCTTACATATGGAGGCGGTGCAGCATGCACATAAAATCAATTTGGTCACTTGCAATTTGGCATCCCTCTCCGGATCTACACTTGTGTTTGCAATGATTGGTCGAAATCATCTTTTTCCAGCAGGCTAAAGTTGCTAAAGTTACACCCATAGCCTATGTTTTGCCGTTATTCCCTTTTCGCATAGTTTGAAGTGACATATTGTAGCTGCGTAGATTAATGTCAAAAATGCTTACTACTACTCCCCCATGTGGCAAAATGTCCATGGATAAAAATTAAACAGTATGTGTATGACTGATTTACTGTGAAACAAATACAACAGCAGTTCTATGAGTTAAAGGTAACAGTCTTTTTTATGGAGGCAGTCATCTTGGAATCCTAATCCAGGTACATGAGATTGCATCAAATTTCACAGATGGAAATCTGAGTTCAGGGGGCATTCCTGTGTAAGGGACACCTCATGACCTCTGACTACAAATGGAAAGCAGCATTGGGTGTAACTGGGGGTCTTAGACAGTAGCAACTATCTTTTTTTTTTTAGTCAAACTGAAGGAATTACTACAGTAAAACTTGGGTCTTGCTGTGGTGAATGAGTTTGTATCCTGAGGGAACTCCTTTCAAGAAAGCCCGCAGCTTGTAATGCGAAACCATGCATAATTACATCTCCCACCCAGTCTATAGTCTTTTTTTTATCACAAAGAAGCATCTTCACTTTAGTGTTTCTGTGCACTTGCACTGCACAGCAATCCTCTGAGTTTATCTATTTTCTCTTGACAAACACAGACTTTTCGGTGCTGCCAACAGGGTGTTTTGATTTCATTGAAAGGATACGGTCTGTTTGGAAAAGAAACGACAATGGCTGCAATAAGCATTACAGTGTGAGCATCCCTCAGTGGTATGTCTCTTTAATGTTATCTGCCATGTTAATTGCATGTGTAAATTAAGATCTATTTAATTGGCTGTTAATTATTCTGTTGCTCTGAAAATGATCCCGACGATACAGTTTGTCACTGGTGTTGCCCTCCGTGATGTGAACCTGGCAATCCACTTAAATTAATATTCAGTTATTGTTCTTGGTGAACGCGATCTCACCAGCATGGCATGGGATTCATTTTCAAATAGTGTCAAGTCAAACAACCACGTTTATTTATACTTTAACCTACCTCCAATGATTGCTCAACTTTCCTCTTCACCTTATTGTCTCAAGAATGCATGATATCCTCCACACCAAGCATCAGAACAAATAAAATTGCTGACCACCACTTTAATTGAATTAATCACATATTTGGTCAAAAAAGATTGACTCTCATACTGGAGAAAGGTTGAATGGGAGCAGTTGCATATTGATCTAAACAACCAAAAATTATTGCAATGTCGAATTTACCCTTTAAAACAAGTCATAGTATAGTTGTCACTGCTGCAAATCGCCCCACATATGACAAACTCATCCACATCTGCTCTGTCATACCTCCACTAGAATATGCAGACTCTTTTTCCAGTTTTCCTTGCTGCTTGGTGTAGATGTTTGAATTAATGAATTAATGAATGAAATTAAATAAAGAAATAATACAATTGGTCAATACAACCCGGTTTTAATTACACAGCTATACCATCTCTTACTTGGGACATCAACTCAGAGCGCTAACAACACTAATCATAATTAGCTGTGGTTTTAATTGCAGCTGCCGATGCCAACGTCGCCTTGAAGTATTGGCCTTTCATATTGCAGCCACCTCTGTGTGAAGACTGCATGGTCTTCTGTGGGTTTTTAATTTTCAACAAAGTGAAGACACAGCGACGCATCGGTGGCTTCTTAAAATGTATGGCTTTTAGTCACAGTTTGTTTCTTAATAGCTCGGAGGAGGGAAAAAAGTTTGTATGGTGCTTTGCATCCACGGTCTTATTTGTGGCTGATAATCAAAACATTCCCGTTCCATTAAAGCGGACCAGTGGTCCTGCTGCACATATATGTTAGTTATGGAGGTCTACTTACATACATGAACTTGTTTTTATGGTCAAAAACTTCCTAGTTGCTGTAAACGAGCCGATAGAAATCCTCTTTTCTGACGCTGTTTCCAAGACAGAGTCTTGTGATTGGCCAGTATATTCAGCTCACCAGCTCTCAGAAGTGCAGCTCCCCCCTCTGGAACGGTGGATGCACTGCTACTCATTATCAAAACATTGTTTTAACAATGTTTAAAAATAGCTTCTTCACGACTCCCCGCCAAAGTCCCTTTTATGACTTTGACCCAGAGTCAGAAGACACTGTCGCTCGTGAAACACCTCCACAACGGACGTTATTCTTCTTCTGCGGTTCAATGTACGCAACCGGATGTAAAAAACAGCGTTAATTGGAACTTCTGGTCTAGGTCTGCTTTAAAGCCTTTCACTTACACCAACAGCTGTCATATCAACCCCTGACTGCACATATTATGATGCCTATTTTCTAGAAGTGATATTATCTGTCCTGCCTGCTGCATAAAGCTACGGAACTACTAAATGCCAAACCGGACTTCTGTCACCCAAATAATGGTGGACGTCTTCTTAGATATTTCTGTTGACAAAAAAAAATGATGGGTGGGCCACCATATATATATATATACACACAATATATATATATATATTTAGCAATAGAGCAACACCACTACAAATTAAAGCAAAGTGCTGGTTGGTGTGGAGGATGTCATGAAGTCTTAAGGTTCTGCTGACATTGGGGGAAAGGCAGAGTATACACATGTCAGCGGTCTATTGCAGGGCAAACACAGAGATGAACAACAATTCCGGAAGAACATACAAACTCCACATAAAGGCCAGAGCACCATTAGCCACTACACTGCCATGTGACCTGCACTAAGATCACATATGCATTTTTAATGCATTCTGGAGGAAGGCGTAACAAAGTGGTGCTCCTTTAAGGTGTCTTGTAGTTTCTTGCTTTTTTACCTGTTATACGTTACACAGTAATTGTAAAATGTCATCGACGTGCACACAGACACAGCGACTCATTGTTTTTATTTGCCTGCCAAAACAAACTGCTGACTGAGCATAAAGTAGCTTTCGTTGTGTCGTTCGCAGTTGGACTCAGTCTGTTCCCAGTGAGCTGTCGGAATATGTTATCACTGTCATGCTTCTTAGTTGTTACAAACACTGCTGCCATGCTCCTTGTAAATATTTGAAAGGCTGGGTAAACTCCAAACAGCACCTTATACATATATGCAAAATGGAGTGGTGTGGGGGAATGTGCATCCATTAGGTGCACACAGACAAAGCATTTCCCTTTACACCTTGTCAATATCGACTGTACAGCGAGAAGAGCACTACAGCAGCAGCAAATGTTGTCTAAACGTATCCAAGAAAACAGATGAGCTTAGAAAAAAATTGTTTCGGGAAACAGTTAGCACAGGATTGACGCAAACACGGCACCATTGATTCAAGGCGTAAAACTGTATCTGTTCCATCTCTGGCACAAAAGGGACAAGTGAGGAAAACAGCTGAAGTGCATCCAGTAAAAACGGGAACAGGCAGCTTAAAGCAAAGTAAGAGGGAATAAAGAGCGAGTCTAAACGATACAGGCTTTTTTAGTTTTGTTAACATACACTAATACTAACAGTCAGTTACCTGTGACGGATCGGCATCAGAATATTTTGAGTCTTTTGCTAAGAAGGGTTTTTTTTGTACCATAATTACCTGTAAATAATAAAAGAAAAATCCATAGGCGACACAGAATTGAATGTTTTAAAAGGCACCTGGAAAAGCTCTCTGTGCTCAAGTCACCTTTCACTCCGATTCCGAACATTCCATTGAACATCCAACAAATGAGAAGTAGCCATAGTTGCAACACAGATGGTGTGTGACCTCTCAGCTGAACAGCTAACTGTAAGGAGATCGCCATGGACGAGTGCAGATCTGAGGATGCTGACTTCAACTCAAAGGTCCCACCATTTAATGAGGAGTACAAGGTTGTGTAAGAGAGAAAAATGCCTTCGATTCACTGTGACACTGTGTTGTTAAAAGGTTGCAGTATAGTATTATAAATAAGGGGAATGTGACAACACTGTGACTACATCTGAGACCTCTAGATCCTCATTCCACCCTCATCATTCTGCTGTTTAGTATCCATAGAGCCTACCCACCTAAAATAAGAAATAGACTACATGTTTCAGTCTGTAGAGCTCCTGACATCATGTGACTATGATTCTGAGATCGGCCAAGTTGGCAGCCCAAGATGCAAGATAATTTAAACACCTGTGGTGGAATCAATCTCAGATTCAGAGTTCACTGTGCCCTTTAAATCCAAAGAGATCAACTCTTCATCTTACTCCAGAGAGTCAGTTTACAAGAGCCTGGAGGGAAACAAATGGACGCAATCTGACTTTCAATTCTGGACTCTAATGTTAGCATTAGCAACGTGTAGTTTGATGTAAATAACTGATGTGTTAATGTTGCTGTGCAGACTAGCTCTTGGTAAATCTGATCTGAGTGCACGATTTACCAAGAGCAAACCATGAAATCTGTAGCTTGTGTTTGTTCCCCTCGCTCTGTCGTTGCTCATTGTGAGCATGTCATTCATGTGATTCACCTCCACTGTCTCTCTGGATCTGTCGGAATCTGTTTTGACACATCTATTCACCTCTTCACTTGTGTAGTAAGTAGAACCATATACGGTTCTTCGGCTTGTCCTCATAGGAGAACCCTTTTTGGCTACAGGTAGAACCTTTTTATAAAGGTTCCACCTGGAACACTTTTGGAGGGTTCCAACAAGATCCCTTTTATTCAGGAAAGGAATGGAAAGTTTTCTGAAAGTTTTTCAGAAGCAAATGTTCCAGGTAACCTCAGCCCTTGTAGAAGGACCCTTTTGGAACCCTTATTTCTAAGAGTGTAGTCTGGCATATTGCCTAATAGGGTGTTACCTTGGTTGTGCTACCGGGTCTCTATAATATAATTCAATTCCTTTGTTTGTATATTTCCATTCTTTAATTTAAATTGCCCATTTGCAAAGTGTTTTGTGTGATGTGTTCTCACTGACTGATTGATATTAGTGTCATGATTTCCCAAATCCTGTATAGAGAGCAGATTGTGCAGCCTTCAGTGGTGTTTTGCTAACTGTGACCGTCTCTACACCTTGTTATGTTTGCAGGAGGTTTGATTGATTTGCATTCTTTTGTTTATGGAGGAGCCAATAAATGGACATATTTTATTTTTGTGCATCACGTGCCTTTAGCTCTCAGTCATCCCAAGAGTGACTCACACAGATTAAAACAATAGGATTCCATGGTCACCACATGATTTATTCATGCTTGGCACGCAGTATATTCATTCTTGATCTCCACTCATTGCAATTAAATTCACTCAGTGGACTCACGGACAGGAAACAACTACCAGTATCTGTTGAGTAATTCCCCAAAACCCATTAGAATTATAACATATTGGGTTAGTTTATAATGCAACCACACGTCATAAATGATAGTTGTATTAATGCATTTTTATTTCACAATTCTCAATGAGTTTTACAGAAATGAAATTAGCACGAAAAATCATGTACATTTAAAAATGTAAATTTAAAGACAGGAAGCACATACAGAAACAAAAAAGTAAGAAATGTTTGAAAAATTATATTATACAATTATATCAAGGCAACAGGAACTTTTAATATACATGTTTCGTCCTGCAAAATTTAAAATACGTTATAAACTACACATTTTGGGACAAGGGAGATAGAGTTAAGTACATGATTACTTATTACAAATTAAAAGCTGCAGAGAGCAGAACAGTTTTTTAATTATTTTTACAACAGGCTGCGGTTTGGGCATATTTACGGTAATAGCCATTGGGAACCATGGTTACGGCTAAATTAGGAGAATAAAATCAAGAGAATTACAATTATAGCAAATCACGAAGACCTTTTCTTTGTGAGAAACAAATGCATTTGGCTCCAGTTCCCCCAAGGTTTCATCAAGAATGCGGAGACTAATTGGCCTGATTTATACTATATATGTATACTAAATTTTATAAACTTGTAGAGAGGTTAAGGTTAAGTTCTCTTTGTGATTTTTATATGAGACAGCACTTTGCCATTAGTGTTTCAATACCACAAGGAGAGAAGTGAATATTAAAAAAAGAATATAAAAAAGAATAGTTTTGATAATGTAGAGTCATATTCTCAAAGCTTTTATTTCACACAAAACACATTCAGTGACAAACATTTTCCAAAGATCCATGAGCACTTTTCTCATCAATACTCCATAACAAAAAAAAAATCCACAACCTGTTGGTGGGTGTGAAACATTTCTGCAGTAATCATATTCATTATGTGTTCCAGTAGATATTTTTTTTTTTTTTTTTGCAATCAAAACTTTATTAAATTTAAGATGACAGACACAAAAATACAAAATTATTAAAATACATAAGACACAAGTGTACATAACATGAAACTAAGGGAAAAGAAAAAAATATATATGCGCCAATACAAATCAAATAAAACAAGACACAAGACAAAGAGGCTGTGTTGTAGGTGTTGTCAAAAGTGACATATAGATCAACAGTATGTGTACAAAATACTACAATCGATTTCCTCGATTGCACAAACAAATATGTTACAATCAATAAAGGCACCCAATGAAAGTGAAGAAATCTACCAACACTCCTGTCTGTCTTTTGTTTAAAAAAAAAAAAATAAATAAATAAATAACACAATGTGATTTAAATGTTTGTTTCTCACAGGTCTTCACTGTTTGGAACACAAAGTGGATGCAAAGGTTCCACTGAGCAAACAGCAGATAGTATTTGACATTTATTCAGGGCCATTGCAGTGTGAAGGTTATCAGTGGAGGTTTTTTTTTTTTTTTTGGCTTGTGCCATATCTGATGACTTTCTCTCTACGAACGTACATTTGAGTTCAAAAGCGCGTCGCTTCCTTCTTTCCAATCTTGTAGTTAGATATCAGCGTCTTCCTGATTCACTTGACTAGCAAATGTCTTCGGGGGCTGCAGACAAATAAGTGTCGCGGAGTGACGTTATACAGCTGTGTCGTGTTTTACATTTACAAGGTTCAGCTTGGTTAGCTGTGAATTAACGTTTGATTAAAACCACACCAGGGCCTGGTTGCGCTAATTCAGAGTCACCACAGCTCGTACATCAAGCTCCCCTGACAACTGACGCAAAGTGGCACAAAGAGGCTACAGTTTCCGTCTGACACAATTGTTATTTCCTGCCTAAATAGCTCATGTGACCATCCGTGGGTGACATGGTCTTAAAATGAGGAGATGTGGGGTGAATTACAATTCCTTGCTTAATCCTCAATCTTAACCCTCAATCTCAAAAATGTGCTGTCCCGATTCTCAGAAAAATAAAGTTGAGGGGCAAGTTTAAGGGCTGTATCGCCCTCAATATTGAGATTTTCCAAGACCACTCTTGTGTTTTCACATAACAAAGATGGCGCCGAAAGCAGCGAAACGAGTATGCTAAAAATTACGTTTTTTTTGTTAATAGAGATATAAAAATGATGAAAACCATTGTATTATCTTAGTTTAGGCCCATATTATGGATTACTGACGTCATTGTTGCGTAACATTTATTTTTATTTTACGATCTTTTGTCAATAGCCGGCCGGTGCGGACAAGCGATCGTTTGCTATGGTTTACTTTTCAATAAGTCGTGGTGTGTGGTAACTGTCAGCTGAATATGTCTGTGGTTGTGGTATTTGTATGAGTATCATCTTATAACTAACTGACAACCTAATAACTTGACTGACAAACGGATGGTAATAAATAATCGTGACGTAAATGTGTTCTTCTTCTTCTTCTTTTTTGGAGTTGACAGACTGGACACAGCTTTCGCGTTATTCTGCCCCCTACAGTCTGAAGACGTATCTGCATTTAAGGGGTGTCCCATTTCTAAGTGACAAAATAACCCTTAACACTTGGTTTTGAGGGTCAGTTAAGATTAAGGGTTGAGCTTGAGGGTTAAGATTGAGGGTTAAGATAGGAATTGGAATTGGCCCGTGATGTGTAGTGAAAGCACATTTGATTTTAATCAGGGATGTACCAATATTAGCATCAGGTATAGGGGCTGATGATGCCCTTGTGTACCTCGTGTATTTGTATTTGTAAAACTACTCCGATATCTGCACTTTATGTGTCTTCGAGTGAGCTGTGCAGGTGTGTGGCAATAAGTGGGTAAGTGGTTTGAAAATACTTTAAGAAAGTGGTTCTCAAACTTTTTATAAAAAGTACTACCTGAGAAAACACTGAGCTCTCAAAGTAGTACCATCAACATCAATGTTAAAATACAGTGGTGTACATAGCAAAGTCAATTTAATTTTCTTAACATATACCTCAGACACTGGTATACAGTATTTAAATTAGATTAAGATGCAGCAGGAGATAAGGTTATCCTTATTATTATCTGATTTAGTATTATTTTCTGTTATTTGTTTCATACGCACTCAAACGTCAAAATTCCTCATAGTAGTAGTAGTTCCAACAGAGGAAGTTTGTGTACCACTGGTGGTTCACGTACCTCACTTTGAGAACCACACTCTTACTGTATGTGTCTTAGTAGGCCGTGGATCTCTGTTATTGTTATTCGGAGAAGCTGTAACTAAAGAAATCCCCCCCCCCCCGGGAATTAATACAGTATTTTACTTACGTATTTAAAGTGAGGAGCCTTCTTATGCAACTATGACGATTCAACAACAGCTGCTATTCACACTTTTTTTGCTTTTACTTCCTGTGTTCCTTGTGTTTTGTTGCAGCTTTGTTGTCGCACCTGTGTATTGTTATTACTAATTAGCTCTCAGTGGATTCAAACCCTGTTTCCCCTTCACTGTCACATGTGTTGCATTATCATTGCAAGCACACAGGTCTGTATTTTCCACTCTCGTTTAAACCTTTGACTCTTGTCTGGATTTTTGTTCGGCTGCTTCTTACGGTGCATTCACGCCAGCCCTTGTTAATTGAGCCCGAGTTTGTTTGCTTAGAAAGTCCAGTTCATTTGGGGAGGTGAGTTATCTATTACAGTATGTTGGCCATAGTTTAATCATATTTACTTTCTAATAAGCCAGTAACACTTTTGTGTTACCGTGAATTTACCAGGGAAATACCCGGTAATTAGGGGACTGTAAAAATTTTTTTTGCCAGTTTATGCAGATGAAGTGTCACGAGGCGTCAGGTTCTGCTAGTGTTTTTGTTTGTTAAGTCAGTTCTTGTTAGTTTATGTTTTAAGTTAAGTTACGTTAAGTTCATGTCACTTTTGATTTTGGGTTTGGATTCACTTCCCCTTTTATTTTGGTAACGTTCACTCTTCCTGTCTCGCTGGCACTTCCTCCACCTTGACACACCTCCCTTAATTCCCTCATGCACTTCACCTGGTGATCCTCAGTAATCACACACACCTGCCTTTGATTCCCTCTCCTCTATATAATGTTCCCATTTCCCCTCATTCTGTGCCAGTGCATCGTTTATGCTGCCCCGAAGAAGTCATCGTTTCATGTCTGTCTCACTAAAGTTTATTCTTGTAGCTCAGTCCTAGTTTTTTTTTTGTTTGGTCCTTTTCTATTTTTGAAGACCCAGATCTCCTGCGGCATTGTTTGTTTCCTTTTTGTTAGAGGAACCAGAGCCGTTTCTAGCTATATGCGGACTATGCAGCTGCATAGGGCCCCGCAGCCACCAGGGGGCCCCCAAGCTTCAAGTTCAGACTCATTTTATTATATTTTTTTAGGATTAGAAGTACCTGTCTTTATTTGCATGTATGCATAATGAATGCATATTCATTACGCATAAACGCATAAAGGCAACATTTCTCGGACTGCGTAATGCTTTAGCCGACTGCGTAACCACGTACACCCCTCTAGCCTTCATACTTCTGCGTCGTGGTGACGGATACGCGCTGCATTTTCCCGCCCGATCAGTAGGGGTCGCTGTGCAAAGTTGTTGGGCTTTTGGCTACAGTGAGCAATGGCGTCCGAGAGAGAAAGAGTGTTGTGTTGAAACAGTGGCCGTTTCTCACTTTTCTGTGTCACACAACGCAGTTTTAAGATAATTTGAGGCGAGAAATTGGCCATTTAGAGTCTAAACATGTGGTTTGTGTATTGTAGATATGACGTATTTATAGTTTGACAGCGACGTTGTCGGCGGTGATCAGCTCCGCCTCTGTGGACGCTCGGTGCGCACTGTGAGCCGGCACAGAGCAGCGTTAGCTCGGCCTGTCCTGAGGACCAATCGCAGCTCTTGCCGTCTCCGTTGTCCCTTGACGGAGTGACGGACACTTAATATTTTGTGCAGTCGGAGACGATGCAGAGACTCTATGACAGGCTCTCCGTCGACGCAGAGGACTCTGTGTAACCTACGCAGTGCACTTTACGAAGGAATAAAAATTGAGCGTAAGAGAGGAACTAAAACCTGGCAACGAGGAAGACAGGAACCCAGACAGAAAGAAAACAACAACAAAAACAACTGTCCAAATAAAAAGCATGAACCACCATCGGGTTAACCCTAACCCTATTGAACCACTGGAACTAATCGATATTAAATTTGGACATGCTGTCAATCAAAGCGCCAGAGCAATCTGACTCATCAACTGTCAGCTCTTGAGTTTCTGCGAGAACGTGTTTTTTTTCTTTACTGTTGCAGAGAAATAGGACATTGAAGGGAGAGGCTCATTACAGTGTGTCGGTCTGTGTCTGATACAGAGATGGGCTTGCAAAAACAAAAAAGATTCTTCGAGGAGACAAGCATCACTGCACCAGCTTTGAAAAGATGAAAACACATTTCCCCAACAATCCGTGCATCATTTACAAAGACGGGCCCATCCATTCACAATAAAAGAAAATACTGTAGTGATGTTCCTTTCAAAGCTGATGCAAGTATGATGTAGACACCTTTTCATTTCTTACTAATGCATGACAGAACAGGTGTGGAAAGTGTCATGTGATGCTCAAATGTGCGGATGGACTGCTGCTTCTTGTGGGGTTGAGAAAAAGCAGAGTGAATGTAAAATGACACATGACATTATACCTTTGATTTACAATCCTGCAATCTTTGCACCATAAAATATGTGTTTTTCTTTTTTGTTACCACTCGGGACTGATGAAACTCTGATGAAATGTATATTTTTCCAAGAAAGAAAGTTGTTGTTCTTCTTTTTTCCACTCTGTTACTAAATTGTTGTAAAAAAATAAAGAAGGCACCATCATTACTACATTACATACAGACTCGTAAGGCCCGATCAGTCACCCACCCTTGTACACAGGTGATAGGTGACAGGTGTACAGCAACACCATTTCTACTTGTCCTAAATGCAGTTGCGGACATGTGATTGGCTGATTTGTGATAGCAAGTGGTTACACAGGTTTACAGTATTGTGGAAAAGTCACCAGTGGGATAATTATTTCTCACTCACTTCATTAAGCCTTGAACACACCTAGACACATTTTGGTGTTTTCGACTTTCACTTTTTCTCATCTTCTTAATTTCTTCATCCTGGGAGTCCTGCACACCTTTTCTTTATATATTCCATCAAAATGTGCTTTTCTAATGTAATAATTATTTTTATTTGATATCTATAATAAGGTCTGATGTTGGTCTAAAAAATTTAATTAAAAAAAATGGTAACACTTTAGATTAGGGAACACCATGTTACAGTCCAGATCTTAGGCTGTAACAATAAATAGGGAGAGACGACAAGGTCCTGTGCAAAACAACGATTTATTTACAAAATTATACAAACAAAAAGAAGTATCAGTTTGTGTAAGCAGGCATGTATGTATGTGTGTGTGTGTGTGTGTGTGTGTGTGTGTGTGTGTGTGTGTGGATGCGTTAACTAAAGAATCAAACAGGAAGCAAGGCCTCTTCAAACAAGGTGTCCAGGTGTGGCTCATCTCTATGATGATGACCCCGCCCCTAGATCTGAAACACAGAAGACAAGCAACATTCTGCCCAACAAGGGTTCATCACAACCATTAAATACATAAGGTGTTAATACATGCTTAATATTTACTAATAACAAATCATCCAAATAGGCCCAATTGTCCGAGCTACAATGAAATCATATCTGTAGAAAACAAGATCTAAATCTACATCTGCAATTCCTTAATCTTTCTCGTGGTTTCATCACAGGGGCTTTAGCATTGAAATACTAAGCAGGCTAAGAAGACGTGTGAATATCACTGACCAAACGTATTAGGCCAAGGGGTGAACAACACACACGTGCCATTATAAGTGACATAATTATAATGACATTGACCTTATAGAGTCTAACAAACTAACATGATAGCTATTGACTTGACTTGACACAAAGCAGCTTATGTATATTACGTGCCTTTTAATTTTCTATGAAACACAATGAACTGTTACATTTATGGCATGTCTTTATTGACATTAATCTTTTTTTTTTTTTAATCAAAAAGAAGCATTGTGGTATAGAGTGAGAAGCAGGAAATATGTACTCTTTTTGAGAGAAGAAAGGGTAAAAATGGTAAATGAGGACAGTGAGAAGAGACACAAATTCCTCTCATCAGTTGCCATGGTGAGAAGCAAACATGACTTTCCATGTGTCAAAAAGAAGCCCATTAGCACAGCAGACGAGAGTGCCCCGTTGCCTTTACCCACAATCCATTTCCAACCCTTTACACTGACATGACATTCCATTGTGTCTAGTTGCCTTTAGGTCCTAACAGAACTCGAAACAAGAATCTGTACTGGATTGAGCTGAGAGTGCATATTTATCATAGCCTGTGGCACCATATAAAAGCAGATGTTAAACTAAAAAGCATGGCATTTTTATTCCAGTGGAGCGACCTTCTAAGATGTAATGTCCTGCACTCAGACTTTTACCATTGCTATATGAATGAGTCTGTGTGGAGGTGTGCTTTTTTGTTAATACAGTACATATTTGGCCACAACACAGTGTAACAGCTAACTTTTTTTAAACATTTTTTTCATGGTTTAGAAGGCAGAAGCTACTCATAGAGGTCAAGCGATTGCTAACAGTGTCTCTATTGAGGCTTTGAAATCAGAGCTTCTGAATCCCTGTAAAGTTAAGGTTTTAAGTCCAAGGTAGAAAGTACTTTGAGTAGTTTTAGACCCCATTCAGACCTATGCATCTTTAATGCATAGAGTTCCACTTTTCCTGTATTAAATTGGAACTTTAATGCAAGACTTTGCGAGACATCCTGATCCTGAGGACTCTTGCAAGGCTGTTTTTTCCGCTAACAGATGGTAGGGGGAGTGGAGATCACAGTGACTCAGAAGCTAGTTTGTAGTTTTGCTTTAAAACATCCATTCTGAGCGATTATCACATACGCTAAGTCCAGGTCCGAACACTCTCATTCCGTCCTGAATGCATACGCAGAGCCAATCACAAAAGCTGCATGCGGTGTTACTTTAAGGGCACATTCAGTCCAAAATTCTGAAATGGGCCTCTGCATTAATGGAACCTATGCATATGCAGTATGCATGATTGCTGAATTGGATATCTGATAGCAACTACTTAGTGGACTTATTTACTCTGATGGCTTGACTTGTATTGTAAACCCAGACGACATCCAAGTTGTCCTTCTCTATGGGTCTTACTGTTTGCCTACTGATGTTGTTCTCAACATCATTTGTCCTATAATCACTATTACTCCTCTGCATGTGATCAAACCATCTCAACCTTGACTCTCTTACTTTATCACCAAACTGTTCAACCCATGAATATGCTAATTTCTGATCATATATAGTTCCCATTTCAAACCACCATTAACAATCCAACATTCACCAACAGCTCTTTATTCAAACCAAGGACACGACCTTCTCACCCACACTCACAGTCTTCCTTATTGATGGCTATACTGCCAGCAGCCATAATGGGTCCTGTGAACTAATTTAACAGACTGCTGGTCACACATGGCAGGAAGAGACCTTTGTGGCTGATCAGTTGTGTCTGATTCTGGAGACAGCATGGAACCAACACTCTCAGTAAATGAGTGGTAGAATGATTTAAGAATCTCACGTCAAAGGTTCTCAGTTTCCTAAGTAGGTATTGCCTCTGATTACATTTCCTCAGGATCTTCTCTGTGTTGGAAGAGAACCTGAGAAGACATTTATACTCCTTCACAACCTCCACTGGCTTCCCCCGAAATGGCGATGGTGACTGCCTCTGCAAGCGGTCTATGCCTCTTAGAAAAGGTTATTGTCATCTATGTTTTCTTAACATAGAGTTCTGAACAGGATCGCTCACGCCATGTGATAAAATCCAACATCCTACATGGGGAGCCATGACATAGCATAGGGACTGAGAGACAGTGGGAGTGCGTAATCAGCAAACTGATTACCTGCTGTCATCAGTGTAGAAAATGTAAAGCAGGGGAGATAAGACAACCTTGTGAGGAGCCAGTGGAGGTGTGTCAGATATTCATTCAGGACCTCAGTGTTTCTGGAATACTATTCCCAGCTGCTTAACACAGTTCCTCAGTGTCCACCCACCAATGTCATCAGGATCGATGGCTGTGTTGATTTTAGTCCTTTATAGAGAAGTCACCAGCTCCTCTCTGCTGAGAGTGATGGGATTTTCACCAGGGTTGAGTGAAAAGGTCAAAGAGTCAAAAAAAACAGTGTTCTAAAATCTGGTGAAGAAACAGTTGAGGTCATTTGGAAGAGATGGACCACATGGCCTTCAACCTGGATGGGCTTACGGCTAGATGGAATGGTGTTCAAGGCTGCCATGTTCTCTGCCAACTCTCCTTTCATCTCCCTATTGACCTGCTTTTGAGATCCCTTTTTCTTGTCAACTATCCTTTGTGGTTCAGTGTTTATTATTCTGAAAAAATTGTGACCTTTTTTGTGTGAATAATGCTGTTATGTCATGTTCGACAGTCCCAGCTAGTGGTGTCAAAGCATCCCTGTAGCCTGTCAATGCTATCTGGAGACCACTGTTTCATTGTTCTTGAATATTTTAATATTTTTGAGTATTAAACTCACCATAGATTTAACCACACTAAACACTTAATCTTCATTTCAAAATTACAGTCATTGTTGCCACGTTATCTTTATTGTCTTCTAGTACTATTTGCATCAAGAAACCTAAAGCATGTCCTCATCTGTCAAACCCATGTACCATCTCACCTCGATTTCCCTTTGTCTTCCTTCTTCTGTTCTTTTTTGAGTGTATTATTTTCTGATCTCATTTAAAATGATTTTTGGACAAAATACGTGTGCTGTTGCTTTCTCTCTCCCTCTACCCCTCCACTCACCTCTCTGCCAGTTGTCCTTCCTAAAAGCTAAAATTTCATTTTACCTCCCAACCAATTTTTTTTTTTTTTCCCACAGCAGCACTTGGTTTTTGAAGTACGCCATTAAAAACAGACCTTGTTATTAGTTTTAACCTTTAACTTAGTTTTATCTGTTTAAAAAGCTGTACTCTCTAGGAGAAAGAGAAGGGACCGACTTCAAAAGAAAAGCACTGTCCATCACCTCTACCTCTTACATCACATCCAACAAGACCACAGCGAGAACACATGTGCACTAGGGTGCATGAAATTTGAATGGGAAATTTTTATTTCAAAAATATCAATTTGGCTGGCATTGCATTTCGTGCCAATTAACATAAAAATGACTTTTGCAAAGTTTTGAAGAATTCCATTGAGATTTAGGGGTGCCAAAAGATTGAGCTGGAAATGTTTAGCACAGTGACGTTTTATACAGTATCATGTTCTATAGGGTTTCGTTTGTTTGCCCTTTGGGCAACTTGGGCATTTCTCAGAATTCAGATTTCAAGATTCTCCATTCATTTGTCCTGTAGACAAAATGAATGGATGTCAATGGGCCTTACGCTGAGTTTTGTGCAGCAGTGATGGATGTCGGACACACATATCAAGTTTAATTGACTTTATTGTTAAACACAAGGGGCGATACTGACACACTTAAAAGAACAAACCCTCTCTAGTGGCTAACTAACAGGGCCGAATCGTAAAAGCTGACACTAACTAAAGCGTAAGATCTGACAACCAGTTGCCGGTGATGATGCCTTCCTCACTGGTGATGCTGGGGCCCAGACTGAAGATCAGGCTGGGCCCCAGAGAGAGCTGGATCCTGGGGTGGGTTGTGTTGTGCAGTGCCTGATAATGAAAAGGATACAAGCTCCAGGATAGTGTTTAAGATCATATCTTAGCATACTTAATATCACTCAATTATGATAAACCATGCTTGCACAAGCCTCAAATTTTAACTGTACATTGTCCAATTTCATTTTTACAATGATAACTTAGTGTTACATCACTACCAGAGTAGCTAGATGTGCTCGCAAAAAATATCTATGTTTAAAATGTGTTGATTTAATACAAGGACAAGGACAGAGTTCAAAATCATATTTTAGCATACTCAATGATCTCTCAATTATGTTAAACCATGGTTGCATAAGTCTCTCATTTGGGCTGTGGGAGTGAAGTATTGTTTTCAGTGGCTCTGTGTGTCTGTCTGTCTGTCTGTCTGTTTGTGCTTCTGCACTTGATAAAAGATGAAATGTACTGAAATGAAGCCCACAATTTAGAGTAGGCCATTTGCCACTGTAATACTTCTTAAACAAACCCATTATTGATCATATGTGGTGTCTATACTCGAAGGCTCAGAGACAGAAAACAATGACAGCCGGAGAAGCTGCTCAAAGCAAGAACATGAATAAAGTGACTGTGACGCAGGTTGTTTAATTATAGGAGATCATGCTTTTATTCACTTTTTACATTTTTCTCTTACTGCCAAAGCAAAGCACTTCTGTGAGAACAGGTACCATGTGATGGACATAAAATAAAATAGCAGCTATTTTAAGTTAAAGTTAAGTTAAAATAAAGGCACTTTTTTTTACAATTTATTTCTGGACCTCCCACCTATACAGGTTTTCATCTACAGTAACGGTGACACAAGCAGCTTCACAACTTTATATATAGCAGCACTTTCAAAGTATTTACAGTGGATTTTAGATCTTTGTGCGGTGTGCAAAGAGTGTCATTATTAGCTACTTCTTTCATTTTGATTGATGCTGAATATTCTGAACAATGAAATCATACGTTTAAAACGAACTATGCAGGTTTTTTTACATAAACTGAACAGCTTTGGAATTTGAAGGTCTTGCAAAAAATCGCTGGCTTTTTGTCAAACACAGAAGCATGCAAAACAGAAACCGACCTGGCATTCTTGCTGTTGCACTTATATGCACTCCCAAATATCTTTGGGATAAACCATTGTCCGTGTACAGCAGCCTGTTGCCAAGTGCAAACGGGACTGGGCTTGTCCGAGGCTTGCCAATTACGAAACGAAACAAAGGCTGGGTTACCCCTGAGCAACGTCCCTACCACCCATAGCTCCCTGAAGTGATGCTCATTGGCTTCCCACAGCTCAT
Source organism: Microchirus variegatus (assembly GCF_963457635.1). Taxonomy (NCBI): domain Eukaryota; kingdom Metazoa; phylum Chordata; class Actinopteri; order Pleuronectiformes; family Soleidae; genus Microchirus; species Microchirus variegatus. Next base: position 30,591,986 of record NC_139807.1, on the reverse strand, counting down.
AATTCTAAATTAATTAATTAAAGCGGAACTAGACCGGAACTTGCAATTAACGCTGTTTTTTAGTGTGTATCTGCGTCATTAACTTGTTTAAGAAGCCCTGAAGTTTCGAAACAAACAGTTCAGCCACTGCTGAGAACGCTGTGTTTTATTGTAATCTCGGGCTCAGCGAGATCTCTGAAAATCCCGTTATGTTACGTAAACATCGGTTCTCCGGAACAGCAGATCGTCCTGCTCCAGGCACTAGTCCGGGCACATCCGGTTGAGTACATTGAACCGCAGAAGAAGAATAACGTCCGTTGTGGAGGTGTTTCGCGAGCGACAGTGTCTTCTGACTCTGGGTCAAAGTCATCAAAGGGACTGCGGCGGGGAGTCGTGAAGAAGCTATTTTTAAAAACTGTTAAAACAATGTTTTGATAATGATTAGCAGTGCATCCACCATTCCAGAGAGGGGAGCTGCGCTTCTGAGAGCGGGTGTGCCGAATGTCACTTCCAGGGTACTGGCCAATCACAACACAGTCTGTCTTCTCAGGCAAGATTTATGTCTGAAATAGCGCGGCTGACAAGTGCTTCAATAAGGACAGATTTCTATCGGCTCGTTTACAGCAACTAGGAGGTTTTTGACCATAAAAACAAGTTAATGTATGTAAGTAGACCTCCGTAACTAACATATATGTGCAACAGGACCACTCTATGTGACCTTTAAATTAATAAAACAAAAAAAATATTGTTATTATCACTGTAGAAAATATACATCTTGATGAAGCAAATGAAAGCCGGGTCACACTTTTTGCATCGGTGTCAGCAGAGGTCTGCTAGGATGCATGTGACGTTGCTTGTCCATGTGGAGAAATCCATGCAGAAAGTTTGAATCATACTCTCGTTTTGGTAAAAAGAGACAGTGGAGAAAACAGTAACTTGAAAAAGTTGTTTTTAAAACCAGAGGAGTAATAAAAATCTGAGGAAAAATAAGAAATGTAACAAGTGAAGATTGTACACATATTACAGGATAACTATACTGGAAGATTGCTATCATTTACACAGTATTGCGCTGTTGTGTTGGCATGTGGTCAGGAAGTATCTTAGCACTCTTATGATCTGTGTCATGGCCTGTATACAGGCTGAGTTTTAGCACAGTCTCTGTACAAGCATCTCCACAGCCTTTAACCCCGATTTGAAAAGACACGTTTAACTCGTTTTTCATTTTTGTAACAGTTCTGGCCAGTAATTGAATCATTTCCTTGATTTTTTTTTTTTCAACCCCAACCACTATGCATTTGTCAAGGCGAGGAATAAACTGTGATGTACAGATAAATGGGAATGATGGTAGACAATGGATGCTGGACAAAAAAAACCATAGAGCGATCGAAGAAAAATTTAATTTATCATGAAAGAACACAACAAACGCAACTATTTGCCGCCTGAAAGCAGTTGGAGTAATCAACCCAGTCCGTGTTCATATTCATCCCACGGATGACCTTAAAAGCATCCATTTTTATAGATGTGTGGTGAAATAATGAGACATGCTTGAGTATGGAGTAAAGGCTCAAAAGAGAAGTCAGTGAAGCAGTTACAAGAAGAAAGAAGAAAACAGGGCAGATAAGGAAAAAAACATCTAAGTGACCACTGGCACATGACTGGACAAGCAAACAACAAAATGCATAATTTGTGCTTTGTGTTGGAACATAAAAGATACAGTTCCACAGAGGATAATGTGTCTCACTTCGTTGAAATCTGAAACGTTGACAGCTTGTACTGAGGCTGAACAGTACAATGGTCAGTGGCTAATGAAGGTACACAAACGGAGGGGATTGTCACAAATGATTTTACATGACAGTAATTGGAAAAAATACTCGGACAGAGAGAGTGAAAGAATGGGTGACTGCATCTCAGTGATGTGAAATCAACCAACCAAACAACATCAAGTGTTTTTCGTGTGAAACCAGAATTAGCTGTTCTGGTTTTACGAATGTATTCAATTTAACTTTACATTTTTTATTTGTACAATTTTTATTTGAAAGTGTGTCAAAGGAGAGAATACAAATGTTGGGTGGATTCCAATTCCTTGCTTAACCCTCAATCTCAAAAATGTGCGCTCCCTCTAGTGCAAGTGCTGTCCCGATTCTCAGAAAAATTAAGTTGAGGGGCAAGTTTAAGGGCTGTATCGCCCTCAATATTGAGATTTTCCGAGACCACCCTTGGGAGCAAGGGCTACCCAGAATGCATTGCGTGTTTTCACATAAGAAAGATGGCGTCGAAAGCAGCGAAGCAAGTGTGATACAAATTAGGTATTTTCTTTGTTAATAGAGATATAAAAATGATGAAAACCATTGTATTATCTTAGTTTAGGCCCATATTATAGATTACTGACGTCTGCGTTGCATCTCCGATTCGACGTCGTAGCAGATACACATCCATTCTAGCCAATGTGTCAAAGTACACTGGTTGCGAACGTCTACATAGGGTTAGTGGATACGCAGCACTTCTGTTTCTGGCGGATAACGCAGCAGAGCCGCATAAATTCAGCAGATCCCACGTTGACACCACATCGTATTTCACTGAAATACATCACAGAAACAATCCTCGCAAGCCCAAGGAGAAAGCGAGCGGACGTGAGACGCAAGCGGTGTAAATTAGCGTAGTTGTGCGGATCAGAACCACATGGCGATGGATGACAGACATTTGACAGTTAATCAGGTAGCCGATGCTTTGCATCTCGGGTGAAAAGAGTGGAGAACATTCTGAACGAACTTGCAGGAGAACTTGACACATTTTGAAGCATATCCAACTGGCTTTCCTAACCCAGGATAATTGTTGGGGCCTACACTTCGAGCTAGAGAAGTAAATATCTGCTGTTAAGGACTTACTTTGACAGGATAAGGATAAGAGGTATATGAGGCTGGCCCCCGCTTGACCACGATAGATGCGCATTGGCCCCAAGATTATTTGAGTTTGAGACCCCTGTTCTATACCAATGGAAGACGTATGTAGACTACCTTGAAATATAAAGCACATTTGGTCAATTTTCACCATTGCATCACGGTCAGTCTGAACTTTTTAGCCCACCCTGGGCCTTAAATACTTGGTGGTGATTGCTGGTGGGCAGGCGGGCTTGGAGTTTGGTGGTGGAGGTGACTGTCAGAGGTCAACAGACCATTGTCTACCATGGCAAACTTCATAGGAGTTGTTAATGTAGGTCAAGAGATGGCTATGATATCCATCATGTCCGCCATCATTGTCGGGTGCACATCTATGGGGAGGACAACCTTGCTACGCTAACTATGCATAAACATTAAGTGATTTTATTGCCTCTGCAACACACGACAAGCGCAAAGCGAAGGAACAAATCCATAATATAGTTTGGCTACATGAACTGTGTTATTGCATTGTCACTGCATTATTATTCAAAGTGAATAAGCAGCATTCCAGATGATGCATTTATCACGCACATGTGAGTCTGCCATAATTGTGACAGCCTCACTTGCTTTATCAGCTCTGATTGAAGAGAAGGTTAAGCATGGAGGAAACAAACATTGTAAAATATTTCCAGGGCTTTAATTCTAAATAACTATTGTCATCCTTACATGGAACACAACCAATTTATCTAGCATGATTGTACTCTGCTTTGATTGCTTTACACTCCAGTTTTGCCATTTACCCTTTCACTCCCATACACTCACACATCTCTACAGCTATAGTCAACTGTATGTGCAGGACTTTTTTCTATCACACATTTTTCATAGCCATTCACATGCTGCCATGGGGTTAAGTGTCTTGCCCAAGGAAAAGATTTTCGTTTGTTAACTAGTGGTGGCTGAACCCACAACCTTCAAGTTAAAAGACGACTCACTCTACATACACCGTAATTTCAACACATAAACAAAACAACTGAATGTGAACGTACAGTCAAATATTTTACAGTGTGGCCAAAGCACATTCATTATGGTTTCACAGAGATAAGGAATAAGATGAGGGACAAATGTGTGCACCTATAATGTGCCAGTCCTGCAAGATTCCAGATGTGTGATTTGAGATGGGAAAATAATCAAGGACATGGTAGTTGAAGTGTCAATTTGTGTTGTTAAATAATTTCAACAATGGAAAGGAGTAAACATTGATGGGAATGAAGGATAATGAGGTGACAAGAGAGATTATAAAAGTACAAAAAAAAAAAAACGAATGAAGAATGTTCTGTTTTGTCAGAATCACATTTGCAGACGAGAAGGACATTTTTGTTTTATCGCAAAGGTTATTTAGTTTTCTCATTTACAGGAACCTGCAGTTACTGTAGAGTCCATAAATCCAAATTAATGAGCTCCCGGAGAAAAAAAAAAAAAAAAACTGCCATCACTCTCGATCCAAACCCCCCTTCATTTGTCAATATCTTTCAATTCATCTTGTGAAACTATGCTGCAGTTTTGGCACTTCTTCAACTGCAGGTGCACTTGTCAAATTTCAATGTTCATAATGCATTAATGCTTTATTTTGAAAGTCCAAACTTGAATGTCTGCAACCAGAGCAATGACAGGCAATTATTATATGCAGTGTACATAATGTAAAGACTCCAATTTAGAGTTTATCTAAAGTGTCCCTTTGGATGAATGGTTCATTTTCTGTCTTTCAGTGTCTAAATTACGACCGCTTATAAGGCAAATGATGAAAAGCCAACCCCTGTATGTCTCGCCTGCTGTAAAAAAAAAATATATATATATATATATATACTCTATATAGTGAGGAAATGTCATGTTGGAATTGGAATAACTGGAATGGCTATGGTGTAAATACTATACAGTGTCCATAGATTTCCAGACTGTTGATAGAGATGTATCTTCTTATAAGATGACTCCCCTGGCATGCTATGCACATTGCATTTCACTACACAGTACATACAGCTCTGTTCAAAGTGACAAAAACATTCACGAAAAATGAAAATTTGACAAAAACTTCATACTATACTATGTCGTCGACCTCAATGTCATACTACACTACTTTGTCCAAAATCTGACAATATTTTTGAAAAAAAGTTTTTGTCCAAAATTTGACCAAAAGGTCATACTATACTATGTCGTTCAAAATCGGTCAATTAAAAAAAAAATAGTTTTAGGTCTTTTTAGGTTTTTTTGAAAAAAAATTTTTAGCCCAAAATGTGACCAAAACGTCATACTATACTATGCCGTTGACCTCAATGTCATACTACACTATTTCGTCCAAAATCTGACCATTTTTTTGAAAAAAAACTTTTGGTCAACAATTTGGCAAAAACTGAGACTGTAGCTCACTATAAGATGTGGAAAAGAGCCAGAATAGCTCAGTTGGGAGAGCGTCAGACTGAAGATCTGAAAGTCCCTGGTTCAATCCTGGATTTTGGCAGGACATGCCAAAGATCATACAATGGTTGCATAGTTTATAAATACACTGTATGATCATAAGATAATGTGTTCAAAAAAGTGCAAACTTGGACTCCAATGTCTTACTATACAATGTCAACCAAAATCTGACAATTTTTTTAGCTCAAAATGTGACCAAAACGTCATTCTATACTATGTCGTCCACCTCAATGTCATACTATACTATTTCGCACAAAATCTGACAATTTTTTTGAAAAAAAAAGTTTTTTCCAAAATTTGACCAAAATGTCATACTATACTATGTCGTCCAAAATGGGAAAATTAAAAAAAAAATTGTTTTAGTCCAAAATGTGACCAAAACGTCATATGATACTATGCCGTTGACCTCAATGTCATACTACACTATTTCGTCCAAAATCTGTGCGCTTTTTAAAAAAAAAACTTTTTGTCCAAAATTTGGCCAAAATGTCATACTATACTATGTCGTCGAAAATCTGACAATTGTTTTTGAAAACATTTTTTTAGCTCAAAATGTGACCAAAACGTCATTCTATACTATGATGTCGACCTCAATGTCATACTATACTATTTCGTCCAAAATCTGACCATTTTTTTGAAAAAAAACTTTTGGTCCAAAATTTGACAAAAACGACATACTATACTATGTCGTCCAAAATCGAATTTTTTTTTGAAATTGTTTTTTTTAGCCTAAAATGTGACCAAAACGTCATACGATACTATTGCGTCGACCTCAACGTCATAGTACACTATTTCGTCCAAAATCTGACCATTTTTTTGAAAAAAAACTTTTGGTCCAAAATTTGACAAAAACTACATACTATACTATGTCGTCCAAAATCTGACAATTTTTTTGAAAAATGTTTTTTTGGTCCAAAACTTGACAAAAACATCATACTGTCCTATGTAGTACGTTAAACTATACTATGTCTCCAAAATATGACCATTTTTGGAGACAAAAAATTTGGTCCAAAATTGGACAAAAACGACATACTATACTATGTCGTCCAAAATCTGACAATTTTTTTGAAAAACGTTTTTTTGGTCCAAAACTTGACAAACACGTCATACTTTACTTTGTAGTACGTCATACTATACTATGTCTCCAAAATGTGACCATTTTTGGAGAAAAAAAATTTGGTCCAAAATTGGACAAAAACGACATACTATACTATGTCGTCCAAAATCTGACAATTTTTTAAAAAACTTTTTTTGGTCCAAAACTTGACAAACACGTCATACTATACTATGTAGTACGTCATACTATACTATGTCTCCAAAATGTGACCATTTTTGGAGAAAAAAAATTTGGTCCAAAATTGGACAAAAACGACATACTATACTATGTCGTCCAAAATCTGAAATTTTTTTTGAAAAACGTTTTTTTGGTCCAATACTTGACAAAAACATCATACTATACTATGTAGTACGTCATACTATACTATGTCTCCAAAATGTGACCATTTTTGGAGAAAAAAAATTTGGTCCAAAATTGGACAAAAACGACATACTATACTATGTCGTCCAAAATCTGACAATTTTTTTGAAAAACTTTTTTTGGTCCAAAACTTGACAAAAACGTCATACTATACTATGTAGTACGTCATACTATACTATGTCTCCAAAATGTGACCATTTTTGGAGAAAAAAAATTTGGTCCAAAATTGGACAAAAACGACATACTATACTATGTCGTCCAAAATCTGACAATTTTTTAAAAAACGTTTTTTTGGTCCAAAACTTGACAAAAACGTCATACTATACTATGTAGTACGTCATACTATACTATGTCTCCAAAATGTGACTATTTTTGGAGAAAAAAAATTTGGTCCAAAATTGGACAAAAACGACATACTATACTATGTCGTCCAAAATCTGACAATTTTTTGGAAAAACGTCTTTTTGGTCCAAAACTTGACAAACACGTCATACTATACTATGTAGTACGTCATACTATACTATGTCTCCAAAATGTGACCATTTTTGGAGAAAAAAAATTTGGTCCAAAATTGGACAAAAACGACATACTATACTATGTCGTCCAAAATCTGACAATTTTTTTGAAAAACGTTTTTTTGGTCCAATACTTGACAAAAACATCATACTATACTATGTAGTACGTCATACTATACTATGTCTCCAAAATGTGACCATTTTTGGAGAAAAAAAATTTGGTCCAAAATTGGACAAAAACGACATACTATACTATGTCGTCCAAAATCTGACAATTTTTTTGAAAAACGTTTTTTTGGTCCAAAATGTGACCAAAACGTCATACTATACTATGTAGTACGTCATACTATACTATGTCTCCAAAATGTGACCATTTTTGGAGAAAAAAATATTTGGTCCAAAATTGGACAAAAACAACATACTATACTATGTCGTCCAAAATCTGACAATTTTTTTGAAAAACGTTTTTTTGGTCCAATACTTGACAAAAACATCATACTATACTATGTAGTACGTCATACTATACTATGTCTCCAAAATGTGACCATTTTTGGAGAAAAAAAATTTGGTCCAAAATTGGACAAAAACGACATACTATACTATGTCGTCCAAAATCTGACAATTTTTTTGAAAAACGTTTTTTTGGTCCAAAGCTTGACAAACACGTCATACTATACTATGTAGTACGTCATACTATACTATGTCTCCAAAATGTGACCATTTTTGGAGAAAAAAAATTTGGTCCAAAATTGGACAAAAACGACATACTATACTATGTCGTCCAAAATCTGACAATTTTTTAAAAAACGTTTTTTTGGTCCAAAACTTGACAAAAACGTCATACTATACTATGTAGTACATCATACTATACTATGTCTCCAAAATGTGACCATTTTTGGAGAAAAAAAATTTGGTCCAGAATTGGACAAAAACGACATACTATACTATGTCGTCCAAAATCTGACAATTTTTTTGAAAAACGTTTTTTTGGTCCAAAATGTGACCAAAACGTCATACTATACTATGTAGTACGTCATACTATACTATGTCTCCAAAATGTGACCATTTTTGGAGAAAAAAATATTTGGTCCAAAATTGGACAAAAACAACATACTATACTATGTCGTCCAAAATCTGACAATTTTTTTGAAAAACGTTTTTTTGGTCCAATACTTGACAAAAACATCATACTATACTATGTAGTACGTCATACTATACTATGTCTCCAAAATGTGACCATTTTTGGAGAAAAAAAATTTGGTCCAAAATTGGACAAAAACGACATACTATACTATGTCGTCCAAAATCTGACAATTTTTTTGAAAAACGTTTTTTTGGTCCAAAGCTTGACAAACACGTCATACTATACTATGTAGTACGTCATACTATACTATGTCTCCAAAATGTGACCATTTTTGGAGAAAAAAAATTTGGTCCAAAATTGGACAAAAACGACATACTATACTATGTCGTCCAAAATCTGACAATTTTTTAAAAAACTTTTTTTGGTCCAAAACTTGACAAAAACGTCATACTATACTATGTAGTACATCATACTATACTATGTCTCCAAAATGTGACCATTTTTGGAGAAAAAAAATTTGGTCCAGAATTGGACAAAAACGACATACTATACTATGTCGTCCAAAATCTGACAATTTTTTTGAAAAACGTTTTTTTGGTCCAAAATGTGACCAAAACGTCATACTATACTATGTAGTACGTCATACTATACTATGTCTCCAAAATGTGACCATTTTTGGAGAAAAAAATATTTGGTCCAAAATTGGACAAAAACAACATACTATACTATGTCGTCCAAAATCTGACAATTTTTTTGAAAAACGTTTTTTTGGTCCAATACTTGACAAAAACATCATACTATACTATGTAGTACGTCATACTATACTATGTCTCCAAAATGTGACCATTTTTGGAGAAAAAAAATTTGGTCCAAAATTGGACAAAAACGACATACTATACTATGTCGTCCAAAATCTGACAATTTTTTTGAAAAACGTTTTTTTGGTCCAAAGCTTGACAAACACGTCATACTATACTATGTAGTACGTCATACTATACTATGTCTCCAAAATGTGACCATTTTTGGAGAAAAAAAATTTGGTCCAAAATTGGACAAAAACGACATACTATACTATGTCGTCCAAAATCTGACAATTTTTTAAAAAACGTTTTTTTGGTCCAAAACTTGACAAAAACGTCATACTATACTATGTAGTACATCATACTATACTGTCTCCAAAATGTGACCATTTTTGGAGAAAAAAAATTTGGTCCAGAATTGGACAAAAACGACATACTATACTATGTCGTCCAAAATCTGACAATTTTTTTGAAAAACGTTTTTTTGGTCCAAAATGTGACCAAAACGTCATACTATACTATGTAGTACGTCATACTATACTATGTCTCCAAAATGTGACCATTTTTGGAGAAAAAAAATTTGGTCCAAAATTGGACAAAAACGACATACTATACATTGTCGTCCAAAATCTGACAATTTTTTTGAAAAACGTTTTTTTGGTCCAATACTTGACAAAAACATCATACTATACTATGTAGTACGTCATACTATACTATGTCTCCAAAATGTGACCATTTTTGGAGAAAAAAAATTTGGTCCAAAATTGGACAAAAACGACATACTATACTATGTCGTCCAAAATCTGACAATTTTTTTGAAAAACGTTTTTTTGGTCCAAAACTTGACAAACACGTCATACTATACTATGTCTCCAAAATGTGACCATTTTTGGAGAAAAAAAATTTGGTCCAGAATTGGACAAAAACGACATACTATACTATGTCGTCCAAAATCTGACAATTTTTTTGAAAAACGTTTTTTTGGTCCAAAACTTGACAAAGACGTCATACTATACTATGTAGTACGTTATACTATACTATGTCTCCAAAATGTGACCATTTTTGGAGAAAAAAAATTTGGTCCAGAATTGGACAAAAACGACATACTATACTATGTCGTCCAAAATCTGACAATTTTTTTGAAAAACGTTTTTTTGGTCCAATACTTGACAAAAACATCATACTATACTATGTAGTACGTCATACTATACTATGTCTCCAAAATGTGACCATTTTTGGAGAAAAAAAATTTGGTCCAAAATTGGACAAAAATGACATACTATACTATGTCGTCCAAAATCTGACAATTTTTTTGAAAAACGTTTTTTTGGTCCAAAGCTTGACAAACACGTCATACTATACTATGTAGTACGTCATACTATACTATGTCGTCCAAAATCTGACAATTTTTTAAAAAACGTTTTTTTGGTCCAAAACTTGACAAAAACGTCATACTATACTATGTAGTACATCATACTATACTATGTCTCCAAAATGTGACCATTTTTGGAGAAAAAAATTTGGTCCAGAATTGGACAAAAACGACATACTATACTATGTCGTCCAAAATCTGACAATTTTTTTGAAAAACGTTTTTTTGGTCCAAAATGTGACCAAAACGTCATACTATACTATGCAGTACGTCATACTATACTATGTCTCCAAAATGTGACCATTTTTGGAGAAAAAAAATTTGGTCCAAAATTGGACAAAAACGACATTTTGTCGTCCAAAATCTGACAATTTTTTTGAAAAACGTTTTTTTGGTCCAATACTTGACAAAAACATCATACTATACTATGTAGTACGTCATACTATACTATGTCTCCAAAATGTGACCATTTTTGGAGAAAAAAAATTTGGTCCAAAATTGGACAAAAACGACATACTATACTATGTCGTCCAAAATCTGACAATTTTTTTGAAAAACGTTTTTTTGGTCCAAAACTTGACAAACACGTCATACTATACTATGTCTCCAAAATGTGACCATTTTTGGAGAAAAAAAATTTGGTCCAAAATTGGACAAAAACGACATACTATACTATGTCGTCCAAAATCTGACAATTTTTTTGAAAAACGTTTTTTTGGTCCAAAACTTGACAAAGACGTCATACTATACTATGTAGTACGTTATACTATACTATGTCTCCAAAATGTGACCATTTTTGGAGAAAAAAAATTTGGTCCAAAATTGGACAAAAACGACATACTATACTATGTCGTCCAAAATCTGACAATTTTTTTGAAAAACGTTTTTTTGGTCCAATACTTGACAAAAACATCATACTATACTCTGTAGTACGTCATACTATACTATGTCTCCAAAATGTGACCATTTTTGGAGAAAAAAAATTTGGTCCAAAATTGGACAAAAACGACATACTATACTATGTCGTCCAAAATCTGACAATTTTTTAAAAAACGTTTTTTTGGTCCAAAACTTGACAAAAACGTCATACTATACTATGTAGTACATCATACTATACTATGTCTCCAAAATGTGACCATTTTTGGAGAAAAAAAATTTGGTCCAGAATTGGACAAAAACGACATACTATACTATGTCGTCCAAAATCTGACAATTTTTTTGAAAAACGTTTTTTTGGTCCAAAATGTGACCAAAACGTCATACTATACTATGTAGTACGTCATACTATACTATGTCTCCAAAATGTGACCATTTTTGGAGAAAAAAAATTTGGTCCAAAATTGGACAAAAACGACATACTATACTATGTCGTCCAAAATCTGACAATTTTTTTGAAAAACGTTTTTTTGGTCCAATACTTGACAAACACATCATACTATACTATATGTAGTACGTCATACTATACTATGTCTCCAAAATGTGACCATTTTTGGAGAAAAAAAATTTGGTCCAGAATTGGACAAAAACGACATACTATACTATGTCGTCCAAAATCTGACAATTTTTTTGAAAAACGTTTTTTTGGTCCAAAATGTGACCAAAACGTCATACTATACTATGTAGTACGTCATACTATACTATGTCTCCAAAATGTGACCATTTTTGGAGAAAAAAAATTTGGTCCAAAATTGGACAAAAACGACATACTATACTATGTCGTCCAAAATCTGACAATTTTTTTGAAAAACGTTTTTTTGGTCCAAAGCTTGACAAACACGTCATACTATACTATGTAGTACGTCATACTATACTATGTCTCCAAAATGTGACCATTTTTGGAGAAAAAAAATTTGGTCCAAAATTGGACAAAAACGACATACTATACTATGTCGTCCAAAATCTGACAATTTTTTAAAAAACGTTTTTTTGGTCCAAAACTTGACAAAAACGTCATACTATACTATGTAGTACATCATACTATACTATGTCTCCAAAATGTGACCATTTTTGGAGAAAAAAAATTTGGTCCAGAATTGGACAAAAACGACATACTATACTATGTCGTCCAAAATCTGACAATTTTTTTGAAAAACGTTTTTTTGGTCCAAAATGTGACCAAAACGTCATACTATACTATGTAGTACGTCATACTATACTATGTCTCCAAAATGTGACCATTTTTGGAGAAAAAAAATTTGGTCCAAAATTGGACAAAAACGACATACTATACTATGTCGTCCAAAATCTGACAATTTTTTTGAAAAACGTTTTTTTGGTCCAAAACTTGACAAAGACGTCATACTATACTATGTAGTACGTTATACTATACTATGTCTCCAAAATGTGACCATTTTTGGAGAAAAAAAATTTGGTCCAAAATTGGACAAAAACGACATACTATACTATGTCGTCCAAAATCTGACAATTTTTTTGAAAAACGTTTTTTTGGTCCAAAGCTTGACAAACACGTCATACTATACTATGTAGTACGTCATACTATACTATGTCTCCAAAATGTGACCATTTTTGGAGAAAAAAAATTTGGTCCAGAATTGGACAAAAATGACATACTATACTATGTCGTCCAAAATCTGACAATTTTTTTGAAAAACGTTTTTTTGGTCCAACACTTGACAAAAACATCATACTATACTATGTAGTACGTCATACTATACTATGTCTCCAAAATGTGACCATTTTTGGAGAAAAAAAATTTGGTCCAGAATTGGACAAAAACGACATACTATACTATGTCGTCCAAAATCTGACCATTTTTTTGAAAAACGTTTTTTTGGTCCAAAATGTGACCAAAACATCATACTATACTATGTAGTACGTCATACTATACTATGTCTCCAAAATGTGACCATTTTTGGAGAAAAAAAATTTGGTCCAAAATTGGACAAAAACGACATACTATACTATGTCGTCCAAAATCTGACAATTTTTTTGAAAAACGTTTTTTTGGTCCAATACTTGACAAAAACATCATACTATACTATGTAGTACGTCATACTATACTATGTCTCCAAAATGTGACCATTTTTGGAGAAAAAAAATTTGGTCCAAAATTGGACAAAAACGACATACTATACTATGTCGTCCAAAATCTGACCATTTTTTTGAAAAACGTTTTTTTGGTCCAAAACTTGACAAACACGTCATACTATACTATGTAGTACGTCATACTATACTATGTCTCCAAAATGTGACCATTTTTGGAGAAAAAAAATTTGGTCCAAAATTGGACAAAAACGACATACTATACTATGTCGTCCAAAATCTGACAATTTTTTTGAAAAACGTTTTTTTGGTCCAAAACTTGACAAAGACGTCATACTATACTATGTAGTACGTTATACTATACTATGTCTCCAAAATGTGACCATTTTTGGAGAAAAAAAATTTGGTCCAAAATTGGACAAAAACGACATACTATACTATGTCGTCCAAAATCTGACAATTTTTTTGAAAAACGTTTTTTTGGTCCAATACTTGACAAAAACATCATACTATACTATGTAGTACGTCATACTATACTATGTCTCCAAAATGTGACCATTTTTGGAGAAAAAAAATTTGGTCCAAAATTGGACAAAAACGACATACTATACTATGTCGTCCAAAATCTGACAATTTTTTTGAAAAACGTTTTTTTGGTCCAAAGCTTGACAAACACGTCATACTATACTATGTAGTACGTCATACTATACTATGTCTCCAAAATGTGACCATTTTTGGAGAAAAAAAATTTGGTCCAAAATTGGACAAAAACGACATACTATACTATGTCGTCCAAAATCTGACAATTTTTAAAAAACGTTTTTTTGGTCCAAAATGTGACCAAAACGTCATACTATACTATGGTGGCGACCTCAACGTCATAGTACAGTATTTCGTCCAAAATCTGACCATTTTCTTGAAAAAAAAAAACTTTTGGTCAACAATTTGGCAAAAAGTGACACTGTAGCTCACTATCACTTGTGGATAAGAGCCGAAATAGCTCAGTTGGGAGAGCGTCAGACTGAAGATCTGAAGGTCCCTGGTTCAATCCCGGGTTTCGGCAGGACAAGCCAAAGGTCATACAATGTTTGCACAGTTTATAAATACACTGTATGGTCATGAGATAATATGTTTAAAAAGGTGCAAACTTTGACACAAATGTCATACTATACTATGTCGTCCAAAATCTGACAATTTTTTAAAAAACGTTTTTTTGGTCCAAAACTTGACAAACACGTCATACTATACTATGTAGTACGTCATACTATACTATGTCTCCAAAATGTGACCATTTTTGGAGAAAAAAAATTTGGTCCAAAATTGGACAAAAACGACATACTATACTATGTCGTCCAAAATCTGACAATTTTTTTGAAAAACGTTTTTTTGGTCCAAAACTTGACAAACACGTCATACTATACTATGTAGTACGTCATACTATACTATGTCTCCAAAATGTGACCATTTTTGGAGAAAAAAAATTTGGTCCAAAATTGGACAGAAACGACATACTATACTATGTCGTCCAAAATCTGACAATTTTTTTGAAAAACGTTTTTTTGGTCCAATACTTGACAAAAACATCATACTATACTATGTAGTACGTCATACTATACTATGTCTCCAAAATGTGAACATTTTTGGAGAAAAAAAATTTGGTCCAAAATTGGACAAAAACGACATACTATACTATGTCGTCCAAAATCTGACAATTTTTTTGAAAAACGTTTTTTTGGTCCAAAACTTGACAAACACGTCATACTATACTATGTAGTACGTTATACTATACTATGTCTCCAAAATGTGAACATTTTTGGAGAAAAAAAATTTGGTCCAAAATTGGACAAAAACGACATACTATACTATGTCGTCCAAAATCTGACAATTTTTTTGAAAAACGTTTTTTTGGTCCAAAACTTGACAAAGACGTCATACTATACTATGTAGTACATTATACTATACTATGTCTCCAAAATGTGACCATTTTTGGAGAAAAAAAATTTGGTCCAAAATTGGACAAAAACGACATACTATACTATGTCGTCCAAAATCTGACAATTTTTTTGAAAAACGTTTTTTTGGTCCAAAACTTGACAAACACGTCATACTATACTATGTAGTACGTTATACTATACTATGTCTCCAAAATGTGAACATTTTTGGAGAAAAAAAATTTGGTCCAAAATTGGACAAAAACGACATACTATACTATGTCGTCCAAAATCTGACAATTTTTTTGAAAAACGTTTTTTTGGTCCAAAACTTGACAAAGACGTCATACTATACTATGTAGTACATTATACTATACTATGTCTCCAAAATGTGACCATTTTTGGAGAAAAAAAATTTGGTCCAAAATTGGACAAAAACGACATACTATACTATGTCGTCCAAAATCTGACAATTTTTTTGAAAAACGTTTTTTTGGTCCAAAATGTGACCAAAACGTCATACTATACCATGTAGTACGTCATACTATACTATGTCTCCAAAATGTGACCATTTTTGGAGAAAAAAAATTTGGTCCAAAATTGGACAAAAACGACATACTATACTATGTCGTCCAAAATCTGACAATTTTTTTGAAAAACGTTTTTTTGGTCCAAAGCTTGACAAACACGTCATACTATACTATGTAGTACGTCATACTATACTATGTCTCCAAAATGTGACCATTTTTGGAGAAAAAAAATTTGGTCCAAAATTGGACAAAAACGACATACTATACTATGTCGTCCAAAATCTGACAATTTTTTAAAAAACGTTTTTTTGGTCCAAAACTTGACAAAAACGTCATACTATACTATGTAGTACATCATACTATACTATGTCTCCAAAATGTGACCATTTTTGGAGAAAAAAAATTTGGTCCAGAATTTGACAAAAACGACATACTATACTATGTCGTCCAAAATCTGACAATTTTTTTGAAAAACGTTTTTTTGGTCCAAAACTTGACAAAGACGTCATACTATACTATGTAGTACGTTATACTATACTATGTCTCCAAAATGTGACCATTTTTGGAGAAAAAAAATTTGGTCCAAAATTGGACAAAAACGACATACTATACTATGTCGTCCAAAATCTGACAGTTTTTTTGGTCCAAAGCTTGACAAACACGTCATACTATACTATGTAGTACGTCATACTATACTATGTCTCCAAAATGTGACCATTTTTGGAGAAAAAAAATTTGGTCCAGAATTGGACAAAAACGACATACTATACTATGTCGTCCAAAATCTGACAATTTTTTTGAAAAACGTTTTTTTGGTCCAATACTTGACAAAAACATCATACTATACTATGTAGTACGTCATACTATACTATGTCTCCAAAATGTGACCATTTTTGGAGAAAAAAAATTTGGTCCAGAATTGGACAAAAACGACATACTATACTATGTCGTCCAAAATCTGACCATTTTTTTGAAAAACGTTTTTTTGGTCCAAAATGTGACCAAAACATCATACTATACTATGTAGTACGTCATACTATACTATGTCTCCAAAATGTGACCATTTTTGGAGAAAAAAAATTTGGTCCAAAATTGGACAAAAACGACATACTATACTATGTCGTCCAAAATCTGACAATTTTTTTGAAAAACTTTTTTTGGTCCAATACTTGACAAAAACATCATACTATACTATGTAGTACGTCATACTATACTATGTCTCCAAAATGTGACCATTTTTGGAGAAAAAAAATTTGGTCCAAAATTGGACAAAAACGACATACTATACTATGTCGTCCAAAATCTGACCATTTTTTTGAAAAACGTTTTTTTGGTCCAAAACTTGACAAACACGTCATACTATACTATGTAGTACGTCATACTATACTATGTCTCCAAAATGTGACCATTTTTGGAGAAAAAAAATTTGGTCCAAAATTGGACAAAAACGACATACTATACTATGTCGTCCAAAATCTGACAATTTTTTTGAAAAACGTTTTTTTGGTCCAAAACTTGACAAAGACGTCATACTATACTATGTAGTATGTTATACTATACTATGTCTCCAAAATGTGACCATTTTTGGAGAAAAAAAATTTGGTCCAAAATTGGACAAAAACGACATACTATACTATGTCGTCCAAAATCTGACAATTTTTTTGAAAAACGTTTTTTTGGTCCAATACTTGACAAAAACATCATACTATACTATGTAGTACGTCATACTATACTATGTCTCCAAAATGTGACCATTTTTGGAGAAAAAAAATTTGGTCCAAAATTGGACAAAAACGACATACTATACTATGTCGTCCAAAATCTGACAATTTTTTTGAAAAACGTTTTTTTGGTCCAAAGCTTGACAAACACGTCATACTATACTATGTAGTACGTCATACTATACTATGTCTCCAAAATGTGACCATTTTTGGAGAAAAAAAATTTGGTCCAAAATTGGACAAAAACGACATACTATACTATGTCGTCCAAAATCTGACAATTTTTAAAAAACGTTTTTTTGGTCCAAAATGTGACCAAAACGTCATACTATACTATGGTGGCGACCTCAACGTCATAGTACAGTATTTCGTCCAAAATCTGACCATTTTCTTGAAAAAAAAAAACTTTTGGTCAACAATTTGGCAAAAAGTGACACTGTAGCTCACTATCACTTGTGGAAAAGAGCCGAAATAGCTCAGTTGGGAGAGCGTCAGACTGAAGATCTGAAGGTCCCTGGTTCAATCCTGGGTTTCGGCAGGACAAGCCAAAGGTCATACAATGTTTGCACAGTTTATAAATACACTGTATGGTCATGAGATAATATGTTCAAAAAGGTGCAAACTTTGACACAAATGTCATACTATACTATGTCGTCCAAAATCTGACAATTTTTTAAAAAACGTTTTTTTGGTCCAAAACTTGACAAACACGTCATACTATACTATGTAGTACGTCATACTATACTATGTCTCCAAAATGTGACCATTTTTGGAGAAAAAAAATTTGGTCCAAAATTGGACAAAAACGACATACTATACTATGTCGTCCAAAATCTGACAATTTTTTTGAAAAACGTTTTTTTGGTCCAAAACTTGACAAACACGTCATACTATACTATGTAGTACGTCATACTATACTATGTCTCCAAAATGTGACCATTTTTGGAGAAAAAAAATTTGGTCCAAAATTGGACAGAAACGACATACTATACTATGTCGTCCAAAATCTGACAATTTTTTTGAAAAACGTTTTTTTGGTCCAAAACTTGACAAAAACATCATACTATACTATGTAGTACGTCATACTATACTATGTCTCCAAAATGTGACCATTTTTGGAGAAAAAAAATTTGGTCCAGAATTGGACAAAAACGACATACTATACTATGTCGTCCAAAATCTGACAATTTTTTTGAAAAACGTTTTTTTGGTCCAAAATGTGACCAAAACGTCATACTATACTATGCAGTATGTCATACTATACTATGTCTCCAAAATGTGACCATTTTTGGAGAAAAACAATTTGGTCCAAAATTGGACAAAAACGACATACTATACTATGTCGTCCAAAATCTGACAATTTTTTTGAAAAACGTTTTTTTGGTCCAAAACTTGACAAAAACGTCATACTATACTATGTAGTACGTTATACTATACTATGTCTCCAAAATGTGAACATTTTTGGAGAAAAAAAATTTGGTCCAAAATTGGACAAAAACGACATACTATACTATGTCGTCCAAAATCTGACAATTTTTTTGAAAAACGTTTTTTTGGTCCAAAACTTGACAAAGACGTCATACTATACTATGTAGTACGTTATACTATACTATGTCTCCAAAATGTGAACATTTTTGGAGAAAAAAAATTTGGTCCAAAATTGGACAAAAACGACATACTATACTATGTCGTCCAAAATCTGACAATTTTTTTGAAAAACGTTTTTTTGGTCCAAAACTTGACAAAGACGTCATACTATACTATGTAGTACATTATACTATACTATGTCTCCAAAATGTGACCATTTTTGGAGAAAAAAAATTTGGTCCAAAATTGGACAAAAACGACATACTATACTATGTCGTCCAAAATCTGACAATTTTTTTGAAAAACGTTTTTTTGGTCCAAAATGTGACCAAAACGTCATACTATACTATGTAGTACGTCATACTATACTATGTCTCCAAAATGTGACCATTTTTGGAGAAAAAAAATTTGGTCCAAAATTGGACAAAAACGACATACTATACTATGTCGTCCAAAATCTGACAATTTTTTTGAAAAACGTTTTTTTGGTCCAAAACTTGACAAAGACGTCATACTATACTATGTAGTACGTTATACTATACTATGTCTCCAAAATGTGACCATTTTTGGAGAAAAAAAATTTGGTCCAAAATTGGACAAAAACGACATACTATACTATGTCGTCCAAAATCTGACAGTTTTTTTGGTCCAAAGCTTGACAAACACGTCATACTATACCATGTAGTACGTCATACTATACTATGTCTCCAAAATGTGACCATTTTTGGAGAAAAAAAATTTGGTCCAGAATTGGACAAAAACGACATACTATACTATGTCGTCCAAAATCTGACAATTTTTAAAAAACGTTTTTTTGGTCCAAAATGTGACCAAAACGTCATACTATACTATGGTGGCGACCTCAACGTCATAGTACAGTATTTCGTCCAAAATCTGACCATTTTCTTGAAAAAAAAAAACTTTTGGTCAACAATTTGGCAAAAAGTGACACTGTAGCTCACTATCACTTGTGGAAAAGAGCCGAAATAGCTCAGTTGGGAGAGCGTCAGACTGAAGATCTGAAGGTCCCTGGTTCAATCCTGGGTTTCGGCAGGACAAGCCAAAGGTCATACAATGTTTGCACAGTTTATAAATACACTGTATGGTCATGAGATAATATGTTCAAAAAGGTGCAAACTTTGACACAAATGTCATACTATACTATGTCGTCCAAAATCTGACAATTTTTTAAAAAACGTTTTTTTGGTCCAAAACTTGACAAACACGTCATACTATACTATGTAGTACGTCATACTATACTATGTCTCCAAAATGTGACCATTTTTGGAGAAAAAAAATTTGGTCCAAAATTGGACAAAAACGACATACTATACTATGTCGTCCAAAATCTGACAATTTTTTTGAAAAACGTTTTTTTGGTCCAAAACTTGACAAACACGTCATACTATACTATGTAGTACGTCATACTATACTATGTCTCCAAAATGTGACCATTTTTGGAGAAAAAAAATTTGGTCCAAAATTGGACAGAAACGACATACTATACTATGTCGTCCAAAATCTGACAATTTTTTTGAAAAACGTTTTTTTGGTCCAATACTTGACAAAAACATCATACTATACTATGTAGTACGTCATACTATACTATGTCTCCAAAATGTGACCATTTTTGGAGAAAAAAAATTTGGTCCAGAATTGGACAAAAACGACATACTATACTATGTCGTCCAAAATCTGACAATTTTTTTGAAAAACGTTTTTTTGGTCCAAAATGTGACCAAAACGTCATACTATACTATGCAGTATGTCATACTATACTATGTCTCCAAAATGTGACCATTTTTGGAGAAAAACAATTTGGTCCAAAATTGGACAAAAACGACATACTATACTATGTCGTCCAAAATCTGACAATTTTTTTGAAAAACGTTTTTTTGGTCCAATGCTTGACAAAAACATCATACTATACTATGTAGTACGTCATACTATACTATGTCTCCAAAATGTGAACATTTTTGGAGAAAAAAAATTTGGTCCAAAATTGGACAAAAACGACATACTATACTATGTCGTCCAAAATCTGACAATTTTTTTGAAAAACGTTTTTTTGGTCCAAAACTTGACAAACACGTCATACTATACTATGTAGTACGTTATACTATACTATGTCTCCAAAATGTGAACATTTTTGGAGAAAAAAAATTTGGTCCAAAATTGGACAAAAACGACATACTATACTATGTCGTCCAAAATCTGACAATTTTTTTGAAAAACGTTTTTTTGGTCCAAAACTTGACAAACACGTCATACTATACTATGTAGTACGTTATACTATACTATGTCTCCAAAATGTGAACATTTTTGGAGAAAAAAAATTTGGTCCAAAATTGGACAAAAACGACATACTATACTATGTCGTCCAAAATCTGACAATTTTTTTGAAAAACGTTTTTTTGGTCCAAAACTTGACAAACACGTCATACTATACTATGTAGTACGTCATACTATACTATGTCTCCAAAATGTGACCATTTTTGGAGAAAAAAAATTTGGTCCAAAATTGGACAGAAACGACATACTATACTATGTCGTCCAAAATCTGACAATTTTTTCGAAAAACGTTTTTTTGGTCCAAAGCTTGACAAAAACATCATACTATACTATGTAGTACGTCATACTATACTATGTCTCCAAAATGTGACCATTTTTGGAGAAAAACAATTTGGTCCAAAATTGGACAAAAACGACATACTATACTATGTCGTCCAAAATCTGACAATTTTTTTGAAAAACGTTTTTTTGGTCCAATGCTTGACAAAAACATCATACTATACTATGTAGTACGTCATACTATACTATGTCTCCAAAATGTGACCATTTTTGGAGAAAAAAAATTTGGTCCAAAATTGGACAAAAACGACATACTATACTATGTCGTCCAAAATCTGACAATTTTTTTGAAAAACGTTTTTTTGGTCCAAAACTTGACAAAAACGTCATACTATCCTATGTAGTACGTTATACTATACTATGTCTCCAAAATGTGAACATTTTTGGAGAAAAAAAATTTGGTCCAAAATTGGACAAAAACGACATACTATACTATGTCGTCCAAAATCTGACAATTTTTTTGAAAAACGTTTTTTTGGTCCAAAACTTGACAAAGACGTCATACTATACTATGTAGTACGTTATACTATACTATGTCTCCAAAATGTGAACATTTTTGGAGAAAAAAAATTTGGTCCAAAATTGGACAAAAACGACATACTATACTATGTCGTCCAAAATCTGACAATTTTTTTGAAAAACGTTTTTTTGGTCCAAAACTTGACAAAGACGTCATACTATACTATGTAGTACGTTATACTATACTATGTCTCCAAAATGTGACCATTTTTGGAGAAAAAAAATTTGGTCCAAAATTGGACAAAAACGACATACTATACTATGTCGTCCAAAATCTGACAATTTTTTTGAAAAACGTTTTTTTGTTTCAATACTTGACAAAAACATCATACTATACTATGTAGTACGTCATACTATACTATGTCTCCAAAATGTGACCATTTTTGGAGAAAAAAAATTTGGTCCAAAATTGGACAAAAACGACATACTATACTATGTCGTCCAAAATCTGACAATTTTTTTGAAAAACGTTTTTTTGGTCCAAAGCTTGACAAACACGTCATACTATACTATGTAGTACGTCATACTATACTATGTCTCCAAAATGTGACCATTTTTGGAGAAAAAAAATTTGGTCCAAAATTGGACAAAAACGACATACTATACTATGTCGTCCAAAATCTGACAATTTTTTAAAAAACGTTTTTTTGGTCCAAAACTTGACAAAAACGTCATACTATACTATGTAGTACATCATACTATACTATGTCTCCAAAATGTGACCATTTTTGGAGAAAAAAAATTTGGTCCAGAATTGGACAAAAACGACATACTATACTATGTCGTCCAAAATCTGACAATTTTTTTGAAAAACGTTTTTTTGGTCCAAAATGTGACCAAAACGTCATACTATACTATGTAGTACGTCATACTATACTATGTCTCCAAAATGTGACAATTTTTGGAGAAAAAAAATTTGGTCCAAAATTGGACAAAAACGACATACTATACTATGTCGTCCAAAATCTGACAATTTTTTTGAAAAACGTTTTTTTGGTCCAACACTTGACAAAGACGTCATACTATACTATGTAGTACGTCATACTATACTATGTCTCCAAAATGTGACCATGGAGAAAAAAAATTTGGTCCAAAATTGGACAAAAACGACATACTATACTATGTCGTCCAAAATCTGACAATTTTTTAAAAAACGTTTTTTTGGTCCAAAATGTGACCAAAACGTCATACTATACTATGTAGTACATCATACTATACTATGTCTCCAAAATGTGACCATTTTTGGAGAAAAAAAATTTGGTCCAGAATTGGACAAAAACGACATACTATACTATGTCGTCCAAAATCTGACAATTTTTTTGAAAAACGTTTTTTTGGTCCAATGCTTGACAAAAACATCATACTATACTATGTAGTACGTCATACTATACTATGTCTCCAAAATGTGACCATTTTTGGAGAAAAAAAATTTGGTCCAAAATTGGACAAAAACGACATACTATACTATGTCGTCCAAAATCTGACAATTTTTTTGAAAAACGTTTTTTTGGTCCAAAACTTGACAAAAACGTCATACTATCCTATGTAGTACGTTATACTATACTATGTCTCCAAAATGTGAACATTTTTGGAGAAAAAAAATTTGGTCCAAAATTGGACAAAAACGACATACTATACTATGGCGTCCAAAATCTGACAATTTTTTTGAAAAACGTTTTTTTGGTCCAAAATGTGACCAAAACGTCATACTATACTATGGTGGCGACCTCAATGTCATAGTACAGTATTTCGTCCAAAATCTGACCATTTTCTTGAAAAAAAAAAACTTTTGGTCAACAATTTGGCAAAAAGTGACACTGTAGCTCACTATCAATCTTGGAAAAGAGCCAAAATAGCTCAGTTGGGAGAGCGTCAGACTGAAGATCTGAAGGTCCCTGGTTCAATCCCGGGTTTCGGCAGGACAAGCCAAAGGTCATACAATGGTTGCACAGTTTATAAAAACACTGTATGGTCATAAGATAATGTGTTCAAAAAAGTGCAAACTTTGACTCAAATGTCATACTATACTATGTCGTCCAAAATCTGACCATTTTTTTGAAAAACGTTTTTTTGGTCCAAAACTTGACAAAAACGTCATACTATCCTATGTAGTATGTTATACTATACTATGTCTCCAAAATGTGACCATTTTTGGAGAAAAAAAATTTGGTCCAAAATTGGACAAAAACGACATACTATACTATGTAGTACATCATACTATACTATGTCTCCAAAATGTGACCATTTTTGGAGAAAAAAAATTTGGTCCAAAATTGGACAAAAACGACATACTATACTATGTCTCCAAAATCTGACCATTTTTTTGAAAAACGTTTTTTTGGTCCAAAACTTGACAAAGACGTCATACTATCCTATGTAGTACGTTATACTATACTATGTCTCCAAAATGTGACCATTTTTGGAGAAAAAAAATTTGGTCCAAAATTGGACAAAAACGACATACTATACTATGTCTCCAAAATCTGACCATTTTTTTGAAAAACGTTTTTTTGGTCCAAAACTTGACAAAGACGTCATACTATCCTATGTAGTACGTTATACTATACTATGTCTCCAAAATGTGACCATTTTTGGAGAAAAAAAATTTGGTCCAAAATTGGACAAAAACGACATACTATACTATGTCGTCCAAAATCTGACAATTTTTTTGAAAAACGTTTTTTTGGTCCAATACTTGACAAAAACATCATACTATACTATGTAGTACGTCATACTATACTATGTCTCCAAAATGTGACCATTTTTGGAGAAAAACAATTTGGTCCAAAATTGGACAAAAACGACATACTATACTATGTCGTCCAAAATCTGACAATTTTTTTGAAAAACGTTTTTTTGGTCCAATGCTTGACAAAAACATCATACTATACTATGTAGTACGTCATACTATACTATGTCTCCAAAATGTGACCATTTTTGGAGAAAAAAAATTTGGTCCAAAATTGGACAAAAACGACATACTATACTATGTCGTCCAAAATCTGACAATTTTTTAAAAAACGTTTTTTTGGTCCAAAACTTGACAAAAACGTCATACTATACTATGTAGTACATCATACTATACTATGTCTCCAAAATGTGACCATTTTTGGAGAAAAAAAATTTGGTCCAGAATTGGACAAAAACGACATACTATACTATGTCGTCCAAAATCTGACAATTTTTTTGAAAAACGTTTTTTTGGTCCAATACTTGACAAAAACATCATACTATACTATGTAGTACGTCATACTATACTATGTCTCCAAAATGTGACAATTTTTGGAGAAAAAAAATTTGGTCCAAAATTGGACAAAAACGACATACTATACTATGTCGTCCAAAATCTGACAATTTTTTTGAAAAACGTTTTTTTGGTCCAATACTTGACAAAAACATCATACTATACTATGTAGTACGTCATACTATACTATGTCTCCAAAATGTGACCATTTTTGGAGAAAAACAATTTGGTCCAAAATTGGACAAAAACGACATACTATACTATGTCGTCCAAAATCTGACAATTTTTTTGAAAAACGTTTTTTTGGTCCAATGCTTGACAAAAACATCATACTATACTATGTAGTACGTCATACTATACTATGTCTCCAAAATGTGACCATTTTTGGAGAAAAAAAATTTGGTCCAAAATTGGACAAAAACGACATACTATACTATGTCGTCCAAAATCTGAAAATTTTTTAAAAAACGTTTTTTTGGTCCAAAACTTGACAAAAACGTCATACTATACTATGTAGTACATCATACTATACTATGTCTCCAAAATGTGACCATTTTTGGAGAAAAAAAATTTGGTCCAGAATTGGACAAAAACGACATACTATACTATGTCGTCCAAAATCTGACAATTTTTTTGAAAAACGTTTTTTTGGTCCAATACTTGACAAAAACATCATACTATACTATGTAGTACGTCATACTATACTATGTCTCCAAAATGTGACAATTTTTGGAGAAAAAAAATTTGGTCCAAAATTGGACAAAAACGACATACTATACTTTGTCGTCCAAAATCTGACAATTTTTTTGAAAAACGTTTTTTTGGTCCAATGCTTGACAAAAACATCATACTATACTATGTAGTACGTCATACTATACTATGTCTCCAAAATGTGACCATTTTTGGAGAAAAAAAATTTGGCCCAAAATTGGACAAAAACGACATACTATACTATGTCGTCCAAAATCTGACAATTTTTTTGAAAAACGTTTTTTTGGTCCAAAACTTGACAAAAACATCATACTATACTATGTAGTACGTCATACTATACTATGTCTCCAAAATGTGACCATTTTTGGAGAAAAAAAATTTGGTCCAAAATTGGACAAAAACGACATTCTATACTATGTCGTCCAAAATCTGACAATTTTTTAAAAAACGTTTTTTTGGTCCAAAATTTGACAAAAACGTCATACTATACTTTGTAGTACGTCATACTATACTATGTCTCCAAAATGTGACCATTTTTGGAGAAAAAAAATTTGGTCCAAAATTGGACAAAAACGACATACTATACTATGTCGTCCAAAATCTGACAATTTTTTAAAAAACGTTTTTTTGGTCCAAAACTTGACAAAAACGTCATACTATACTATGTAGTACATCATACTATACTATGTCTCCAAAATGTGACCATTTTTGGAGAAAAAAAATTTGGTCCAGAATTGGACAAAAACGACATACTATACTATGTCGTCCAAAATCTGACAATTTTTTTGAAAAACGTTTTTTTGGTCCAAAATGTGACCAAAACGTCATACTATACTATGTAGTACGTCATACTATACTATGTCTCCAAAATGTGACCATTTTTGGAGAAAAAAAATTTGGTCCAAAATTGGACAAAAACGACATACTATGTATGTCGTCCAAAATCTGACAATCTTTTTGAAAAACGTTTTTTTGGTCCAAAGCTTGACAAACACGTCATACTATACTATGTAGTACGTCATACTATACTATGTCTCCAAAATGTGACCATGGAGAAAAAAAATTTGGTCCAAAATTGGACAAAAACGACATACT
The DNA here is from genome assembly GCF_963457635.1 of Microchirus variegatus. Classification (NCBI taxonomy): domain Eukaryota; kingdom Metazoa; phylum Chordata; class Actinopteri; order Pleuronectiformes; family Soleidae; genus Microchirus; species Microchirus variegatus. Next base: position 30,564,442 of record NC_139807.1, on the reverse strand, counting down.
ATACTATGTCGTCCAAAATCTGACAATTTTTTAAAAAACGTTTTTTTGGTCCAAAACTTGACAAAAACGTCATACTATACTATGTAGTACATCATACTATACTATGTCTCCAAAATGTGACCATTTTTGGAGAAAAAAAATTTGGTCCAGAATTGGACAAAAACGACATACTATACTATGTCGTCCAAAATCTGACAATTTTTTTGAAAAACGTTTTTTTGGTCCAAAATGTGACCAAAACGTCATACTATACTATGTAGTACGTCATACTATACTATGTCTCCAAAATGTGACAATTTTTGGAGAAAAAAAATTTGGTCCAAAATTGGACAAAAACGACATACTATACTATGTCGTCCAAAATCTGACAATTTTTTTGAAAAACGTTTTTTTGGTCCAAAGCTTGACAAACACGTCATACTATACTATGTAGTACGTCATACTATACTATGTCTCCAAAATGTGACCATTTTTGGAGAAAAATATTTGGTCCAAAATTGGACAAAAACGACATACTATACTATGTCGTCCAAAATCTGACAATTTTTTAAAAAACGTTTTTTTGGTCCAAAACTTGACAAAAACGTCATACTATACTATGTAGTACATCATACTATACTATGTCTCCAAAATGTGACCATTTTTGGAGAAAAAAAATTTGGTCCAGAATTGGACAAAAACGACATACTATACTATGTCGTCCAAAATCTGACAATTTTTTTGAAAAACGTTTTTTTGGTCCAAAATGTGACCAAAACGTCATACTATACTATGTAGTACGTCATACTATACTATGTCTCCAAAATGTGACCATTTTTGGAGAAAAAAAATTTGGTCCAAAATTGGACAAAAACGACATACTATACTATGTCGTCCAAAATCTGACAATTTTTTTGAAAAACGTTTTTTTGGTCCAAAATGTGACCAAAACGTCATACTATACTATGGTGGCGACCTCAACGTCATAGTACAGTATTTCGTCCAAAATCTGACCATTTTCTTGAAAAATAAAAACTTTTGGTCAACAATTTGGCAAAAAGTGACACTGTAGCCCACTATCAGTTGTGGAAAAGAGCCAAAATAGCTCAGTTGGGAGAGCGTCAGACTAAAGGTCCCTGGTTCAATCCCGGGTTTCGGCAGGACAAGCCAAAGGTCATACAATGGTTGCACAGTTTATAAATACACTGTATGGTCATAAGATAATGTGTTCAAAAAAGTGCAAACTTTGACTCAAATGTCATACTATGTCGTCCAAAATCTGACAATTTTTTTGAAAAACTTCTTTTGGTCCAAAACTTGACAAAAACGTCATACTATCCTATGTAGTACGTTATACTATACTATGTCTCCAAAATGTGGCCATTTTTGGAGAAAAAAAATTTGGTCCAAAATTGGACAAAAACGACATACTATACTATGTCGTCCAAAATCTGACAATTTTTTAAAAAACTTTTTTTGGTCCAAAACTTGACAAAAACGTCATACTATACTATGTAGTATGTCATACTATACTATGTCTCCAAAATGTGACCATTTTTGGAGAAAAAAAATTTGGTCCAAAATTGGACAAAAACGACATACTATACTGTCGTCCAAAATCTGACAATTTTTTTGAAAAACGTTTTTTTGGTCCAATACTTGACAAAAACATCATACTATACTATGTAGTACGTCATACTATACTATGTCTCCAAAATGTGACCATTTTTGGAGAAAAAAAATTTGGTCCAAAATTGGACAAAAACGACATACTATACTATGTCGTCCAAAATCTGACAATTTTTTTGAAAAACGTTTTTTTGGTCCAAAATGTGACCAAAACGTCATACTATACTATGGTGGCGACCTCACCGTCATAGTACAGTATTTCGTCCAAAATCTGACCATTTTCTTGAAAAAAAAAAACTTTTGGTCAACAATTTGGCAAAAAGTGACACTGTAGCTCACTATCAGCTGTGCAAAAGAGCCGAAATAGCTCAGTTGGGAGAGTGTCAGACTGAAGATCTGAAGGTCCCTGGTTCAATCCTTTACGGCAGGACAAGCCAAAGGTCATACAATGGTTGCACAGTTTATAAATACACTGTATGGTCATAAGATAATATGTTCAAAAAAGTGCAAACTTTGACTCAAATGTCATACTATACTATGTCGTCCAAAATCTGACAATTTTTTTGAAAAACGTTTTTTTGGTCCAAAACTTGACAAAAACGTCATACTATCCTATGTAGTACGTTATACTATACTATGTCTCCAAAATGTCAACATTTTTGGAGAAAAAAAATTTGGTCCAAAATTGGACAAAAACGACATACTATACTATGTCGTCCAAAATCGGACATTTTTTTTGAAAAACGTTTTTTTGGTCCAATACTTGACAAAAACATCATACTATACTATGTAAGTACGTTATACTATACTATGTCTCCAAAATGTGACCATTTTTGGAGAAAAAAAATTTGGTCCAAAATTGGACAAAAACGACATACTATACTATGTCTTCCAAAATCTGACAATTTTTTTGAAAAACGTTTTTTTGGTCCAAAACTTGACAAACACGTCATACTATACTATGTAGTACGTCATACTATACTATGTCTCCAAAATGTGACAATTTTTGGAGAAAAAAAATTTGGTCCAAAATTGGACAAAAACGACATACTATACTATGTCGTCCAAAATCGGACAATTTTTTTGAAAAACGTTTTTTTGGTCCAATACTTGACAAAAACATCATACTATACTATGTAGTACGTCATACTATACTATGTCTCCAAAATGTGACCATTTTTGGAGAAAAAAAATTTGGTCCAAAATTGGACAAAAACGACATACTATACTATGTCGTCCAAAATCTGACAATTTTTTTGAAAAACGTTTTTTTGGTCCAAAACTTGACAAAAACGTCATACTATACTATGCAGTACGTCATACTATACTATGTCTCCAAAATGTGACCATTTTTGGAGAAAAAAAATTTGGTCCAAAATTGGACAAAAACGACATACTATACTATGTCGTCCAAAATCTGACAATTTTTCTGAAAAACTATTTTTTGGTCCAAAACTTGACAAAAACGTCATACTATCCTATGTAGTACGTCATACTATACTATGTCTCCAAAATGTGACCATTTTTGGAGAAAAAAAATGCGATGAGACAGTGGCAGGAAGCGTGGGAGAGGGAACAGAAGGGTTGGCATTATCCTACAAACTTCAGTTAGAAATATGTGGCTTTTAATGAAGTTAAAGAGATGACGTTAACTAGACTGAGATTGGGTCATTGTGGATTAGCCAGCTATCTGATAAATGAAAAGTAGATTTTGAGAAAAAACTGTGTGTTTTCCCAAACTGGCTGTTTTTTCTTAAAATCAATTTTGAACATAAATAAGAATGATCACCTTCCTATTAAGGTAGTTTTGGCATATCTTTGTGCAACAGGTCATTTATGCAAGATGTGACAAAAGCTGACAAAAAGTGTTTGAAATGCAATGTGAGGTTATGAACGTTATTGCTGAAGAATTCATTACAAGAAGAATAAAAAAAGAAGAGGGATGGAAATCAAGAACTGTGAAGTGTGATCGAGCTTCTGCGACTGTGGAGGGCGGCATTTTGTCTCTCAGTGCGGTAAATTATTAGAAGAAGAATGTTGCCGGCTGACACAAGGTCCGAGTACTGCTTTCAGGTTGGCATTCGTCTCCAGGAATGTAAGCTAAAGTAGTATAATGTTATCTGAATACTCTCTTGCTCTCTCACCCTATGTGTGTGTGTGTGTGTGTGTGTGTGTGTGTGTGTTCTTGTACTTGCGGCATACTGAGGACCAGTGAGGGTTTTTAACCAACAAAGTGAGGTCATTTTGGCCTCTCACTTTGTTTTCATTGAAATCACTTCCATTGGTTGTTATATGCTATACTCAATTTGTCCCAAAAAAATTCGAAGTTTTGTCAAAATTAGGACCAAAAACTTTTGGGTTAATTTTTTTTTTAAATTTTGGACCAAAAATTAAAAGAAAAAAAATCGAAAAAAGTTGTCCAGCCCTTTTTGCTCTGGGGCTCCACCTGCAGACATTTTATGGTACTGCAAACCAGTAGTTCTTTATAGATGTCATTCATGAAGTAGATATTTGTAATTGTGTTGATTTATAAAGTGGAAATGCTGGTCCTCACTTTGTCAGCAACCTCAGTATGCAGCAAGTACAAGAATTTGTGTGTGTGTGTGTGTGTGTGTGTCTGTGTGTGGGTGTGTGTGTGTGCGTGTGCGTGCGCGCATGCGCATGCGTGTGTCTGAGTGAGAAAAAGCGATGGACACAGTGAGGCTGTGCTAAAGATTGCTCCAGTCAGTTTGCTCCAGTCAGTTAATTGCCGCCGTGACAGGAACAAGTCAGAATACAGTGTCATCCATTTGAGACAGCTAATTAGATCAGTGTTAAGGCTTTTTCCTCTTTTTCCTCCCCTTCTCGACACATCTCTGCCTCTCTTTCGCTCTCCCAATTCTCAGGGTAATTTCCCCCTGCCTGCTTTAAAGTTACACCAGCCATGCACCAGATAAGACAGCAACACACTTATGAATATATTTGCATTCTGCTTTTAATTAGAACTTTTGTAATTGTCGTGGCTAACCTGTTTTGTACTGACAATTTCAAAAGTTAAATCAATTTGAACAAGCATGAAAGTGGAGGGGAAGAAACAGCCGTGCCTGAATAAATAAATGAAATAGACCCACTCCAGTTTTAATTATAAAACGCATCACCATGTGTCATTGGAAACGAAGGCAGTTGAGAGATTGCTGCGATAACAAGCCAGTGGCACATCCATGCTTTTCCTTGACATAATGAAAACCAGAAGCACCCGTGTGTTATATACGAATGTGTGCGTGTGTCTTCATATTTCTATAACATTCCTTTCTTTGTACCAAGGATATGTGACATCGAATGTTGTATGCAGCGACACCCTAAACCTCTGTTGGCTCATATATAATAAAAGCAGTGCTACGGTCGTAGACAGTGGCCACAGATAGACCGAAACCTGCACGTCGGTGCTCATGTAAATGAAACGTCACATCAAAAACAGGATGTCGAAGACACAAGGGGGTTTTGTGAAGTTGTACTGTACCAGGATACCATGCATAATTCACTCACCTATCGATCGGAGGCATTTGGTTCAGCGAGCTGTTCAGCGTTGCATGCCTTGTGGCTATTTTTCGCCATGAAAAATGTTCCCAAAATAACTGTATTGATTTTTGATTGGGGTAACAGGCCAAGTCCAACGTTATATGCAGGGAAGGGGATCTTTTTGGGATACAAAAGAGTGAGAGGACTACAAAGTGTTCATTTATGAAAAGTTATAAAGTACACAGCAAATTCGGAAGTGTTAAATCTCCCATAGATAGTGTCGTCCTATTGCACATATATGTGACTCTACTTGCATACATTAACTTGTTTTTATGGTCAAAAACCTCCTAGTTGCTGCAAACGAGCCGATAGAAATCTCTCCTGACTGAAGCTCTCGTCAGTCGCGCTGTTTCAGACCGAAATCTCACACCCAAAAAACAGAGCTGTGTTGTGATTGGCCAGCCAACGAGAGCTTTCCAAACTGTCTTGTGATTGGCCAGGTACCTGGAAGTGTCATTATCAAAACATTGTTTTAACGATGTTTAAAATGGCTTCGTCACGACTCCCCGCCACAGTCCCTTTTATGCCTTTGACCCAGAGTCAGTGAAACACTTCCAAAACGGATGTTCTTCTTCTTCTGCGGTTCAATGTACGCAACCGGATGTGCCCGGACTAGTGATCTAGATGATACTGGACCATTCTAGATCAAGTTAAAACAACACTTTTGAAAGTGTTAAACATGACAGTGTTGAAACAAAACTCCCAGTACTTGAAATTTAACACTCATGAGTGTTGAATTCCCCTTCATTCAAAAAGTCTAGTTTTGTCGGCAGTCGTTTTTGACAAAAAAGTCTCTAGGAGGAGTTGGAAAGTCGCCAAGTTGGAGACACCGATTACGCGCCACAGATGTTAGGATGCTGGTAGAAACTCTTTTACAATCAACACTTACCAGTTGCTTGGATTTAACTCCCTGGATTAACACCAACTCTTTTGATGGATTAACTCTCACATAGTTGAATTAGACTAAACAATTGTTGAATTGAAAAAATCTCAAAATGCCACATTTGCATTTTCATGTAAACAAGCAATACACTAGTTTGATGTCCTCTTAGCTTTATCTTAAATGTTTTACCATCCTCTTATTGTGTTTGGAAATGTATTTTCTTTCCTTAGTCAGCCCTGGCTTTCTTCATTCTCTCTCTGTTTCTGTGATTGTACACATTGTGAGGTAAAGTTCTTCGAAACTAGAGTTGTTTTATGGGGTCTCCTCTGGAGGAAGACATTTCCTGAAACATCCATCCATCCATCCATTACCTACCGCTTTATCCTCCTGTGGAGGGTCGCGGGGGGTGCTTTGCCTATCTCAGCTGACATAGGGCGATAGGTGGGGTACACCCTGGACAGTTCGCCAGTCCTTTCCTGAAACAATGCCGTGGAAGACGTCTTGATGACCAAACAAAACTGCTGTAGACTGCACACACTACCCATTTCTATTACACATCTTTCATACCCACAATCGCCAAGAGCAACGTAGGGTTAAGTGTTTTGCCCAAAGATACTTCAGTATGTCAACTAGTGGATCTGGGAATTGATCCCACAACCTTCCAGTTGAACGATGACTCATTTTTACCACTGAGCCACTGTCACCCCGAAGTCGTATAAATGACATGTGATGTCATGGAAGTCTTGAAAAAGTGAAAAGAGGGCTTTGGCTCAACAGGGAGATATTGTAATCGAGTGCATTTGCCACAGTGGAGTCCAGACACTAGTAGTGATGGAGAATGATGACTTACTGAGACTGATGAAGGGGTGAAGGATGATGAATCAGGTGAATCTGACTGGGTGCTGATGGGGTGTTGGAGGGCGTGCCTAACAGCAGCATGAGTGAACTATACAGCAGAGAACTGACAGCAGCGAGATGATAGCTTAACAATGACAGTGCACCGCTGTTCCACTGGACAGATGAAGTCAACTGATGAACAGCTGATCACAAAACTGATGCTCCGATAATGACAGTCAGGGATGGAATGAGAGAAAGCCAGAATGAACGCAGAGCATGTAAGAGCAAAGTCTTCCTCAAAACATTTAATTATGTTTAAAACCAATCAATTGATTGATTGATTGCTTGATTGACAAACTTCATTAAGCAAAGCATTTCTGACTTCACTAGGTGATAATGCCGCATTTCATTATTGCACAAGGGTGTCAAGAAACTGCAGAATAAATGGCAGCTTAAATTTTTAGAAATGCCAGAAAAAACCATTGCATATTTAAACAGTAAACATAAATTTTGACAAAATGTGCTCATTACCACAAACACAATCACTTCACAAACATAATGTGTTGATGAAAACCATGATAAACACAAACAAAACAAAGTACTTTTTTTTTTCCCACAGAAAACTAATAAATAAGAGAAATGAGTTTGAAATAGTAAAAGAGTAAACATCTTAGACGGTGAGAAAGATGTAGGTGGCTACATCTGGTGGCTACATACTGCCTCATTTCACGGGCTAAATTATTCCACTTTACCACTGAATTGCTTGAACCAGTGACAGGTTATGCTCGTTTTCGTACATAGAGCGACCGTGTAGCTTGTTTAATGAATGTAATGTTGCCAGAACAGGAAGTTGAGTTGCTTTATGGTTTCAACTTATGCACTTAATGGAAACACAAGCTGTTACTGAAACACCCTCTACTTCTGGAGCCCATCTGTTTGCATGGGTTTGATATGTAAAGCAGTATTAGTGTCGCGATGATGTCGCCATTGTGGGAAGATGTGATACTCTCAAATGTCGAATGCATAAATAAATCACCGTGAATGTCAAAGATTCTCTTCACATTGGGTGAACCGTGTGTTTTGATGAAGACATCGGCAGCACCTGAACAAGTTAATCTCATCTGCATAGAATAATTCACAACTCAAAGGTGGTTAAAGTGTTGAACGTTCACACTCTCTAAATCGATCCTATTTAAATGGTGCAAAATGTGCATTCCCTGCTTTTTGTCTGAGGGCCCTGAGGAGAGGATGGTCCTGAGCCATGGGAGAACTTTGTCCCCAGAGTGTAAGATCTGAGAGAGTGACACACACACAAAGACGTCAATATGTGGGCGAAGGAAAATGAAAGGATGCGATTATGTTCAGTGTCTAATGGATCTTGAAGAGATTGTAATCAAAGACTGATTCCTATTCATCAACCAACTCCACTCTCTTAGGAGCAATTTGGAAAAGGGAAGTTCTTCGGCCTTTATTGCAAATGAGAAATTGAATAGTTCTGGATTGTTTCTTTGGGTTTAATCATTTCGGCTTCCTGTTTCTTGATAGCTGATGAATACAAACCAATCAATCACAACATTACAACCAGCTACAGGTTTCATGGACTGGGATATAAAGCACTGGGTTAACTTGCTCACTTGCACATCTGTGGATCTAATAGCGTTTTCCATTATACAGTTCCAGCACTGCTCAGCTCTGCTCAACTGTACTTGTTTTTTTTTGCTTTTCCATTAGGGATAGTACCTGGTGCCTTTTCCCTTGTCCGTGGGCATTATGCCCGTTGTTTCTTTGTAGCTTCCATGCATCACCTCTACATGAGTGGTCACACACCTGAAACAAAATGAGTTAAAGCTCAGAGGTCATATTCGTGATCCTAATGATGAAACTGAAATAAAGAGTGTTCTGTCCCAAGTTGTAAAAGTTGATGATCCACATTGACTTATATATTTTTACACCGGATGCCCTTCCTGACACAGCCTATAACAGGGCGAACAACGATTAACTCTCATATTCACACCTACGGTCAATTTTAAGTGTCCAATTAACATATTCTGCATGTTATTTTAACAGCAGAAAAATAAAAACAACTTCAGTGATAGCAGCTTTAACCATAACAGTGGGGGAAATTAGCTACTTAAAGTCAGGGTCATATTTCAACATGTGAGAAACTTCAACAGTTGACATAATCTTCAACAAAAGCCATGTGTGAAGATACTGTATTTCTTTCAAAACATATTCACTGATGTATATCAGGTTGTTTCCAGAAGTATCAGTGAAGCCATTTAACGTGTCAGTTAAAAAAAATCTCCTGCTTTGTTTACGTTGATTTAATCTCACTAAATATGATGTCTGAAATGTAAAATTGCATATGCAATCTTGATGTAGATGCTTTGTCCTTTTATAACCCCTTTGGGGGTTTGTATTTGCACAAGTGATGTGTTTGTGTTTATGAGATAAAAAGTTGAAATTATGAGATAAAAAAATTATAATTATGAGATAAAAAAGTTGAAAGGGGTTTTCAAGGTTTCTCTGGATCAAAATGGTTCTTACTGGAACCATTAGTGTTACCAAGAACCCTTGAAAAACCCTTTCTTCGGAAAAGGGTTTTTCAGAAGCAAATGGTTCCAGGTCGAACCTCAGCCCTTGTAGAAGGACCCTTTTGGAACTCTTATTTCTAAAAGTGTAGGGAGCAACTTCACCTTTTGCAAAAACAATGGTCTCATTGGTTACTGTCTGTTGTTAATTTAGTCAATTATGTTAATTATAAGAGGAAAATAGACTATAAAGTATGCCACATATGAGTGGACATCAGTGTGATTGACAGCTGGTATTGACCAATAGGAGCCTGGTTGCAGGTGACGCCTCAAGCCGTGATTCTGGAGTTCAGATTCTTATGGGGACATCACAACCAGAAGGGCTGTGGAAAATTATGTTAAGCAACCAAGATAATAATGCCATTTTGTCAGGAAACATTTCTGTTCACATCCATAGACATACATAACCATCAGCATATATATCTGTCAATATGTTTGAAAGAGGACAGGCTAATTGAAGAACATTTTACCGGATCTCCAAAGATCCTGAGTACAGTTAAGGTGGATTACTGCAATAACCATGGCGCTGTAAGCAATGGCATGCGGCGTCTGGACTCTCTTGGAAGGTCACAATAACAGAGGCTGGATAATATTTATCTTTCCAGGCTCCAACCTTTACCAATAAATTAACCAATACATTTCCAACGAAAGACGTGTCCATCTGTTAAATGCTTCCACTTCAGTCTTCTTGCTTCACCCAAGACTCTCTGTGCTTCTCTGAGCAGAGTATAGGAAATTGAGATGTTATTTCGTGATGGCGGACCCCATAAATTTCCAAGGGTCATGGGAGCGAACGGACATGAAATTAAATGGAGTGTGTCTTAAGTAAATAGTTACAGGCTGCAGTGTCTTCGACAGCATGTAGACATGGGGGTTGTTTATGTTGCTCCACTCTTGACTTTATTACACAGCCAAGGCTCTTGCCACTCTGCTTGACAACAACTGAGGAACTCAAGGCTCGGGGAGCAGGTTGCTGGTGAACATAATCACCAGGAAGGAGACTCCAGCCTCACTGTGGGGGAGATAATTAGACAAGATTACTAATTACCAATTTACCTGCAGCTGTGACTGCAGCACGGTACCTCCACTAATGTATCCTTCCCAGACAGATACTGTACATAACAACCACACCCCACTGCCACAGCAGTGTCTGTCAATGAGGCAAAACCACTCCTGGCAGCGGGTTTGTCTTGCATCCGAGTGTTAGCAAGTAAAGCAGAGACGGAGATGTTGAAATATTACGACTGGCCTTGACGTGAATTGTATAACGCACAGGCTAATATGGATATAAGAGTTGGATTCTTATGGGTGGCAACAAGACATAAGTGCAAATGGTCATACTTGCGTTGAGGAAGCCCCTTTAAGTGCTGACTTCAGTAATGCTGTTAGTACACATGATTCAGATCAATACTGAGGCTACCTCAGCAAACTCACCTCTTACAATGTTGCTGTCAGTGGCCAGTGAGGGTCTGCATGTAGAATATGTAAAGGTGGCCATTAGCATTTAAAAAAAAGATCCCTGTTGCCACAAGACATTTCCAAAACACAGGAACAGGAAGAGAGCAATTGCTTCCCTGTCCAGGAGAAAAATATCCACACCAGCTTTGCTTTCAGACATCTTTAATTGTCTTTTGTTTATGTTTTCAAATACATTTTAATTTTCCTTCTCCTCTGCTTGAGACTTTTGAGAGTGGTAGATCGTTTACATTTGGTAACACTTGGCATTACCAACTCTGCAACTTGTTGTGTTTGCCTCTTATTGGCAACCTGGATGTGTGGTGGTAAACCAAGCAAACTGTTAGCATAAACAGGATTCTATTTGTATTTCTGCAGCAGCACACTTTTTGAAATCACGTAAAGGACTTAAGACATAAATTACGTTCTTTCGCCCTAATAATGGCAATAAAAAAATATCTAATGACCTGCGCGTAGGTGACGTGTCTTTTAAATTATTTGCCCAGGATTTAATATATAAATACACAAATATTAATATCTACATATATACATGCACATCGTGCAGCCATCAGGTGATGAAGAGAGGATCTGCCTTCAACTGGAGGTCTCAGGTTAAAGCCTGAGAGATAACATGAATTCATCATGCTGAAGTGTCCTTGAGCAAAACACCACGTCTCCACAAAGCCTCACGAGTCTACTTCTTTAGCTGAGCTAGTAGTCTGTGGAAAGGAGTGAGAAAAGAGTCCATTTCCATAAGGGAATCGATAGAGTATCACATAATTATTACACACATAGACCTTTGCCCTGCTTCTTGTTACCACGGGGACGAGCAGCAGATCGAGTCAGTCAGCATATTCTGCTTAAACTATGATTCTGCAGCAAAGTCAATGCCTTGCGTGTATTGCATTTTGTACTGCACATCAAAGCAGAGTACAACACTTAAGCTAATAGACTGTATTTAGCAGATAATATGTTGTTGTTTAAGAGCATTCATCCATCTTCTACCGCTTTATTCTCCACAAGAGGGGTCAAAAGGGTCACTGGTGCCAATCCCAGCTGACATAGAGCATAACAACCATCCTGTCTCATGGTTCCTATTTAACATATTTTTCATTCCCACGGACAAAAATATCTGAAAACTTATCTTTTTTTGTATTACAGTTATGAAGATTTTGTTGGTTCAGCACCCTTCTAAATGTTCTAAACTTGAGAATGTTCAATCCAGTTTGGATTCAGTTTGGAAAGTTGTTTGAGGTTAGGTTCAATTCATTCACTATTAAATTATATTTTTGTGTCAAAAGTCAAGGTCACAAGGTTGAGAAATTAGTACCTTTGAGTAACTTTTACAAGCCAAGTTGATTCCGTCTTCTCAGCCATGACTTCATCCACACACAACAGCTCTGAAGTCACGTTAAATGGGGTAAGTTTCTGTGGGATCCCAAATCCCTGGAATCTCCTCAAATCAGTCAGATTTGAATTAAGAAATCCCTTGGTAATATTTGAATGCAGTAGCTGGTGTTTGACCAAAGATACAGTCGTTAAACTGATTTTTATCACAACTTTAAAAAGTCAAAATATAACAATTCAATATAAACTGAAGATTTGCACGGGGATTACAAAATAATATTACTAGATACACTGATTTGCACCTGGAAAAAAACTGGTGTAGTTACAGATTGAGTAACTTTGTTTGACTTTCTGCAGCCTGAATGCTTCCCTGTGCTGCTCTCAGATTTAATTCATGCCGTTTGAGCTGTTGAGCCCAAAGGGGGTAGAGACCAGTGTATTGCCGCTCACAGCTATAATTACACATGTTGTTCTACAGCATTGATATTAATAGTTACACCACACATATGCCCACAAAATACATAAATTATACTCATCGGGTCTTACGGTCTCATTTAATGTGGCATCACCCATGTATTATTGTTTAGCTACGGCCTGTATCCCTCTTATAATTGTCAAATTATAATAATTACATCATTTTCTTTTAAAATCAGCATTCACCTGTGCTAAACAATTTACAATTGTTTGATATTAACAGTGTAGTGCATTTAGAATGTTTAATATTGTGTGCAGCACAGGTGCAGTATCTCTCTCTGAGTTAAAATAGAATAGAATAATGAATGAAGCTGCTTGAAATTGTTTTCTAATGCCTTCCTGAGGATATCTAGTTCCCTCCCACAGTCCAAAAACATGCAGAGGTTTTTCTAGATTGACCACAGGTGTGAATGTGAGAGTGAATGGTTGTTCGACAATTCATTAATTAATATATTCCAATTCAAATCCTAAAACCAAAAGACATATTTGGATTACTGAGTGCGGCTGCTAGGGATAGACATAACAAGGACATGGATTAAACCAGACATCTCATCTATAGAGAACTGTTATGATATAATTTATCAAACATTTGCAATGGAAAGAATTACCAACTCTATTAAGCTCCAACATACCAAATTTAAGGACCCTTGCAAAGAGTAGAAAAGGGGTTGTAGGCGAGTTGGGGGTCAATCCCAACTGACATAGAAGGAAATGTTGGCTGTAACCTGGACAACAAACCAGCCATATTTATCCACGTGATGATATGATTCTAAATAATGGCAAAATAAAATGCATGACAAACATTTTAAAATAACCCTGCACTCTTGTGTCTCAAAGAGTTTTTTTTTCCCCCCTAAACCTAGTCAACCATTCATGATAATAGCTCAGTAATGGGCAGAAATTTAATTAATATAATTAGTGAATATGACACCAAATTGACACCCTGCAGCGTGAAAAAGGCAGAGACCAGCGAAAAACTGCCCTCATTGTTCGACGTTAGTGATGCAAGTTAAGCTGCAACTTTGGTGGATAAAGTGAATTTTTAATGGGTCATTTCACAGTTTCACCTGAGGCCATGATGGAAGCTCCACAGAGATAACAGGGGGTGAAGATGAGAGAGAGGAAGAGAGAGTGACACTTACTGTTATATCCTAACTGCCGTGTGCCTCGGGCTATAGTTCATGCTCCTCATGAAGAGGACAATAAAATGATGGGAACTGATAAGGGCAGTGCATGCATGTCTAATTCTTCTGTCTTTCACAGAGTAAAGGATTCAGTGGTTTTAACTTGTCTTGATTTTGAGACCTTGAGGGTATTTCTGTCCCTCACATCGGTCTCGTTAGGAGGGCTATGAAACTCAACAGTAGAGGTGAAAAACCAGGCTTGTGGACATTGATTTTTACTATCAACGAAAAATGACCCCTGGGTTTTCCTCAAAATGTTTAATCAATGACTTTGTTAAAGCTGACATAAAGTGGTCCTGTTGCACATATATGTTAGTTATGGAGGTCTACTTACATACATTAACTTGTTTTTATGGTCAAAATCCTCCTAGTTGCTGTAAACGAGCCGATAGAAATCCTTTTTTCTGACGGTGTTTCCCAGCCCCGAGATTTGAGACTCAACTCTCACACACAGAAGACAGAGTCTTGTGATTGGCCAGTACCCGGAAGCGACATATTCAGCACACCCCCTCTCAGAAGCGCAGCTCCCCCCTCTGGAACGGTGGATGCACTGCTACTCATTATCAAAACATTGTTTTAACAGTGTTTAAAAATAGACCCAGAGTCAGAAGACACTGTCGCTCGTGAAACACCTCCACAACGGATGTTATTCTTCTTCTGCGGTTCAATGTACGCAACCGGATGTGCCCGGACCTGAGAGCTGAGCCTGAGATTACAATAAAACAGTGTTCTCAGCAATGGCTGAACTGTTTGTTTAGAACCTTCAGGGCTTCATTAACAAGGTGAGGAAGCAGATACACACTAAAAAACAGCATTAATTGGAACTTCCGGTCTAGGTCCGCTTTAATAAAAACATATCTTGCTGCATATGTTGATGCAATGCATCTATTATCACAAGGTGGCAGCAGCAGCAGCAAGCATTTAGTTGTGTTTAGTAGTGAAATTTACCAGTGTCTTTGAATGCATCTCATAAGCAGCTCAACAACCCATGTTCTGTATGGAGTATGTGACAAAAAATTCCCGGCTTTACTAGTTTACATACCAATGTGTCCTTGGGCAAGACACTAAAACCCAGGTTACTCCTGATGTGTGATAAGAAATAATGTGCAGCACAGACGCGTCATCGTATGAATCTGTGAGTGAATAGCAAAACTGTAGTTGATTTGAGTGGTCATCAAGTTTTCAGTAAAATGCAATAAATGCTGCTAAGTCTTGTGTAGCATTTTGTTATAATAAAACGGTTACATTCTATCATTCTATCAGATGGAGGAAGAAAGAAAACTGGCCAAAATAAATCTACATCATACAGTACGTATAGGCCCTTTATTTCACTACATTCTCAAAATCAGCTTTAACATCGGCCCTAGAAAAACCCATATCGGTCAAACTCTAATTATGATCCTTTCCCACAGGAATAACAGGCTGCCAGGGGCTGCTAGAGTTCAGTGAACCTGCAAAGTGTACAGCTGTTATCTTTGACTTGTGGCCAAAAACTAAATTGGAGTGTAAATTCCGTCTGCTTAAATCACAGTGACGAGAATCTTTGTTTGCTTTTTGAATCTTGAATCTCTGAGTCTTTGAATCATTTCGCTGTAACGATAAACAGAAACAATAACCGACAAAAATATGTTTGTTGTTGTTGGTTTTTTTCTTTTAATCTGTCGATCTATGAGGAAACATTCGTGAATACAAGGAAACAAAGAAGAAACAGCAGGTGAGTTTGCAGCATTGTGTGTTCACACTGATACCTGCACATGCTACGGGAACATTTGTATTCCACAAATATTTTAAAAGCCTTTCCTGCTGGGATAAGACTGCATGTTATGCACACTTTCATTGTTGTGTGTGTGTGTGTGTGGGTGTCTATTTGTGCATGTGTGTGAGTAAGATGAGCCACAAATCAGTTAACTATTATTATGTCAGATTAGGTTTCTTTATCATCTCATATAATTTTTTTCCTTATCTTAGTTGTAGTGGAATTGTTGAGAGACCTTGGGGAAGGAAAATCGGTTGCGCCTCTATTCAAGACATTTCATCGTGGTACAGATCAGTGGTTCTAAATCTCTGGGTTAGGACCCACAGATGGGTCGCAGACAAACAAATTTGCAAAATTGTAATTTTCCATTAAGATTCATGAGTATATTTCATATAGCATAGCAAAAAAAAAAAAGTGCTCTTGTCTGATGAGCAAGCTGTCGCATAATCTCTCCACCACTGTCCTGACTGCAGCATCTGCAAGCTGTCAGGAAATACTGTATTTAGTTTTTGCAGGAAAAAAACAACAACAACGAGACACCTTGGAAACTTCCGTGCACAAAACATATTTACCAGCTGGTTCTCTGCTGTGTTTGGCAAAGACAGCTGTACTACTGGACAAAGTAATCAAGTTTAGAAAAAAAAGGCTGACTCAAAGCAAAGTGCTGGACTTCATTGGAAAACGACAACAGTTGTTTAGAATTGGCCTTTTGGGATTTTCAGGGTTTATGGCCAAGTTTTGTTTGTTTGTGAGCAGCATGACTCAAAAAGTAATTTTCAGTTATGAACTAAGGAAAACCTTAATACAGAAACTCTGTCTCGCCCCTGGTTGGACCAAGGACCAGAGTCCCAAAATATGCAGAGGTCAATTTTCTGTCAGTGTGAGAGTGAATGGTGGGTGCTGGGATTGGCTCCAGTTCACCCCCCACAACCCTCATGTGGACGATGAAGTGGCAGCAAATGAGTGTCAGATCAAGCAGACGAAGGAAATATTAATATTAGTACATGGGGATAAAAATGGTATGAAAAAAAACGCCAGAATTTTGTATTTCTACGCCGCACACCTGACAGCTTTGACCTCTTCACGAAGCTCACATTGCTCATGTTGCTATCTAACCTTTATGAGATGCCACTTTTCTCTGTATCATCACCATGACTGATGCGGACTGGCTGCCCCCACACTCTGTGCCGTGGGTTCCATGCAACATTCAACATATCCCGGATGCTGCTGGTTTCCGCACTTTTTTCTAAAGTGAAACTTCCATGTCTCCTGTCCTTTGGGAAGTATGAATGTATGAGAGGAGAGCTCAGAGTATAAGGGCGTTTTTTTAAGCGGAGTGGTAAGAGCTGCGATTGGTCCTCAGGACAGGCCGAGCGAAGCTGCTCTGTGCCGGCTCACAGTGAGCACCGAACGTCCACAGAGGCGGAGCTGATCACCACCGACAACGTCGCTGCCAAACTATAAATACGTCATATCTTAATACCCAAACCACATGTTTAGACTCTAAACGGCCAATATCTCGCCTCAAATGATCTTAAAACTGCGTTCCGTGACACAGAAAAGTGAGAAACGGCCACTGTTTCAACAACAACAGTCTTTCTCTCTCTTTCTCTCTCGGACGCCATTGCTCACTGTAGCCAAAAGCACAACAACCTTGCGCAACGACCCCTACTGACCGGGCGGGAAATTGCAGCGCATATCCGTCCACGTCGCAGAAGTATGGAGGCTCGAGGGGTCTCCGTGGTTACGCAGTCGGATAACGCATTACGCAATCGGAGAATTATAATGTGGCCTTCAGAGTGCAGCAAAAAAGTAGATTAATTCACTTTGCTCGTAACTGAATCGTGATACATGTGAACAGAAGGGTCCATTTTGGGAGGTTTCAGATACAGCAGAAATATCAATGCCTTCAGAGAATGAATATGATTATGTAAATACACTCCAAACACTTTTTGTTTTTGCCCGATTTTTCATGAATTCAAAGCAAACAAAAAATGGATTTGAATGTGTATTATTCAAGATTCAAGGTCCAAGATATTTTATTTGCTAACAGTATTGTCATCAAAATGAATCATGAGTTTTTATTTCATTATGTTTAATTCATTGTATACTTTATAAACTGTATAAATTTGTTAATTATGAAAGACACATTTAGTTTAATCAATTAAAACACACGAACATGATTTTAAATATAGCTAGCTGTGAAATAACCATATGTCATTTAATTAAATTTGGCATCAATTTCAGAGCATATTTGTGGTGATGGATGAACTTTAAACACATTGTTATTTCTTGGAAATTAAAGTAAATCTTCCTAATTGTTTAACTCATGTTTGACTGAGAAAATATATCACATTATGTTTATGAGCTTTTTTTTGTTTTTTAACCCTTGAACACTGTCGCTCAAATTCAAAACACCATCACTAACGGCGGGTGATTTTTACCCGAGATAATAAACACACCCAATAAAAAGTACTTGTCATCAAAATATATAAAAACATGACAATACATGACAAATTTGAGTAGTGTTCTTTTATTTTAAACTGTGTCATGTCTAACACAATGAAAGAAAAGCATCATGAGGGGACCATATAAAAAATGTTCCAAAATTACTGGAAAATTAGGAATTTGGGAACAAAAACTTTCTTAAAAAATAAATTATGAAGATGAAAACTTGGTTTTCATGAAAATCACATATATTTATTTGCAATGGTGTTCTATGGTTAAACTGTGGAATCATAATGGATGGACATTTTTTTGGAATTGAATGTATATTTATATAATAATATTATATTATGGGGGGTTAGTGTGAGTGAGTGAAATGTATACTATCTTAGGCCTAAATATTTGTTTTGAGTGCCTGGGGAATGTTGTGAAGGCCACTTGATGCAGTGTATAGAAATAAAAGAAGGATAAAAATAATAATTTTTTCTTCCAATTTTCTTTTTTTGTTTTTCAACCATTTGCAGTTTTAGCCTCTGTCCCTAATCCCGGTGTAATAAACCAGAAGGTTAGTTAAAGGGGACATATTTTTTGGTAACACTTTAGATTAGGGAACACATATTCACCATTAACTAGGTGCTTACAAACATATATAAGTAGCATACTAGCCCTTTTTTAGTATTCATGAAGCATGTATTAACGTAACATATTAAGAAGTTTTTGTTGGTAGCTCAATATATATATATATATATATTTAATTATTAGTGTATACATTTGTTAATACACATTTTTCTGATTATATATAGTGTAATGTTTAATTATTTATATGGCATTTGCTGACCCTCTGCAAATTGCACATCAGAAATCAACTGTGTTCGAGCTGCTAGTTTTGAAAGTGATTCCACTTCTTATGACACAAAAGCAAGACGAACTACACCCACAACACAACATGACTGTACACTGAGAGTTTTTTTGTTTTGTTTTGTTTGTTTTAATCAGAACAGACTGTTCAGCTGGTGCAACTAAGCCATAGTCTTGTGCAAATCTCATAACTGGTGTGCACTTCCCAAAAATGACAACCATTTGTTTCTGTTCTGGTTTGGCAGGGACACGCAGTCATGTCAGTGAGATTGTCACACTTTACTCTAATACTTGCAGGATTGTGCTAAAATATTCATCCACCAAACAATCAGTATAAAAATAGAAATGTTTTACAGCAGATGAGGCTTTTAATCACTGGTTCACAGGGGATTTAGTATCTCTTTTTTTCAAACTGTTCTGCGATTGATCACTCCAACGTTCATGTAAACATATTGGAATCACTTTGAAGCGGGCAACGCCTACAGTATATTGTATATTATTACACTATATATAACACCAGACTGTGATAATGCTGCAACTGTGAGAGACCCAAATGTGTCGCCTTTAAATCAGTATTAATTATTTAAATTATTCTAAAATCACAATGTTAATCATCAACGCTCAAATGTTAAAGGATAAAAAAGAAGTGTTGCTTATTATTATAACAAATTTATATATATATATATATATATATACATATAGATGAAGGTCATCAACGTCCCTGAACTTTCAGTATACAATACCACCTGAGCGGTGTAATTTTTTTATCGAAGAGATTTACCCTATACTTTATAGACCTTAATCCACACAATCTGAAACACACACACTTCCTGCAAAGGTTTCATAAGTCAAGGATTTATGTTTGTGATTAAAGCGGACCTAGACTGGAAGTTCCAATTAACGCTGTTTTTTAGTGTGTATCTGCGTCATTACCTTGTTTAAGAAGCCCTGAAGGTTCTAAACAAACAGTTCAGCCACTGCTGAAAACGCTGTGTTTTATTGTAATCTCGGGCTCAGCGAGATCTCTGAAAAAACCCGGTCCGGTTACGTAAACAACGGTTCTCCGGAACAGCAGATCGTCCTGCTCCGGGCACTAGTCCGGGCACATCCGGTTGCGTAAATTGAACCGCAGAAGAAGAATAACGTCCGTTGTGGAGGTGTTTCACGAGCGATAGTGTCTTCTGACTCTGGGTCTGACTCCGGGTCAAAGTCATAAAAGGGACTGCGGCGGGGAGTCGTGAATAAGCTATTTTTAAACACTGTTAAAACAATGTTTTGATAATGAGTAGCAGTGCATCCACCGTTCAAGAGGGGGGAGCTGCGCTTCAGAGAGCGGGTGTGCTGAATATGTCACTTCCAGGTACTGGCCAATCACAAGACAGTTGGAAAGCCGGGGTAAGAGTTGAGTCTGAAATATCGCGGCTGGGGAACAGAGTCAGAAAAGAGGATTTCTATTGGCTCGTTTACAGCAACTAGGAGGGTTTTGACCATAAAAACAAGTTAATGTATGTAAGTAGACCTCCATAACTAACATGTGCAACAGGACCACTCTATGTGAGGTTTAAGACAAAAATGTCGGCGGCTTGAGTTTTCTCAACTTTTTCAACCTTTTTCTCACGATTAAAATGTTTCCTCTCAGCTGTGCAACAGAACAGGACGTTTAATCCCCAGCGACCAGAGCTACACTCCAAGTATCTCTGCGAGGAAGGAAAAACAATAAATGTACAATTCTGACAGCTAAACACTGCAGAATATCCTCGCTGGGGTTACCGTGCTGCCAAGAAAATCTCAGTCATTTAGAAATCCAATTCTTTTCTTGGAAGAGCCGGTACTGCATAGGCACGTGGGTCATGTTGGGATTATTTCACCTTGTCAAAAGGGCAGCATCTCACTTCACATATCACCATTCAACAGTATGTTGTATGAGCACACACACAAACACTGAGCTTCTTTTTTTTTTTGAAGTTTTATTTATTTGTTTTTTTCTGGGCTATGAGTATGAGAAGGTCTGTGCTGACCATGACAGCGAAAGACGAGCCTTTAATAACAGACGTCGGACTCTGCAGGGAGCTGCCGTTCGATTTCATTGTTTGAGGCAAAGCTGTCTGAATATTATACTCAAACTCCCCTCGTGCCGTGGCAGGAAGCTGCATCTCACCGTCTTTGCTCTTCACATTTTCATTGGCAGCGGGAGGACCGGGCTTATGCGCGAGTGTGCGCCTGTGCGCTTGAGTGGCATGAGTTGAAAGAGTTTGGACTGAGAAGAGTGGTGCACTTGCTGGCAGGGGTTATGTGTGTAACAGGCAGGGAGTCTCTCTGACCAACTGGCTTGGCATAATGTTCAGAATAAAAACATTTCTCAGCTGCTGTCCTTTGACTGCAGAGGTCAGAGGCGTGACTGTGAAAACGTAGTCCCCAGGCAGAGCAGCGTGGAGACATTGCAGAGATCCCGAGCGTCGAAGGCTTCCGGGCTCTGCAGCCTTCACAACAACACTGCTGATTTGTAGCAAATTCCCCAGCCTCAATCGCCTCATCAATCAGAGCCGCAGTCCTGCTGATGGAAACACAAGCACTCAGAGATGCGATGCCCTCTCATGCAGCACACGTGGTATTATTGCACTCGTATTTTATTTACGCCCACTAACAGTTTTATGTCCCCAGACCTTGGGGGATGATAATGTCCATGTAGCTGTAATTCTAACATGATTTTGAATGAGAAATCAAAAAAACGGTCCTTTGACAGTAGTGTTTCCGACAGTTGCTTTGTAATTATACATGACTCACTTTTAAATATTACATACAACAATATATATTTTTGTCGGAAACAAAAATGCCTTTCCCACAAAACTACTTTCTATATTAGACTTAATTGCGTAGTCAGTCTGATGGTGGAGTTTAGTCGGGGGAAAATGACCCAGTTTAACGCTGAGCTTTTATTTTCCACGGAGTGAAAAGTGGCGAATGAGATGAAGATAAAACGGGGTGAATTTATAGCTCCATGCAATGTTTGTTTTCATGCTGTTGTTGTCTGGCAACTATAGGCCTTTTAAAAAAGAAATAGTACCAGTGGCTCAGCGGTAAGCAAGGTGTCACTTAACTGGACCGCTGCGGGTTCAATTCCCAGCTACGCTCGTGTAAATGCCAATGTGTTCTTGGGTAAGACACTTAAACCCATGTTGCTCCTGACCACTGTGACAGCATGAAGGATGTATGATAGAACATGCGCTCCACATACAGTATATGTGCTGTGTGAATGAGTGAAAACTGCCTATAATATATCCACATAGAAATGTCCAAATGACTCACAGACATAAACAAGGGTTTAGTGGAATTTGTTCTTTATTATATAAATAAGAGCCCTGCATCACGCAAAAATAAAATCCTGGATAGAACCCTGCTTTATTGTCATTGTGCAGAACAATCATAGTTCTTTGGCTCTCCCTTAAAGGGGAAATAAGTAGTTTATAGTGCCATCTAGAGGAGAGGCTGAAATTTACAACAAAGACCTGCTGCTCTGCTCACCCCCTCCCTTCCCTGAGCACTACGGTATCCGCAGCTGGTCAAATGTCGTCCTCGTTGTCTTTCTCCGTGTCAGCAGATGAGGTTCGTGAGGTGAGGGAGAGGGCGGAGCTACCGCGGCCGTAGCAGACGAAGCAGAGAGAGAGGAGGCGGGACTTCCGCTACAAGTAAAGAGACGCTTGTTTTGTTCTCTCGCGTTTGTCCTTACAGGCTCCGGTAGAAACATGGCGTCTCGCTGCTAACAGTGGCTATGCAACCGCTGTCCGCGGTCATGTTATTTTACATGACTTTTTGAAACACTACGAAAATGAAGCAAAAACTATTATACAGCGACTAGACAATGCAGGAGCACATAATATGTATAAAAAAGTGGATTTTGGGTTATATAAACCCATAAATACTACACATTGTACCTTTAAAGGGGCTGCAGCATTCTTTCAATAGTAGTTTACACAAATCCATCTTGTGGGCCAGATTGGACCTTCTGGTGGGCCGGTTCTGGCCTTGCGGGGCCAAATGTTTGACACCCCTGACTATAAATATTTCTAGAAATATGAGCCTTGACAGACTATCAATAAGAACAACGATAACAACCAAAACAAATACATTTTCATAAACGAATGTGAATCTCTTTTGTCATATATTCATCTTTTGATGCCAAACATTAATGTTAATAGTTATAAAGCAGTTAATAGCAAAAACAAGGAGCTGGCCTCAATCCTCCAATACTTGGAGGAGACTTTAAATGTTTACACAGACAAGAGTATTACATTTTGTTCACAGTCAAAGTGAGGCAAATAAAATTTTATTTCAAAATGAACAACTAAGTGTACGTGAACCCAAATGAAGGACGTGACACAAGAGGGTTAAGGCAAAAATCTGTGTTTACGAACTAAGGTTCAGTACACAGGCACAGTCATGTAAGGTGAAGGTAGAAAATGGCTCAGCTACAGAGAAGAGTTAATAATTATTGGCCAAACATATACTGTAGCTCATTTTAATCAGCGTGTCTCCTCTCTACGGTTTTCTTATGTGGACCTGCTTAAATAGCTTGTTACTATTCAGAGCGTGCAAACAGACTGACCTGCAGTCAGCTCACAATATGACTTTGATGAAGTTGGTAGGTAGTTGGCTGGAGGCAATTACACCAGCAAACATCCAATTAAATTAAAATCACTGTAAAAATGTATCAGAGTGACATTAAACCTTCCTCCCAGAAAAGAACGTCTCAAACTCAACCTTGTCTCGTGAAAGTAGGTCTCCACACAGTGAAACTGCATACTCAATTATGTTTGATACAGAATGGATTTTCTGGAACAATAGTAAATGACTTATTTGCATGTCTACTGTCGTGCATATCAATGTGGCTTTGTTTCAACCACTTGTGGTAGCTGTGAAGTTTTGATGAAATTAGTTCCCAATTATGGCTGCGATTAAGTTTAACAACAAAAAGCACGGAAGAAGATGTTGGATACCATAGCACTGAGTGACCAGTGGTATTGGTCGCTAAGTATTTTGTACTCTCATGTGGTACAAAATCCTCCCCTTCATATCCTCTCAGGTGGTACCATTTTTACCACGTTCTGTAGGATGCAGCCCGAGTTTGAACCAGCAACCTCCTACTCCAAAGGGCAACCACTCTAACCACTTTGACAGGTGGGTGGTTAAAATAAATATATCTTTTGTGCAGTTACCTGATTCCTAAATGTCATCTGTGCTGAATCTGATTCCATTGTGCTCACATGTATCTTCTATCCATTATGCCAACTTTCTCACATCCCTCAAAAGTTGTTATTGTTATTATTATTATTATTATTTCTGTGATGACATTCTGTTTTTTTACAGTTTTTTAGTGTTTAAAAACATTTTCAAATTTTTTTTTTGGGGGGGGGGAACTCGAGATCTTACGGAGCCCCCAAAGTGACATGAGAAAAAAAAAATGACAATTTGTTTTTTTGTTTTTTTAAATCTCGAGTTTCAAAGTCGAGATCTCGAGTTTCAAAGTCGAGATCTCGAGTTTCAAAGTCGAGATCTCGAGTTTCCCCAAAAAATCTGAAAAAAAAAAAATAATAATCTAAAAAAACATTTCCGTAATATCTCGACTTTGAAACTCGAGATTTAAAAATAAAAAGTTTTTCTTCTTTTCTTTTCTTCTCATGTCACTTCGGGGGCTCCGTAGCGTATCCATTCCACAGTGCATTCCACAGTGCATCCATTCTGCAGAGCATCCGTTCTGCAACCAGTGTATTTTGGGGGTGACATGTTTACGTGTACTTTAAAGTCTAGTTATAGTAGGACAAACACACTAATAAAACATTTTTCCTACATCATTTATAGTTACTGAGTGTCTGACAGCCTTTATCTCGACATGGAGCTGATTATAACTCAAAAGTACAGCTGTTTCCCAGAAATGCTAACTGGACGTGTGGGTTCCCAAAATACCTCTGGGTCTGTCTGATGTAGTTGTTTAATAATCCAAGCTATAATACAAGAGAAGAAGGTGAAGGAGATAAAGCGCCTGCATTGCCATCAATACAAGACAGGAAATCACTTCACTAAGAGACTACCAATGAAGCTGGAGCAGTGAACGCTACATTCATCTTCGTATCTGGTGAAACCCAGACTTTATTCATGTCAGGACTGTGAAAAGGCTGCTTCGTTCTCCTTTGACTGAGCTGTGATTAGTTTTTTTTTTTTTTTTAAATGTGTTTAGAAATTAATTTCAATCCACTCTTTAAATTATAAAACATTAGATTAACTCGAGTTGACTTAATAATCAAACACTCGATAGCTTTTCAATTATAGAGATGTTATTTGTCTTTACAGAAACAAACCATTAAAAATTCATGAACTGTTTTTCTTTTTTTTACGTTCATATTAAGGTGTTTCTGCAGATCATTGTATCTGATAACAGGTGTGCGTGTATGATCACTCCCTGCAATTGGCGCCTCCCAAATGGCTTGGAGGATATAAATGTTCTGCTGCTAATTTGTGTGTCAGTGTGTTCACAACCATTTAAGATGTGTGCAAAAGCTAAGCAGTTTAAATTGTTGCTTTTTTTTTTTTAAAGCAGTATTTTTGGAATGAATACACCTGTTTCCTTTCACGCATATTCACACACACACACACACACACACACACCATGCTTACCAGCACAGATGGTAGGTTCCAGGTCAGGCGAGGCAGAGAAAATAAAATAGCAATCATGTGAGAAGGGTAATGGAGAAGATGTTAGCAGTTAGCAATAAAACAAAACAAAACACAAAAAAACAGTTGTGTTATTTGGTTGTTTAATGTAGACATTAGGTTATTTGTGTCAAACTGGGTTTCACTTTTTTACTACCTCCAATATGAGATTCTGGCACTGCAACAATCCACCAATTCTTGTGAATTGGTGGATTGTTGTGAGGCTTGTTTTTTGTGAATATGGTGGATGAGTGGCCCTGTCCACATGTCGGTGAGTATTTTAGGTAAATGTAGATTTTTGCTGTCTTTCATACACTTAAATGGACAATTTAATTGATTTTCACAGTCTTTGTTCACTCTCTCCTGTTTGATGTCACTGTATAATATCTTCACATTTGTTTACATGTGGCAAGTCGTAACCATGCCTCACTGACTTTATCTCCAAACCATTCAACCTGAGCTGTCCCTAGAATATGCTAATTTCTAATCCTGTCCAATGGAAATCTCAGCATTATTTTTATGTATATTTATAGAGCACTTTTCTAGTCCTGACGACCACTCAAAGCTGCTTTGGACTACAGTTTTTTGCCATTCACACCGATTCACTCACTTGTTTGTACAGCGCATAGCTTTCATGCCCGTTCACCCACTGCAACATGCTGAAACACGGGCCAGTGTCTTGCCCAAGGACACGTCGGCATGTGGACTAGCAGCAGGCTCGCTCTACGACTAGGGGGAAGTTGTTTCTGGCGGTGGCACTGTTGCAACAGTTGCTGTTGGTCGTACCAGTTTGTGGCTAAATGCAGCTGTACACTCGTAAATTGCGTACACACTGCAAACCAACTGCAACGTGGAACAATTGCAACCCGGGTTGATTTGTGCCAGAATGGAGTGTGGATCGTTGTGTTGACACTAGGGGAGATACATCCTCGGTTTTAAAGCAACAAGCTATGAAAGCACCTGAAAACTAATGCTGTTTGAATAGAGCTTTGCTCCTAACCTAATCATTCCTCAGCACTCCAGCGCGAAACCATGTGTCTCCTACTTGCACTACAGATTACAGTATCATCTGCAAACAGCAAAGTCCATGGAGACTCCTGCCTGACCTCATCTGTCAACTTGTCCATCATAAACTACAAGAAAAGTAACAGATTTGTAGAACATCATAAAAATAAATATGATAAACTCCCTTGAAAATAGTTTTGGATGTATCCAAATTTGCTAACGTGTTGCTTCCATGTTGCTAATATGTTGGTAACTGGTCTTTTAACATGGCTCCATATACAGTGCTTGATTATTTATTTCTTTGGTTCCACTATAGCTAAACAGTTGGTGGTCTCTCTCCTGATTGGCCAACAAGGTTATACAATTTACGGTTATGTCACCACCTGCTGACTTGGCATGCTTTTTACAGCATATATCTTTGGGTTTTTGTATTTTCGTGTAGGAAATAAGAACACCCTCAGTTTAAAAAAAATAAAATAAAATAAATGTCCACATACATATGGACTGTGCCTGAATTTGCTAGTGTGGCGCAAGGGCGGAGGGTTGATAGGTCTTTAAAGGATAATCTGCAAATTTGCACCCTGGAGATGCTGAAGCCAGAGAAAGTGATTCATCTGGAGATGAAAAAGATCAAAATACCCAAATAAGGACACACAGGTTTATTATACCAATACCAAGGAGCCATCTAACAATATCTTTATTCCACATATTTGTTTATGTTTACACTTCGTGCCGTTTCCGAATATTAAGCCGCTTTACTGACCCTTGGCCATTTTTTTTATATTTTTTAAAAAGTGACTAGTGACAAATCTACCAATTTTCTGTCATAAATGGAAATACTTTCAAAGAGGAAATTTCTGCTATGAGTGAGATCCATCTAACTGTATTATTGGAGTCAATCACGCACACAGTGCTGGGTGAGCGCAGAGCTCACGCACACACAGAATCACAGACAAGAACGAGCGCATGATGTTCAGTGCAGCCGACTGTGTGGAAAAATCACTGATCTGTTTTGTAGTAAAAATTGGTTCTGTTTTCTTCTCTCTTTATTTTAAGATTGAACACTTTTTTTCACCCACGTGTGTAAAATCTCTAAAAAAAAAAAACAGGACATGTTGTAGTGACATCTAGCTTCTTTTCAGGCTGACTTTAATTACTTTGCCTTGGCAGTAGTTGGTAACGCTGTAAAAACAATCTCCAAACACGAGACAATGAATGACAGCGCGAGAGAGAGCTGGGACTATGACGTCATAATTGTCCTAAAGTAGCTTATTCGCTGTCTTCGTGGAAACGTGAGATTTTCCCACTCTGGTAGGCGTTTTCAAAAAATACCATTTCAGGTCCCCTAAAACAGCCATTCTCAACCTTGGGGTCCCGACCCCAATTGGGGTAGCGAGATGATTTGTAGGGGACACCAAATCATTTTGGAAAAATATATATAAAAAAAACAAAAAACATTTGTAAATGAAAATTAATGTAGCGTCCGATCAGACGTTAGAATGACGACGAGCGGTTCGGAAAAAGTACACTGGATACACCAGCTTTTCACCACCTGACCGCCATCTGGAGATACATCCGTGACAGCGGAGAGTTTTTCCCTTTTTTTTGCCCCTCATTTTTATTAGCGCTGCTTTGATGGTCAATATTGGACAGTACAGCCATGTTTTTGAGCTTAAAATTAATATGTACAGTGAAGAATAGTTTCCACCCCCGCAAAAAAAAAAACTAGACAAAATTTGACACTAAACCTAAAAAATGTCGTGTAATTCCCATCCCTAGTTATCGTTTCATTTCATTAAAAAGAAAAAGAAAGTTTGCGTTATTTGTTAACATTTTAACCGGCTCAACTACCAGCAATACGATGGGATGTAGCGACAATTGTCGGTCTATTACTCACGTGAAAAGTTACCCTCTTGATGCTGCTGTATGTTTTTCAAAAAATCCAAAAGTGTTTCTAAATAAAAACGAATAGCTGAAGTGTGTAAGTGCTTGTCTGATATGTAAATGCGACGTAGCCAACGGTGTATTGATCCGGCGTTGTTTCAGCACCGCGGACAGTGCTTTATCCATCATACCCATCATGCGTTCACACCGGTGTGTGTGTGTGGATGGCGGGGGGGCGGGGTCGCGGACAGCCATGCATGTTAAATTTGGGGTCGCGACTCAAAAAGGTTGAGAACCACTGCCCTAAAACACCTTCTCCGTGTGGACGGGATGCCCCTCCGACAAAAAAAGTATACACCTACACTAAACCCGTTTCCATGTGGATGGCCCCTAATAGGGCGCACTATGGTCATTCATGGCATCTTAATTATGCCACACTATAGGACACACTATTCTCATTTTCTTCACCATGTTTTCACATTTCTAATTGTTGTTTTGACGGTTAAACCTTGAACCTGAAGACCTCATATAATCCACCCAACTGGCTTAACTACATAGTCCTATTTACAGCTGAAAATAAACCCACTGCCCTCTTGTTCCAGCTTCTCTGTACCGCACAGTGCAGTCAGTAGGCTTGACAACACATTATATCATCAGGCTTTCTCTCTCTTTCTCTTTTGCACTCACAGAGTAATAAAGGTTTCGCTCAGTGTTATCAACTCCCAGAGTCTCGCACTTAAAAATTAAAACGCATGCAACAGAGCGAGGATCGTTTTTTTTGTTTTGTTTTTTGTTAAATACTGTAGATATTTTTTACAGAAAATGCCACACCTGGTGGGATAATAAATACACGCAGCATGTTATTCAAAATGAAAGAGAGACTGTCAATCACACTGTTCCCTTTGATTTAGAATAGGACACACTGAACAAAAAGGAAACATCTTTCATCATCCTTATGCAACATGTTCCATGGCCCTTTTCACCTTTTGCTCTTCACTTCAACTACACACAATCAGTGTAATTCCTGCATCAAATGAATCTGAAAGGAGTTGAGAGTCTCTTTCTCCTCTGCATCCATAAACTCGACCAAATTCTATCTAATATTATTATCAGTATATTTTCTAGTTGCATGGTTACATGTCACTGGTGGTCAATTTATAACAAGCTAAATAATGGAAAGGAAGGTTTAGACCTCTGCGCATTATGTGATGTGTTTTCAGTGAACCACCAACCAGTACCATGGTTCTTAAACTGTGGTACGCACGCCATCGGTGGTACATGTGGTTCCTCAGCTCATCTCTCACTCACATCTTCAGTGTCTGACGTATATTTGAGGAAGAGGCGGATGATGAGAGAGCAAATAATCTTATTGGGAATAAATCTGCCTCCTAAATCTGTAGCTGACTTTGCTCTGCCTATTTACACCACTGTATGTTCAGAGGCGGAAAATAAGGAAATACATTTACTCAAGTTACTGTATTGAATACTTTTTTTGTGTGTATTTTGTATTTCTTCAGTACAATTTAAAATCAGGATTTTGTAATTTACTTGAGTACGTACTGACTCAAGTATTGTACTTAGTTACTTAATAAATCCTATCCGTTACTGAGTAAAAAATAAAAATTCAGCACAATGAAAACCTACAGGGGGAACATATACAGCAGAACCAGACGAATGATGGTGCGTGAACATAGAGGGCGTGAACATAGAGGGCGTGGCCAAAAGTGGCGTAACATCCTGTGTCGCGCCGGGCGCGTGAGCTCCAAGATAGTTTTGGATTTCTGACCGCTTGTCATATTTCTACTACCCTCACACCCCACGCAAAGTAACTTTTACTTAAAGTACATTTTACTTTTTACTTCTACTTGAGTACATTTCATCAAAGTATTGGTACTTTTTACTTGAGTACAATATTTTTAGTACTTTTTCCACCTCTGTGTATGTTACTGTTGGCGACAATGGTGTTACTTCAAGAGCTCAACCTTTTCTCAGGTGGTGCACGGTATAAAATGTTTGAGAACAGGGGTCATGTCCTCCCAGAGAATGTGAACTTGGTTGTGTGACATCAGCTACCCGAGCTGGAGGAAACAGCCACAATTACCAGAGCAACACAAACTGAGTGAATCGTTTAATTTGCAAAATATGAACCCCGTAAAAAAAATAAAAAAACATCTTCCAAGAGGTGCATTCATTTAAAAAAATGTTTTATTTTTTTTCAACCAATCACTAAATTAAGTGGTACACTCATGTGCACCAAGAGATATTTTTTTTCCAGTGTGAATCCACTGCAGCTCATTTTTACTACTCGTTCCCTGCAGTGGATGAATTTCTTATCCTGCCTGAGCAGAATGAAATGAACAACATTTTCCAAATAACATGCGGAGCAAAACCTTTCACACTGTGACCACAGCCTTCCCAGAACCATTCCTGAGCCACGCTGCAGATGTGAGAGCAAGGAGCAGGCGACCTCCGTGATCTCTGTGTAATCACTGACTCTGCATACACAGCATTTCATCTGATCCCAGTCAAAGAAAGAGCTTTTCCACTTTGACCCCCTGTCAAAATGTTCCACTTCCACAGTTCTCGATTTTTGCACTGTTTGTTCTGTAATGTGTTTTTAAGTCACTTGCAGTACATAACAAAGTGTAATAGCTCTCTGTCATAGTGTGAATGTGCAGTTTGTGCCTTTTTTGCTTTTGCTATCGCGGTACCTCAGCATCATTATTAGGGTTCGAGCACGACTGTGCAAGAACCCTATTGTAATTGAAAGAGTTATTATTATTAGGGTTCGAGCACGACTGTGCAAGAAACCTATTGAAACTGAAAGAGTTATTATTAGGGTTCGAGCACGACTGTGCAAGAAACCTATTGAAACTGAAAGAGTTATTATTATTCTTATTCTTCCGCCAAATGAATCGCCTTTTTGAGGCCTTTCCCATGCCCAAAAACTCACAGATTTTTGCGACCACGTCAGGCCTGGTGAAAATTTACGTATTTCAAAGGTTCGGGGAAAAAGCGTGGAAAATTGGAAGTGGGAGGGGCTAAAGAGTGACGCAAAAAAGTGCTAGTAGGTCATCTCCTGTCGGGTTTAACGAAAATGAACGAAACTCGGTACACATGTTCATTAGGTTGAGCTTTAAATAAAAGTCGATGACAAGCGTCCTGGGAATCCTACGTGAAGGCCGCCATCTTGGATTGAAGGCGAAAACGGCGGCGTTTTTGGCGAATTTACACCATCGCTACAAAATCTATCTCCTCCTACAGTTTTTGAGCGATCACCTTCAAACTTGGGGAGGTCACTGTGGACCAGTTGAGGAACAGAAACAATTGGAAGGATTTTTTAAATATCGTATGGCGCACGAGATAGGGGGCGCTAAAGTTGGCGAAAATTCAGGTTTTTCGCCGCAGAGAACGAAACTCTTATAACTTTACAACGAAAGGTCCGATCGGAACCACACTTGCTGTGAGTGATGATGGGTGGTTTCTGAAGAAGACTATGAAGAAATGGTCCATTTTGAAAACAGCGCCTCCTGGTGGTGGCCATTTTGGATTGACAGCGAAAACGGCGGCGTTTTTGGCGAATTTACACCAGCGCTACAAAATCTATCTCCTCCTACAGTTTTTGAGCGATCACCTTCAAACTTGGGGAGGTCATTGTGGACCAGTTGAGGAACAGAAACAATTGGAAGGATTTTTTAAATATCGCATGGTGCACAAGATAGGGGGCGCTAAAGTGAGTGAAGAACGAAACTCTTATAACTTTACAACGAAAGGTCCGATCGGAACCAAACTTGTTGTGAGTGATGATGGGTGGTGTCTGAAGAAGACTATGAAGAAATGGTCCATTTTGAAAAGAGCGCCTCCTGGTGGTGGCAGAAAACATACGAAAATTACACCAGCGCTACAAAATCTATCTCCTCCTACAGTTTTTGAGCGATCACCTTCAAACTTGGGGAGGTCACTGTGGACCAGTTGAGGAACAGAAACAATTGGAAGGATTTTTTAAATATCGTATGGCGCACGAGATAGGGGGCGCTAAAGTGAGTGAAGAACGAAACTCTTATAACTTTACAACGAAAGGTCCGATCGGAACCAAACTTGATGTGAGTGATGATGGGTGGTGTCTGAAGAAGACTATGAAGAAATGGTCCATTTTGAAAACAGCGCCTCCTGGTGGTGGCAGAAAACATACGAAAATTACACCAGCGCTACAAAATCTATCTCCTCCTACAGTTTTTGAGCGATCACCTTCAAACTTGGGGAGGTCACTGTGGACCAGTTGAGGAACAGAAACAATTGGAAGGATTTTTTAAATATCGTATGGCGCACGAGATAGGGGGCGCTAAAGTGAGTGAAGAACGAAACTCTTATAACTTTACAACGAAAGGTCCGATCTGTATCAAACTTGCTGTGAGTGATAACAGGCCAGGCCTGAAGACATTTATATGAAAATATTCAACTTTCAGCGCCCCCTGGTGGCTAAAGGCCAACATTGTCCGATCTGCAAGAAAATTGAAATGTGAGGCAAGTGAACTTCCCTGAACACTTTTACGGACACGACTTTCACCCACAGGAAGTCGGCCATTTTAAACAGGAAGTGCCCTCTAACTTTGCTGTACATTTACCGATAAGCACAGAACTTAATATGTGAGACCAGGGACCTGTCCTGAACATGTCTATATAAAAATATTCAACTTTCAGCACCCCCTGGTGGCAGCAGATAGTATTACATGCACACGTCGCGATGGCTCCTCAGACCGACATGCGTGGGGACGCCGCTGAAAATAACTAGCCCCGCGAGCGGTGAATGAACGGGTTCGTGGGCGAGGCGAGCGAGGAGGCGTGGCACACGCCGACGAGCGCGCATCGGCTCGAACCCGTTCAGATCCGCTCGCGGGGCTAGTTTTTATTCTTATTCTTCCGCCAAATGAATCGCCTTTTTGAGGCCTTTCCCATGCCCAAAAACTCACAGATTTTTGCGACCACGTCAGGCCTGGTGAAAATTTACGTATTTCAAAGGTTCGGGGAAAAAGCGTGGAAAATTGGAAGTGGGAGGGGCTAAAGAGTGACGCAAAAAAGTGCTAGTAGGTCATCTCCTGTCGGGTTTAACGAAAATGAACGAAACTCGGTACACATGTTCATTAGGTTGAGCTTTAAATAAAAGTCGATGACAAGCGTCCTGGGAATCCTACGTGAAGGCCGCCATCTTGGATTGAAGGCGAAAACGGCGGCGTTTTTGGCGAATTTACACCATCGCTACAAAATCTATCTCCTCCTACAGTTTTTGAGCGATCACCTTCAAACTTGGGGAGGTCACTGTGGACCAGTTGAGGAACAGAAACAATTGGAAGGATTTTTTAAATATCGTATGGCGCACGAGATAGGGGGCGCTAAAGTTGGCGAAAATTCAGGTTTTTCGCCGCAGAGAACGAAACTCTTATAACTTTACAACGAAAGGTCCGATCGGAACCACACTTGCTGTGAGTGATGATGGGTGGTTTCTGAAGAAGACTATGAAGAAATGGTCCATTTTGAAAACAGCGCCTCCTGGTGGTGGCCATTTTGGATTGACAGCGAAAACGGCGGCGTTTTTGGCGAATTTACACCAGCGCTACAAAATCTATCTCCTCCTACAGTTTTTGAGCGATCACCTTCAAACTTGGGGAGGTCATTGTGGACCAGTTGAGGAACAGAAACAATTGGAAGGATTTTTTAAATATCGCATGGCGCACAAGATAGGGGGCGCTAAAGTGAGTGAAGAACGAAACTCTTATAACTTTACAACGAAAGGTCCGATCGGAACCAAACTTGTTGTGAGTGATGATGGGTGGTGTCTGAAGAAGACTATGAAGAAATGGTCCATTTTGAAAAGAGCGCCTCCTGGTGGTGGCAGAAAACATACGAAAATTACACCAGCGCTACAAAATCTATCTCCTCCTACAGTTTTTGAGCGATCACCTTCAAACTTGGGGAGGTCACTGTGGACCAGTTGAGGAACAGAAACAATTGGAAGGATTTTTTAAATATCGTATGGCGCACGAGATAGGGGGCGCTAAAGTGAGTGAAGAACGAAACTCTTATAACTTTACAACGAAAGGTCCGATCGGAACCAAACTTGATGTGAGTGATGATGGGTGGTGTCTGAAGAAGACTATGAAGAAATGGTCCATTTTGAAAACAGCGCCTCCTGGTGGTGGCAGAAAACATACGAAAATTACACCAGCGCTACAAAATCTATCTCCTCCTACAGTTTTTGAGCGATCACCTTCAAACTTGGGGAGGTCACTGTGGACCAGTTGAGGAACAGAAACAATTGGAAGGATTTTTTAAATATCGTATGGCGCACGAGATAGGGGGCGCTAAAGTGAGTGAAGAACGAAACTCTTATAACTTTACAACGAAAGGTCCGATCTGAATCAAACTTGCTGTGAGTGATAACAGGCCAGGCCTGAAGACATTTATATGAAAATATTCAACTTTCAGCGCCCCCTGGTGGCTAAAGGCCAACATTGTCCGATCTGCAAGAAAATTGAAATGTGAGGCAAGTGAACTTCCCTGAACACGTTTACGGACACGACTTTCACCCACAGGAAGTCGGCCATTTTAAACAGGAAGTGCCCTCTAACTTTGCTGTACATTTACCGATAAGCACAGAACTTAATATGTGAGACCAGGGACCTGTCCTGAACATGTCTATATAAAAATATTCAACTTTCAGCACCCCCTGGTGGCAGCAGATAGTATTACATGCACACGTCGCAATGGCTCCTCAGACCGACATGCGTGGGGACGCCGCTGAAAATAACTAGCCCCGCGAGCGGTGAATGAACGGGTTCGTGGGCGAGGCGAGCGAGGAGGCGTGGCACACGCCGACGAGCGCGCATCGGCTCGAACCCGTTCAGATCCGCTCGCGGGGCTAGTTATTTTTATTCTTATTCTTCCGCCAAATGAATCGCCTTTTTGAGGCCTTTCCCATGCCCAAAAACTCACAGATTTTTGCGACCACGTCAGGCCTGGTGAAAATTTACGTATTTCAAAGGTTCGGGGAAAAAGCGTGGAAAATTGGAAGTGGGAGGGGCTAAAGAGTGACGCAAAAAAGTGCTAGTAGGTCATCTCCTGTCGGGTTTAACGAAAATGAACGAAACTCGGTACACATGTTCATTAGGTTGAGCTTTAAATAAAAGTCGATGACAAGCGTCCTGGGAATCCTACGTGAAGGCCGCCATCTTGGATTGAAGGCGAAAACGGCGGCGTTTTTGGCGAATTTACACCATCGCTACAAAATCTATCTCCTCCTACAGTTTTTGAGCGATCACCTTCAAACTTAGGGAGGTCACTGTGGACCAGTTGAGGAACAGAAACAATTGGAAGGAATTTTTAAATATCGTATGGCGCACGAGATAGGGGGCGCTAAAGTTGGCGAAAATTCAGGTTTTTCGCCGCAGAGAACGAAACTCTTATAACTTTACAACGAAAGGTCCGATCGGAACCAAACTTGATGTGAGTGATGATGGGTGGTTTCTGAAGAAGACTATGAAGAAATGGTCCATTTTGAAAACAGCGCCTCCTGGTGGTGGCCATTTTGGATTGACAGCGAAAACGGCGGCGTTTTTGGCGAATTTACACCAGCGCTACAAAATCTATCTCCTCCTACAGTTTTTGAGCGATCACCTTCAAACTTGGGGAGGTCATTGTGGACCAGTTGAGGAACAGAAACAATTGGAAGGATTTTTTAAATATCGCATGGCGCACAAGATAGGGGGCGCTAAAGTGAGTGAAGAACGAAACTCTTATAACTTTACAACGAAAGGTCCGATCGGAACCAAACTTGTTGTGAGTGATGATGGGTGGTGTCTGAAGAAGACTATGAAGAAATGGTCCATTTTGAAAAGAGCGCCTCCTGGTGGTGGCAGAAAACATACGAAAATTACACCAGCGCTACAAAATCTATCTCCTCCTACAGTTTTTGAGCGATCACCTTCAAACTTGGGGAGGTCACTGTGGACCAGTTGAGGAACAGAAACAATTGGAAGGATTTTTTAAATATCGTATGGCGCACGAGATAGGGGGCGCTAAAGTGAGTGAAGAACGAAACTCTTATAACTTTACAACGAAAGGTCCGATCGGAACCAAACTTGATGTGAGTGATGATGGGTGGTGTCTGAAGAAGACTATGAAGAAATGGTCCATTTCGAAAACAGCGCCTCCTGGTGGTGGCAGAAAACATACGAAAATTACACCAGCGCTACAAAATCTATCTCCTCCTACAGTTTTTGAGCGATCACCTTCAAACTTGGGGAGGTCACTGTGGACCAGTTGAGGAACAGAAACAATTGGAAGGATTTTTTAAATATCGTATGGCGCACGAGATAGGGGGCGCTAAAGTGAGTGAAGAACAAAACTCTTATAACTTTACAACGAAAGGTCCGATCTGAATCAAACTTGCTGTGAGTGATAACAGGCCAGGCCTGAAGACATTTATATGAAAATATTCAACTTTCAGCGCCCCCTGGTGGCTAAAGGCCAACATTGTCCGATCTGCAAGAAAATTGAAATGTGAGGCAAGTGAACTTCCCTGAACACTTTTACGGACACGACTTTCACCCACAGGAAGTCGGCCATTTTAAACAGGAAGTGCCCTCTAACTTTGCTGTACATTTACCGATAAGCACAGAACTTAATATGTGAGACCAGGGACCTGTCCTGAACATGTCTATATAAAAATATTCAACTTTCAGCACCCCCTGGTGGCAGCAGATAGTATTACATGCACACGTCGCGATGGCTCCTCAGACCGACATGCGTGGGGACGCCGCTGAAAATAACTAGCCCCGCGAGCGGTGAATGAACGGGTTCGTGGGCGAGGCGAGCGAGGAGGCGTGGCACACGCCGACGAGCGCGCATCGGCTCGAACCCGTTCAGATCCGCTCGCGGGGCTAGTTATTTTTATTATTATTATTCCGGCAAATGAATCGCCTTTTTGAGGCCTTTCCCATGCTCAAAAACT
Organism: Microchirus variegatus; assembly: GCF_963457635.1. Classification (NCBI taxonomy): domain Eukaryota; kingdom Metazoa; phylum Chordata; class Actinopteri; order Pleuronectiformes; family Soleidae; genus Microchirus; species Microchirus variegatus. The sequence continues at coordinate 30,526,845 of NC_139807.1, read as the reverse complement.
CACAGATTTTTGCGAGCACGTCAGGCCTGGTGAAAATTTACGTATTTCAAAGGTTCGGTGAAAAAGCGTGGAAAATTGGAAGTGGGAGGGGCTTAAAAGTGACGCAAAAAAGTGCTAGTAGGTCATCTCCTGTCGGGTTTAACGAAAATGAACGAAACTCGGTACACATGTTCATTAGGTTGAGCTTTAAATAAAAGTCGATGACAAGCGTCCTGGGAATCCTACGGGAAGGCCGCCATCTTGGATTGAAGGCGAAAACGGCGGCGTTTTTGGCGAATTTACACCATCGCTACAAAATCTATCTCCTCCTACAGTTTTTGAGCGATCACCTTCAAACTTGGGGAGGTAACTGTGGACCAGTTGAGGAACAGAAACAATTGGAAGGATTTTTTAAATATCATATGGCGCACGAGATAGGGGGCGCTAAAGTTGGCGAAAATTCAGGTTTTTCGCCGCAGAGAACGAAACTCTTATAACTTTACAACGAAAGGTCCGATCGGAACCAAACTTGCTGTGAGTGATGATGGGTGGTTTCTGAAGAAGACTATGAAGAAATGGTCCATTTTGAAAACAGCGCCTCCTGGTGGTGGCAGAAAACATACGAAAATTACACCAGCGCTACAAAATCTATCTCCTCCTACAGTTTTTGAGCGATCACCTTCAAACTTGGGGAGGTCACTGTGGACCAGTTGAGGAACAGAAACAATTGGAAGGATTTTTTAAATATCGTATGGCGCACGAGATAGGGGGCGCTAAAGTGAGTGAAGAACGAAACTCTTATAACTTTACAACGAAAGGTCCGATCTGAATCAAACTTGCTGTGAGTGATAACAGGCCAGGCCTGAAGACATTTATATGAAAATATTCAACTTTCAGCGCCCCCTGGTGGCTAAAGGCCAACATTGTCCGATCTGCAAGAAAATTGAAATGTGAGGCAAGTGAACTTCCCTGAACACTTTTACGGACACGACTTTCACCCACAGGAAGTCGGCCATTTTAAACAGGAAGTGCCCTCTAACTTTGCTGTACATTTACCGATAAGCACAGAACTTAATATGTGAGACCAGGGACCTGTCCTGAACATGTCTATATAAAAATATTCAACTTTCAGCACCCCCTGGTGGCAGCAGATAGTATTACATGCACACGTCGCGATGGCTCCTCAGACCGACATGCGTGGGGACGCCGCTGAAAATAACTAGCCCCGCGAGCGGTGAATGAACGGGTTCGTGGGCGAGGCGAGCGAGGAGGCGTGGCACACGCCGACGAGCGCGCATCGGCTCGAACCCGTTCAGATCCGCTCGCGGGGCTAGTTATTAGGGTTCGAGCACGACTGTGCAAGAACCCTATTGTAATTGAAGGAGTTATTATTATTATTATTATTAGGGTTCGAGCACGACTGTGCAAGAACCCTATTGTAATTGAAAGAGTTATTATTATTATTATTCTTCACACGAAGAAAGTGCCTTTTTGAAGGCCTAAACGGATCTCAAACCTCGTGAATTTTTGGGACAACATCAGACCTAACTTAAATCGCCGAACCAAAGTGGTTCGGTGAATGTGCGTCAAAAAATGGAAGTGGGCGGGGCTTCAGACTGACGCAAAAAAGTGCTACTAGGTCAATTCCTGTCGGGAATAACGTACATGAACGAAACTTGGTACACACGTTCATTAGGTTGTGCCATGGGCAAAAGTCAATCACAAGTTTTCTGTGAAACCTACAGGAAGGCCGCCATCTTGGATTGAAGGCGAAAACGGAGGCGTTTTTGGCGAATTTACAGCATAACTTGCCGTAGATACCAAAATCTACAGTTTTTGAGCTATCACCTTCAAACTTGGCGAGGTCGATGTGGACCAGTTGAGGTACGATCTAATCTGAAAAGTTTTTTGAAATCTTGCATGGCGCACGAGATAGGTGGCGCCAAAGTTGGCGAAAATTCCAAATTTTCCCAACACGCAACGAAACGCTTATAACTTTGCGATGGAAGGTCAAGTCGGAGCCAAACTTGCCATGATTGATGATGGGTAGTTGCTGAAGACACCTATGCAAAAATGATCACATTTGAAACCATCGCCTCCTGGTGGTGGAAGAGAATATACAAAAAAAAAGTTTATTTACGATTTCAGTAATAACTTTTACAGAGATTGTCGTATCCGACTCAAAATGACACTGAAACATTGAAAACACATGGTAGATGATGCGTGTTGAATATGATAGCACATTCTTTAACGGTGTAGCGAGGTGCGAGGTGCAAAGTCGGATTTTTGCGACAAAAAAACAAACTCTTATAACTTTGCGAGTCCTGGTCCAAACTGAACCAAACTTCCTTGGATTGATGTTCCTCCAGCCCTGACAATGTCTATATGAAAATATTTAATTTCGAAAACAGCACCCCCTGGTGGCAACAGAAAGAATTTTATTTGCTATAAAATCTATCTTGTCCTAGAGCTTTTGTGCTATCACCTTCAAACTTGGCGAGGTCAATGTGGACGAGTTTTGGATCAAATGTTATTGAAACTGTTTTAAAATGTCGCACGGCGTACGAGATAGGGGGCGCTAAAGTTGGCGATCATTATGATGTTGACCAAATCTCTTATATCTTTGCGATGGAAGGTCAGATATGAACCAAACTTGCCGTAGTTCATGATCGATAGTTCTTAAAGACGAATATAAAAAAAAGGTCACGTTCGGAAACAGCGCCTCTAGTGGTGAGAGGATTATTACCCAAAAAAAGTACATTTATGATGATAACTTTGTGAATCCTGTTCCGATTTGAACCAAACTTCCTTGGATCGATGACAGTCCGACCCTGAACAAGTCTACATGAAAATATTTAATTTCGAAAACAGCGCCCCCTGGTGGAAACAGAAAGAATTTTATTTGCTATAAAATCTATCTTGTCCTAGAGCTTTTATGCTATCACCTTCAAACTTGGCGAGGTCAATGTGGACGAGTTGAGGATCAAATGTTATTGAAAGCTTTCTAAAATGTCGCACGGCGTACGAGATAGGGGGCGCTAAAGTTGGCAAACATTCTGATTTGTAAAGACAGACAACGAAACACTTATAACTTTGCGATGGAGGATCCAATGTCCTTCCCTGGATTGATGCCTTGGAGTAGTCTATATGACAATATTCAATGTCTTAACGACGCCCCCTGGTGGCAGCAGACTATGCCATCTACTGTGCAACACAAAAGAAACTGGTATAACTTTGTAAATCCTGTTCCAATCTGAACCAAACTTCCTTGGATTGATGACAGTCTGACCCTGAAAAAGTCTATATGAAAATCTTCAATTTAAAAAACAGCGCCCCCTGGTTGCTGGATATAACATTACATATCACACTTTTTTATGCTGCTATAACAGGGATTGTTGTATCCTCCTCATACGTGAGTTGTGGGACCACAAAACCGCTCCGACCATGTCAGCAACAGACGACTTCCTGACAGGAAGTGGATCCGCCGCAACAGGAAGTAGAATGTAACTTTGCCATACATTGCCCGATCGCCATGAAACATGATATGTGAGTCAATAGAACTTCCCTGAACATGTTAATGGACACGCCTTTGACCCAACAGGAAGTCAGCCATTTTAAACAGGAAGTGCCCTGTAACTTTACCGTACATTGATCAATCTGCACGGAACTTGACACGTGAGACCAGGAACCTATCCTGGACATGTCTGCAAAAGCTAAACTCCAAACAGGAAGTGGAACGCCAAAACAGGAAGTAGAATGTAACTTTGCCGTACGTTGCCCTATCTCCACGAAACATTATATGTGAGTCAAGGGAACTTCCCTGAACATGTTAATAGACTTGCTCTGACCCAACAGGAAGTCAGCCATTTTAACAGGAAGTGCCCTCTAACTTTACTGTACATTGACCGCTCTGCATGGAACTTGGTATGTGAGGCCAGGGACCTATCCTGAACACGCAAACAATGTCCTCCCGACAGAAAGTGTAACGCACTTAACAGGAAATAATATATTTATTATTATTCTTCACACAAAAAAAGTGCCTTTTTGAAGGCCTAAACGGATCCCAAACCTCACGAATTTTCGGGACAACATCAGACCTCGCTGAAAATTTTGTAAAAAAGTGGTTCGGTAAATGTGCGTCAAAAAATGGAAGTGGGCGGGGCTTCAGACTGACGCAAAAAAGTGCTACTAGGTCAATTCCTGTCGGGAATAACGTACATGAACGAAACTTGGTACACACGTTCATTAGGTTGTGCCATGGGCAAAAGTCAATCACAAGTTTTCTGTGAAACCTACAGGAAGGCCGCCATTTTGGATTGAAGGCGAAAACGGAGGCGTTTTTGGCGAATTTACAGCATAACTTGCCGTAGATACCAAAATCTACAGTTTTTGAGAAATCACCTTCAAACTTGGCGAGGTTGATGTGGACCAGTTGAGGTACGATCTAATCTGAAAAGTTTTTTGAAATATCGCATGGCGGACGTATTTGGTGGCGCCAAAGTTGGCGAAAATTCCAAATTTTCCCAACACGCAACGAAACGCTTATAACTTTGCGATGGAAGGTCAAGTCGGAGCCAAACTTGCCATGATTGATGATGGGTAGTTGCTGAAGACACCTATGCAAAAATTATCACGTTTGAAACCATCGCCTCCTGGTGGTGGAAGAGAATATACAAAAAAAAAGTTAATTTACGATTTCGGTAATAACTTTTACAGAGATTGTCGTATCCGACTCAAAATGACACTGAAACATTGAAAACACATGGTAGATGATGCGTGTTGAATATGACAGCGCATTCTTTAACGGTGTAGCAGCGTGGGCGGTGCAAAGTCGGATTTTTGCGACAAAAAAACAAACTCTTATAACTTTGCGAGTCCTGGTCCAAACTGAACCAAACTTCCTTGGATTGATGTTCCTCCAGCCCTGACAATGTCTATATGAAAATATTTAATTTCGAAAACAGCGCCCCCTGGTGGAAACAGAAAGAATTTTATTTGCTATTAAATCTATCTTGTCCTAGAGCTTTTGTGCTATCACCTTCAAACTTGGCGAGGTTAATGTGGACGAGTTGAGGATCAAAAGTTAGTGAAAGCTTTCTAAAATGTCGCACGGCGTACGAGATAGGGGGCGCTAAAGTTGGCGATCATTCTGATGTTGACCAAATCTCTTATAACTTTGCATTGGAAGGTCAGATATGAACCAAACTTGCCGTGGTTCATGATCGATAGTTCTTAAAGATGAATATGAAAAAACGATCACGTTCGAAAACAGCGCCTCTAGTGGTGAGAGGAATATTACCCAAAAAAAGTACATTTATGATGATAACTTTGTGAATCCTGTTCCGATTTGAACCAAACTTCCTTGGATCGATGACAGTCCGACCCTGAACAAGTCTACATGAAAATATTTAATTTCAAAAACAGCGCCCCCTGGTGGCAACAGAAAGAATTTTATTTGCTATAAAATCTATCTTGTCCTAGAGCTTTTGAGCTATCACCTTCAAACTTGGCGAGGTCAATGTGGACGAGTTGAGGATCAAATGTTATTGAAAGCTTTCTAAAATGTCGCACGGCGTACGAGATAGGGGGCGCTAAAGTTGGCAAACATTCTGATTTGTAAAGACAGACAACAAAACACTTATAACTTTGCAATGGAGGATCCAATGTCCTTCCCTGGATTGATGCCTTGGAGTAGTCTATATGACAATATTCAATGTCTTAACGACGCCCCCTGGTGGCAGCAGACTATGCCATCTACTGTGCAACACAAAAGAAACTGGTATAACTTTGTAAATCCTGTTCCAATCTGAACCAAACTTCCTTGGATTGATGACAGTCTGACCCTGAAAAAGTCTATATGAAAATCTTCAATTTAAAAAACAGCGCCCCCTGGTTGCTGGATATAACATTACATATCACACTTTTTTATGCTGCTATAACAGGGATTGTTGTATCATCCTCATACGTGATATGTGGGACCACAAAACCGCTCCGACCATGTCAGCAACAGATGACTTCCTGACAGGAAGTGGATCCGCCGCAACAGGAAGTAGAATGTAACTTTGCCATACATTGCCCGATCGCCACGAAACATGATATGTGAGTCAATAGAACTTCCCTGAACATGTTAATGGACACGCCTTTGACCAAACAGGAAGTCAGCCATTTTAAACAGGAAGTGCCCTGTAACTTTACCGTACATTGATCAATCTGCACGGAACTTGACACGTGAGACCAGGAACCTATCCTGGACATGTCTGCAAAAGCTAAACTCCAAACAGGAAGTGGAACGCCAAAACAGGAAGTAGAATTTAACTTTGCCGTACGTTGCCCTATCTCCACGAAACATTATATGTGTGTCAAGTGAACTTCCCTGAACATGTTAATAGACACGCCTTTGACCAAACAGGAAGTCAGCCATTTTAACAGGAAGTGCCCTCTAACTTTACTGTACATTGACCGCTCTGCACGGAACTTGGTATGTGAGGCCAGGAACCTATCCTGAACACGCAAACAATGTCCTCCCGACAGAAAGTGTATCGCACTTAACAGGAAATAATATATGACTTTACTCCACAGCCCAACATCCGCATGGACGGCACCAATTAGAACTACGACAGCAAGCAGCGAATGAACGAGAGACGAGATCAGGGCGCAAGCGACGAGGTGGGCGCGGATCGCGACGTAGCGTCAAGCTCGAACCCGTTAATACCGCTTGCGGTGCTAGTTATTATTAGGGTTCGAGCACGACTGTGCAAGAACCCTATTGTAATTGAAGGAGTTATTATTAGGGTTCGAGCACGACTGTGCAAGAACCCTATTGTAATTGAAAGAGTTATTAGGGTTCGAGCACGACTGTGCAAGAACCCTATTGTAATTGAAAGAGTTATTATTATTCTTATTATTATTCTTCACACGAGGAATGTGCCTTTTTGAAGGCCTAAACGGATCCCAAACCACGCGAATTTTTGGGACAACATCAGACCTAACTTAAATCGCCGAACCAAAGTGGTTCGGTGAATGTGCGTCAAAAAATGGAAGTGGGCGGGGCTTCAGACTGACGCAAAAATGTGCTACTAGGTCAACTCCTGTCGGGAATAACGTACATGAACGAAACTTGGTACACACGTTCATTAGGTTGTGCCATGGGCAAAAGTCAATCACAAGTTTTCTGTGAAACCTACAGGAAGGCCGCCATCTTGGATTGAAGGCGAAAACGGAGGCGTTTTTGGCGAATTTACAGCATAACTTGCCGTAGATACCAAAATCTACAGTTTTTGAGCAATCACCCTCAAACTTGGCGAGGTTGATGTGGACCAGTTGAGGTACGATCTAATCTGAAAAGTTTTTTGAAATATTGCATGGCGCACGAGATAGGTGGCGCCAAAGTTGGCGAAAATTCCAAATTTTCCCAACACGCAACGAAACGCTTATAACTTTGCGATGGAAGATCAAGTCGGAGCCAAACTTGCCATGATTGATGATGGGTAGTTGCTGAAGACACCTATGCAAAAATGAACACGTTTGAAACCATCGCCTCCTGGTGGTGGAAGAGAATATACAAAAAAAAAGTTTATTTACGATTTCGGTAATAACTTTTACAGAGATTGTCGTATCTGACTCAAAATGACACTGAAACATTGAAAACACATGGTTGATGATGCGTGTTGAATATGATAGCGCATTCTTTAACGGTGTAGCGAGGTGCGAGGTGCAAAGTCGGATTATTGCGACAAAAAAACAAACTCTTATAACTTTGCGAGTCCTGGTCCAAACTGAACCAAACTTCCTTGGATTGATGTTCCTCCAGCCCTGACAATGTCTATATGAAAATATTCAATTTCGAAAACAGCGCCCCCTGGTGGAAACAGAAAGAATTTTATTTGCTATAAAATCTATCTTGTCCTAGAGCTTTTGTGCTATCACCTTCAAACTTGGCGAGGTCAATGTGGACAGGTAGAGGATCAAAAGTTGGTGAAAGCTTTCTAAAGTGTCGCACGGCGTACGAGATAGGGGGCGCTAAAGTTGGCGATCATTCTGATGTTGACCAAATCTCTTATAACTTTGCATTGGAAGGTCAGATATGAACCAAACTTGCCGTGGTTCATGATCGATAGGTCTTAAAGACGAATATGAAAAAACGGTCACGTTCGGAAACAGCGCCTCTAGTGGTGAGAGTATTATTACCCAAAAAAAGTACATTTATGATGATAACTTTGTGGAACATGTTCCGATTTGAACCAAACTTCCTTGGATCGATGACAGTCCGACCCTGAACAAGTCTACATGAAAATATTCAATTTCGAAAACAGCGCCCCCTGGTGGAAACAGAAAGAATTTTATTTGCTATAAAATCTATCTTGTCCTAGAGCTTTTGTGCTATCACCTTCAAACTTGGCGAGGTTAATGTGGACAGGTAGAGGATCAAAAGTTGGTGAAAGCTTTCTAAAATGTCGCACGGCGTACGAGATAGGGGGCGCTAAAATTGGCGATCATTCTGATGTTGACCAAATCTCTTATAACTTTGCATTGGAAGGTCAGATATGAACCAAACTTGCCGTGGTTCATGATCGATAGGTCTTAAAGACGAATATGAAAAAACGGTCACGTTCAGAAACAGCGCCTCTAGTGGTGAGAGTATTATTACCCAAAAAAAGTACATTTATGATGATAACTTTGTGGAACATGTTCCGATTTGAACCAAACCTCCTTGGATCGATGACAGTATGGCCCTGAAAAAGTCCGTATGAAAATCTTCAATTTAAAAAACAGCGCCCCCTGGTTGCTGGATATAACATTACATATCACACTTTTTTATGCTGCTATAACAGGGATTGTTGTATAATCCTCATACGTGATATGTGGGACCACAAAACCGCTCCGACCATGTCAGCAACAGATGACTTCCTGACAGGAAGTGGATCCGCCGCAACAGGAAGTAGAATGTAACTTTGCCATACATTGCCCGATCGCCACGAAACATGATATGTGAGTCAATAGAACTTCCCTGAACATGTTAATGGACACACCTTTGACCAAACAGGAAGTCAGCCATTTTAAACAGGAAGTCCCCTGTAACTTTACCGTACATTGATCAATCTGCACGGAACTTGACACGTGAGACCAGGAACCTATCCTGAACATGTCTGCAAAAGCTAAACTCCAAACAGGAAGTGGAACGCCAAAACAGGAAGTAGAATGTAACTTTGCCGTTCGTTGCCCTATCTCCACGAAACATTATATGTGTGTCAAGGGAACTTCCCTGAACATGTTAATAGACACGCTCTGACCCAACAGGAAGTCAGCCATTTTAACAGGAAGTGCCCTCTAACTTTACTGTACATTGACCGCTCTGCATGGAACTTGGTATGTGAGGCCAGGGACCTATCCTGAACACGCAAACAATGTCCTCCCGACAGAAAGTGTAACGCACTTAACAGGAAATAATATATGACTTTACTCCACAGCCCAACATCCGCACGGACGGCGGCAATTAGAACTACGACAGCAAGCAGCGAATGAACGAGAGACGAGATCAGGGCGCAAGCGACGAGGTGGGCGCGGGTCGCGACGAAGCGTCAAGCTCGAACCCGTTACCACCGCTTGCGGTGCTAGTTCTTATTATTATTCTTATTATTATTCTTCACACGAGGAATGTGCATTTTTGAAGGCCTAAACGTATCCCAAACCTCGCGAATTTTTGGGACAACATCAGACCTAACTTAAATCGCCGAACCAAAGTGGTTCGGTGAATGTGCGTCAAAAAATGGAAGTGGGCGGGGCTTCAGACTGACGCAAAAATGTGCTACTAGGTCAACTCCTGTCGGGAATAACGTACATGAACGAAACTTGGTACACACGTTCATTAGGTTGTGCCATGGGCAAAAGTCAATCACAAGTTTTCTGTGAAAGCTACAGGAAGGCCGCCATTTTGGATTGAAGGCGAAAACGGAGGCGTTTTTGGCGAATTTACAGCATAACTTGCCGTAGATACCAAAATCTACAGTTTTTGAGCAATCACCTTCAAACTTGGAGTGGTTGATGTGGACCAGTTGAGGTACGATCTAATCTGACAAGTTTTTTGAAATATTGCATGGCGCACGAGATAGGGGGCGCCAAAGTTGGCGAAAATTCAAAATTTTCCCAACACTCAACGAAACGCTTATAACTTTGCGATGGAAGGTCACGTCGGTGCCAAACTTGCCATGATTGATGATGGGTAGTTGCTGAAGACACCTATGCAAAAATGATCACGTTTGAAACCATCGCCTCCTGGTGGTGGAAGAGAATATACAAAAAAAAAGTTTATTTACGATTTCGGTAATAACTTTTACAGAGTTTGTAAAAGTGTCACTCAAAATGACACTGAAACATTGAAAACACATGGTAGATGATGCGTGTTGAATATGATAGCGCATTCTTTAACGGTGTAGCAGCGTGGGCGGAGCAAAGTCGGATTTTTGCGACAAAAAAACAAACTCTTATAACTTTGCGAGTCCTGGTCCAAACTGAACCAAACTTCCTTGGATTGATGTTCCTCCAGTCCTGACGACGTCTACATGAAAATATTCAATTTCGAAAACAGCGCCCCCTGGTGGCAACAGAAAGAATTTTATTTGCTATTAAATCTATCTTGTCCTAGAGCTTTTGTGCTATCACCTTCAAACTTGGCGAGGTTAATGTGGACGAGTTGAGGATCAAAAGTTAGTGAAAGCTTTCTAAAATGTCGCACGGCGTACGAGATAGGGGGCGCTAAAGTTGGCGATCATTATGATGTTGACCAAATCTCTTATAACTTTGCATTGGAAGGTCAGATATGAACCAAACTTGCCGTGGTTCATGATCGATAGTTCTTAAAGATGAATATGAAAAAACGGTCACGTTCGAAAACAGCGCCTCTAGTGGTGAGAGGAATATTACCCAAAAAAAGTACATGTATGATGATAACTTTGTGAATCCTGTTCCGATTTGAACCAAACTTCCTTGGATCGATGACAGTCCGACCCTGAACAAGTCTACCTGAAAATATTTAATTTCGAAAACAGCGCACCCTGGTGGCAACAGAAAGAATTTTATTTGCTATTAAATCTATCTTGTCCTAGAGCTTTTGTGCTATCACCTTCAAACTTGGCGAGGTTAATGTGGACGAGTTGAGGATCAAAAGTTAGTGAAGGTTTTTTAAAATGTTGCATGGCGTACAAGATAGGGGGCGCTAAAGTTGGCAAACATTCTGATTTGTAAAAACAGACAACAAAACGCTTATAACTTTGCGATGGAGGATCCAATGTCCTTCCCTGGATTGATGCCTTGAAGTAGTCTATAAGACAATATTCAATGTCTTAACGACGCCCCCTGGTGGCAGCAGACTTTGCCATCTACTGTGCAACACTAAAGAAACTGGTATAACTTTGTAAATCCTGTTCCAATCTGAACCAAATTTTCTTGGATTGATGACAGTCCAACCCTGAAGCAGTCTATATGAAAATCTTCAATTTATAAAACAGCGCCCCCTGGTTGCTGGATATAACATTACATATCACACTTTTTTATGCTGCTATAACAGGGATTGTTGTATAATCCTCATACGTGATATGTGGGACCACAAAACCGCTCCGACCATGTCAGCAACAGATGACTTCCTGACAGGAAGTGGATCCGCCGCAACAGGAAGTAGAATGTAACTTTGCCATACATTGCCCGATCGCCACGAAACATGATATGTGAGTCAATAGAACTTCCCTGAACATGTTAATGGACACACCTTTGACCAAAAAGGAAGTCAGCCATTTTAAACAGGAAGTCCCCTGTAACTTTACCGTACATTGATCAATCTGCACGAAACTTGACACGTGAGACCAGGAACCTATCCTGAACATGTCTGCAAAAGCTAAACTCCAAACAGGAAGTGGAACGCCAAAACAGGAAGTAGAATGTAACTTTGCCGTACGTTGCCCTATCTCCACGAAACACTATATGTGTGTCAAGGGAACTTCCCTGAACATGTTAATAGACACGCTCTGACCCAACAGGAAGTCAGCCATTTTAACAGGAAGTGCCCTCTGACTTTACCGTACATTGACCGCTCTGCATGGAACTCGGTATGTGAGGCCAGGGACCTATCCTGAACACGCAAACAATGTCCTCCCGACAGAAAGTGTAACGCACTTAACAGGAAATAATATATGACTTTACTCCACAGCCCAACATCCGCACGGACGGCGCCAATTAGAACTACGACAGCAAGCAGCGAATGAACGAGAAACGAGATCAGGGCGCAAGCGACGAGGTGGGCGCGGGTCGCGACGAAGCGTCAAGCTCGAACCCGTTACCACCGCTTGCGGTGCTAGTTAGGGTTCGAGCACGACTGTGCAAGAACCCTATTGTAATTGAAGGAGTTATTATTAGGGTTCGAGCACGACTGTGCAAGAACCCTATTGTAATTGAAGGAGTTATTATTAGGGTTCGAGCACGACTGTGCAAGAACCCTATTGTAATCGTAAGAGTTATTATTATTATTATTTTTCCCACGAAGAAAGTGCCTTTTTGAAGGCCTAAACGGATCTCAAACCTCGCGAATTTTTGGGACAACATCAGACCTAACTTAAATCGCCGAACCACAGTGGTTCGGTGAATGTGCGTCAAAAAATGGAAGTGGGCGGGGCTAAATACTGACGCAAAAAAGTGCTACTAGGTCAACTCCTGTCGGGAATAACGTACATGAACGAAACTTGGTACACACGTTCATTAGGTTGTGCCATGGGCAAAAGTCAATCACAAGTTTTCTGTGACACCTACAGGAAGGCCGCCATTTTGGATTGAAGGCGAAAACGGAGGCGTTTTTGGCGAATTTACAGCATAACTTGCCGTAGATACCAAAATCTACAGTTTTTGAGCAATCACCTTCAAACTTGGCGGGGTCGATGTGGACCAGTTGAGGTACGATCTAATCTGAAATTTTTTTTGAAATATCGCATAGCGGACGTATTTGGTGGCGCCAAAGTTGGCGAAAATTCCAAATTTTCCGAACACGCAACGAAACGCTTATAACTTTGCGATGGAAGGTCAAGTCGGAGCCAAACTTGCCATGATTGTTGATGGGTAGTTGCTGAAGACACCTATGCAAAAATGATCACGTTTGAAACCATCGCCTCCTGGTGGTGGAAGAGAATATACAAAAAAAAAGTTAATTTACGATTTCGGTAATAACTTTTACAGAGTTTGTAAAAGTGTCACTCAAAATGACACTGAAACATTGAAAACACATGGTAGATGATGCGTGTTGAATATGACAGCGCATTCTTTAACGGTGTAGCAGCGTGGGCGGTGCAAAGTCGGATTTTTGCGACAAAAAAACAAACTCTTATAACTTTGCGAGTCCTGGTCCAAACTGAACCAAACTTCCTTGGATTGATGTTCCTCCAGCCCTGACAATGTCTACATGAAAATATTTAATTTCGAAAACAGCGCCCCCTGGTGGCAACAGAAAGAATTTTATTTGCTATTAAATCTATCTTGTCCTAGAGCTTTTGTGCTATCACCTTCAAACTTGGCGAGGTCAATGTGGACGAGTTGAGGATCAAAAGTTAGTGAAAGCTTTCTAAAATGTTGCACGGCGTACGAGATAGGGGGCGCTAAAGTTGGCGATCATTCTGATGTTGACCAAATCTCTTATAACTTTGCATTGGAAGGTCAGATATGAACCAAACTTGCCGTGGTTCATGATCGATAGGTCTTAAAGATGAATATGAAAAAACGGTCACGTTCGGAAACAGCGCCTCTAGTGGTGAGAGGATTATTACCCAAAAAAAGTACATTTATGATGATAACTTTGTGGAACATGTTCCGATTTGAACCAAACTTCCTTGGTTCGATGACAGTCCGACCCTGAACAAGTCTACATGTAAATATTCACTTTAGAAAACAGTGCCCCCTGGTGATAGCAGATATAACTACATTTGGCATTTGACTGTACTTGTCCTAGAGCTTTTGTGCTATTACCTTCAAATTTGGTGAGGTCAATGTGGACGAGTTGAGGGTCAAAAGTTAGTGAAGGCTTTTTAAAATGTCGCATGGCGTACAAGATAGGGGGCGCTAAAGTTGGCAAACATTCTGATTTGTAAAAACAGACAACGAAACACTTATAACTGTGCGATGGAGGATCCAATGTCCTTCCCTGGATTGATGCCTTGGAGTAGTCTATATGACAATATTCAATGTCTTAAAGACGCCCCCTGGTGGCAGCAGACTATGCCATCTACTGTGCAACACTAAAGAAACTGCTATAACTTTGTAAATCCTGTTCCAATCTGAACCAAACTTCCTTGGATTGATGACAGTATGACCCTGAAAAAGTCTATATGAAAATCTTCAATTTAAAAAACAGCGCCCCCTGGATGCTGGATATAACATTACATATCAAACTTTTTTATGCTGCTATAACAGGGATTGTTGTATCCTCCTCATACGTGATATGTGGGACCACAAAACCGCTCCGACCATGTCAGCAACAGATGACTTCCTGACAGGAAGTGGATCCGTCGCAACAGGAAGTAGAATGTAACTTTGCCATACATAGCCCGATCGCCACGAAACATGCTATGTGAGTCAATAGAACTTCCCTGAACATGTTAATGGACACGCCTTTGACCCAACAGGAAGTCAGCCATTTTAAACAGGAAGTGCCCTGTAACTTTACCGTACATTGATCAATCTGCACGGAACTTGACACGTGAGATCAGGAACCTATCCTGGACATGTCTGCAAAAGCAAAACTCCAAACAGGAAGTGGAACGCCAAAACAGGAAGTAGAATGTAACTTTGCCGTACGTTGCCCTATCTCCACGAAACATTATATGTGAGTCAAGGGAACTTCCCTGAACATGTTAATAGACACGCTCTGACCCAACAGGAAGTCAGCCATTTTAAACAGGAAGTGCCCTCTAACTTTACTGTACATTGACCGCTCTGCACGGAACTTGTTATTATTATTATTCTTCACACGAGGAATGTGCCTTTTTGAAGGCCTAAACGGATCCCAAACCTCGCGAATTTTTAGGACAACATCAGACCTAACTTAAATCGCCGAACCAAAGTGGTTCGGTGAATGTGCGTCAAAAAATGGAAGTGGGCGGGGCTTCAGAATGACGCAAAAATGTGCTACTAGGTCAACTCCTGTCGGGAATAACGTACATGAACGAAACTTGGTACACACGTTCATTAGGTTGTGCCATGGGCAAAAGTCAATCACAAGTTTTCTGTGAAACCTACAGGAAGGCCGCCATCTTGGATTGAAGGCGAAAACGGAGGCGTTTTTGGCGAATTTACAGCATAACTTGCCGTAGATACCAAAATCTACAGTTTTTGAGCAATCACCCTCAAACTTGGCGAGGTTGATGTGGACCAGTTGAGGTACGATCTAATCTGAAAAGTTTTTTGAAATCTTGCATGGCGCACGAGATAGGGGGCGCCAAAGTTGGCGAAAATTCCAAATTTTCCCAACACGCAACGAAACGCTTATAACTTTGCGATAGAAGGTCAAGTCGGAGCCAAACTTGCCATGATTGATGATGGGTAGTTGCTGAAGACACCTATGCAAAAATGATCACGTTTGAAACCATCGCCTCCTGGTGGTGGAAGAGAATATACAAAAAAAAAGTTTATTTACGATTTCGGTAATAACTTTTACAGAGTTTGTAAAAGTGTCACTCAAAATGACACTGAAACATTGAAAACACATGGTAGATGATGCGTGTTGAATATGATAGCGCATTCTTTAACGGTGTAGCAGCGTGGGCGGAGCAAAGTCGGATTTTTGCGACAAAAAAACAAACTCTTATAACTTTGCGAGTCCTGGTCCAAACTGAACCAAACTTCCTTGGATTGATGTTCCTCCAGCCCTGACGACGTCTACATGAAAATATTCAATTTCGAAAACAGCGCCTCCTGGTGGCAACAGAAATAATTAGGGTTCGAGCACGACTGTGCAAGAACCCTATTGTAATTGAAAGAGTTATTATTATTCTTCTTCACCAAAAAAAAGTGCCTTTTTGAAGGCCTAAACGTATCCGAAACCTCACGAATTTTCGGGACAACATCAGACCTTGCTGAAAATTTTGTAAAATAGTGGTTCGGTGAATGTGCGTCAAAAAATGGAAGTGGGCGGGGCTTCAGACTGTCGCAAAAAAGTGCTACTAGGTCAACTCCTGTCGGGAATAACGTACATGAACGAAACTTGGTACACACGTTCATTAGGTTCTGCCATGGGCAAAAGTCAATCACAAGTTTTCTGTGAAACCTACAGGAAGGCCGCCATTTTGGATTGAAGGCGAAAACGGAGGCGTTTTTGGCGAATTTACAGCATAACTTGCCGTAGATACCAAAATCTACAGTTTTTGAGCAATCACCTTCAAACTTGGCGAGGTTGATGTGGACCAGTTGAGGTACGATCTAATCTGAAATTTTTTTTGAAATATCGCATGGCGGACGTATTTGGTGGCGCCAAAGTTGGCGAAAATTCCAAATTTTCCCAACACGCAACGAAACGCTTATAACTTTGCGATGGAAGGTCAAGTCGGAGCCAAACTTGCCATGATTGATGATGGGTAGTTGCTGAAGACACCTATGCAAAAATGATCACGTTTGAAACCATCGCCTCCTGGTGGTGGAAGAGAATATACAAAAAAAAAGTTAATTTACGATTTCGGTAATAACTTTTACAGAGATTGTCGTATCCGACTCAAAATGACACTGAAACATTGAAAACACATGGTAGATGATGCGTGTTGAATATGATAGCACATTCTTTAACGGTGTAGCGAGGTGCGAGGTGCAAAGTCGGATTTTTGCGACAAAAAAACAAACTCTTATAACTTTGCGAGTCCTGGTCCAAACTGAACCAAACTTCCTTGGATTGATGTTCCTCCAGCCCTGACAATGTCTATATGAAAATATTTAATTTCGAAAACAGCGCCCCCTGGTGGCAACAGAAAGAATTTTATTTGCTATAAAATCTATCTAGTCCTAGAGCTTTTGTGCTATCACCTTCAAACTTGGCGAGGTCAATGTGGACGAGTTTTGGATCAAATGTTATTGAAACTGTTTTAAAATGTCGCACGGCGTACGAGATAGGGGGCGCTAAAGTTGGCGATCATTATGATGTTGACCAAATCTCTTATATCTTTGCGATGGAAGGTCAGATATGAACCAAACTTACCGTGGTTCATGATCGATAGTTCTTAAAGACGAATATGAAAAAACGGTCACGTTCGGAAACAGCGCCTCTAGTGGTGAGAGGATTATTACCCAAAAAAAGTACATTTATGATGATAACTTTGTGAATCCTGTTCCGATTTGAACCAAACTTCCTTGGATCGATGACAGTCCGACCCTGAACAAGTCTACATGAAAATATTTAATTTCGAAAACAGCGCCCCCTGGTGGAAACAGAAAGAATTTTATTTGCTATAAAATCTATCTTGTCCTAGAGCTTTTCTGCTATCACCTTCAAACTTGGCGAGGTCAATGTGGACGAGTTGAGGATCAAATGTTATTGAAAGCTTTCTAAAATGTTGCACGGCGTACGAGATAGGGGGCGCTAAAGTTGGCAAACATTCTGATTTGTAAAGACAGACAACGAAACACTTATAACTTTGCGATGGAGGATCCAATGTCCTTCCCTGGATTGATGCCTTGGAGTAGTCTATATGACAATATTCAATGTCTTAACGACGCCCCCTGGTGGCAGCAGACTATGCCATCTACTGTGCAACACAAAAGAAACTGGTATAACTTTGTAAATCCTGTTCCAATCTGAACCAAACTTCCTTGGATTGATGACAGTCTTACCCTGAAAAAGTCTATATGAAAATCTTCAATTTAAAAAACAGCGCCCCCTGGTTGCTGGATATAACATTACATATCACACTTTTTTATGCTGCTATAACAGGGATTGTTGTATCATCCTCATACGTGATATGTGGGACCACAAAACCGCTCCAACCATGTCAGCAACAGATGACTTCCTGACAGGAAGTGGATCCGCCGCAACAGGAAGTAGAATGTAACTTTGCCATCCATTGCCCGATCACCACGAAACATGATATGTGAGTCAATAGAACTTCCCTGAACATGTTAATGGACACGCCTTTGACCAAACAGGAAGTCAGCCATTTTAAACAGGAAGTCCCCTGTAACTTTACCGTACATTGATCAATCTGCACGGAACTTGACACGTGAGACCAGGAACCTATCCTGGACATGTCTGCAAAAGCTAAACTCCAAACAGGAAGTGGAACGCCAAAACAGGAAGTAGAATTTAACTTTGCCGTACGTTGCCCTATCTCCACGAAACATTATATGTGTGTCAAGGGAACTTCCCTGAACATGTTAATAGACACGCTCTGACCCAACAGGAAGTCAGCCATTTTAACAGGAAGTTCCCTCTAACTTTACTGTACATTGACCGCTCTGCATGGAACTTGGTATGTGAGGCCAGGGACCTATCCTGAACACGCAAACAATGTCCTCCCGACAGAAAGTGTAACGCACTTAACAGGAAATAATATATGACTTTACTCCACAGCCCAACATCCGCACGGACGGCACCAATTAGAACTACGACAGCAAGCAGCGAATGAACGAGAGACGAGATCAGGGCGCAAGCGACGAGGTGGGCGCGGATCGCGACGTAGCGTCAAGCTCGAACCCGTTAATACCGCTTGCGGTGCTAGTTAGGGTTCGAGCACGACTGTGCAAGAACCCTATTGTTATTGAAGGAGTTATTATTATTAGGGTTCGAGCACGACTGTGCAAGAACCCTATTGTAATTGAAAGAGTTATTATTATTATTATTATTATTATTCTTCACACGAGGAATGTGCATTTTTGAAGGCCTAAACGTATCCCAAACCTCGCGAATTTTTGGGACAACATCAGACCTAACTTAAATCGCCGAACCAAAGTGGTTCGGTGAATGTGCGTCAAAAAATGGAAGTGGGCGGGGCTTCAGACTGACGCAAAAATGTGCTACTAGGTCAACTCCTGTCGGGAATAACGTACATGAACGAAACTTGGTACACACGTTCATTAGGTTGTGCCATGGGCAAAAGTCAATCACAAGTTTTCTGTGAAACCTACAGGAAGGCCGCCATTTTGGATTGAAGGCGAAAACGGAGGCGTTTTTGGCGAATTTACAGCATAACTTGCCGTAGATACCAAAATCTACAGTTTTTGAGCAATCACCTTCAAACTTGGCGTGGTTGATGTGGACCAGTTGAGGTACGAACTAATCTGAAAAGTTTTTTGAAATATTGCATGGCGCACGAGATAGGGGGCGCCAAAGTTGGCGAAAATTCCAAATTTTCCCAACACTCAACGAAACGCTTATAACTTTGCGATGGAAGGTCACGTCGGTGCCAAACTTGCCATGATTGATGATGGGTAGTTGCTGAAGACACCTATGCAAAAATGATCACGTTTGAAACCATCGCCTCCTGGTGGTGGAGTAGAATATACAAAAAAAAAGTTAATTTACGATTTCGGTAATAACTTTTACAGAGTTTGTAAAAGTGTCACTCAAAATGACACTGAAACATTGAAAACACATGGTAGATGATGCGTGTTGAATATGACAGCAAATTCTTTAACGGTGTAGCGAGGTGCGAGGTGCAAAGTCGGATTTTTGCGACAAAAAAACAAACTCTTATAACTTTGCGAGTCCTGGTCCAAACTGAACCAAACTTCCTTGGATTGATGTTCCTCCAGCCCTGACAACGTCTACATGAAAATATTCAATTTCGAAAACAGCGCCCCCTGGTGGCAACAGAAAGAATTTTATTTGCTATAAAATCTATCTTGTCCTAGAGCTTTTGTGCTATCACCTTCAAACTTGGCGAGGTCAATGTGGACGAGTTGAGGATCAAATGTTATTTAAACTGTTTTAAAATGTCGCACGGCGTACGAGATAGGGGGCGCTAAAGTTGGCGATCATTATGATGTTGACCAAATCTCTTATATCTTTGCGATGGAAGGTCAGATATGAACCAAACTTGCCGTGGTTCATGATCGATAGTTCTTAAAGACAAATATGAAAAAACGGTCACGTTCGGAAACAGCGCCTCTGGTGGTGAGAGGATTATTACCCAAAAAAAGTACATTTATGATGATAACTTTGTCAATCCTATTCCGATTTGAACCAAACTTCCTTGGACCGATGACAGTCCGACCCTGAACAAGTCTACATGAAAATATTTAATTTCGAAAACAACGCCCCCTGGTGGAAACAGAAAGAATTGTATTTGCTATAAAATCTATCTTGTCCTAGAGCTTTTGTGCTATCACCTTCAAACTTGGCGAGGTCAATGTGGACGAGTTGAGGATCAAATGTTATTGAAAGCTTTCTAAAATGTCGCACGGCGTACGAGATAGGGGGCGCTAAAGTTGGCAAACATTCTGATTTGTAAAAACAGACAACAAAACGCTTATAACTTTGCGATGGAGGATCCAATGTACTTCCCTGGATTGATGCCTTGAAGTAGTCTACAAGACAATATTCAATGTCTTAACGACGCCCCCTGGTGGCAGCAGACTATGCCATCTACTGTGCAACACAAAAGAAACTGGTATAACTTTGTAAATCCTGTTCCAATCTGAACCAAACTTCCTTGGATTGATGACAATATGACCCTGAAAAAGTCCGTATGAAAATCTTCAATTTAAAAAACAGCGCCCCCTGGTTGCTGGATATAACATTACATATCAAACTTTTTTATGCTGCTATAACAGGGATTGTTGTATCCTCCTCATACGTGATATGTGGGACCACAAAACCGCTCCGACCATGTCAGCAACAGACGACTTCCTGACAGGAAGTGGATCCGCCGCAACAGGAAGTAGAATGTAACTTTGCCATACATTGCCCGATCGCCACGAAACACGATATGTGAGTCAATAGAACTTCCCTGAACATGTTAATGGACACGCCTTTGACCCAACAGGAAGTCAGCCATTTTAAACAGGAAGTGCCCTGTAACTTTACCGTACATTGATCAATCTGCACGGAACTTGACACGTGAGACCAGGAACCTATCCTGGACATGTCTGCAAAAGCTAAACTCCAAACAGGAAGTGGAACGCCAAAACAGGAAGTAGAATATAACTTTGCCGTACGTTGCCCTATCTCCACGAAACATTATATGTGAGTCAAGGGAACTTCCCTGAACATGTTAATAGACACGCTCTGACCCAACAGGAAGTCAGCTATTTTAAAAAGGAAGTGCCCTCTAACTTTACCGTACATTGACCGCTCTGCACGGAACTTGGTATGTGAGGCCAGGGACCTATCCTGAACACGCAAACAATGTCCTCCCGACAGAAAGTGTAACGCACTTAACAGGAAATAATATATGACTTTACTCCACAGCCCAACATCCGCACGAACGGCACCAATTAGAACTACGACAACAAGCAGCGAATGAACGAGAGACGAGATAAGGGCGCAAGCGACGAGGTGGGCGCGGATCGCGACGTAGCGTCAAGCTCGAACCCGTTACCACCGCTTGTTATTATTATTATTCTTATTATTATTCTTCACACGAGGAATGTGCATTTTTGAAGGCCTAAACGTATCCCAAACCTCGCGAATTTTTGGGACAACATCAGACCTAACTTAAATCGCCGAACCAAAGTGGTTCGGTGAATGTGCGTCAAAAAATGGAAGTGGGCGGGGCTTCAGACTGACGCAAAAATGTGCTACTAGGTCAACTCCTGTCGGGAATAACGTACATGAACGAAACTTGGTACACACGTTCATTAGGTTGTGCCATGGGCAAAAGTCAATCACAAGTTTTCTGTGAAAGCTACAGGAAGGCCGCCATTTTGGATTGAAGGCGAAAACGGAGGCGTTTTTGGCGAATTTACAGCATAACTTGCCGTAGATACCAAAATCTACAGTTTTTGAGCAATCACCTTCAAACTTGGCGTGGTTGATGTGGACCAGTTGAGGTACGATCTAATCTGACAAGTTTTTTGAAATATTGCATGGCGCACGAGATAGGGGGCGCCAAAGTTGGCGAAAATTCAAAATTTTCCCAACACTCAACGAAACGCTTATAACTTTGCGATGGAAGGTCAAGTCGGTGCCAAACTTGCCATGATTGATGATGGGTAGTTGCTGAAGACACCTATGCAAAAATGATCACGTTTGAAACCATCGCCTCCTGGTGGTGGAAGAGAATATACAAAAAAAAAGTTTATTTACGATTTCAGTAATAACTTTTACAGAGATTGTCGTATCCGACTCAAAATGACACTGAAACATTGAAAACACATGGTAGATGATGCGTGTTGAATATGACAGCGCATTGTTTAACGATGTAGCGAGGTGCGGGGTGCAAAGTCGGATTATTGCGACAAAAAAACAAACTCTTATAACTTTGCGAGTCCTGGTCCAAACTGAACCAAACTTCCTTGGATTGATGTTCCTCCAGCCCTGACAATGTCTATATGAAAATATTCAATTTCGAAAACAGCGCCCCCTGGTGGAAACAGAAAGAATTTTATTTGCTATAAAATCTATCTTGTCCTAGAGCTTTTGTGCTATCACCTTCAAACTTGGCGAGGTCAATGTGGACAGGTAGAGGATCAAAAGTTGGTGAAAGCTTTCTAAAATGTCGCACGGCGTACGAGATAGGGGGCGCTAAAGTTGGCGATCATTCTGATGTTGACCAAATCTCTTATAACTTTGCATTGGAAGGTCAGATATGAACCAAACTTGCCGTGGTTCATGATCGATAGGTCTTAAAGACGAATATGAAAAAACGGTCACGTTCGGAAACAGCGCCTCTAGTGGTGAGAGTATTATTACCCAAAAAAAGTACATTTATGATGATAACTTTGTGGAACATGTTCCGATTTGAACCAAACTTCCTTGGATCGATGACAGTCCGACCCTGAACAAGTCTACATGAAAATATTCAATTTCGAAAACAGCGCCCCCTGGTGGAAACAGAAAGAATTTTATTTGCTATAAAATCTATCTTGTCCTAGAGCTTTTGTGCTATCACCTTCAAACTTGGCGAGGTCAATGTGGACAGGTAGAGGATCAAAAGTTGGTGAAAGCTTTCTAAAATGTCGCACGGCGTACGAGATAGGGGGCGCTAAAGTTGGCGATCATTCTGATGTTGACCAAATCTCTTACAACTTTGCATTGGAAGGTCAGATATGAACCAAACTTGCCGTGGTTCATGATCGATAGGTCTTAAAGACGAATATGAAAAAACGGTCACGTTCAGAAACAGCGCCTCTAGTGGTGAGAGTATTATTACCCAAAAAAAGTACATTTATGATGATAACTTTGTGGAACATGTTCCGATTTGAACCAAACCTCCTTGGATCGATGACAGTATGGCCCTGAAAAAGTCCGTATGAAAATCTTCAATTTAAAAAACAGCGCCCCCTGGTTGCTGGATATAACATTACATATCAAACTTTTTTATGCTGCTATAACAAGGATTGTTGTATCCTCCTCATACCTGATATGTGGGACCACAAAACCGCTCCGACCATGTCAGCAACAGACGACTCCCTGACAGGAAGTGGATCTGCCGCAACAGGAAGTAGAATGTAACTTTGCCATACATTGCCCGATCGCCACGAAACATGATATGTGAGTCAATATAACGTCCCTGAACATGTTAATGGACACGCCTTTGACCCAACAGGAAGTCAGCCATTTTAAACAGGAAGTGCCCTGTAACTTTACCGTACATTGATCGATCAGCACGGAACTTGACACGTGAGACCAGGGACCTATACTGAACATGCAAACAGTGTCCTCCCAACAGAAAGTGTAACGCACTTAGCATGAAATAATACATGACTTTACTCCACAGCCCAACATCTGCACAGACGGCGCCAATTAGAACTACGACAGCAAGCAGCGAATGAACGAGAGACGAGATCAGGGCGCAAGCGACGAGGTGGGCGCGGGTCGCGACGTAGCGTCAAGCTCGAACCCGTTACCACCGCTTGTTAGGGTTCGAGCACGACTGTGCAAGAACCCTATTGTAATTGAAGGAGTTATTAGGGTTCGAGCACGACTGTGCAAGAACCCTATTGTAATTGAAAGAGTTATTATTATTAGGGTTCGAGCACGACTGTGCAAGAACCCTATTGTAATTGAAGGAGTTATTATTATTATTATTATTAGGGTTCGAGCACGACTGTGCAAGAACCCTATTGTAATCGTAAGAGTTATTATTATTATTCTTCTTCACCAAAAAAAAGTGCCTTTTTGAAGGCCTAAACGGATCCGAAACCTCACGAATTTTCGGGACAACATCAGACCTTGCTAAAAATTTTGTAAAAAAGTGGTTCGGTGAATGTGCGTCAAAAAATGGAAGTGGGCGGGGCTTCAGACTGACGCAAAAAAGTGCTACTAGGTCAATTCCTGTCGGGAATAACGTACATGAACGAAACTTGGTACACACGTTCATTAGGTTGTGCCATGGGCAAAAGTCAATCACAAGTTTTCTGTGAAACCTACAGGAAGGCCGCCATCTTGGATTGAAGGCGAAAACGGAGGCGTTTTTGGCGAATTTACAGCATAACTTGCCGTAGATACCAAAATCTACAGTTTTTGAGCAATCGCCTTCAAACTTGGCGAGGTCGATGTGGACCAGTTGAGGTACGATCTAATCTGAAAAGTTTTTTGAAATCTTGCATGGCGCACGAGATAGGTGGCGCCAAAGTTGGCGAAAATTCCAAATTTTCCCAACACGCAACGAAACGCTTATAACTTTGCGATGGAAGGTCAAGTCGGAGCCAAACTTGCCATGATTGATGATGGGTAGTTGCTGAAGACACCTATGCAAAAATGATCACGTTTGAAACCATCGCCTCCTGGTGGTGGAAGAGAATATACAAAAAAAAAGTTAATTTACGATTTCGGTAATAACTTTTACAGAGTTTGTAAAAGTGTCACTCAAAATGACACTGAAACATTGAAAACACATGGTAGATGATGCGTGTTGAATATGACAGCGCATTCTTTAACGGTGTAGCAGCGTGGGCGGTGCAAAGTCGGATTTTTGCGACAAAAAAACAAACTCTTATAACTTTGCGAGTCCTGGTCCAAACTGAACCAAACTTCCTTGGATTGATGTTCCTCCAGCCCTGACAATGTCTACATGTAAATATTAATTTCGAAAACAGCGCCCCCTGGTGGCAACAGAAAGAATTTTATTTGCTATTAAATCTATCTTGTCCTAGAGCTTTTGTGCTATCACCTTCAAACTTGGCGAGGTCAATGTGGACGAGTTGAGGATCAAAAGTTAGTGAAAGCTTTCTAAAATGAGATAGGGGGCGCTAAAGTTGGCGATCATTCTGATGTTGACCAAATCTCTTATAACTTTGCATTGGAAGGTCAGATATGAACCAAACTTGCCGTGGTTCATGATCGATAGGTCTTAAAGATGAATATGAAAAAAGGGTCACGTTCAGAAACAGCGCCTCTAGTGGTGAGAGGATTATTACCCAAAAAAAGTACATTTATGATGATAACTTTGTGGAACATGTTCCGATTTGAACCAAACTTCCTTGGTTCGATGACAGTCCGACCCTGAACAAGTCTACATGTAAATATTCACTTTAGAAAACAGTGCCCCCTGGTGATAGCAGATATAACTACATTTGGCATTTGACTGTACTTGTCCTAGAGCTTTTGTGCTATTACCTTCAAATTTGGTGAGGTCAATGTGGACGAGTTGAGGGTCAAAAGTTAGTGAAGGCTTTTTAAAATGTCGCATGGCGTACAAGATAGGGGGCGCTAAATTTGGCAAACATTCTGATTTGTAAAAACAGACAACGAAACGCTTATAACTTTGCGATGGAGGATCCTATGTCCTTCCCTGGATTGATGCCTTGGAGTAATCTATATGACAATATTCAATGTCTTAAAGACGCCCCCTGGTGGCAGCAGACTATGCCATCTACTGTGCAACACTAAAGAAACTGCTATAACTTTGTAAATCCTGTTCCAATCTGAACCAAACTTCCTTGGATTGATGACAGTATGACCCTGAAAAAGTCTATATGAAAATCTTCAATTTAAAAAACAGCGCCCCCTGGATGCTGGATATAACATTACATATCAAACTTTTTTATGCTGCTATAACAGGGATTGTTGTATCCTCCTCATACGTGATATGTGGGACCACAAAACCGCTCCGACCATGTCAGCAACAGACGACTTCCTGACAGGAAGTGGATCCGTCGCAACAGGAAGTAGAATGTAACTTTGCCATACATAGCCCGATCGCCACGAAACATGATATGTGAGTCAATAGAACTTCCCTGAACATGTTAATGGACACGCCTTTGACCCAACAGGAAGTCAGCCATTTTAAACAGGAAGTCCCCTGTAACTTTACCGTACATTGATCAATCTGCACGGAACTTGACACGTGAGATCAGGAACCTATCCTGGACATGTCTGCAAAAGCAAAACTCCAAACAGGAAGTGGAACGCCAAAACAGGAAGTACAATGTAACTTTGCCGTACGTTGCCCTATCTCCACGAAACATTATATGTGAGTCAAGGGAACTTCCCTGAACATGTTAATAGACACGCTCTGACCCAACAGGAAGTCAGCCATTTTAAACAGGAAGTGCCCTCTAACTTTACTGTGCATTGACCGCTCTGCACGGAACTTGGTATGTGAGGCCAGGGACCTATCCTGAACACGCAAACAATGTCCTCCCGACAGAAAGTGTAACGCACTTAACAGGAAATAATATATGACTTTACTCCACAGCCCAACATCCGCACGGACGGCGCCAATTAGAACTACGACAGCAAGCAGCGAATGAACGAGAGACGAGATCAGGGCGCAAGCGACGAGGTGGGCGCGGGTCGCGACGTAGCGTCAAGCTCGAACCCGTTACCACCGCTTGCGGTGCTAGTTATTATTATTATTATTATTATTATTATTCTTCACACAAAAAAAGTGCATTTTTGAAGGCCTAAACGTATCCCAAACCTCACGAATTTTCGGGACAACATCAGACCTCGCTGAAAATTTTGTAAAAAAGTGGTTCGGTGAATGTGCGTCAAAAAATGGAAGTGGGCGGGGCTTCAGACTGACGCAAAAAAGTGCTACTAGGTCAATTCCTGTCGGGAATAACGTACATGAACGAAACTTGGTACACACGTTCATTAGGTTGTGCCATGGGCAAAAGTCAATCACAAGTTTTCTGTGAAACCTACAGGAAGGCCGCCATCTTGGATTGAAGGCGAAAACGGAGGCGTTTTTGGCGAATTTACAGCATAACTTGCCGTAGATACCAAAATCTACAGTTTTTGCGCAATCACCTTCAAACTTGGCGAGGTCGATGTGGACCAGTTGAGGTACGATCTAATCTGAAAAGTTTTTTGAAATCTTGCATGGCGCACGAGATAGGTGGCGCCAAAGTTGGCGAAAATTCCAAATTTTCCCAACACGCAACGAAACGCTTATAACTTTGCGATGGAAGGTCAAGTCGGAGCCAAACTTGCCATGATTGATGATGGGTAGTTGCTGAAGACACCTATGCAAAAATGATCACGTTTGAAACCATCGCCTCCTGGTGGTGGAAGAGAATATACAAAAAAAAAGTTTATTTACGATTTCGGTAATAACTTTTACAGCGATTGTAAAAGTGTCACTCAAAATGACACTGAAACATTGAAAACACATGGTAGATGATGCGTGTTGAATATGATAGCGCATTCTTTAACGGTGTAGCAGCGTGGGCGGTGCAAAGTCGGATTTTTGCGACAAAAAAACAAACTCTTATAACTTTGCGAGTCCTGGTCCAAACTGAACCAAACTTCCTTGGATTGATGTTCCTCCAGCCCTGACGACGTCTACATGAAAATATTCAATTTCGAAAACAGCGCCCCCTGGTGGCAACAGAAAGAATTTTATTTGCTATTAAATCTATCTTGTCCTAGAGCTTTTGTGCTATCACCTTCAAACTTGGCGAGGTTAATGTGGACGAGTTGAGGATCAAAAGTTAGTGAAAGCTTTCTGAAATGTCGCACGGCGTACGAGATAGGGGGCGCTAAAGTTGGCGATCATTCTGATGTTGACCAAATCTCTTATAACTTTGCATTGGAAGGTCAGATATGAACCAAACTTGCCGTGGTTCATGATCGATAGTTCTTAAAGATGAATATGAAAAAACTGTCACGTTCGAAAACAGCGCCTCTAGTGGTGAGAGGAATATTACCCAAAAAAAGTACATTTATGATGATAACTTTGTGAATCCTGTTCCGATTTGAACCAAACTTCCTTGGATCGATGACAGTCCGACCCTGAACAAGTCTACCTGAAAATATTTAATTTCGAAAACAGCGCCCCCTGGTGGCAACAGAAAGAATTTTATTTGCTATTAAATCTATCTTGTCCTAGAGCTTTTGTGCTATCACCTTCAAACTTGGCGAGGTTAATGTGGACGAGTTGAGGATCAAAAGTTAGTGAAAGTTTTTTAAAATGTGGCATGGTGTACAAGATAGGGGGCGCTAAAGTTGGCAAACATTCTGATTTGTAAAAACAGACAACAAAACGCTTATAACTTTGCGATGGAGGATCCAATGTCCTGCCCTGGATTGATGCCTTGAAGTAGTCTATAAGACAATATTCAATGTCTTAACGACGCCCCCTGGTGGCAGCAGACTATGCCATCTACTGTGCAACACTAAAGAAACTGGTATAACTTTGTAAATCCTGTTCCAATCTGAACCAAACTTTCTTGGATTGATGACAGTCCAACCCTGAAGCAGTCTATATGAAAATCTTCAATTTATAAAACAGCGCCCCCTGGTTGCTAGATATAACATTACATTTCACACTTCTTTATGCTGCTATGACAGGGATTATTGTATCCTCCTCCTACGTGATATGTGGGACCACAAAACCGCTCCGACCATGTCAGCAACAGACAACTTCCTGACAGGAAGTGGATCCGCCGCAACAGGAAGTAGAATGTAACTTTGCCATACATTGCCCGATCGCCACGAAACATGATATGTGAGTCAATAGAACTTCCCTGAACATGTTAATGGACACGCCATTGACCCAACAGGAAGTCAGCCATTTTAAACAGGAAGTGCCCTGTAACTTTACCGTACATTGATCGATCTGCACGGAACTTGACACGTGACACCAGGAACCTATCCTGGACATGTCTGCAAAAGCTAAACTCCAAACAGGAAGTGGTACGCCCAAACAGGAAGTAGAATGTAACTTTGCCGTACGTTGCCCTATCTCCACGAAACATTATATGTGACTCAATAGAACTTCCCTGAACATGTTAATGGACACGCTCTGACCCAACAGGCAGTTAAACATTTTAAACAGGAAGTGCCCTCTAACTTTACTGTACATTGACCGCTCTGCACGGAACTTGGTATGTGAGGCCAGGGACCTATCCTGAACACGCAAACAATGTCCTCCCGACAGAAAGTGTAACGCACTTAACAGGAAATAATATATGACTTTACTCCACAGCCCAACATCCGCACGGACGGCGCCAATTAGAACTACGACAGCAAGCAGCGAATGAACGAGAGACGAGATCAGGGCGCAAGCGACGAGGTGGGCGCGGGTCGCGACGTAGCGTCAAGCTCGAACCCGTTACCACCGCTTGTTATTATTAGGGTTCGAGCACGACTGTGCAAGAACCCTATTGTAATTGAAAGAGTTATTATTAGGGTTCGAGCACGACTGTGCAAGAACCCTATTGTAATCGGAAGAGTTATTAGGGTTCGAGCACGACTGTGCAAGAACCCTATTGTAATTGAAGGAGTTATTATTATTAGGGTTCGAGCACGACTGTGCAAGAACCCTATTGAAATTGAAAGAGTTATTATTATTATTATTCTTCACACGAAGAAAGTGCCTTTTTGAAGGCCTAAACAGATCTCAAACCTCGTGAATTTTTGGGACAACATCAGACCTAACTTAAATCGCCGAACCAAAGTGGTTCGGTGAATGTGCGTCAAAAAATGGAAGTGGGCGGGGCTTCAGACTGACGCAAAAAAGTGCTACTAGGTCAATTCCTGTCGGGAATAACGTACATGAACGAAACTTGGTACACACGTTCATTAGGTTGTGCCATGGGCAAAAGTCAATCACAAGTTTTCTGTGAAACCTACAGGAAGGCCGCCATCTTGGATTGAAGGCGAAAACGGAGGCGTTTTTGGCGAATTTACAGCATAACTTGCCGTAGATACCAAAATCTACAGTTTTTGAGCAATCACCTTCAAACTTGGCGAGGTCGATGTGGACCAGTTGAGGTACGATCTAATCTGAAAAGTTTTTTGGAATCTTGCATGGCGCACGAGATAGGTGGCGCCAAAGTTGGCGAAAATTCCAAATTTTCCCAACACGCAACGAAACGCTTATAACTTTGCGATGGAAGGTCAAGTCGGAGCCAAACTTGCCATGATTGATGATGGGTAGTTGCTGAAGACACCTATGCAAAAATGATCACATTTGAAACCATCGCCTCCTGGTGGTGGAAGAGAATATACAAAAAAAAAGTTAATTTACGATTTCGGTAATAACTTTTACAGAGATTGTCGTATCCGACTCAAAATGACACTGAAACATTGAAAACACATGGTAGATGATGCGTGTTGAATATGATAGCACATTCTTTAACGGTGTAGCGAGGTGCGAGGTGCAAAGTCGGATTTTTGCGACAAAAAAACAAACTCTTATAACTTTGCGAGTCCTGGTGCAAACTGAACCAAACTTCCTTGGATTGATGTTCCTCCAGCCCTAACAATGTCTATATGAAAATATTTAATTTCGAAAACAGCGCCCCCTGGTGGCAACAGAAAGAATTTTATTTGCTATAAAATCTATCTAGTCCTAGAGCTTTTGTGCTATCACATTCAAACTTGGCGAGGTCAATGTGGACGAGTTTTGGATCAAATGTTATTCAAACTGTTTTAAAATGTCGCACGGCGTACGAGATAGGGGGCGCTAAAGTTGGCGATCATTATGATGTTGACCAAATCTCTTATATCTTTGCGATGGAAGGTCAGATATGAACCAAACTTGCCGTGGTTCATGATCGATAGTTCTTAAAGATGAATATGAAAAAACGGTCACGTTCGAAAACAGCGCCTCTAGTGGTGAGAGGAATATTACCCAAAAAAAGTACATGTATGATGATTACTTTGTGAATCCTGTTCCGATTTGAACCAAACATCCTTGGATTGATGACAGTCCGACCCTGAACAAGTCTACCTGAAAATATTTAATTTCGAAAACAGCGCCCCCTGGTGGCAACAGAAATAATTTTATTTGCTATTAAATCTATCTTGTCCTAGAGCTTTTGTGCTATCACCTTCAAACTTGGCGAGGTTAATGTGGACGAGTTGAGGATCAAAAGTTAGTGAAGGTTTTTTAAAATGTCGCATGGCGTACAAGATAGGGGGCGCTAAAGTTGGCAAACATTCTGATTTGTAAAAACAGACAACAAAACGCTTATAACTTTGCGATGGAGGATCCAATGTCCTTCCCTGGATTGATGCCTTGAAGTAGTCTATAAGACAATATTCAATGTCTTAACGACGCCCCCTGGTGGCAGCAGACTTTGCCATCTACTGTGCAACACTAAAGAAACTGGTATAACTTTGTAAATCCTGTTCCAATCTGAACCAAATTTTCTTGGATTGATTACAGTCCAACCCTGAAGCAGTCTATATGAAAATCTTCAATTTATAAAACAGCGCCCCCTGGTTGCTGGATATAACATTACATATCACACTTTTTTATGCTGCTATAACAGGGATTGTTGTATCATCCTCATACGTGATATGTGGGACCACAAAACCGCTCCGACCATGTCAGCAACAGATGACTTCCTGACAGGAAGTGGATCCGCCGCAACAGGAAGTAGAATGTAACTTTGCCATACATTGCCCGATCGCCACGAAACATGATATGTGAGTCAATAGAACTTCCCTGAACATGTTAATGGACACACCTTTGACCAAACAGGAAGTCAGCCATTTTAAACAGGAAGTCCCCTGTAACTTTACCGTACATTGATCAATCTGCACGGAACTTGACACGTGAGATCAGGAACCTATCCTGGACATGTCTGCAAAAGCAAAACTCCAAACAGGAAGTGGAACGCCAAAACAGGAAGTAGAATGTAACTTTGCCGTACGTTGCCCTATCTCCACGAAACATTATATGTGAGTCAAGGGAACTTCCCTGAACATGTTAATAGACACGCTCTGACCCAACAGGAAGTCAGCCATTTTAAACAGGAAGTGCCCTCTAACTTTACTGTACATTGACCGCTCTGCACGGAACTTGGTATGTGAGGCCAGGGACCTATCCTGAACACGCAAACAATGTCCTCCCGACAGAAAGTGTAACGCACTTAACAGGAAATAATATATGACTTTACTCCACAGCCCAACATCCGCACGGACGGCACCAATTAGAACTACGACAGCAAGCAGCGAATGAACGAGAGACGAGATCAGGGCGCAAGCGACAAGGTGGGCGCGGGTCGCGACGTAGCGTCAAGCTCGAACCCGTTACCACCGCTTGCGGTGCTAGTTTTCTTTGCTATTAAATCTATCTTGTCCTAGAGCTTTTGTGCTATCACCTTCAAACTTGGCGAGGTTAATGTGGACGAGTTGAGGATCAAAAGTTAGTGAAAGCTTTCTAAAATGTCGCACGGCGTACAAGATAGGGGGCGCTAAAGTTGGCGATCATTCTGATGTTGACCAAATCTCTTATAACTTTGCATTGGAAGGTCAGATATGAACCAAACTTGCCGTGGTTCATGATCGATAGTTCTTAAAGACGAATATGAAAAAACGGTCACGTTCGGAAACAGCGCCTCTAGTGGTGAGAGGATTATTACCCAAAAAAAGTACATTTATGATGATAACTTTGTGAATCCTGTTCCGATTTGAACCAAACTTCCTTGGATCGATGACAGTCCGACCCTGAACAAGTCTACATGAAAATATTTAATTTCGAAAACAGCGCCCCCTGGTGGAAACAGAAAGAATTTTATTTGCTATAAAATCTATCTTGTCCTAGAGCTTTTATGCTATCACCTTCAAACTTGGCGAGGTCAATGTGGACGAGTTGAGGATCAAATGTTATTGAAAGCTTTCTAAAATGTCGCACGGCGTACGAGATAGGGGGCGCTAAAGTTGGCAAACATTCTGATTTGTAAAGACAGACAACGAAACACTTATAACTTTGCGATGGAGGATCCAATGTCCTTCCCTGGATTGATGCCTTGGAGTAGTCTATATGACAATATTCAATGTCTTAACGACGCCCCCTGGTGGCAGCAGACTATGCCATCTACTGTGCAACACAAAAGAAACTGGTATAACTTTGTAAATCCTGTTCCAATCTGAACCAAACTTCCTTGGATTGATGACAGTCTGACCCTGAAAAAGTCTGTATGAAAATCTTCAATTTAAAAAACAGCGCCCCCTGGTTTCTGGATATAACATTACATATCACACTTTTTTATGCTGCTATAACAGGGATTGTTGTATCATCCTCATACGTGATATGTGGGACCACAAAACCGCTCCGACCATGTCAGCAACAGATGACTTCCTGACAGGAAGTGGATCCGCCGCAACAGGAAGTAGAATGTAACTTTGCCATACATTGCCCGATCGCCACGAAACATGATATGTGAGTCAATAGAACTTCCCTGAACATGTTAATGGACACGCCTTTGACCAAACAGGAAGTCAGCCATTTTAAACAGGAAGTCCCCTGTAACTTTACCGTACATTGATCAATCTGCACGGAACTTGACACGTGAGACCAGGAACCTATCCTGGACATGTCTGCAAAAGCTAAACTCCAAACAGGAAGTGGAACGCCAAAACAGGAAGTAGAATTTAACTTTGCCGTACGTTGCCCTATCTCCACGAAACATTATATGTGTGTCAAGGGAACTTCCCTGAACATGTTAATAGACACGCTCTGACCCAACAGGAAGTCAGCCATTTTAACAGGAAGTGCCCTCTAACTTTACTGTACATTGACCGCTCTGCATGGAACTTGGTATGTGAGGCCAGGGACCTATCCTGAACACGCAAACAATGTCCTCCCGACAGAAAGTGTAACACACTTAACAGGAAATAATATATGACTTTACTGCACAGCCCAACATCCGCACGGACGGCACCAATTAGAACTACGACAGCAAGCAGCAAATGAACGAGAGACGAGATCAGGGCGCAAGCGACGAGGTGGGCGCGGATCACGACGTAGCGTCAAGCTCGAACCCGTTACCACCGCTTGCGGTGCTAGTTTAAATCTATTATTGCATTTTTATACAGAAATCCATAAACCCCTCACCCAAATTATTAACTGAATCAAAACACACCTTTTTAAAACTGCACTGTTAGAAATGTTCCTGTAAAAGCAGCTGGGTTGCCATTATGTTACTGTAAAATTAACATCTTTTTACTGTCACTGAAATGTACAGTTTTGCTCTGTAAATTAAAAATACAGTGTAAACTGATATTTAGGGTTCGAGCACGACTGTGCAAGAACCCTATTGTAATCGTAAGAGTTATTAGGGTTCGAGCACGACTGTGCAAGAACCCTATTGTAATTGAAAGAGTTATTATTATTATTATTATTATTATTCTTCACACGAGGAATGTGCCTTTTTGAAGGCCTAAACGGATCCCAAACCTCGCGAATTTTTAGGACAACATCAGACCTAACTTAAATCGCCGAACCAAAGTGGTTCGGTGAATGTGCGTCAAAAAATGGAAGTGGGCGGGGCTTCAGAATGACGCAAAAATGTGCTACTAGGTCAACTCCTGTCGGGAATAACGTACATGAACGAAACTTGGTACACACGTTCATTAGGTTCTGCCATGGGCAAAAGTCAATCACAAGTTTTCTGTGAAACCTACAGGAAGGCCGCCATCTTGGATTGAAGGCGAAAACGGAGGCGTTTTTGGCGAATTTACAGCATAACTTGCCGTAGATACCAAAATCTACAGTTTTTGAGCAATCACCCTCAAACTTGGCGAGGTTGATGTGGACCAGTTGAGGTACGATCTAATCTGAAAAGTTTTTTGAAATATTGCATGGCGCACAAGATAGGTGGCGCCAAAGTTGGCGAAAATTCCAAATTTTCCCAACACGCAACGAAACGCTTATAACTTTACGATGGAAGGTCAAGTCGGAGCCAAACTTGCCATGATTGATGATGGGTAGTTGCTGAAGACACCTATGCAAAAATGATCACGTTTGAAACCATCGCCTCCTGGTGGTGGAAGAGAATATACAAAAAAAAAGTTTATTTACGATTTCAGTAATAACTTTTACAGAGATTGTCGTATCCGACTCAAAATGACACTGAAACATTGAAAACACATGGTAGATGATGCGTGTTGAATATGACAGCGCATTGTTTAACGATGTAGCGAGGTGCGGGGTGCAAAGTCGGATTATTGCGACAAAAAAACAAACTCTTATAACTTTGCGAGTCCTGGTCCAAACTGAACCAAACTTCCTTGGATTGATGTTCCTCCAGCCCTGACAATGTCTATATGAAAATATTCAATTTCGAAAACAGCGCCCCCTGGTGGAAACAGAAAGAATTTTATTTGCTATAAAATCTATCTTGTCCTAGAGCTTTTGTGCTATCACCTTCAAACTTGGCGAGGTCAATGTGGACAGATAGAGGATCAAAAGTTGGTGAAAGCTTTCTAAAGTGTCGCACGGCGTACGAGATAGGGGGCGCTAAAGTTGGCGATCATTCTGATGTTGACCAAATCTCTTATAACTTTGCATTGGAAGGTCAGATATGAACCAAACTTGCCGTGGTTCATGATCGATAGGTCTTAAAGACGAATATGAAAAAACGGTCACGTTCGGAAACAGCGCCTCTAGTGGTGAGAGTATTATTACCCAAAAAAAGTACATTTATGATGATAACTTTGTGGAACATGTTCCGATTTGAACCAAACTTCCTTGGATCGATGACAGTCCGACCCTGAACAAGTCTACATGAAAATATTCAATTTCGAAAACAGCGCCCCCTGGTGGAAACAGAAAGAATTTTATTTGCTATAAAATCTATCTTGTCCTAGAGCTTTTGTGCTATCACCTTCAAACTTGGCGAGGTCAATGTGGACAGGTAGAGGATCAAAAGTTGGTGAAAGCTTTCTAAAATGTCGCACGGCGTACGAGATAGGGGGCGCTAAAGTTGGCGATCATTCTGATGTTGACCAAATCTCTTATAACTTTGCATTGGAAGGTCAGATATGAACCAAACTTGCCGTGGTTCATGATCGATAGGTCTTAAAGACGAATATGAAAAAACGGTCACGTTCAGAAACAGCGCCTCTAGTGGTGAGAGTATTATTACCCAAAAAAAGTACATTTATGATGATAACTTTGTGGAACATGTTCCGATTTGAACCAAACCTCCTTGGATCGATGACAGTATGCCCCGTTAAAAGTCCGTATGAAAATCTTCAATTTAAAAAACAGCGCCCCCTGGTTGCTGGATATAACATTACATATCAAACTTTTTTATGCTGCTATAACAAGGATTGTTGTATCCTCCTCATACCTGATATGTGGGACCACAAAAGTGCTCCGACCATGTCAGCAACAGACGACTTCCTGACAGGAAGTGGATCTGGCGCAACAGGAAGTAGAATGTAACTTTGCCATACATTGCCCGATCGCCACGAAACACGATATGTGAGTCAATAGAACTTCCCTGAACATGTTAATGGACACGCCTTTGACCAAACAGGAAGTCAGCCATTTTAAACAGGAAGTCCCCTGTAACTTTACCGTACATTGATCAATCTGCACGGAACTTGACACGTGAGACCAGGAACCTATCCTGGACATGTCTGCAAAAGCTAAACTCCAAACAGGAAGTGGAACGCCAAAACAGGAAGTAGAATTTAACTTTGCTGTACGTTGCCCTATCTCCACGAAACATTATATGTGTGTCAAGGGAACTTCCCTGAACATGTTAATAGACACGCTCTGACCCAACAGGAAGTCAGCCATTTTAACAGGAAGTGCCCTCTAACTTTACTGTACATTGACTGCTCTGCATGGAACTTGGTATGTGAGGCCAGGGACCTATCCTGAACACGCAAACAATGTCCTCCCGACAGAAAGTGTAACGCACTTAACAGGAAATAATATATGACTTTACTCCACAGCCCAACATCCGCACGGACGGCGCCAATTAGAACTACGACAGCAAGCAGCGAATGAACGAGAGACGAGATCAGGGCGCAAGCGACGAGGTGGGCGCGGGTCGCGACGTAGCGTCAAGCTCGAACCCGTTACCACCGCTTGCGGTGCTAGTTATTATTATTCTTCACACGAAGAAAGTGCCTTTTTGAAGGCCTAAACGGATCTCAAACCTCGT
Source organism: Microchirus variegatus (assembly GCF_963457635.1). Lineage (NCBI taxonomy): Eukaryota > Metazoa > Chordata > Actinopteri > Pleuronectiformes > Soleidae > Microchirus > Microchirus variegatus. The sequence continues at coordinate 30,489,393 of NC_139807.1, read as the reverse complement.
GAATTTTTGGGACAACATCAGACCTAACTTAAATCGCCGAACCAAAGTGGTTCGGTGAATGTGCGTCAAAAAATGGAAGTGGGCGGGGCTTCAGACTGACGCAAAAAAGTGCTACTAGGTCAATTCCTGTCGGGAATAACGTACATGAACGAAACTTGGTACACACGTTCATTAGGTTGTGCCATGGGCAAAAGTCAATCACAAGTTTTCTGTGAAACCTACAGGAAGGCCACCATCTTGGATTGAAGGCGAAAACGGAGGCGTTTTTGGCGAATTTACAGCATAACTTGCCGTAGATACCAAAATCTACAGTTTTTGAGCAATCACCTTCAAACTTGGCGAGGTCGATGTGGACCAGTTGAGGTACGATCTAATCTGAAAAGTTCTTTGAAATCTTGCATGGCGCACGAGATAGGTGGCGCCAAAGTTGGCGAAAATTCCAAATTTTCCCAACACGCAACGAAACGCTTATAACTTTACGATGGAAGGTCAAGTCGGAGCCAAACTTGCCATGATTGATGGTGGGTAGTTGCTGAAGACACCTATGCAAAAATGATCACGTTTGAAACCATCGCCTCCTGGTGGTGGAAGAGAATATACAAAAAAAAAGTTAATTTACGATTTCGGTAATAACTTTTACAGAGATTGTCGTATCCGACTCAAAATGACACTGAAACATTGAAAACACATGGTAGATGATGCGTGTTGAATATGATAGCACATTCTTTAACGGTGTAGCGAGGTGCGAGGTGCAAAGTCGGATTTTTGCGACAAAAAAACAAACTCTTATAACTTTGCGAGTCCTGGTCCAAACTGAACCAAACTTCCTTGGATTGATGTTCCTCCAGCCCTGACAATGTCTATATGAAAATATTTAATTTCGAAAACAGCGCCCCCTGGTGGCAACAGAAAGAATTTTATTTGCTATAAAATCTATCTAGTCCTAGAGCTTTTGTGCTATCACCTTCAAACTTGGCGAGGTCAATGTGAACGAGTTTTGTATCAAATGTTATTGAAACTGTTTTAAAATGTCGCACGGTGTACGAGATAGGGGGCGCTAAAGTTGGCGATCATTATGATGTTGACCAAATCTCTTATATCTTTGCGATGGAAGGTCAGATCTGAACCAAACTTACCGTGGTTCATGATCGATAGTTCTTAAAGACGAATATGAAAAAACGGTCACGTTCGGAAACAGCGCCTCTAGTGGTGAGAGGATTATTACCCAAAAAAAGTACATTTATGATGATAACTTTGTGAATCCTGTTCCGATTTGAACCAAACTTCCTTGGATCGATGACAGTCCGACCCTGAACAAGTCTACATGAAAATATTTAATTTCGAAAACAGCGCCCCCTGGTGGAAACAGAAAGAATTTTATTTGCTATAAAATCTATCTTGTCCTAGAGCTTTTCTGCTATCACCTTCAAACTTGGCGAGGTTAATGTGGACGAGTTGAGGATCAAATGTTATTGAAAGCTTTCTAAAATGTTGCACGGCGTACGAGATAGGGGGCGCTAAAGTTGGCAAACATTCTGATTTGTAAAGACAGACAACGAAACACTTATAACTTTGCGATGGAGGATCCAATGTCCTTCCCTGGATTGATGCCTTGGAGTAGTCTATATGACAATATTCAATGTCTTAACGACGCCCCCTGGTGGCAGCAGACTATGCCATCTACTGTGCAACACAAAAGAAACTATTATAACTTTGTAAATCCTGTTCCAATCTGAACCAAACTTCCTTGGATTGATGACAGTCTTACCCTGAAAAAGTCTATATGAAAATCTTCAATTTAAAAAACAGCGCCCCCTGGTTGCTGGATATAACATTACATATCACACTTTTTTATGCTGCTATAACAGGGATTGTTGTATCATCCTCATACGTGATATGTGGGACCACAAAACCGCTCCGACCATGTCAGCAACAGATGACTTCCTGACAGGAAGTGGATCCGCCGCAACAGGAAGTAGAATGTAACTTTGCCATCCATTGCCCGATCACCACGAAACATGATATGTGAGTCAATAGAACTTCCCTGAACATGTTAATGGACACGCCTTTGACCAAACAGGAAGTCAGCCATTTTAAACAGGAAGTCCCCTGTAACTTTACCGTACATTGATCAATCTGCACGGAACTTGACACGTGAGACCAAGAACCTATCCTGGACATGTCTGCAAAAGCTAAACTCCAAACAGGAAGTGGAACGCCAAAACAGGAAGTAGAATTTAACTTTGCCGTACATTGCCCTATCTCCACAAAACATTATATGTGTGTCAAGGGAACTTCCATGAACATGTTAATAGACACGCTCTGACCCAACAGGAAGTCAGCCATTTTAACAGGAAGTGCCCTCTAGTTATTAGGGTTCGAGCACGACTGTGCAAGAACCCTATTGTAATTGAAAGAGTTATTATTATTATTAGGGTTCGAGCACGACTGTGCAAGAACCCTATTGTAATTGAAGGAGTTATTATTATTCTTATTATTATTCTTCACACGAAGAAAGTGCCTTTTTGAAGGCCTAAACGGATCTCAAACCTCGCGAATTTTTGGGACAACATCAGACCTAACTTAAATCGCCGAACCAAAGTGGTTCGGTGAATGTGCGTCAAAAAATGGAAGTGGGCGGGGCTTCAGACTGACGCAAAAAAGTGCTACTAGGTCAACTCCTGTCGGGAATAACGTACATGAACGAAACTTGGTACACACGTTCATTAGGTTGTGCCATGGGCAAAAGTCAATCACAAGTTTTCTGTGAAACCTACAGGAAGGCCGCCATTTTGGATTGAAGGCGAAAACGGAGGCGTTTTTGGCGAATTTACAGCATAACTTGCCGTAGATACCAAAATCTACAGTTTTTGAGCAATCACCTTCAAACTTGGCGAGGTCGATGTGGACCAGTTGAGGTACGATCTAATCTGAAATTTTTTTTGAAATATCGCATGGCGGACGTATTTGGTGGCGCCAAAGTTGGCGAAAATTCCAAATTTTCCCAACACACAACGAAACGCTTATTACTTTGCGATGGAAGGTCAAGTCGGAGCCAAACTTGCCATGATTGATGATGGGTAGTTGCTGAAGACACCTATGCAAAAATGATCATGTTTGAAACCATCGCCTCCTGGTGGTGGAAGAGAATATACAAAAAAAAAGTTTATTTACGATTTCAGTAATAACTTTTACAGAGATTGTCGTATCCGACTCAAAATGACACTGAAACATTGAAAACACATGGTAGATGATGCGTGTTGAATATGACAGCGCATTGTTTAACGATGTAGCGAGGTGCGGGGTGCAAAGTCGGATTATTGCGACAAAAAAACAAACTCTTATAACTTTGCGAGTCCTGGTCCAAACTGAACCAAACTTCCTTGGATTGATGTTCCTCCAGCCCTGACAATGTCTATATGAAAATATTCAATTTCGAAAACAGCGCCCCCTGGTGGAAACAGAAAGAATTTTATTTGCTATAAAATCTATCTTGTCCTAGAGCTTTTGTGCTATCACCTTCAAACTTGGCGAGGTCAATGTGGACAGGTAGAGGATCAAAAGTTGGTGAAAGCTTTCTAAAATGTCGCACGGCGTACGAGATAGGGGGCGCTAAAGTTGGCGATCATTCTGATGTTGACCAAATCTCTTATAACTTTGCATTGGAAGGTCAGATATGAACCAAACTTGCCGTGGTTCATGATCGATAGGTCTTAAAGACGAATATGAAAAAACGGTCACGTTCAGAAACAGCGCCTCTAGTGGTGAGAGTATTATTACCCAAAAAAAGTACATTTATGATGATAACTTTGTGGAACATGTTCCGATTTGAACCAAACTTCCTTGGATCGATGACAGTCCGACCCTGAACAAGTCTACATGAAAATATTCAATTTCGAAAACAGCGCCCCCTGGTGGCAACAGAAAGAATTTTATTTGCTATTAAATCTATCTTGTCCTAGAGCTTTTGTGCTATCACCTTCAAACTTGGCGAGGTCAATGTGGACAGGTAGAGGATCAAAAGTTGGTGAAAGCTTTCTAAAATGTCGCACGGCGTACGAGATAGCGGGCGCTAAAGTTGGCGATCATTCTGATGTTGACCAAATCTCTTAGAACTTTGCATTGGAAGGTCAGATATGAACCAAACTTGCCGTGGTTCATGATCGATAGTTCTTAAAGATGATTATAAAAAAACGGTCACGTTCGGAAACAGCGCCTCTAGTGGTGAGAGGATTATTACCCAAAAAAAGTACATTTATGATGATAACTTTGTGAATCCTGTTCCGATTTGAACCAAACTTCCTTGGATTGATGTTCCTCCAGCCCTGTATCCTCCTCATACCTGATATATGGGACCACAAAACCGCTCCGACCATGTCAGCAACAGACGACTTCCTGACAGGAAGTGGATCTGCCGCAACAGGAAGTAGAATGTAACTTTGCCATACATTGCCCAATCGCCACGAAACATGATATGTGAGTCAATAAAACTTCCCTGAACATGTTAATGGACACACCTTTGACCAAACAGGAAGTCAGCCATTTTAAACAGGAAGTCCCCTGTAACTTTACCGTACATTGATCAATCTGCACGGAACTTGACACGTGAGACCAGGAACCTATCCTGGACATGTCTGCAAAAGCTAAACTCCAAACAGGAAGTGGAACGCCAAAACAGGAAGTAGAATTTAACTTTGCCGTACGTTGCCCTATCTCCACGAAACATTATATGTGTGTCAAGGGAACTTCCCTGAACATGTTAATAGACACGCTCTGACCCAACAGGAAGTCAGCCATTTTAACAGGAAGTGCCCTCTAACTTTACTGTACATTGACCGCTCTGCATGGAACTTGGTATGTGAGGCCAGGGACCTATCCTGAACACGCAAACAATGACCTCCCGACAGAAAGTGTAACGCACTTAACAGGAAATAATATATGACTTTACTCCACAGCCCAACATCCGCACGGACGGCGCCAATTAGAACTACGACAGCAAGCAGCGAATGAACGAGAGACGAGATCAGGGCGCAAGCGACGAGGTGGGCGCGGGTCGCGACGTAGCGTCAAGCTCGAACCCGTTACCACCGCTTGCGGTGCTAGTTATTATTATTCTTCACACGAGGAATGTGCATTTTTGAAGGCCTAAACGTATCCCAAACCTCGCGAATTTTTGGGACAACATCAGACCTAACTTAAATCGCCGAACCAAAGTGGTTCGGTGAATGTGCGTCAAAAAATGGAAGTGGGCGGGGCTTCAGACTGACGCAAAAATGTGCTACTAGGTCAACTCCTGTCGGGAATAACGTACATGAACGAAACTTGGTACACACGTTCATTAGGTTGTGCCATGGGCAAAAGTCAATCACAAGTTTTCTGTGAAACCTACAGGAAGGCCGCCATCTTGGATTGAAGGCGAAAACGGAGGCGTTTTTGGCGAATTTACAGCATAACTTGCCGTAGATACCAAAATCTACAGTTTTTGAGCAATCACCTTCAAACTTGGCGAGGTCGATGTGGACCAGTTGAGGTACGATCTAATCTGAAATTTTTTTTGAAATATCGCATAGCGGACGTATTTGGTGGCGCCAAAGTTGGCGAAAATTCCAAATTTTCCCAACACGCAACGAAACGCTTATAACTTTACGATGGAAGGTCAAGTCGGAGCCAAACTTGCCATGATTGATGGTGGGTAGTTGCTGAAGACACCTATGCAAAAATGATCACGTTTGAAACCATCGCCTCCTGGTGGTGGAAGAGAATATACAAAAAAAAAGTTAATTTACGATTTCGGTAATAACTTTTACAGAGATTGTCGTATCCGACTCAAAATGACACTGAAACATTGAAAACACATGGTAGATGATGCGTGTTGAATATGATAGCACATTCTTTAACGGTGTAGCGAGGTGCGAGGTGCAAAGTCGGATTTTTGCGACAAAAAAACAAACTCTTATAACTTTGCGAGTCCTGGTCCAAATTGAACCAAACTTCCTTGGATTGATGTTCCTCCAGCCCTGACAATGTCTATATGAAAATATTCAATTTCGAAAACAGCGCCCCCTGGTGGAAACAGAAAGAATTTTATTTGCTATAAAATCTATCTTGTCCTAGAGCTTTTGTGCTATCACCTTCAAACTTGGCGAGGTTAATGTGGACGAGTTTAGGATCAAAAGTTGGTGAAAGCTTTCTAAAATGTCGCACGGTGTACGAGATAGGGGGCGCTAAAGTTGGCGATCATTCTGATGTTGACCAAATCTCTTATAACTTTGCATTGGAAGGTCAGATATGAACCAAACTTGCCGTGGTTCATGATCGATAGGTCTTAAAGACGAATATGAAAAAACGGTCACGTTCGGAAACAGCGCCTCTAGTGGTGAGAGTATTATTACCCAAAAAAAGTACATTTATGATGATAACTTTGTGGAACATGTTCCGATTTGAACCAAACTTCCTTGGATCGATGACAGTCCGACCCTGAACAAGTCTACATGAAAATATTCAATTTCGAAAACAGCGCCCCCTGGTGGAAACAGAAAGAATTTTATTTGCTATAAAATCTATCTTGTCCTAGAGCTTTTGTGCTATCACCTTCAAACTTGGCGAGGTCAATGTGGACAGGTAGAGGATCAAAAGTTGGTGAAAGCTTTCTAAAATGTCGCACGGCGTACGAGATAGGGGGCGCTAAAGTTGGCGATCATTCTGATGTTGACCAAATCTCTTATAACTTTGCATTGGAAGGTCAGATATGAACCAAACTTGCCGTGGTTCATGATCGATAGGTCTTAAAGACGAATATGAAAAAACGGTCACGTTCAGAAACAGCGCCTCTAGTGGTGAGAGTATTATTACCCAAAAAAAGTACATTTATGATGATAACTTTGTGGAACATTTTCCGATTTGAACCAAACCTCCTTGGATCGATGACAGTATGGCCCTGAAAAAGTCCGTATGAAAATCTTCAATTTAAAAAACAGCGCCCCCTGGTTGCTGGATATAACATTACATATCAAACTTTTTTATGCTGCTATAACAAGGATTGTTGTATCCTCCTCATACCTGATATGTGGGACCACAAAACCGCTCCGACCATGTCAGCAACAGACGACTTCCTGACAGGAAGTGGATCTGCCGCAACAGGAAGTAGAATGTAACTTTGCCATACATTGCCCGATCGCCACGAAACATGATATGTGAGTCAATAGAACGTCCCTGAACATGTTAATGGACACGCCTTTGACCCAACAGGAAGTCAGCCATTTTAAACAGGAAGTGCCCTGTAACTTTACCGTACATTGATCGATCAGCACGGAACTTGACACGTGAGACCAGGGACCTATACTGAACATGCAAACAGTGTCCTCCCAACAGAAAATGTAACGCACTTAGCATGAAATAATACATGACTTTACTCCACAGCCCAACATCTGCACAGACGGCGCCAATTAGAACTACGACAGCAAGCAGCGAATGAACGAGAGACGAGATCAGGGCGCAAGCGACGAGGTGGGCGCGGGTCGCGACGTAGCGTCAAGCTCGAACCCGTTACCACCGCTTGCGGTGCTAGTTATTATTATTATTCTTATTATTATTCTTCACACGAAGAAAGTGCCTTTTTGAAGGCCTAAACGGATCTCAAACCTCGCAAATTTTTGGGACAACATCAGACCTAACTTAAATCGCCGAACCAAAGTGGTTCGGTGAATGTGCGTCAAAAAATGGAAGTGGGCGGGGCTTCAGACTGACGCAAAAATGTGCTACTAGGTCAACTCCTGTCGGGAATAACGTACATGAACGAAACTTGGTACACACGTTCATTAGGTTGTGCCATGGGCAAAAGTCAATCACAAGTTTTCTGTGAAAGCTACAGGAAGGCCGCCATTTTGGATTGAAGGCGAAAACGGAGGCGTTTTTGGCGAATTTACAGCATAACTTGCCGTAGATACCAAAATCTAGAGTTTTTGAGCAATCACCTTCAAACTTGGCGTGGTTGATGTGGACCAGTTGAGGTACGATCTAATCTGACAAGTTTTTTGAAATATTGCATGGCGCACGAGATAGGGGGCGCCAAAGTTGGCGAAAATTCCAAATTTTCCCAACACTCAACGAAACGCTTATAACTTTGCGATGGAAGGTCACGTCGGTGCCAAACTTGCCATGATTGATGATGGGTAGTTGCTGAAGACACCTATGCAAAAATGATCACGTTTGAAACCATCGCCTCCTGGTGGTGGAAGAGAATATACAAAAAAAAAGTTTATTTACGATTTCGGTAATAACTTTTACAGAGTTTGTAAAAGTGTCACTCAAAATGACACTGAAACATTGAAAACACATGGTAGATGATGCGTGTTGAATATGATAGCGCATTCTTTAACGGTGTAGCAGCGTGGGCGGAGCAAAGTCGGATTTTTGCGACAAAAAAACAAACTCTTATAACTTTGCGAGTCCTGGTCCAAACTGAACCAAACTTCCTTGGATTGATGTTCCTCCAGTCCTGACGACGTCTACATGAAAATATTCAATTTCGAAAACAGCGCCCCCTGGTGGCAACAGAAAGAATTTTATTTGCTATTAAATCTATCTTGTCCTAGAGCTTTTGTGCTATCACCTTCAAACTTGGCGAGGTTAATGTGGACGAGTTGAGGATCAAAAGTTAGTGAAAGCTTTCTAAAATGTCGCACGGCGTACGAGATAGGGGGCGCTAAAGTTGGCGATCATTATGATGTTGACCAAATCTCTTATAACTTTGCATTGGAAGGTCAGATATGAACCAAACTTGCCGTGGTTCATGATCGATAGTTCTTAAAGATGAATATGAAAAACGGGTCACGTTTGAAAACAGCGCCTCTAGTGGTGAGAGGAATATTACCCAAAAAAAGTACATGTATGATGATAACTTTGTGAATCCTGTTCCGATTTGAACCAAACTTCCTTGGATTGATGACAGTCCGACCCTGAACAAGTCTACCTGAAAATATTTAATTTCGAAAACAGCGCCCCCTGGTGGCAACAGAAAGAATTTTATTTGCTATTAAATCTATCTTGTCCTAGAGCTTTTGTGCTATCACCTTCAAACTTGGCGAGGTTAATGTGGACGAGTTGAGGATCAAAAGTTAGTGAAGGTTTTTTAAAATGTCGCATGGCGTACAAGATAGGGGGCGCTAAAGTTGGCAAACATTCTGATTTGTAAAAACAGACAACAAAACGCTTATAACTTTGCGATGGAGGATCCAATGTCCTTCCCTGGATTGATGCCTTGAAGTAGTCTATAAGACAATATTCAATGTCTTAACGACGCCCCCTGGTGGCAGCAGACTTTGCCATCTACTGTGCAACACTAAAGAAACTGGTATAACTTTGTAAATCCTGTTCCAATCTGAACCAAATTTTCTTGGATTGATTACAGTCCAACCCTGAAGCAGTCTATATGAAAATCTTCAATTTATAAAACAGCGCCCCCTGGTTGCTGGATATAACATTACATATCACACTTTTTTATGCTGCTATAACAGGGATTGTTGTATAATCCTCATACGTGATATGTGGGACCACAAAACCGCTCTGACCATGTCAGCAACAGATGACTTCCTGACAGGAAGTGGATCCGCCGCAACAGGAAGTAGAATGTAACTTTGCCATACATTGCCCGATCGCCACGAAACACAATATGTGAGTCAATAGAACTTCCCTGAACATGTTAATGGACACGCCTTTGACCCAACAGGAAGTCAGCCATTTTAAACAGGAAGTGCCCTGTAACTTTACCGTACATTGATCGATCTGCACGGAACTTGACACGTGAGACCAGGAACCTATCCTGGACATGTCTGCAAAAGCTAAACTCCAAACAGGAAGTGGAACGCCAAAACAGGAAGTAGAATGTAACTTTGCCGTACGTTGCCCTATCTCCACGAAACATTATATGTGAGTCAAGGGAACTTCCCTGAACATGTTAATAGACACGCTCTGACCCAACAGGAAGTCAGCCATTTTAACAGGAAGTGCCCTCTAACTTTACCGTACATTGACCGCTCTGCACGGAACTCGGTATGTGAGGCCAGGGACCTATCCTGAACACGCAAACAATGTCCTCCCGACAGAAAGTGTAACGCACTTAACAGGAAATAATATATGACTTTACTCCACAGCCCAACATCCGCACGAACGGCACGAATTAGAACTACGACAGCAAGCAGCGAATGAACGAGAGACGAGATCAGGGCGCAAGCGACGAGGTGGGCGCGGATCGCGACGTAGCGTCAAGCTCGAACCCGTTACCACCGCTTGTTATTATTATTCTTCACACGAGGAATGTGCCTTTTTGAAGGCCTAAACGGATCCCAAACCTCACGAAATTTCGGGACAACATCAGACCTGGCTTAAATCGCCGAACGAAAGTGGTTCGGTGAATGTGCGTCAAAAAATGGAAGTGGGCGGGGCTAAAGACTGACGCAAAACACTTCTACTAGGTCAACTCCTGTCAGGTATAACGTACATGAACGAAACTTGGGACACACGTTCATTAGGTTGAGCTTTAAATAAAAGTCGTGGACAAGTTTTCTGTGAAACCTACAGGAAGGCCGCCATTTTGGATGGAAGGCGAAAACGGAGGCGTTTTTGGCGAATTTACAGCATAACTTGCCGTAGATACCAAAATCTACAGTTTTTGAGCAATCACCTTCAAACTTGGCGAGGTCGATGTGGACCAGTTGAGGTACGATCTAATCTGAAAAGTTTTTTGAAATCTTGCATGGCGGACGTATTAGGTGGCGCCAAAGTTGGCGAAAATTCCAAATTTTCCCAACACGCAACGAAACGCTTATAACTTTGCGATGGAAGGTCAAGTCGGAGCCAAACTTGCCATGATTGATGATGGGTAGTTGCTGAAGACACCTATGCAAAAATGATCACGTTTGAAACCATCGCCTCCTGGTGGTGGAAGAGAATATACAAAAAAAAAGTTTATTTACGATTTCGGTAATAACTTTTACAGCGATTGTAAAAGTGTCACTCAAAATGACACTGAAACATTGAAAACACATGGTAGATGATGCGTGTTGAATATGATAGCGCATTCTTTAACGGTGTAGCAGCGTGGGCGGTGCAAAGTCAAATTTTTGCGACAAAAAAACAAACTCTTATAACTTTGCGAGTCCTGGTCGAAACTGAACCAAACTTCCTTGGATTGATGTTCCTCCAGCCCTGACGACGTCTACATGAAAATATTCAATTTCGAAAACAGCGCCTCCTGGTGGCAACAGAAATAATTTTCTTTGCTATTAAATCTATCTTGTCCTAGAGCTTTTGTGCTATCACCTTCAAACTTGGCGAGGTTAATGTGGACGAGTTGAGGATCAAAAGTTAGTGAAAGCTTTCTAAAATGTCGCACGGCGTACAAGATAGGGGGCGCTAAAGTTGGCGATCATTCTGATGTTGACCAAATCTCTTATAACTTTGCATTGGAAGGTCAGATATGAACCAAACTTGCCGTGGTTCATGATCGATAGTTCTTAAAGATGAATATAAAAAAACGGTCACGTTCGGAAACAGCGCCTCTGGTGGTGAGAGGATTATTACCCAAAAAAAGTACATTTATGATGATAACTTTGTGAATCCTGTTCCGATTTGAACCAAACTTCCTTGGATCGATGACAGTCCAACCCTGAACAAGTCTAGATGAAAATATTTAATTTCGAAAACAGCGCCCCCTGGTGGAAACAGAAAGAATTTTATTTGCTATAAAATCTATCTTGTCCTAGAGCTTTTGTGCTATCACCTTCAAACTTGGCGAGGTCAATGTGGACGAGTTGAGGATCAAATGTTATTGAAAGCTTTCTAAAATGTCGCACGGCGTACGAGATAGGGGGCGCTAAAGTTGGCAAACATTCTGATTTGTAAAGACAGACAACGAAACACTTATAACTTTGCGATGGAGGATCCAATGTCCTTCCCTGGATTGATGCCTTGGAGTAGTCTATATGACAATATTCAATGTCTTAACGACGCCCCCTGGTGGCAGCAGACTATGCCATCTACTGTGCAACACAAAAGAAACTGGTATAACTTTGTAAATCCTGTTCCAATCTGAACCAAACTTCCTTGGATCGATGACAGTCTGACCCTGAAAAAGTCTGTATGAAAATCTTCAATTTAAAAAACAGCGCCCCCTGGTTGCTGGATATAACATTACATATCACACTTTTTTATGCTGCTAAAACAGGGATTGTTGTATCATCCTCATACGTGATATGTGGGACCACAAAACCGCTCCGACCATGTCAGCAACAGATGACTTCCTGACAGGAAGTGGATCCGCCGCAACAGGAAGTAGAATGTAACTTTGCCATACATTGCCCGATCGCCACGAAACATGATATGTGAGTCAATAGAACTTCCCTGAACATGTTAATGGACACGCCTTTGACCAAACAGGAAGTCAGCCATTTTAAACAGGAAGTCCCCTGTAACTTTACCGTACATTGATCAATCTGCACGGAACTTGACACGTGAGACCAGGAACCTATCCTGGACATGTCTGCAAAAGCTAAACTCCAAACAGGAAGTGGAACGCCAAAACAGGAAGTAGAATTTAACTTTGCCGTACGTTGCCCTATCTCCACGAAACATTATATGTGTGTCAAGGGAACTTCCCTGAACATGTTAATAGACACGCTCTGACCCAACAGGAAGTCAGCCATTTTAACAGGAAGTGCCCTCTAACTTTACCGTACATTGACCGCTCTGCACGGAACTTGGTATGTGAGGCCAGGGACCTATCCTGAACACGCAAACAATGTCCTCCCGACAGAAAGTGTAACGCACTTAACAGGAAATAATATATGACTTTACTCCACAGCCCAACATCCGCACGGACGGCGCCAATTAGAACTACGACAGCAAGCAGCGAATGAACGAGAGACGAGATCAGGGCGCAAGCGACGAGGTGGGCGCGGGTCGCGACGTAGCGTCAAGCTCGAACCCGTTACCACCGCTTGCGGTGCTAGTTCTTATTATTATTCTTCACACGAGGAATGTGCCTTTTTGAAGGCCTAAGCGGATCCCAAACCACGCGAATTTTTGGGACAACATCAGACCTAACTTAAATCGCCGAACCAAAGTGGTTCGGTGAATGTGCGTCAAAAAATGGAAGTGGGCGGGGCTTCAGACTGACGCAAAAATGTGCTACTAGGTCAACTCCTGTCGGGAATAACGTACATGAACGAAACTTGGTACACACGTTCATTAGGTTGTGCCATGGGCAAAAGTCAATCACAAGTTTTCTGTGAAACCTACAGGAAGGCCTCCATCTTGGATTGAAGGCGAAAACGGAGGCGTTTTTGGCGAATTTACAGCATAACTTGCCGTAGATACCAAAATCTACAGTTTTTGAGCAATCACCCTCAAACTTGGCGAGGTTGATGTGGACCAGTTGAGGTACGATCTAATCTGAAAAGTTTTTTGAAATATTGCATGGCGCACGAGATAGGTGGCGCCAAAGTTGGCGAAAATTCCAAATTTTCCCAACACGCAACGAAACGCTTATAACTTTGCGATGGAAGATCAAGTCGGAGCCAAACTTGCCATGATTGATGATGGGTAGTTGCTGAAGACACCTATGCAAAAATGAACACGTTTGAAACCATCGCCTCCTGGTGGTGGAAGAGAATATACAAAAAAAAAGTTTATTTACGATTTCGGTAATAACTTTTACAGAGATTGTCGTATCTGACTCAAAATGACACTGAAACATTGAAAACACATGGTAGATGATGCGTGTTGAATATGATAGCGCATTGTTTAACGGTGTAGCGAGGTGCGAGGTGCAAAGTCGGATTATTGCGACAAAAAAACAAACTCTTATAACTTTGCGAGTCCTGGTCCAAACTGAACCAAACTTCCTTGGATTGATGTTCCTCCAACCCTGACAATGTCTATATGAAAATATTCAATTTCGAAAACAGTGCCCCCTGGTGGAAACAGAAATAATTTTATTTGCTATAAAATCTATCTTGTCCTAGAGCTTTTGTGCTATCACCTTCAAACTTGGCGAGGTCAATGTGGACAGGTAGAGGATCAAAAGTTGGTGAAAGCTTTCTAAAGTGTCGCACGGCGTACGAGATAGGGGGCGCTAAAGTTGGCGATCATTCTGATGTTGACCAAATCTCTTATAACTTTGCATTGGAAGGTCAGATATGAACCAAACTTGCCGTGGTTCATGATCGATAGGTCTTAAAGACGAATATGAAAAAACGGTCACGTTCGGAAACAGCGCCTCTAGTGGTGAGAGTATTATTACCCAAAAAAAGTACATTTATGATGATAACTTTGTGGAACATGTTCCGATTTGAACCAAACTTCCTTGGATCGATGACAGTCCGACCCTGAACAAGTCTACATGAAAATATTCAATTTCGAAAACAGCGCCCCCTGGTGGAAACAGAAAGAATTTTATTTGCTATAAAATCTATCTTGTCCTAGAGCTTTTGTGCTATCACCTTCAAACTTGGCGAGGTCAATGTGGACAGGTAGAGGATCAAAAGTTGGTGAAAGCTTTCTAAAATGTCGCACGGCGTACGAGATAGGGGGCGCTAAAGTTGGCGATCATTCTGATGTTGACCAAATCTCTTATAACTTTGCATTGGAAGGTCAGATATGAACCAAACTTGCCGTGGTTCATGATCGATAGGTCTTAAAGATGAATATGAAAAAACGGTCACGTTCGGAAACAGCGCCTCTAGTGGTGAGAGGATTATTACCCAAAAAAAGTACATTTATGATGATAACTTTGTGGAACATGTTCCGATTTGAACCAAACTTCCTTGGTTCGATGACAGTCCGACCCTGAACAAGTCTACATGTAAATATTTACTTTAGAAAACAGTGCCCCCTGGTGATAGCAGATATAACTACATTTGGCATTTGACTGTACTTGTCCTAGAGCTTTTGTGCTATTACCTTCAAATTTGGTGAGGTCAATGTGGACGAGTTGAGGGTCAAAAGTTAGTGAAGGCTTTTTAAAATGTCGCATGGCGTACAAGATAGGGGGCGCTAAAGTTGGCAAACATTCTGATTTGTAAAAACAGACAACGAAACGCTTATAACTTTGCGATGGAGGATCCAATGTCCTTCCCTGGATTGATGCCTTGGAGTAGTCTATATGACAATATTCAATGTCTTAAAGACGCCCCCTGGTGGCAGCAGACTATGCCATCTACTGTGCAACACTAAAGAAACTGCTATAACTTTGTAAATCCTGTTCCAATCTGAACCAAACTTCCTTGGATTGATGACAGTATGACCCTGAAAAAGTCTATATGAAAATCTTCAATTTAAAAAACAGCGCCCCCTGGATGCTGGATATAACATTACATATCAAACTTTTTTATGCTGCTATAACAGGGATTGTTGTATCCTCCTCATACGTGATATGTGGGACCACAAAACCGCTCCGACCATGTCAGCAACAGATGACTTCCTGACAGGAAGTGGATCCGTCGCAACAGGAAGTAGAATGTAACTTTGCCATACATAGCCCGATCGCCACGAAACATGATATGTGAGTCAATAGAACTTCCCTGAACATGTTAATGGACACGCCTTTGACCCAACAGGAAGTCAGCCATTTTAACAGGAAGTGCCCTCTAACTTTACCGTACATTGACCGCTCTGCACGGAACTCGGTATGTGAGGCCAGGGACCTATCCTGAACACGCAAACAATGTCCTCCCGACAGAAAGTGTAACGCACTTAACAGGAAATAATATATTACTTTACTCCACAGCCCAACATCCGCACGAATGGCACCAATTAGAACTACGACAACAAGCAGCGAATGAACGAGAGACGAGATCAGGGCGCAAGCGACGAGGTGGGCGCGGATCGCGACGTAGCGTCAAGCTCGAACCCGTTACCACCGCTTGCGGTGCTAGTTAAAATTACTTTCACTGTATTTTACAATTAAATTACTAATTAGCTTGTATTATGTGTACACTTCAATAATCTATTAAAAAAAATTATTGCACACAGTTAAAGGCACTTTTGTTAAGACAAACATGTTACATGTCATTGACAGGTTTCACAAAATTCCTAGATACTTTTTGTTTTTGAGAAGAAAGTCAGCTCACTGTCAAAGTGCATCAGGGCAAATGGATCATTTCCTGAATTTCAAAAATTCATTAAAATTATTCCTTAAGAGGTTTGCAAATATTTTCAACAAATCCTTGTTCAGGGCGATGTCGACTATTATGATGGTGAATTTCAAGTCATTCCGAGATACTTTTTGTTTTTGAGACGAAAGTCAGCTCACTGTCAAAGTGCATCAAGGCAAATGGATCATTTCCTGAATTTCAAAAACTCATTAAAATTATTCCTTAAGAGGTTTGCAAATATTTTCAATGGATCCTTGTTCAGGGCGATGCGATTAGAGTTCTGTAGGTGCAGGTAGACAGGTGAGTCCTGGCCTGAGGAGTTGTCACTCCTGTGTTGAGCCATGCTTTGTTTTAATGGTTGTTTTGTTTCTCCAATGTACAGGTCGGGTGCATTTGTCAATGCACTGCACTGTACACTCTTCTCGGTGTGATTCTAACACTCTAATGACCATTGTTAACAACCTGGCGGTCTCCAACGACTGTAATTGACTCTCAGTGGCAGTTTCTATCACACCGTGGAGCAGCCTTATGACTGTTGTTAGAGCACAATGGAGTTAACAGTGAGCACTGCCCACTTTTTACAGAGGTTACATGTCTTGGGTTTCAGCACAAACCTTCAGAACTGACTGAAGACTCTTAGAGGAGAGGTTAAAAAACTCAATTCCAGTTGCTGCTGAGTCTGTGTTTTGGTTAACTCTGACTTGGACGAATAAGACTCTACACAGACATATCTCTGCTGCTGCTGCTGCTGTTGCTGTTGCTGTTGCAGACTCCATCAATTGAATGAAGCATGAAGTAATACAATAATTGTTGAATCTTATCACGTGTTTTCACACCATCCACGTCTTCATTATCTGCACTGAATCTTGGCGTTAAACTCAATCTTAAAGGTTTAAACATGTGTCCAGAACTTTTATATATATATGGGTCAATATGTTCTTGAATGTGTTATACTCTGTGGACAAATTTAAAACCTCCACAGACCAATGGAGGCTAGACAACAATCATTTAAAACTGATGCCCATTCATCACCATCATCATCATAATAATGAACTGTCATAAAATCTTCAATTACACCAGTTGACTTCAGTTTCAGTTTGCAATAAGTATTAGGACAACACATTGCCCCTGCATCATTCTGGCCTACAAATTATATATAATTTTTGCCTAATTAATTAATGTTAATAAGCAGCAAGCACCGCTGCTATTTTAATAGTTTTGTTCTGAGGGAATTACTCTCTCAAAATTACAAAATGCAACAAAAGTGTTTTCAGATATCTTGACAATTTTATAAAATAAATGACTTCTGGGTGATGTTTCTCTGTGGATGTCACCACTCTCTCCCTAATACATTGAACACATTTCACTTCATGATGACGGTCTGATAACAGCTCCACCCTCTCACCCTGAGCTGTCAGATCTGCCGTTTCTTGTCCTCCTCTCGATTTGCTTTTTTCTGGTTTGTGATTGGTTTTTGGCATCAACTTTGATGTGGAAGTGACATATTCAGCACACCCGCTCTCAGAAGCTCAGCTCCCCCCTCTGGAACGGTGGATGCACTGCTACTCATTATCAAAACATTGTTTTAACAGTGTTTAAAAATAGCTTCTTCATGACTCCCCGCCGTAGTCCCTTTATGACTTTGACCTGGAGTCAGACCCAGAGTCAGAAGACACTGTCGCTCGTGAAACACCTCCACAACGGACGTTATTCTTCTTCTGCGGTTCAATGTACACAACCGGATGTACCCGGACTAGTACCCGGACCATGAGGATCTGCTGTTCAGGAGAACCGCTGTTTATGTAACCGGACCGGGTTTTTTCAGAGATCTCGCTGAGCCCGAGATTACAATAAAACACAGTGTTCTCAGCAGTGGCTGAACTGTTTGTTTAGAACCTTCAGGGCTTCTTAAACAAGGTAAGGACGCAGATACACACTAAAAAACAGCGTTGATTGGAACTTCCGGTCTAGGTCCGCTTTAACTCATTTTGAGATCTGACAGATGGAATTACCTCGTTGTAAACAATTGAAAGACAAATTGCTTGGCTTTTATATAACAATAACATGGTGTGCACATTATTGATGTAACTGGACACACTTATACTGCATGAGTCACTGCGTTAAATTAGACCGGGCTAATTAATGTCAAATAAAAAGGAAAGTTTGAATGTGTGTGATGGTCAGGACTTTGTCTGAGTTTTCCCTTAGAGTGAGAATAATGGTGAAGTCTCTTTGAGACCATGCCATGCAACCTGCAGCTCTTACTCATCCTACACTACACTGAGTTTGAAACAAAGCCTGGAGCTGTTCCTGAGGGCTTGGCTCAAAGCCAGTGCACACCATCATGCAAGCGAATGACTGCAGTCTTTCTTTATTAAGGAAAGCGAAGACTACTTCTTTATTTATTTATTCATCTTTTTTTTGTTTTTTTTTTCGGCGGTGTGCGGAGAATCGTCGTGGCAGAACCTGACGGATCAGTCAGTAGATATAAGATGTTCCGCAAGAACAACTGGACATTTTATTTGGACAATTAATTTGTTAAATATGAAGCCCAATTTATACTCCTGCGTAAAGTGCTCTGCGTAGGTTACGCAGAGCCCTCTGCGTCGACGCAGAGCCTGTCGGATAGCCTCTGTGTCGTCTCCGGCTGCACGAAAGTGTCCGTCACTCCATCAAGGGACAATGGAGACGGCAAGAGCTGCGATTGGTCCTCAGGACAGGCCGAGATAACGCTGCTCTGTGCCGGCTCACAGTGCGCACGGAGCGTCCACAGAGGCGGAGCTGATCACCGCCAACAACGTCGCTGCCAAACTATAAATACGTCATATCTTAACACACACAGCACATGTTTAGACTCTAAATGGCCAATTTCTCGCCTCAAATTATCTTAAAACTGCGTTCCGTGACACAGAAAAGTGAGAAACGGCCACTGTTTCAACAACAGTCTTTCTCTCTCGGACGCCATTGCTCACTGTAGCCAAAAGCACAACAACCTTGCATAGCGACCCCCTACTGATCGGGCGGGAAATTGCAGTGCGTATCCATCACCACGACGCAGAAGTATGAAGGCTCGAGGGGTCTCCGTGGTTACGCAGTCGGATAACGCATTACGCAGTTGGAGAAGTATAATGTGGCCTTTAGAGTTCCACCGGTGTGAAAGCAGGTGTGGGAGCCAGTATAGAGACAGTAAAACTGGACAAACATCCTCTGATCTTTTTGTTCTGGTCAAAACTTTTTTGGGGAGTTCTGTCACTGTTAAACTAGTCAAGCCTTTTGGAGCTGAAAGGATGGATTAGCATCTCCTGGTCTGTGAGGGACATAAAATCTTTGATTGAACAAACCTTTTTTGGCTGAACATCTACCTGTGTCCCCAGCTTTTTTGTTAAACTGAACAGAGCTTGGCCACCCACAGAGGTGACCCAGATGTTCCCTGCTTTTAAAATTTCACAAGCTGATTTTCAAGAAGTCTGTGTGTTTGTATGAGTGGGTGGGCCAGAGGGATGCAGATGGATGTAGAAAGAGACAAGGAACGCTGCAGACCAGCTTTGTGCAGCCCATGATGTCCTCACAGGAAAACATGAATCAATATAAAAGCCAGCATTATGAACCTAAGGTGTCTTATGTTGCCATTAGCGCACGGCCGCTTTACCGGGTAATGATTACACCAGACATAAGACGCGATGATGCTCACTGAGTGTAGAGCACTATGCTAAAGCTGCAGGGTGTGATTTACATTTTTTTATAAATAAATAAATGTTTTTATTCTACTTTTGTTTGTTCTTCTTGAAAACATTAATTGTGCTGCTTCCTTCCTCTGAAAACAGGAATCTGCAAAGGAATACTATCAGAGTATTCAAGTTGTACCCTCAGATTAAATATAAAAACATTTTAACAGACAGCAGTTTTAAAGACCTGACCGAGGGAGCGTTTTGAATGAATACAGCTGCAGGGCATAGGTGGGTGGGGACAAGAAGCAGGTTTTTGAGAAATAGAATTCATACTCCCAACCAGTTTGTGGTCATCTCACTTTCCATTGATTGCTTTGTGCAGCATAGACTTTTGATTTGATCATTGTGTAAACTCATTTGACAATAAATGAATTTTGAAGGCAACTTACATTTGTCTGTTTTTTTTTAAAGTTGCATAAGGCATCTTTAAATTACTGCAATGGCAGATCAAAAAGGTTCACTTACTGTTGAATCTTCACATTAAAAACATTTTAAATAACAAGAAATGTAATGAATAGGTCAGTTTATCAATTACCGAAAAAAGTCACAATTACCATGGTTTTGCATCATATTGTGTTTGTTTCAGGTTATTAGAACAGGGTATTACTGTTGAATTAGTGTGATTGATGTGATTCAATTAATATCAATTCATTTATAGCAAGCATGAGCGCTGTATGAATGCGTTAGTTAATGGGTGTGGATTGGTGAATGGCAAAACTGTAGTGAAGCTGCTTCGAGTGGTCCTCACAACTAGAATAATGCTTTTACAGACAATTTACCATTCGTGGAGGTCAGTAGTATGGCTCTCTCAAGGACGAAAAATGTTCCTCACTCCAGCTACATGTTTTGTGTTTTGAGTCTTTTCAGCGCAGCGATGGAGTGTCTCTGTGTGTGAGCGTGTTCGAGGGTGAGGGAATTAAATGTGTAAGTCATTGTGAGATTTGATATTCAGGAGAAACTGGGAACAAAAATAATGTGAAAAAAGTGGCATTTTTTATTTTATTTGATTTTTTTAATCTATGACAAGCTTGTTTGAAACAAACTGACTACGAAAAGTCTGCTTTCCTTTCCATTTTTTGCCTCTTTTACCAAACTTGAAAAACAAAACTGGTCCAGCAGCTTTCTCCCTCCTGCCCCTCCCTCTTGTACAAAAACTCTCCATATCAGCATTGCTTGGTTCAGCCTACAGTAGATGTCAGTTAGATAAGATCCTGTGAACATTATCTGAATCCCTTCGTGTCATTTCCTCTTGACACTTGTTATCTGACACTGCCTTGGCATTCCAACAACTGTAACTCCCGCAGCTTGTGCCTTGTGTGACAGTTGAGAGAGAAATACTTGCAGATTAAATGGCAGTGGTCATTCAAACAAAAAGAGAGCACTAGACATTGCATACTGGTGTTTCCATTCTCCCAGCTGCAACTGTGTTTAGGCTGTGTATTATATGTGCAATATGTATTCATCATTGCTGATAAATTGTTGATATTTTGATGTTTTACTGTATAAAATATACATTACAAGTGCAACTAAACCCATGAACCATTTTTTTCAGGGAGGAAATCGGTGTACGTGTGTATCTCGTAATGTTGTTGATCTAGGAGCAAACCTTCACAGTTAGTGTATTGTACATTAATTATAAATGCGGATTAAATATGATAAATATAAGCAATTTTTTGAAAAAAACGGTTCCCAAGCACGACTGATGTCATGGTCACACCTCTCTCTTGATTAAAGCTTTATTTCTTAAAAAAAAAAAAAAAAAAAAAAAAAAAAAAAAGTTTGTACATGGCACACATGCTGTACTGTATTTACGACCGCATTTAGAGCAGGGGTGTCAATCTCCAATGATCTGGGAACCAGTGACCTTCTAGTTTGCTCATAGGGGGCCGGTACAGAGAAAATAATGGAAAAAAACAACAACTGTTCAGTAGCAATCTAAAAAATGATAACACAATATTCAATAGTATATTACAGTATAGATATTCATGATGATATTTCAATATATTTTAATGTAAAAGTCTTTGTTTTGAAGTAGATTTTGAATAAATGTGTACTTCACAATAATAAATAAC
Organism: Microchirus variegatus; assembly: GCF_963457635.1. Classification (NCBI taxonomy): domain Eukaryota; kingdom Metazoa; phylum Chordata; class Actinopteri; order Pleuronectiformes; family Soleidae; genus Microchirus; species Microchirus variegatus. The sequence goes on along the minus strand of NC_139807.1, from coordinate 30,467,442 downwards.
ACATTTGTGGAATAAGATTCAACACTTGCTTGTCTCATCCCTCCTCCTCTCCCTCACTCAGCTCTCAGCCCACATCTTGGCATTTTTCAAAATCAGTCATTGGGCATCTGTGATCGATGGAAGAGACTTCATTTCTTTGATTCATTCATTTTCTAATATTCAAATCATGCAACATGGTGCCCAGCTTAAATTTCTTTAATAAAAGTTAAGTTATGTTATGGACAGCTATGTTCAACAATCTGTAAGTAGAGAAAATGGGAATTTTTAAAAGCTTTCCTGCAGAGAAAGAGACGGTTCATGTTATTTCAGTGACACTGAAGATAAAGTGTCATTGTTTTATTGGTAATAATTTAACAAAATGTCCTTAAGTTTAACGATGTTATTCAGGTTCGTTGGTCAAACCTGCTTTTTCCTAATTATATTTTATTTAAAATGAGGAAAGAGACAAACGCTTTATCAAGGTCACCATTAAACAAACATACATATAAAAACATAAAAAATACACAAAAAACTGAAAAAAATACAGTGATACATAATAAAACAAAATGGGTAATATAAAACAGCATCTACATTTAGACTGCTCCATGGTTTTCACTTGAGAAAATATGGCCAGCTAATTTTGCCTATTGCATTGTTTCAAGCATAATATTTAAAAGCAACTTTTCTGTCATTGCTGATGTGTTTTGCGTTTCCCTAATCCAGACAAATCGTATCGTATATTTATTTATATATTCTTTATTCACAAGATAATGTGATATTGTAAGGTAATAAATGTGAGAAGTTATGTCCCTGTGATTTTGTGCCTCTTTTGGTGTAGTGAGCAGTAAAGCAGTCAGCCAATGTTAAGACTTTCTTTGTGCTATATTATGATATAGCACTAAGAATTTTTTTTAATTCCACAAATCTCAGGACTTCAAATTCCACAAACTTCTAAACTTCAAATTCTACAAATCTCAAAACTTTAATTCTACATTTCATTAGAAATACAAAGGTAAGTATATGTCTGTATATATGCATACTTGCATATATTCTAATGTACTCTTACAGTATATTAAAAACCGTAACAGTAAATGACACCAGAGATTTAAAGAAGGCAAACAGAATTCTTAAGATCCCTGTTTGGGGAAAAAAGGATTGAAGTCTTCATGAAGACATGTGACCTACTTGGCGAACCTGCCTTTGTTCAACTTTGGTCCCAGAGCCAGCTGTGACACGTCTGCTGCTGTCAGCCAGAATCATGGGACGTCGGCAGACGGATGGAGAAGAGACAGTCTGCATATAATGTGTGTGTCTGCTTCTTCAGCACTGTCCGTGTGGGCGATGATGGCAGCTTTAAGTGCTGCATGTCTCAGCCCTGGCCGTGTGGGAACAGACCCACCATATGCACGGTAATGTTGGCAGACAAGCGGTGTTGACGGCAGGAGAAAGGCGACACAGGTCTGCTCTCTTTGGCCTGGCTCCGCTCCTGGATTCTCACAGCACTTGGAGACAGTAAGTAAATATTCTACACATCATATACGCAGAGTGCAGCTAGGAAAAGACATAGAGTTATAAAAATTCTCATTTCACTAACTGGAATACATTTTCTTCACAGGGGATTTAGTTAAAGGGGCGACATGTACGAAATCTGTTATGATGTGTCATCAGAGACTAATTAGATATTTTGAATTGAAATACTAAGTGATAACAATTTAAAGTCGGCATATTATGCGTTTTCAGTATTTTCCTTTCATCTTGTGCATTAATATAGGGTTTTGTGTACACGTAAAATGTTTGCAATGGGGATGATAAGTTATACTTCGTGTAACTTATGGTCAATGAACCAATGGGCCACAGTTTGGGCCATTAGTAGCAGCTGGGCAGCCTTAATGGGGCAAAACCCAAATCTGTGTTGTCTACCAGCCCCAAGGTGCGTCGGCCCACCGGGAAAACGCCCTGTATGACAGATTAACATCTGAGGAAGACCAGAAACAGGGTGCCAAGGCTTGGCAAGCCAAAAGCACTTCCTCTGCGAGGATTGTAAGACATCCCCAAGGTCACACAAGAGCGGGGGAGGATGAGCGACCTATAGGCTGGACAACTGTTATGACCACGGATGACGATCATAGGGCAACGGTTCAGAATAATAGAAAACATAGAGTCTGTAGGCATTGAAAGGTCTGCAAAGGCGATAGGGGTTTGAAGATACACAACAGTAGGATTGACAGTTTATGACACAGTACAACAGTACCAAAGACCAGCAACAACTGGCAAGCCAGCCAGGAAACAGGCCAGCGAGTTCGGGCCATTGAGGGGGAGGAAACAAGGAAGAAAACGAGTCTTGTGGCCAACAGCAGCAGCCAGAAAACACTGGGACTCTTTCTATCTTGCCGTCCTGCCGGGCAGGCCTGACCAAGGGGAGGTTCAGGTAGCGCCATGATAAGTTGCTGGCGCAACTAGCCAATGGACTGGAGAAGGAGAGGAAACTGAAAAGAATCAAGGCCCAAAACAAAAGCCCTCGCCTGCACTGGTTTCCTCAAGTCTGGGTAAAAGTCCGGCAAGGTGGACAGATGTTCAGGGACTGGGAGATGAGAGTCGACCTCGGAAAGCAACTCAAGTTTCCAGAGGAGATTGTCGTCACCAGCCTCCGACCAGATATTGAGCTCTGCGATATATACCCTATCGTTCAAAGTCATTCCAGTGCAGCCCTGGTATCAGTTCTGGTTCATCTGATTTTTGAAATGCTCGATTTCTCTCCTGTATCTTCTTTCCATTCTTCTTTTCACCCACCTCTCCTTCACTAACCCCATTTCCTTCCCCCTCTTCTCTTCTCCTCTCCAAACCTTTTTTTTTCTCTCCACTAGTGAATGCTCATTGTGTTCCTGTTGGGTTTCTCAATAGGGTCTTGGGTAGGGTATGTTATGAATCAGTGCTACAAATAAAATGTTATTGATTTGAAAGTTGCTGCAGATGTAAGTGTTCTAAGTATTCTATCAAGTAACATTTGCTTACACAATTGGCAAAAAAAATTTCTTCAAAAAAAAGAAAGAAAATCACCTTAAGTATATTTGGTTTAATTCTACTAGAATTGTTTTTACAGTATAACAGTTTCAGGGTCTCTGCAGGTTTCAACAAGTCAAATTTAAGACTTTTTAAGACTTTTTTAAGACCATAATGAATACAATTATGAACTTGCACTTACCCATCTTATGCAAGCAATTCGGCTTAGCTGTGGGTTTTCGTTAAGTTTTCTCCGCTGCTATGCTAAGCTGTAACACACCGCGGCGTGCACAGCACACTAGCTGGTGGTGCTCGATAAAAGCGAGACTGAAGTTTATGCATGTTTTAAATAAAGGTAATGTTAATAGATTTTTAAGACCTTTCAAAATTGTATTTAAGAGTTTTTATGCGATTTTAGGAGAATTTTAGACATTTTAAGGCCTTAAATTCAAATGATTGGATTTAAGACTTTTTAAGACCCCGCGGATACCCTGAGTTTGTATATATTCATGAACACAATATAAATATTCCTTATTTTCATGGCAATCACAATGTTTTTTAAATTGGGATTACAGTAACCATTTTAAGCTCAGGTCACTGTTGTACGTGTTTTACATACATCACCTTGAAAGTTGATCTCGTGTATATTTTGTTGTTCACTTGTGTCCGTTAAAACACCATTGACACGGCTCCCTCTCGAGCAATTTTAATATCAGACATACAGACACATTTGCTCATACTTCTCTGCTTCATCACTCTGAGTACACAAACACTTGTGTCCCACATGACTAAGAAAACAGAGCCTTCAGCAGCCTGCATGGAAAAGCAGTGTAAGCTTAGAGCATTATGTTACTTGAGTCCTCTGTAAATTGCCTTTGTGCATTGAAAATATTAATCAGCTCTATTTCAGGAATTGTTTGTGCTGCCCCCCGAGTCTCTGTCCAATCACTGGGTGGGTGTTAATGCTGTGTTCTTTGTCTGTCTTTTTCCTTGATACTGGAAAGTGCTCCTCCAAATGAGCCTGGTTTCTTTTCTCTGGCAAGACAGAGCTCCCTGCTTTAATTAGAGCGCCTTGAATGGAGTAACGGCCAGTCAGTATGCCTTTATACTCATTATAGGCAACGTATGTGGGTTTTATTTAACAAAGAGCCTAATTTCCCCTCTCCTGGCCGTCAGCTCTAAATATTTAAGTAGGAGCTGCGGTGAAACCACATGACAGAATGTGCTGGCTTTAAAAAGTGATCGCAAACAAGAGCAATGGTGGCGAGCAAGTTTGCAAAGACTGAGGGAGCTTAGTTTAATTACTTTTAAAAGCATCACTTTTTCCACAGTCACGCTAACAATATCACATATCGTGCATGTGAGGGGAAATTCATAACCCTTGGTCGCTCTTTGTTAAATATAATTGATTATAACCATAGAGCCAATGCTATGTTTAAAAGTATTTAGGAGAACATGTATTTGTACAAACTGAGCTATAGTTTCAATTTCGACTGCAGGAGAAAGCTATAGTGTTCATTCCTTGTCAATAAGAAGCCAATCGGAGCCTGGTGTAAACTGAAATATAGACAAGCATAGAGCACATTATTCCAGAGAGAGTTCATGTCATGACTCTCATGAAATATGTTAAAGTTCATTAGACAGATGATTATCTTAAAGACTGATCTTCAGTTTTGGAGGGAGGCTGTGTACATGCCTGTCAGGATGTTACCTCTGTTCTCCTTGGCCGAGTAAATATCATACACTCATCATACACTGCACCTTGTTGTTGTTCACTGGATTTGCTCTAACCCTGGATTTACCACTGGAGGCGTTACAGCCGCGGCACGTCAGCGGCACGGTCGTCGTTGCAAATCGCTTCCATTCTAATCAAGGAGAGCATTTCAACAGCGTCCCAGAAGCGGCTATCGATAGCGGCCTATCGATAGCCCCGCGCGGATAGGTAGCAGTTCTATTTTTGCCGTTGCCGCTGCTGAACCGTGTAAATTCCAACAGAGCAGATCGCACCAGACAGGAAAAGCGACACAGACTCAAAGTAAAGCATTTCCGCCGCCCTTTCAAAATAAAACGCAATATGCCGGTCGTAAACCCTGTCACAACTTCACATCAACATTACGGTGCTACCAGGTCAACAATCAATTAATCACAGCGTCTCGGAGAGTCATAATGTACGACGACGACAGACAGTGGAGAAACATCAAATCGTTTATGACACCAGATCAACAGTTCTTCCACGTCGGAGAATGAAAAGAAGCTGTGTTGTTGTTGTTGTTTCCTTTATACACGCAGTCTATCGCGGGATCTCGCGAACTCGCGTCCCTTTAAGATTATCGCGCGATCTTACGCGAATACCGTTGGCTCCCAAGGCAACGCGCCGCTGCCGTAACGCGCCCGGTGGGGATTGACGCCGGGCAGAGGACGAAGCAGAACCGCGCCGCTGACGTTCCGTGGCTGTAACGCGTCCAGTGGAAATCCGGGGTTAGGGTCCCCCCACAGTTAGTAAAGTGTATTATTTGTTACAAACGTCGTAAAAAAAAAATACATGGCGAGGTAACGTGCATTTCTTGACAAGCCAATGATGAACTCTGATGCAGGACTTCGAAAAGCTTAATATTGCAGCATCTCCACCTGACACATATTCTCACGGCAGCTCGAGAGTTTGCACTGTACTGTGAAAAAGAATGTTGTAGTAATTTTTTTTTAGCGACACGGACCTGAAACCAGAATTTACATGCTAATGCAGGTGATGCAGACCTTGCTTTTTGATCACATATGCTGGTGGTTGCATTTATCCTAAAATGAGGGTCCGTGTTTATTCGGCGTGCCATGCATGTGTATCCGATTGCACATTTTATTACATTGTCCTTCCTGGAGCGTGCACAGCTGATGCGTGCAGTACAATCAGTTCAAATGAGACGGTTCAATCTCATGCTTGGTCAGAGAAAATAAATCACTGGTCACTTTTCACCACTGCTGTTCTAAACCTTGTTCATAATTTTTTTTCACAATACATAGCAGACACTTTGCTCTCTGTTTACATTAGCAATAAGGTTGCAAATGCTTCCTTAACCGATAATTGAACAGTCTAAACCATTGGTTGGCCCGCAGAAACATTTCTGGCGGCCCGCAATGAATTGCACTTGATAGTTTTAATCCAGGAGCTACTAAGTTTAATGTTTATTGGACATTACTGGATACAGACCAACAAGTGTAAACAAAAGTACTGGGTATTTATCTGGTTTCTATATGGTGAATTTTAGTGTATTATTGGGTTATAAGCTGGTAATAAGCAGGTAGCTACAGTCCCCAATTACTAGCTATTTACTCAGTAAATATATGGTAACAGAAATGTGTTACTTGGTATTAACTTGTAATTAGAAGGTAAGAACAATGGCCAAAATACTGGGTAAATACCCAGTAAATTATAAAGCATTTTTATATGAACGCTTAAATTACTTTATATTAACGCTTATATTACTTAAAGCTAAACTGTAGAACTGCAATCTGGTCATTAAAATTAGTACAAATGGGATTTCTTTCTGTTTTTTTTTCCTTTGGCGGCCCTCAGTCCAATGTTGGGTTCCTAAATTGGCCCTCAGGTATCAGAACTTTGAGAACCCCTGGTCTAAACGATAGCCGCAGTTTGAATTTCATACATTGTACATGACAAAACAAATGTATTCCAATTAGACAGGCGGAGGACAGAGTGAAGGTGCACAGGACCTACGATTTCCACCGTTTATTATAATACCCTGTATGTCATGTAAATTCAACAAAGCTTGTTATTATTGTTAGTCAAGTCAAATGTTAATTATAGAGCACACTGTTAAATAACAAGACAAATATTGATCATGTTTGCAGTTACACAATGTTTGCTTTGTTTTGTTTTCAATAGCTGTTTTGTAAAATACAGTTATGAAGTGGTGGTGGTTAGCACTCTTGCATTTGCAGCAAGAAGACACGGGTTCCTGGGTTCGAGCCCCGTTTGGAACAACTTCGGAACAAGGGCCTTTCTGCAAGGAGTTTGCATGTTCTCCCATGTGTGTGCGTGGGTTTTCTCCGGGTTCTCCAGCTTCCTCCCACAGTCCAAAAACGATATGGGGATTAGGTGAATTGGTCACTCTAAATTGACCGTAGGTGTGAGTGTGAGTGAATGGTTGTTTGTCTCTATATGTGGCCCTGTGATGGACTGGCAAACTGTCCAGGGTGTACCCCGCCTATTGCCCAATGTCAGCTGAGATAGGTACAGCACCCCCCCGCGACTGGTGGGGGGATACAGCGTTAGATAATGGATGGATGGAAGTTTTATTGTGTGTTTCTTCACATTGCATTGCAGTAGACCTTTCATCCATCTATTTTCTACTGCTTTATCCTCCACATGAGGGTCGCGGGGGCCAATCTCAGCTGACATAGGGCGATAGACGGGGTACACCCTCAGTCTACCTTACCTAATCCCCAAATTGCACTTTTCTGGACTGTGGGAGGAAGCCAGAGAACCCAGAGAAAACCAATGCACACAGGGAGAAAACATGCAAACTCCATGCAGAAAGGCCCTTGTTCCAACCAGGGCTTCGAACCCGGGGCTTCTTGCTGCAAAGGACAGGAGTGCTAACCACTACACCAACTGTGGCCTATCATGATCACTATCATCATAATATTTAATCCTGTACTGTGTAGATGATAGAATGAATTCATATGATTTAACAATGCAGTGTTAATGACAGACCAAATGGAATCACAGATTGCTTATTTCAAATACTTGAGACTGGAAACTGGCCTTGGACTCATGACTAGGACTTGCAAAGAAAATACTTGTGAACATCTCTGCAAACAACCATTCACTCTCACACTCATGTGAACCCTTTTCCGAAAAAATTTTTTTCAGTGGATAAAATGTTGATGCAGTAAAAAGCCTTAGTGCCCAAAACACCAACCCACAAGTTTGTGGCCTGTAATTGAAAAATATATAATTATTGTGAATGTATTTGCTTCACCAATTGTATTTCGATTTTACACGTTTCCTTTTTATCTCATTTCCATCAGGGTCACGGGGTACACCGGCGTGGACAGACCAGAGGCTTCTTTAATGACTTGGAATTTATAAATTTTTTTGGAAACTAGTTATTGCAAGAAGATATAAATGCGATTTTCCTTTAAACTGCTGAGTGAAAATTGATCACATTTGATGGCGTTTGAGACATAAAAATGAAATGCTCCAGTTGTGCTGATCGTATCTGAGTGCTGCAGATAAGGCGTCTTCGCTGCGCCGGAAGACGCCTGTGGTTGTTTGATTCTTCAGCCGGACTCTTAAGTTGCTGTGATTTCAAACGAGTGGGAGACTGTGGCTGCTCCCAGAGCAAAGCTGGAGATGACTCAGACACTCTAACCCCTGCGCCCCAAATCACACAGCAGTGTTATCTGCCTGAGGATACAATCAAGGAAACATATCAAAGTTCAGTCTCTGGAGCTGCTCTGCTCACATGCATCCCCACAATTTAGTCACACACACACACATGCAAACATAATGGAATACCTCACTAATTGCATCTGAATACTCAATAGCATGATTCAAGACAAAAGCACAATTAGGCTTTGGCGTCACGGAGCAGCCAGAGCCTTGGATTTTATGCAGTGAAGCTGCTTTCGGCATCTGCAGTCTGACCACTTGTTGCTCTGGCTGACCTGACGGTCGGACCTCGGGGAGGATGAGCGGGCTTCCTGCCCACACCAATGTCAGTACCTTCTCTATGTTCTTTTTTTCCTCCGACCAGCCATTCATCTCCTCATTTACACCGCGACCTTCCTGCTCCTATTAGTTGTGTAGTCATGTGTAACATTGTTTGGGGTACGTTCCCATGCCTGGGCCTGATTCCAAATGAATCTCTCTCTCTCTCTCTGTCTATCATTTTATGTTTGTGTGTGTGTGGGTGTGTAAATATTCCTCTCTCTCCTACAAAAGAGAGAAGGGAATAAATATAATAATATATTTTTAACATATTATAACGGAGAAGAAAAGCACTTCTTGTGTGAACTCACATTCATATTATTATGGTGCTGCTCCTCTGTTTCACTCAGAGTTTGTGCAAACCACTGCAGTTTCCAGTCTTTAACAGTAATTGTCATTACTCACAGTAGTCTGGTCGTCTGCTGCAGGAGCAACGACTTGTGCTTGCTCAAGCATCTTTGTCTTCCATGCCCTCTGTTCTTCCTATGACGTGATTGTGACACAATAGTTCCTCTGAGTTCCTCTAGTTCTCAAAATTTGCATGATTTCTCTCAGTCCATGTTCCTCTCCAATTATAATTTTGCCACGTTATTAGCACTCAGCCAGCTTCTTGCTTATGTTTCCTTATTCCCCGACAAATAGTGTACTCTTGTATATTAGGTTTGTCAGACAACAATGAACATTGATGAAGAAAATGTTCATAACTGCATCATTGTTCACAGTGATATTGAACCAGGGTGGGTGTGGAGTTGCAAAATGTCTTATTCTTCTTCTTTGGAAGGTGAGATGGAACCACCACAGTAAGTTTATTTAAAAAAAAGTTGGTTAATGTATTTATTGGTATGTGTTATATATATGAAATTATTTCCAATGCTTAAGGTATTTTTTACACAAGTGCAATATAAACATATAATATCCCATGTGCAATCTCTGATTATAAATGTAAATACAGTCCATAATGTATATATTCTGATCTTATTGTCTATAATGTACACTATACATTGTATTTAACTTTTTTTTACACTCTCAGTGTTAATGTCTTTTTATATTGCACTTTTTTTCGGTAATGCATGTTTACTATTTATTATCTTTACTGTCTTACTGCTGTAAAGATGTACATTTCCCCATGGCGGGACAAATAAAGGACTATCTAATGTAATCTAAATTTATTTTGACAGCACCATAATCTACTTGTCTATCGACGTGCATATCAACTAGAGATCAATATTTCTATTAAAAATATCATGCAGATATTCAGGAGGGAGGAGTTAATGAGATGCATTCAAAGACCCTAGTAAATTGCATCACCTCTGTGGAATCTATAGTGTTGAGCTTATGGGGCTTTTCCATGATACAGTTGTAGCACCATTTGTTACTTCACCCCACGGAGTGGGACTAAAGTCGTCTCATGCGTCTCTCTGTCTCTTTTTCTGAAGGGTAAGTACAACAATGTATGTACTTTCACAGTAAGAAAACAGGTAAAGGGTATTTTTTAAAACCACCCTGGACAGTTCCCAAACAATAATAATTTAAAAAAACAAAAAACAAAACATGAAACACTGATATAAAATCAGCAAGAACTTGTGTAAGTTAGTTTAATAAAACAGGAAATGGTAACAAAAACATGATCTTACTGAGAGATGTTACACAAACTTAATGTGGGAGTTGGTGTGTACGTGTGTTGCTTTTAATCCTTTAGTTATAATGTTGAATCCGAAAAAAATATGCGCGAGATCAGTTCTTCCAAATCTTGGTGACATCGAACTGCAGGCAAGCTCGACACACGCATACATATTAATGGAGCCGTGAAGTCATTTATCCCTCAGCTGATTTACATTGCAGAGCAGGGGGTTCCTAAATCAAAGGGATTTCAAAACACTTTACACGATTTGAAAATTAGAGCTGACAAGCTGTTTATTTCTTGAGGATGTTGTAGCTTTTGGCCTGAAACTTTCACTTTAATCTTAATTCCTCCATTAGGCAAATATATACGACATGGATCCTAACTAATGTGATGTACTGAACATGTCCATTAAAATGTTTGCATGTGAGTGCATGCATTATTTATAGCCTGAAACACACCAGCGCTGTCATAAGCATAAACGCGCATAAACAATGCTGGATGTTGCTCCACAATATTAATGTGTCTCTTGGCCGTGACTCACTAAAATGTTATCTACTTGTCTGATTGTCTCAAGGGAGGAATATGCATGTGGCGGAGACTGGCGGAGTCGAGTAGGTAGGACAGACTGAAGATTTGTATGCAACAGGAGGCACCTTTTTAGGAGGAGAGTCTGGTCTGTCAGACGCTCGGTGATTCTCGGGCGGGTATAGGGAGCAGGAGCTCGCTCGGTCGGAGGAAAAGACTTATGAGCTTTATTGATCACGGGCTTGTCTGGATGGTGGGATGGGGGGAGTCGGGGGGGTGTCCCTCTGCATAAAACAGAGCTTTTATTGACAGCAAGATGGCAACAGGTCAGGAAAGTGAAGAATTCATCAGTGTGAGAGAGTGAATTAAGATGAGAAGCTCTCTGAGTGTTTTGTTATTGCTTTAAAAAGCGGTTACTCGCGTTGCTTAAGCACAGATTCCAACGGTACCGTTTTTATCACTCTACGACCAAGATTCACAGATCCAGCCCCAAAATAAGAGCAAAACAACAACGGACTTTCAAGAAATACAAGCAGAAATGTTGTTTTACCTTTGCTGTTTATCAAAACAAGTTATTTCCACCGGAACAAAACTGCTTCTAATGAAAGAACTACACTTCCCAGCATGCTTTGGGGACAAATGCATTACAGAGCGACATTAGATCGTTCTGAAAAGAGAAGGGTAAATGTCATAATAAAATTGGTTTTCAATAATTTGGTACCTAAGAAATGAGAAATGTCGAATGGCACAGATGGCGCCAAACGAGAGAACACCTAGAAATCTCTTAACTAAAACTTCTGTCATTTTACCCTGCTTCACTTCAGCAGTATCAGACTTTGCACAGCTCATGTCCACATGTTGTTACATGACCTTCATGTGTTTTTAAGCTCCTACTGCATATTTTAAAGGTGGTATTTACTTTAAAGTGCAATATTTTTATACAGTGAAACTTACACCTCTGGTGGAATCTCACAAGTCTTTATCTTTATTTTGATACCAAGATAATCCACATAGAGTTTGTAACCGCAGAGATTTACTCTATTTAGTTTTGGCATGTCATTTTTTTTTTCCAAAAAGAGCATCAGGGAAGAAGAGGTTAAATGATCTTCAACAATTCAAAATGTTGAGGAACGTCTTCTTCTGTCAACACTCAAAATGTGGTATGTGTGTGCAGGATCAGACAATCTTCACCATCAGGCTGTGCCAGATATAGATTACAGATTTGGCTTTAAATTTAACATGGTTCAATCCCGTTGAACAAGTTAAGACGTGTATAGCTCAGTGACATCTTAACAGATCAGGATGAATTTTGTCATGCTCATGTTAGATGGTAATAGCAATAAGCAGCTAATGTTCTATACAGATCTAGAAAGTCTTCTGTATTCAGTGGATCTCAACGTAATCATTTTAAGTGGCGGAATGTAAAACACAGGCGACTAAATGTACATCTATATTTTGGCATGTTTTATGTCCGTGACATTTTCAATAATGTCTGGCACGACTTTTGACAACTTGCTTCCCACGAATTAAACCAGTGAGTAAAGCTGAGCAGTCACAGAGGGAGAAGTCACTGGCTACAGAGATAAGCCAAGATCTAGCAGCTAGTTTTAAATAACCGTACAGACTCTTCTTCATCGTTTTCCTGACTGATTTGACTATTGATTCCACAGCCCACACGATTTCCTGTGGTTATGCTCCGTTTTGTCCGTTATCGTAAGCTCTGCTGCGACGTGTAAAAGTTTCTGCCTTTCATGTAAAGTATAAAAGGGTCGTGTTAAGCGTTAACAGATCTGGTCTGCGCCTTTGTTTTTCCTTGACCAGGAGAGTATATCTCTGTGAGCAGGTAGACAGGACATGGAAGTGAAGATTGTCTGTAGTGGCTGTTTAAAGCCTGAGCAGCTGCTCCACAGAAGCGACTGTGTTTCCCGTCTCTTTGCCAACATCCTGTGCAAGGGTGCTCCAGGTGATTTGTACAGCCTGTGGCTTGCCTGGCTTGCATGCTCATCAACTCTGTGACAAAGTTCAATAAACCAGCCTCCCCCCCCCCCCCCACACTGTTTCCCTTGTCTTCCAGAGCTTCGCCAGTTTCACAACAGTTACATCTCCTGCCGTCCACTGTTCCTATTAAAAAGAGACTTGACACAGAGCAGGTGCATGAGTGAGCACACACACACACGTTAATGCCAGCGACCCTAATTTGAAGCTACTCAGTTGTCTTATCTTATTTGGGAGTCTGCTGCGGTGAGCAAATTGGGACTGAATGCTTGTTGTTAGACCAGTCCACATTTTGTTGGCAGTTTACCACAGAGTTCGCTCAGGCTGTGGTCTGCAGCACATGACTACAACGACCTCTTGTTGCAGACACACAGAGTGAGAAGTGCTTGTTTTGTAAAGCTGCGAAGATATATCAGCACAAATGTATGCGAGTGGGGGAATTAGGGCCAATTTCAATTCCTATCTTAACCCTCAAGCTCAACCCTTAATCTTAACTGGCCCTCAAAACCCAAGTGTTGAGGGTTATTTTGTCACTTAGAAATGGGACACCCCTTAAATGCAGATACGTCTTCAGACTGTAGGGGGCAGAATAAAGTGAAAGCTGCGTCCAGTCTGTCAACTCCAAAAAAGAAGAAGAAGAACACATTTACGTCACGATTATTTATTACGATGCGTTTGTCAGTCAAGTTATTAGGTTGTCAGTTAGTTATAAGATGATACTCATACAAATACCACAACCACGGACATATTCAGCTGACAGTTACCACACACCACGGCTTATTGAAAAGTAAATGATCGCTTGTACGCACCGGCCGGCTATTGACAAAAGATCGTAAAAATAAAAATAAATGTTACGCAACAATGACGTCAGTAATCCATAAAATGGGCCTAAACTTAGATAATACAATGGTTTTCATCATTTTTATATCTCTATTAACAAAGAAACACTTAATTTGTATCGCACTCACTTCGCTGCTTTCGACGCCATCTTTGTTATGTGAAAACACGCAATGCATTCTGGGTAGCCCTTGCTCCCAAGGGTGGTCTCGGAAAATCTCAATATTGAGGGCGATACAGCCCTTAAACTCGCCCCTCAACTTAATTTTTCTGAGAATTGGGACAGCACTTGCACTAGAGGGAGCACATTTTTGAGATTGAGGGTTAAGCAAGGAAATGGAATTCACCCTTAATCCTCAGCAACTGGTCATTCATTATTACGAGTGCCTCAGCAGAGAGAAAAATAAAATACTGTGCATGATTGATGAACTTGGACATGAAGCCCTGACTGAGATGTTGAAATGTAGTTTCAAGGCTGTGGTTTAAAAAAAAAAAAAAAAAAGTTGTTCTATACAAGAAAAATGAGGATGTCAAGTAACAAGGACATCATTCAGCACAAAAAAAGATTTGCTCTCTTGTTTTTTTTCAATTTTTAAAATCTGTTTTAGAGCGTAGCACCAACAGCTGCTTTAAAGCAGATCAGTATCTTTTCGAGACTCATAAAACATTGCATCGAGTCTCTGCAGAATAATATATTATACGTGAATGTCCCCATGTTTGCCGTTTGCATCATGAGACGGTCGTGCTGTACGATCTTAGACTTAGACAGACTTTATTTGTCATTTGGATTTTACAACAAAACGAATCTGAGCTCTCTGTGCTTGGTTCTAATAACTGGAGGGGAGCTCAGTTTAAGACTTGTTAAGCTGCTCGGAAAGAAATTTAACACCATTTTCACAATGAAACAAACAAACAAACAAACATGAGTCTGGTTCAGTGGAGAAGTCAGACATTCTCATTGGAATCTGTGTTTAATTACTCTAATTTAATACCCGTGGTGTGCCCTCTAGAGTCAACCAGCAGAAACACAGCTGGTTGTGAACAACACGCAAGAATGGTACAGTCTAAATGGTGTGTTTTAAACATGAGGGCACGTTGATTTGCTTATAACAAATATTTATGAATTTACATATTACATATGTCCTTAGGCAAGACACGTGTGACTGGATATAATGACGCGTGATAGAAAAAAGTGGTGATTCATCAAGATTAGAAAAGGTCCTCATCTACTAGCTCATTTTATTTTTATCATTATTATTATTATTATTATTATTATGGAATGAAGACCTGGAACAATTAAAAGTAAGAACATTCATTTTTAAAGTGAACGATCACCACAGCTATTGTTTGCTTCAATTACAAAATCACTGCAGATATTTACTTACTAATTCTGTCAAATCCACCGACAGGAGGAACGAGTAGGGGTCCATTGCAAAGTGGATTGGACAGCAGACAGGATCCTGATCCACGATAGCTGAAATCCGCTTCTGGTTCATGAGAGAGGGGAGAGTGTGCGACGAGAGATTGACAGGTGGATCAGGGCTGTGGACGCTGCTCAGGTATGTTGTGGTGAAAGCTTTCAATTTTGTGTGTCACTACGTTCCAACCCTCACAAACTGTGAGCAGTGACCGAAAGAACAAGATTAAGGATACTGGAGTGGCTGATATTAGTTTTCTCCGCAGGGTGTCTGGGCTCACGCTAAGAGACAGAGTGATGGAGCTTGGACATTTGAGAGCGGCTCAAAATAGAGCTGCTGCTCCTCTACATCGAGAGGAGCCACTCGAGGTGGTTTGGGCATCTATACTCTGGATGTCTCCCCCTGGAAGGTTTTTAGGGCATGTCCAAACGGAAGGAGACCCCAGGGACAGGCTGGACAGATTATGGGTGAATTCCAATTCCTTGCTTAACCCTCAATCTCAAAAATGCGCGCGCCCTCGAGTGCGAGTGCTGTCCCAATTCTCATAAAAATTAAGTTGAGGGGCAAGTTTAAGGGCTGTATCGCCCTCAATATTGAGATTTCCCGGGACCCCCCTTGGGAGCAAGGGCTACCCAGAATGCATTGAGTGTTTTCACATAAGAAAGATGGCGTCGAAAGCAGCGAAGCGAGTGCGATACAAATGAAGTCTTTTCTTTGTTAATAGAGATATAAAAATGATGAAAACCATTGTATTATCTTAGTTTAGGCATATATTATGGATTACTGACGTCATTGTTGCGTAACATTTATTTTTATTTTACGATCTTTTGTCAATAGTCGGCCGGTGCAGACAAGCGATCGTTTGATATGGTTTACTTTTCAATAAGCCGTGGTGTGTGGTAACTGTCAGCTGAATATGTCCGTGGTTGTGGTATTTGTATGAGTATCATCTTATAACTAACTGACAACCTAATAACTTATCTGAAATAAAATAATAAATAAATAATCGTGACGTAAATGTGTTCTTCTTCTTCTTCTTTTTTGGAGTTGACAGACTGGACGCAGCTTTCGCGTTATTCTGCCCCCCGCAGCCTGAAGACGTATCTGCATTTAAGGGGTGTCCCATTTCTAAGTGACAAAATAACCCTCAACACTTGGTTTTGAGGGCCAGTTAAGATAAGGGTTGAGCTTGAGGGTCAAGATAGGAATTGGAATTGACCCTATATCTCATGGCTGGCCTGGGAACGTCTTGCTGGCCCGAACCACCCCTGGGTGGAGGTGGCTGGGGAGAGGAGTGTTCCGGCCTCGCAGCTGAGACTGCCACCCCCAAGACCCAGACCGAGAAAGTTCTCAGCTGCGTCTTTCCAGACGAAAGGAAAAAAATCAATATATCTTCTGAAACTGAGATGTTACCAGATCCCCCCCTGTTCGCTGCAGCATAATGAGACTGTGACAGCAAACGTTGACTTCTCTCCCCGAAGCCATCGCTGTTCTTTGGCTCACACGGAATGGGAGCAAACTGAGCCAAGATGCTTCGGTGTTTGTGCGGCGCAGCAGCCAAGCTGACACAGAGATCAGCAGTAAAACGCAAGAGGAGGTCAGTCTCTCCTCCAGCCTTCCTGACCCCGTTATTCAATTACGCTTGTGGGTGGCCACATTTTGCGAGGTTTAATTTTTCATCTCGTGTAGATTAATATTATGACTCACTCAGAGTTTGTACTTCGTCTTCTGTGGGGCTGCTGTTTCAATTTGGAGGGCAGTATATACACACTTGGGATTGCGTTACCATCAATTTGTATTTAAATCAACCAGAAATGACAACTAAAATGATAAAGATGTAGTAATGCTTTACTATTTATAATTATTTGCATCTATTTTGTCCATTAAAATGTCCTTCATGTGTGGTTACATTTTTAGACTCGCGTAATCACTGAATGTAGGGCTGGACAATGTCGATATTATATCTATATCTATAACGCGAAGGCTGTTGCATTAATAATCGTCATATGAATTACATATTGCATATATTGATGGAAAAAAAATAATGGAAACTTATTTGAAAAAGTCACTTAAAAACACTAAGCCAAATTATTTGTGTAATAGCAGAATTTGAATATTTAATTAACAAAAATAAATACCCCCTAAAGCAGGGGTTCTCAAAGTTTTGATACCTGAGGGCCAATTTAGGTACCGGACATTGGACTGAGGGCCGCCAAAGGAGAAAAAAAAAAAAAACTGAAAGAAATTCTATTTGTAATAACTGTCATCCTAAATTTGACTTTTTTTTTTTTTTTTTTTGGTCCAAAATTTGACAAAAACATTGTACTATACTATGTCGTCCCAAATTTGAGATTTAAAAAACCATAATAATTTGGTCCAAAATTTGACAAAAATGACATACTATACTATGCCGTCCCAAATTTGACAATTTTTTCCAAAAAAAAATTCGGTCCAAAATTTGATAAAAACGTCATACTATACTGTGTCACTATGTCATCCAAAATTTGATGACATAGTAAATACAGTTGTACAGTTAACACTTATTGGTCTGTATCCAGTAATGTCAAATAAACATTTAACAAGGATTAAAACTATCAACTGTAATTAATTGCGGGCCGCCAGAAATGTTTGTGTGTGCACATTTATATCCATGTATATCGTGAATATAGCGGGACTTGGACTGAAAATTTTCATTTAATTTCATATAGCACCTTTCATACATATAAAAATGTAGCACAAAGTGCTTTACATTAACAGAAAAGAAAATGAAACAAACCCCTTAAACATCCCCACTCCCCACACCCTCATGTACACACACACATGCTACACTGACACATACACCTCCCCCCCCCCCCCCCCCATAATAAAATGAAGTATGGCTGAGCACCGATTGACCAAGTGAGGAAACTCCAACCTATGGGAGCCCTCCCCACCGAGAGTCGCCCAAGGCCCCGTCTACAGGGGCCGCCGCCGCAGAGACCACCCCGATCCAGACCCAGCTAGGGGCCCATCTGACGGCCATAAGTCCCCGGGCTGGGACTCCCTAGGCAGGCCAGACAGAACTCCCAGAGTGGAGGGCCCCCATGTGGAGAACAATGGAGCTGGAAACTAAGAGACACTAAATAAATAAAGTACTGAAGAAAAAGAAATTATTATTTTAAAGCCATATCGCCCAAACTTAACAGTACTGACCTTAGGTTACTGCTCAATTCTGTTCATCAAGGCCAGAGAACACACAACATGTTTGTAAAACAAGCAGTTTGTGATTAAAAATATTAATAATTCTGCCAGTGCTGAGATCATTAATAACATTATTTTTCACTCAAAAACTCAATTGCGTTAGAATTTCACTCTTGTCGCAGTTCCCTCACTTTTCTTCTGGGTCAAATGACAATTAAGTTTACTAGATAACTAGTTAACTAGACTTGACAAATGACAAAAATGACAAAAAAAACAAAACATGTATGTAAGCGTTAGGTAATTAAATGTTAATTAAGATAATGTGTTTATGGGATGCTGTGGCACGGTAATTATGGATGTATTTGGAAATAATTATTCAATGTGGGGTTTATTTGAATCTGTGACACACGCTGTATCTGTTTTTCTACTCCCATCATGCATAAGCTGCAGCATATTAGTGTGTGTGTGTGTGTGTGTGTGTGTACCTGCGCTGAGGTGCAACACCTTTTCTCTCATTAGTTTTACTAAACACGATAATGATTCCCGCGGGTACGCGTCTCCGTCGCTCTGCTCGCCCTGTCACTCTCCACGCCACCGTCACCATGGCGATCAAAGCCAGATGCGCTCGCTTCACACAGTCGTACTGTTTATACAGTTGTCACAATTTGCTCGGTGCCACAGGCCGCAGGGGAATCCACCCATGTAGTGTACTGCTCCCTCACCAGACAAACTCAACTCTTCACAGACCGTGTCACACGTTCTTCAATGGAAAATGGGAATTTTATGAGTGAAATTAAGCTATAATTGTTTTTTTGCGGGGATTTTATGTTAAATAATGGCAGTTTTTTTAGTCCCCCAGGCTTTTTCTTCATTGGAGAAAACTCTCCAATGATTTTCGAGTTCTGTGTAAAACATGATGCTTCAGCAACTGAAGCGCAAAACCACTACACCCAGTGTGCGAAATACCCATTAATAATCGGGGGGGCATCTCCCATTTGTTGCGCAATACTGTTTCACCACCCCACGTGCCACCCTGCAGTATTGGCTATCTTCCCTGTCAGATGTGGGCTTGTGTGGGCCTTTTCCACAGCGCCATTTGGAAAGCTATTTTTAAAGCATTAAAGGTGCCATATGTAAGAATGTGGCCAAAAAACGGTCACTCCATTCAAATTCAAAATACCGAGGTCTTTTAGGCTCCGTTTTCTGACGTAACTGGCAACCCGTGGTTGCTCGGCAGCTGAGACTCTACTGACTGCAATGATTGGTAGACGGCGGTAGGTGGCGCCACATGACGCCAAAACATAAACGTGATTTGCAGTCTTTGAAATCACATTTTGGCATGTGGCGCCACCTACTGCCGTATACCAATCATTGCAGTCAGTAGAGTCTCAGAGGGTTAAAAGTCTTAAAGTATATGTCATTTACTGTACATCACTCTCAAAATAATTTTAAACGTTGTGGGTTCGATTCCCACCTCCGCTCCTATACATGCCTGTAACCCTTAACCCTCAAGCTCAACCTTTAATCTTAACTGTCCCTCAAAACCAAGTGTTGAGGGTTATTTTGTCACTTAGAAATGGGACACCCCTTAAATGCAGATACGTCTTCAGACTGTAGGGGGCAGAATAACGCGAAAGCTGCATCCTGTCATCCAGTCAGATCAATCAAAAAGTGCATAAAGAAAGTTACTCACAGAAGGACAAATTTACATATAAACCCACACCGATGAAAACACAACTTCCTTCGCGAAGGCAATAACTACTCAGTTTTGTTTTTTTTGTTCTCGTCAACAATCTCTGCTCGTTTAAAATGCACTTCTGTTTATAATAAATCTAATATTTTTGGGCTCATAACTGGCTAAAGTTGGTGTTCACTCCTCAAAGCCAGAATAACGAAACTACCAAGAAAGGAATCATTAAAGATCATAGTCGCTGTAGACGACGACCGCAGTGAACCAGACCTCAGAAATCAGCTGCAACCACAGATGAATGAGCACCGCGGGAAACCAAACAGCTGTTTGAAGAGAACAAAAAAAACAAAAAACAAATCAGTGCATAGCGACAGATAGAGAGACTCGATGGATGTGCGGTGATTTCTTTTGCATGATTGCCAAATATGTTCTATTAGCTTGAAACGTACAGAGGGATGAATTTTCCCCCCTCTTTCAACAACAAAAAAACATAAACACACGTCTCTGCAAGACAGAACAACAAAGACAAAGAGCTGAGAGAGAGAGAGGGCAAACATTTACACTGGTGTAATAACGGCAGTGATCAAAGGAGAAAAGAGAAGACACAGAAACACACCTGCAGCAGCAGATGGAGGAAGCTCCAGCAAAGAAGGGAGAGGGCAACACTGTGCTGTCAGAGATGCAGGTAGACGGGAATCAAGGGGGGAATATTAAAGAGGAATCCACTGTTCATTTAGCTAAGTGTCCAACCACAAACAACTGCATGAGCAATTTTTTTTCTCAGACATGAATATGTTTTTTTTTTTTTTTTTAAGATCCAGTCTGGCTTGATTTACAAAACAGGAAAGAACAGCGAGAGCCCGACACGTCCTTGGGTGATGCTATTAGCGTGTTGGTTTACCACCATAAGTGTCACCTCCTGGATCTGAGCCCAATAACAAGGTGACTCAGATTGAGCTGTACACTGATTACACAGCCCTGTGCCACACAGTGAAGCTCTGTGATGCAGGTTCACAGTGAGAGGAGGAGAAAAGACAAAAAAAGACAAAAAAACAACAAAAAAAAAACCAGCTCTTTGGATGTGAGATATTTAAACGAGGAAGAAAAAGAGAGTAAAAGAGAAAGTACCTGCAAAAACGGTGTTTGCATTGAGGAGGCGATTTGTCAGGGATATGAAAAATTAAATTATGTATTTCTTTAACTTCCACGGGTGCATTCACACCTGTGAGAACAATGGTTAGTAGCTGATGCACATTTAGAAAAATATGGTTTTGTTTTTTAGCTGTTTTGGTTCATGTTCACAAAAGCAAACCTCGAGCGTTACATTTAAATTTCACATCGGCACAAATTGTGTGAAAACAGCGGAGTTGAAGGCTCTGAAGCTGTTGAAGCCCATGAGGTAGTGATGGGAACGGCAGTTCTTTTGACTGTAACTGAATGAGTTCATTAAACGATTCGTTCAAAAGATTTGTTCACCGAGTATCCTTCAGTGCTTAGCAGGAGGAGGAGCCCAGCGCTTTGAGTGACGGCGCGAGCGAATCACGTCCTCAGCGACTCAGTTCTCCGTGTGCAGGCGAGTGAGTGAGTGACAGATCGGTAATCAGCAGTTCGTTCATTGAACGAATCACTCCCTGACACAGACTCTCCTCCCATCTCTGACTACAGCAGCAGCAGCAGCAGCAGCACGCTTACTAAACGTGAACACAGTCCTCTTTCTTCTATATTGCATTATAGAGGTTATGGAGTTATTATTATATTTGCAGTAGAGGTACAGATGGGATAATAATAATAATATGCATGTGCACACTTCCATCTCCTCTTCTATCATTACTTTATAAGTGTACCTAAGTCTGGGTGACTTGGCTTGACTCAACATTACCCTTTAGCTTGGAGAAACGGACGCCAAATAGGCACCTGGTTTCTCTAGAAGTCTTCCACAACAGACAAACACAAATCTGTGAATCGTGATTCACGTCCTCCGCGGCGTTCTCTGTAGTTTCGCGAATCGTGAGTGAGCGACAGCGCGAACGAGTCACGTCCTCAGGCGAGTGAGTGAGTGAGTGAGTGACGGAGAGTGGCAGTTCGTCGTCCCTCCCGCAGTTCCACTCCCGGCCAGCACGCTCGCTGCTGAGCTCAACTGAACTAAGAAAGGAAACGAATCGGTTCATGAAGTGATTCCGTTCAGTTCGTTCACTCGAAAGATCCGTTTCTTTGAACGACTCGGGCGTGAACGACACAACGATCACAAAAGTGATCCCGTGGTTCAAATAACGTGAATGGCATGGTGCGAATGCAGCATTACAGACGCACTAGGTATCCTTTCCGAGTCGGAAAAAGAGCTTTTAGATGCTCAGATCAGAATGTGAGCCAACAGTGGATAAGGCTCATCCAGATATTTATCCTGACCCTAACCTCAGTCCTGTATTTGGCCCTAAACTTAACCACAGTCCTATCCTGGTCCCTTACCCTAACCTCAATCTCTGACTTAAATTTTCTCCCTTCTCTGTTGGGAGTATCTAAATGCAGGGTCAATGGAAAACCTGCTGCGTTTCTTTCAGACACGGTTGGATACTTTGTGTATCTGTAAGGCAAATCTTTGACAGAGCACGGCTGTATTTTACATTCTCGGATTATAACATGTTGGCTACACACGCTAATGCTCCCCTCGTTCTTGCAGAAGTGTAGATTGGACGTGCCATTTCTTCACTTGAGTTGACTCACTGGTTTCCCCTGCAACGATGCCAAGGATCAGCCACTGTTATCCAGGCAACAGAGCACATAACAGCCCGGTGTGACCCAAAAGATGGACAAAACCGAAGCAACCCAAGTACATGCAGTGTCTGGGCAGAGAATGGGTATTTAGTATTCTGTTTTGTTTATTTTATTGCTAATTGTGGAACCATGAAACTGCATGTCGCTATTGTTTGCTATTTTTGTGCTTTGTGTCAGACCCGTCACCCTCGCTAGCACCAGCCGACGATCGCGCGTAAAAGCCGTCTGATTGTCTTAAATCCGCGTAGAAACAACAGACCGAACATCCTGCCGCCTGCTTTATGATCCAAGGGCAATCGGCACATCATGCAGTGACTGCTATCTTTCTTTTGTGTTGGTGCTTTTCACTTTTTCTTTCGACTCACTCACCCACACACACACATTGACTCTCTCTTTCTCTCTTTCTCTCTCTCACACCACCTTTTTTGTTGAGTGAACAAGGGAATCTGAGACCTTGTAAAGATGCCATATTGCGTAGACAAATGGTTACCAGGCAGATACACACTGTCCTGATCATTTCCGGCAACCATAACTTGTGCGTGACGTAGCCCCTGTCTGTGGGTTATGTCCAACCATCTGGCTCCTCCTCTTCCTCTCTCAGTCACACACACACACACACACACAAACACACACACATGCTTGTACTTGCTGCATACTGAGGACCGGGTAAAAGTGCTGATAAAGTGAGGACCAGCATTTCCACTTTGTAAATCAACACTTTGCAAATATCTACTTCATGAATGA
Organism: Microchirus variegatus; assembly: GCF_963457635.1. Lineage (NCBI taxonomy): Eukaryota > Metazoa > Chordata > Actinopteri > Pleuronectiformes > Soleidae > Microchirus > Microchirus variegatus. Next base: position 30,443,953 of record NC_139807.1, on the reverse strand, counting down.
CATCTATAAAGAACTACAGGGTGCAGTACCATAAAATCCTCTCTCAGTCTCTCTCTCTCACACACACACACACACACACATACATTCTTGTACTTGCTGCATACTGAGGACCGAGTAAAAGTGCTGATAAAGTGAGGACCAGCATTTCCACTTCCACGTAAATCAACACAATTACAAATATCTACTTCATGAATGACATCTATAAAGAACTACTGGGTGCAGTACCATAAAATGTCTGCAGGTGGAGCCCCTGAGCAAAAAGGTCTGGAAAACTTTTATTTATTTATTTATTTATTTATTATTTTTTGTCCAAAATTTGACAAAAACTGCATACTATACTATGTCGTCCAAAATTATATATTTTTTTGACAAATTGAGTATAGCATGTTATAGCAACCTGAGGAAGTGATTTCAATTAAAACAAAATGAGGACCGGCCAAAATGTCCTTACTCCGTAAAAATTACCTCACTTTGTTGGTTAAAAACCCTCACTGGTCCTCAGTATGCCCCAAGTACAAGAACACACACACACCTACGTGTGTTCTCTATTATACTGCTTACCTTGTGTTAGTGGTTGCAGATCAAATGATAAAGTCTTATTTGAAGAGAAACATCACTTATTTGTTGATATTATTTTCATCTCATGACAAAAGCTGGTTGACAGAGTCAATATTTGGAATCCCTCCTTCACTATTGTTTAACTGTGGTTATCCCTGGTATCACCAGCAGATTAAACACCCTTTTTGACACTAATTAGGCGATATGATTGTTTTTCCCTCCCTTCAGGGTGGTGGGAGATAATGAACAATTAACATCCTTTTTTTCAAAAATGTAAAATTATTTTTAATAATTTATTAATCATTAATAGCAATCAAATTACTCCCAAAATGTTGTTCCCCCACAGTAGGAAATGTAATCATGCATCGTAGATACAATACAAATTGTATCTATGATGCAGGACTGATTTCCTTTTTCTGTGTATGTACATAATCTCTGTAAACCGGTCACAACAAATGCAAAATCAGTCTATTCTGAATCATATCAGAGAAATTAATCGCTCCTCCTAAAGCGTGATGAATGTTTTTTATGGTTTATGCAGGTTAGAGTATTTGCTTAAGGTCAGGGAAAGATTAGGATCTTAAACACTGGAAAAAGTCAACACCGACTCAATGTGTGAGACAGGAAGCACTGACCTTTTCCAATCTTACCAAAGCCATGATATTTTCCTGACCTTAGCCATGTGCGGCTTAAACTGAAATCACATGTGTGATAAGACGGAGGACGGGAACATAGACCGTCCTCACACAGGCTTCTCTGACTCTTAATGTTTATCTACCCGGCCACATTTTTTTTCCAGCTATCTGTCTCACTTATGTTTGAAGATAATTAATAAATCATGTAGTAAATAAAGCTCCACTTATCCACAACGTGAAGTGTCTTTCTATGATTTAAGTCCCTGTTTTTTTTTTCCTGTCTTACACATCCTGCATTCTGCAGTGACTGTGTATTGGTGGGTGGCAGAGTCATCACTGAAGTACCAAGCCTTTGCAGTGAGAGCAACGAAGCTGATGACTTGCTCATTTCATGACGGTGTCAACACAGCGTAATATCACATCACTTTTTTTTTTTTAAACCAGTCTTTAAAGGTGCATTATGTAATAAATCTAAAGCAACTGGCCATAAAATCCTCCTAATATGTCACAGAGACTCAGGAATAATGTTCATATAACAAACTGAACTCACCAACAACAACAGCACAGACAAAATATTTGCATTAAAAAAAAATATTTTGCTGACTGTAGAAATCATGTTTATGTTTTGAAATCATGTTTTGGCATGTGGCGCCACCTACCGCCGTCTACCAATCGTTGCAGTCGGTAGAGTCTCAGCTGCCGAGCAACCACGGGTTGCCAGTTACGTCAGAAAACGAAATCTCTGTATTTTGAATTTGAATGTAGTAACCGTTTTTGGCCACATTCTTACATATGGCACCTCTAATTGCGCCTGGGGAAACAAACATTGTGATTGGTTCCCGTTTTTTAAAAAGATGGTTTTAAAGTTGGCCAGAGTGAAATCAAATCTCCGGCAGACTCGGCCGGGTTCATCCAGGATACTGGTGGCTATAAATACAGCAGTGCTCACTGTTTTTGACTCTTTGAAAGAGTGACAAATCTATTGTGCTTTGTACCTGCCCCTCCTCCACTGTACAAAATCCTCAGACACATTTTTTTTTAACTTCATCTACCAATCGAAGAAGCCCAGATTGCAATCTGTTACGCAATATGTTTTGCTCCACTTTATTAGAGCCCATAGATAAACCTCATGGCTGGGACAGAGGACTGTGAGTAATGAAGGCTCCCTCAACATAACAAGATCCCGCCGTCCTTATGCTCTCGTCCTCCTCTCGTTTTTGTGGCGTCGATTGAGTTTAGCCGCTTCATTTTCCTGCTTTCCTTTCAGGGGAACAAGCATGCACAGATGCTGCAACAAAATGTAATCATTTTTTCTTACATCTTGCAAGCATGCAAGCAATTACGGCGAACGTGTTGTCAATATGTTCGTACACCTTATGTGGAGAAAATTCCAGCTAATGGTGTTATATAAACAATTAGAGTGCGCTCACCACACACACACACACACACACAAAGGCTTTGTCTCAATTCGGGCTCGACTGCATTCGGAGGTCAAAATGCTTTACAGTGCAGTGAAAAGGCCTGTCCCAGTTTGCAGGCCCTGCCTCCAAATGCAGCCTATTTTTACCCTGCAACAAAAGGCAACAGACAGATGGATGATTCACAGCATAACTGTTTGTTAACCATGTGATCCGATCATGTGATTAGTCTATTTAAAGGGGTAAATAAACAAGGGGAGGAGTACGGGAAGATGAGCTTCCAGGCAGTAGATACAAGACAGAAGGGCAGGGCTGAAGATGCTGAGATTTACATTGGAAGTGACCAGGATGGACAGGGTTAGAAATTAGCAAATTCAAGAAAACAGCTCAGGTCAAACGGTTTGGAGATGAGCGAGTCGAGGTTGAGATGGCTTGGATAGTGATTATACTGGACAAAGGATGTTGAAGATGGAGCTGCTGAGCAGGAGAAAATGAGGAAGACCACAGAGAAGGTTCAGTTGGTGTAACAGAAGAGAACACAAGGGAGAGGACAAGATGGACTACGACTATTTTTGGACTACTTGAAACTACTGATTTAGACCATTAACTCCTTAGGGAAAATGTTAAGTGACAATTAAAGTGAGAAGTAGAAGCTCATTTTCTAATAGTCTTCCATTAAAGCTGATTTCTTTTTGCAACAAACACTTTTGCCCCCCTGGTGGCTATTCAATATATATTTACTTCCACATTGGCATCGTCAATGTGGAATGGTATCATCACCCTATATATACATATATATAGCTTCTCTAGTCTTGATGACCTCTGCTTTGAGTCTGTCCTCCAACTCAAACGACCCTATTGGTCGATCCTCCACATAAGGGGATCGCTGGGGCTGCTGGTGCCAATCCCAGCTGACATAGGGTGAAAGGCGGGGGTACACCCTGGACAGGTCACCAGTCTCCATTGCAGGGCAAACACACAGAGATGAACTATCACTCACTAACTGTCAATTTCAGTGTACTCACTTAACCTGTGCATGTGCATGTGGGAGGAAACCTGAGCACACAGGGAGAACATGCACACACGGACTGGGGACGCGAACCAGCAACCTTCTTACTGTGAGGCAACATGCGTCACTGATGTAATTAGTGATGGTGAATCATTTATTTTTAGGAAGGCGGGCCACTCTCTGTCTCTCTCTCTCTCTCGCTCTCTTCATATAATTATGAAGTCAGGGTCATTGAGCAATGATGTATTAAATCACCATCTGTCGTGAGGCTTGCAGTTTTAGTTGCTCTGCAAGGTGAAAGAGACGGGCTCGCTAACGGTGGTGTCTTGGTTTGACTAAGGTGTTTCGGGAAAAATGTGCTAATACCGGAGTAAGAGAGATGGATGACCAACATCCAACACGCAACACCCTAATGAACTGTTTGTCTCTGGTGATTGGAAGTAACAAGTGTCACTAGAGGAATTTAACGTGACTTAAAGGGGAAATAAGTAGTTTATAGTGCCATCTAGAGGAGACGCTGAAATTTACAACAAAGAACTGCTCCTCTGCTCACCCCCTCCCTTCCCTGAGCGCTACAGTATCCGCAGCCGGTCAAATGTCGTCCTCGTCGTCTTTCTCCGTGTCAGCAGATGAGGTTCGTGAGGTGAGGGAGAGGGCGGAGCTACCGCGGCCGTAGCAGACGAAGCGGAGAGAGTGGAGGCGGGACTTCCGCTACAAGTAAAGAGACGCTTGTTTTGTTCTCTCGCGTTTGTCCTTACAGGCTCCCGTAGAAACATGGCGTCTCGCTGCTAACAGTGGCTATGCAACCGCGGCCCGCGGTCATGTTATTTTACATGACTTTTTGAAACACTACGAAAATGAAACAAAAACTATTATACAGCGACTAGACAATGCAGGAGCACATAATATGTATAAAAAGGTGGATTTTGGGTTATATAAACCCATAAATACTACATATTGTACCTTTAAGAAATGCATCAAAATCTCACTTTAGACAGTGCAGAGCAGAATGTGTTAAAGAAAGATAAATCATCACGATTTGGATTGTAGATAAATGCAAAAGTGACTGGACTGTCACGTATTGTAATAATGATGATGAAAAATCGTCTCTCAAGGTCTGCGATGGTGTTAAGACTAAATGAAATATATTTATGTATTACGATGGCGTCGCTCCTGCTCGTCCATAATTAGAATGGGCCGAGGAGAGTTGAGGTGATTTGAGTTTCCTACAAAGGGTATGATGAATGAACGAATGATTAATTATTAAATTAAAAAAGGAGAAGAAAAAGAAAACAAAACAGTGTCTGAAAAGGAGTACATTGAAGTAAATCCTCTCAACTGGGCTGGATCATGCAGCTCAGGAGTCACAGGACATGGCAGGGACTCGAACCAGCAACCTTTCAGGTACGTACAGCTCTCCTCCGCTCAGCCACACACTGCCATCAATGATAAAATAAATACGAGTTAGTTTCTCCAATTTATAAACAACATCAACAACAACAACAACATCCCAGATTTATTCAGAACCCAAAAATCCATCCTTTGTTGTGTTGAAGGCACAAAAGAAAAGAAAAGAAAAGAAAACAAAGGCAACCTTTATATAAAAATTTATTTTTCTGTATCTCTGAATTGATTACTTACTTATGCTTCACTTAAACACATCAACCAACTCATTCCATAGTTTCACAGCACACACTGAGATACAAACACAATGATTTATGTTTTGTTTTTATCTGATTATTGCGTGATTTTCTTTTTTGCCTGAGCACCAGTTCCATAGATGTGTGTGTGTGTGTGTGTGTGAATAAGGATCAAGATACAGATTTTGGCCAAACTACCGACTACGACCATCGGCGTTTGTGGCCATTATACCATAAAACCATTCTGCTTGATCGTTAGGAGAATACCCATACCAATGAAAATCTACTCCGGGTTTTCTTTGTTACCTACCGACAACTCATCACAGCACACATGCATAACTTATCACTTCAGAAAGTGAAGCGTCAGTTCAGGCTGCTCAAAGCTGAATAAGGTAACATCAGCCCCAGTGCCATCTCAAAATGTTCTTGTGTTGCATAGCCTCTATATTAGCCTTAGGTCATGTTAGATTAATGTTAAATTCAACAAAACAATGAAAAAAGGGATCACGAAAGCACATTTTTGGAGGCTTTGTCTGCCCTGAACCAGTGATTTCAACAGTTCAGCTGAAGGTGTGAAGGGGAATCATGATTATATGTACAAAGAACATAAGTTTTCTGGAAAGTAAAATGGGAAATGTAACAGTGTGTGGGGAGGGAAAATAGACGAAAGGAAAACAATGGAGGGAGATGGATGTTATAAATATGAAGGGAAAAGGAAGCCTTTAGCAAATCGAGCGGAAAGAAGACAAACGCTAATGTAAAGAGGAAAGTAATGACAAATGAGATTATGTGAAAGAAATGGAAATACATAGATTATGAAGGAAAGGGGGATTACATTTATAGAGGGGTGAACATTATGGTGTACGAAGGGAAGGAGGAGTTACAGCTGTAAACTTATTCTGTTATACTAATGAATGTTACTGTAGTGACACCGTCACATACAGTATGATGACAAAACTGCACTTGTTCACTTAGTCAAGGTTGTTCTTTTATGTCCCCGTTGTTTGACACAGTGTCATTTTTGTGTTGTGAAGGCTCTTTAATACTATTATAATAATAAGTACATTTTACTGTTGGAGATAACTTGTGTCCAATTATTTTCCTTATCTTGGCCATGACAGTGGGTTAAAAAAAAAAACAGGCTGATGCATATGGACGAGCTGAATGAAGACTTATTATTGAATCTATCTCTGAATGACTTAAACCTCACATAGAGTGGTCCTGTTGCACATATACAGTGCCTTGTGAAAGTATCCGGCCCCCTTGAACTTTTCAACCTTTTGCCACATTTGAGGCTTCAAACATAAAGTTATAAAATTGAAATTTTTTGTCAAGAATCAACAACAAGTGGGACACAATCGTGAATTGGAACCAAATTCATTGGATAATTTATACTTTTTTAACAAATAAAAAACTGAAAAGTGGGGCGTGCAATATTATTCGGCCCCTTTACTTTCAGTGCAGCAAACTCACTCCAGAAGTTCAGTAAGGATCTCTGAATGATCCAATGTTGTCCTAAATGACTGATGATGATAAATAGAATCCACCTGTGTGTAATCAGGTCTCTGTATAAATGCAGCTGCTCTGTGATAGTCTCAGGATTCTGTTTAAAGCGCAGAGAGCCTCATGAAGACCAAGGAACACACCAGGCAGGTCAGAGATACTGTTGTGGAGAAGTTTAAAGCTGGATTTGGATACAAAAAGATTTCCCAAGCTTTAAACATTGCAAGGAGCACTGTGCAAGCAATCATATTTAGAAGGAAGGAGTATCAGACCACTGCAAATCTACCAAGACCCGGCCGTCCCTCCAAACTTTCATCTCGAACAAGGAGAAGACTGATCAGAGATGCAGCCAAGAGGCCCATGATCACTCTGGATGAACTGCAGAGATCTACAGCTGAGGTGGGAGAGTCTGTCCATAGGACAACAATCAGTCGTACACTGCACAAATCTGGCCTTTATGGAAGAGTGGCAAGAAGGAAGCCATTTCTCAAAAAAATCCATAAAAAGTCTCGTTTAATGTTTGCCACAAGCCACCTGGGAGACACACCAAACATGTGGAAGAAGCTGCTCTGGTCAGATGAAACCAAAATTGAACTTTTTGGCCACAATGCAAAACGATATGTTTGGCGTAAAAGCAACACAGCTCATCACCCTGAACACACCATCCCCACTGTCAAACATGGTGGCGGCAGCATCATGGTTTGGGCCTGCTTTTCTTCAGCAGGGACAGGGAAGATGGTTAAAATTGATGGGAAGATGGATGGAGCCAAATACAGGACCATTCTGGAAGAAAACCTGTTGGAGTCTGCAAAAGACCTGAGACTGGGACGGAGATTTATCTTCCAACAGGACAATGATCCTAAACATAAAGCCAAATCTACAATGGAATGGTTCACAAATAAACGTATCCAGGTGTTAGAATGGTCCAGTCAAAGTCCAGACCTGAATCCAATCGAGAATCTGTGGAAAGAGCTGAAGACTGCTGTTCACAAACGCTCTCCATCCAACCTCACTGAGCTCGAGCTGTTTTGCAAGGAAGAATGGGCAAGAATTCCAGTCTCTCGATGTGCAAAACTGATAGAGACATATCCCAAGCGACTTGCAGCTGTAATTGCAGCAAAAGGTGGCGCTACAAAGTATTAACGCAAGGGGGACAAATAATATTGCACGCCCCATTTTTCAGTTTTTTATTTGTTAAAAAAGTTTAAATTATCCAATGAATTTGGTTCCACTTCACGATTGTGTCCCACTTGTTGTTGATTCTTGACAAAAAATTTCAATTTTATATCTTTATGTTTGAAGCCTCAAATGTGGCAAAAGTTTGAAAAGTTCAAAGGGGCCGGATACTTTCACAAGGCACTGTATGTTAGTTATGGAGGTCTACTTACATACATTAACTTGTTTTTATGGTCAAAAACCTCCTAGTTGCTGTAAACGAGCCGATAGAAATCTGTCTTTTCTGACGCTGTTGCCCAGCCGCGATATTTCAGACTCAACTCTCACCCCGGCTTCCCAACTGTCTTGTGATTGGCCAATACCCGGAAGTGACGTAATCAACACACCAGCTCTCAGAAGCGCAGCTCCCCCCTCTGGAACGGTGGATGCACTGCTACTCATTATCAAAACATTGTTTTAACAGTGTTTAAAAATAGCTTCTTCACGACTCCCCGCCGCAGTCCCTTTTATGACTTTGACCCGGAGTCAGACCCAGAGTCAGAAGACACTGTCGCTCGTGAAACACCTCCACAACGGACGTTATTCTTCTTCTTCTGTGGTTCAATGTACGCAACCGGATGTGCCCGGACTAGTGCCCGGACCAGGACGATCCGCTGTTCCGGAGAACTGCTGTTTATGAAACCGGACCGTGTTTTTTCAGAGATCTCGCTGAGCCCGAGATTACAATAAAACACCGTGTTCTCAGCAGTGGCTGAACTGTTTGTTTAGAACCTTCAGGGCTTCTTAAACAAAGGTAATGACACAGATACACACTAAAAAACAGCGTTAATTGGAACTTCCGGTCTAGGTCCGCTTTAAACATTAACAGACGTAGATGAAAATGCTTCTGTTTCCTAACTGGATAGACCTACAACGAAACAGACCAATGCCCTGGATGACATATGCAGAGGGACGACAAACGTACCAACAAATGTGACTGTTGTAGTTTTCTAGGAACAATGCTAACAAGTAATGGAGTCTAACATCTTTTGTCTGGGGAGCTCCGTGGAGCAAGGCACTTAAAATGGAGGCAACAGCCGAATGAAGACAGCCGCAATGTTGGATGTATTCATAAGCTGCTAAATGTCGCGTCTCTGGAGCACCAGGGGTTTGTAGTCGGTTCCCCTTTTTTTGGAGATTTTGAATTTGGCCCAAATGGCATCACAATGTCTGCAGACTGAAATCAAATCGATGTCAGACTCCACTGGGTTCACCCGGGCTACAGTTTATCGGTTTGCAGGTTTAAGGTGGGTGCTCAGGCTGCCACACCTCCTCGCTATGAGCTGCTCACATCATCATCATCATCATCATCATGTCACACTCGTAACCCTAACACTAAACTACATCCCTGGAAACATTTCATCGAAATATGTCTCTTACTTTTTCAGTCACGCTGCTCACAGTCAGACAAACATGACCTTACCTTGGAGAAGATAAACTCAAAGAGGAGAGGTTTTACAGCGAGCCCTGACACACTGAAGAGAGAGGGCTGCTCCCGACACCTTTGCACAAACGTATGAAAAAAAAAAAAAAAAAACCTAAAAGGAAATGGATTTGAATAGTTTGAATAGATTAAAATGAATTTACATGGCTTTAATAGATTTTATTCTGCTCGGCAAAAGATGCTCCGCTAACCGCTAAAGCAAAATCAAGGCCATTGGAAGAACTTGGTTAACAACTACTCTTACTCTCTCACATTGTTCTGTGTGTGCATCGCTCGGGAGATGTTGGTCTCTGGCTCTGCTCCAGATGAACAAAGCCGTTCACCTGCTGACAGGATACAGACAGCAGAGCAGACCATGTCAGACAGCCGGTTAACTTGTTGGCAGATCATTCTTTTCGCTGCACTTCTCTAATCTGTCAATGTGCGGATCATAATCTCACTTTATCTACTGTTAAATTATGCTTTAAAGGAGGTGTTTGTCCAGCACAGAGCCTTTTATTGTTTAGATGAATCTATAGGTACGTAAAAGTATTGGAAATCACAACAACACGATTTTCAATGTTTATAATAGTACATGTATTTGTAGTTCATAAGAAAGTCAAGCTCATCGTGGACGCTAACAACATCCAAGGACACTGCAGCCTCTTTACACAATTATTCTTGTGTTCAGAGTTGCAGTACATATTAAAAAAAGACTAGTAATCATATTAAAGTTAAATACAAATAATAGGTAAACACACTTGTTAAGTTGCAACAAGTGTCCTGTTAAACTGTTTAACACTCGCCGCTGTCCACAGTGCTGAACCGAAGAAGTCCCTGAACATGGTGCAATTGAAAACTCAAGATCTCGAGTTTCCAAAAAATGTAAAAAAAAGAAATATTTTTGATTTTTTTTTTTACAAATTTTTGGAAAGTCGAGATCTCGAGTTTCCAAAAAATTATATAAAAAAATAATTAAATTTTTTTTCGTCATTTTTTTTTTTTTTCTCATGTCACTTCGGGGGCTCCATACTTTTCTTATATAGCCAATTATTTTAAGGGTCAAAAAACAGACAACAACACATTTTGTCTTATTTTTTATTGTTATTATTATTATTATTGTAAATGGCTCCAAAAGCGACTAAAGAACAATGCGTGAGTCATTTCAACAAAGATGTAGAAGAAGCAAACACAGCATCACGTCTGTTTTGACGGTTTCCTTTGTGCCACAATGATATTTAAAAAAAAGGAGAATACATTTTTGTTCCTTTTTGCAGACTTTGTTCTTGCTGAGTAGAAATGTTCTCACCAGCAGTGACAGTGATAAAACAGTCTGACACGAGCAACTCGTCTCTTTTTGCATATTTATTCAGTTTTATAGAATGCAGATAACTTTTTTTTAAAAAGAAAATACAATTATATCAATGCGTTGAATATAAAAGACTCAAAGAAGAAAATGTAGAAAAACAAATGACCAAAAGTAATAAATGCAGACCATATGTAGTCTTTTTTTCCATTACACATGATACATTTTATGAAAATATCTAATCTGTAACTACAAACTAAAAGGTAGAATCAGAAATGGGGATAAAAGATAACTAAATGAGTAATTACAGGAAATATGTAGAAAACATGACATCGTTTTAAATTAAGACTATATATTTTTGGATTACGAAGAAAGTGCTGAGCAACATCACACGTCTTAGCTGCAGAAAAATATATAAATGATATAATTGATCGCTAAATATGGCAGTGAACTAACTAATTGAACAGCTTTCTGAGGACATATCAGTATATCCCTTTATAAAATATCAGCTTTTTAACTCTCTTGATGGTCCAGCTCACATTAAAAATCCTTTCTTGTTTCCTTAGATAATTGATTGTCCTCTTATCGATGCCTGACCAATATGTTACCAACTGTGTCCTAATAATGACTCGAACTTTCAAGGGCAGCTCACACTCAAATAATAATTTTCCTGTTTAGTGTTGAAAATGAACAGCTTAGAAGTACATCAGACTGTCTGAGGTAATTACAGCAGAGGGCGCTCAGTTAGGCCTCAGATCCGCTGTTGTTTGATGTTGTTGTTGTTGTTTTGCTGTGAAAATAGAGGACACCAGCTAATCTGTCCTCATGTGTGGATAATCACGAAAATAAAGCATCGGAAAAGCGGTGTGTGCTCGTAGTTAGCTCCACACCATGGAAATGTTTGGCAAAATTGGCACCCCTTATAACTACACTGTACTGTCGTTTATTGCTAAAATACATTCAGTTACATTGAAAACATATTTTAATATATATGTGTGTGTATACAAACTATATGCTGTAGATGCAAAGGAACCTCATAAGGCCCTGAGTTTGGCCAGAAGAGCCTCTACGTCTGCGTCTCCATTGGTGCTGCAGCTGTAGACCGGAGCACCAGTGGAGGACGACTGAAAGGCCGGACGCTCTGCCACAAAATCCCTCTGTTTCTCAGTCACTTTAACCGTCTCTCTCTCCACCGCCCTCTCTCGCTCCACCCCACAGCCGTGACCCGGGGTGTTCTTGTACCTGCGGCCGGGCTCTGTACTCGCCGCAGGCTTAGCTCTGGCTGCAGAAGGACGGCTCGCAGACTCGTTGCAGGCCTCCTTTGCAGGTGGAGCTTCCGCCGCGGCTGAATTTGTATTCTGCTGAGCGCGAGACCTTTGCAAAGGTGCCTTGTTGTTCTCTGTGAGAGGAAAAAAAAAAAAAAAAAAAGACAAAGGATATGAGCACAACTGTAGGAATGATAGAGGAGGATGGGAAGTTGATGCGTCGCTCACTCTTTTAACAAATGGAGTTATTCAGATTACAGATTAAATGACATGCAATGCAGAGAGAAGGAGGACGGATAAAAGAGAGTGAATTAATAGATGGATCTACGTTGCCCCCGAAGTGACATGAGAAAAAAAAAAAACGAAAAGACGAGATCTTGAGTTTCTTTACATTTTTTGTTTTCATCATTAAATGGTGAAAAAAAAATATTTTCAAAAAAAAAAACAATGTTCCAAAAAAAAAAAAGTTTTAAGAAAGAATGATTTAGAATTTTTATTCCCCCCCCCCCCATATTGTTTTGGGAAACTCCAGATCTCGACTTAGGAACTCGAGATTTCAAATATTTTTTTTTCCGTAATTTTTTTTCTTTTTCTCATTCATCACTTCGGGGGCTCCGTATGGATCAGTCATGTGGTGGCAAACATAACACAATGGAAAGAAAAAACAATAATATTTATTTTATTTACACAGCTCTTTCTTAGACCCTCAAATTAGCAGCTCAATGTAATGAATCACGAGAGTCTAAACAGATTCACACCTCTACCTTTAAAGAAAGTGCACAAACTCAAAGCCACCCTACTATGTATAAGCACAAACAAATACCCACTGCGTGACAAGGACATATTTTCTACAGCTGAATGTGGCGTACGGCCTGCTCGATATGATGAAACGGATATTGCTGATCAAATATGTCGCCCTTTTCCCATCTCGCAGTCCTTTTCTCCCCCCACTTCTCTTCTTAAATGACACCCTCCCCCACCCACCCATTCCGACTCCGCCATCATCATCATCATCCATCCTCCTTCCCTCATCTCAGCTCTGTGTTGGTACAGAAGTCCTCTTCATCGTTCTCATGCCTCCCTCCTCCACCGACTCCCCCGCCTTCCCCCCCCGACTGAAAACCGCACGTCCAGACCGACAGCAGAACAGAGCGACGGCCCCACGATCAGACCCGCGTCCTGAATTATAATCCCTCTGAGTAGATCTCAGACTTCATCATCAGTATGTGTGCGCTGGAAGGAGAGGGTGAATCCATATTCATGTGACCTTGAGTGTGAGGAAGGGAGGAGTGGCGCGAGGAGAGAGAGAGAGAGAGAGAGACGCCGCCGCATTTAAAGTTTCCTGGGCCTGAAATGCCTGGCAAACAGGAGTCGAACACAGCGGAGCAGAACCGAAGCGAGCCGCTCTGTCAGCCAATCGGTAATGAGTTTGGAGCGTGGCCAGTCAGTCATGACAGTGTGTTTTATGGGCCACGCTGACGGATGACAGGGAACGTCCCTGAACACAACCTCTGACAAATAAATAGGGATAAAAGGGTGGAAAAGAGAGCAGAACAGGACAGAAGCCGCTTCAAAAATTAAGCAAAGAAATCACACGCGCGGAAATTAGGAGGCGGCGGGGACCATTTTTAAAGGTTGAAATGAGAAGTGCGTTTCTCTGCTGCTGTGACTGAACACTTTCTACAGCTGAGAATGTGAAAAGTCTCCTCTAATTATCTCTCCCTTTCAGCTCTCGCTTCCTGTTGTTGCAGTCTCAATTGTTAAAGATGACAATTATTCCCCACTGTCGATCCGTCTGCTTCACACTCCCTTAACACGTCCTCTTCCTCACTCCTCCCCTTACAAACCTGTCACCCTCCCCCCCCCAGCTCCCACTGCCTGCTTCTCTCTCAACTCCGCATGAGCGCACATCTGCAAATAACACACATTTGCAGATTCGGAGCTGAATGCTGAGAGGAATTATCAATCGTGGTGTCATCAATTTTCATTTTCAATATCATGTTTACACGTCTGCAGAAAGTTTGAAACCGACGCCGCTTCCGTGACCGTCATCCCCGACCAAGGCAGATGAAGAGCTGTTGGTTGGTGATAGTCGCAATTATTTAATGAATATCATTAAAGCTCACATAGAGTGGTCCTGTTGCACATAATATGTGCAACAGGACCACCTTGTTAGTTATGGAGGTCAACTTACATTATATTAACTTGTTTTTATGGTCAAAAACCTCCTAGTTGCTGGAAACGAGCCGACAGAAATCTGTACTTTTTGAAGCACTTGTCAGCCGCGCTATTTCAGACATAAATCTCGCCTGAGAAGACATACTGTGTTGTGATTGGCCAGTACCCCGGAAGTGACATTCGGCACACCCGCTCACAGAATCGCAGCTCCCCCCTTCTGGAACGGTGGATGCACTGCTCCTCATTATCAAAAAATAGCTTCTTCACGACTCCCCGCCGCAGTCCCTTTTATGACTTTGACCCGGAGTCAGACCCAGAGTCAGAAGACACTGTCGCTCGTGAAACACCTCCACAACGGACGTTATTCTTCTTCTGCGGTTCAATGTACGCAAACGGATGTGCCCGGACTAGTGCAGAAAGAAATTAAAAGTACTGTATCAATTCATACTTCAAAGAGATACAAAAAAAAAAAAATGTCTTCAAAAAGATCTCTTATCCCAAAACACATTTCTTTTTTCTTCCTTCCAAACATGGCTCTGCCCTTTAGTGGTGAGCATGATCAAAGTGTTGGCAGGTTCAGTTTCTTCTCACACCGCCCCGTGACACCGAGCTGGCCCTTCCTTTGAAGCCTCGCGAGCTTCCCAACGCATGCCTTAATCGGACTTGTACAACACGTCTGAGAGATGTAAGACACGTCTCCGACTCGACGGTGGGTCCTTTTTTAACCAAACAACTGACACTGGTTCTCACCAGAGAACGAGTCAAGTGGAATTTCAATCAAAATGGCCTCTCCGGATTAAGATCGGGGATTTGAAGACGGCGCTGTTGTCCTTGGTTGAATACATGCCGTCACGGTGGAAGTGTGCGTTTGCTCCTATCGGGCGATCTGACACTGATGCAGATGTGTGCTATGCAATTGAGAAAACAGCACATTGCAATTCAGCTTTGACTTTTTATCCCGAAACCACTTTTGTCAGGGGTAAAATATGTGTATCGAGTAATGTTAACTTTCTGATCCAGGTGTAAGTCTTCACAGTTTACTGCAAAGTATTGAAAGTATACATAAAAATAGTGCTGTGCAAAAGGTTAAAGGGACAATATGTAGTATTTTTGGGTTTATATAACCCAAAATCCACTTTTGTATACATATTATGTGCTCCTGCATTGTCTAGTCGCTGTATAATATTCTTTGTTTCATTTTCGTAGTGTTTCAAAAAGTCATTTAAAATAACATGGTCACAGGCCGCTGTTGCATAGCCACTGTTAGCAACGAGACGCCATGTTTCTACCGGAGCCTGTAAGGACAAACGCGAGAGAACAAAACAAGCGTCTCTTTACTTGTAGCAGAAGTCCCGCCTCCTCTCTCTCCGCTTCGTCTGCTACGGCCGCGGTAGCTCCGCCCTCTCCCTCACCTCACGAACCTCATCTGCTGACACGGAGAAAGACGACGAGGACGACATTTGACCAGCTGCGGATACCGTAGCGCTCAGGGAAGGGAGGGGGTGAGCAGAGCAGCAGGTCTTTGTTGTAAATTTCAGCCTCTCCTCTAGATGTCACTATAAACTACTTACTTCCCCTTTAAAGCATGTTAATAAGCGTTAACGCATGACACGTTTCCATGATGACTGACCAGAAAAAGATGCGCGTGACGCCATGTTCAACTGAGTCCAGGCACAGTTTACCAGTTAGCTCCGTTAGCTGCATCCGCTCCTTTTAGCGCCGTTAGCGCGCCTACAGTGGAACTGGAGCGGTCTGTTTATTAAACGAAAAGAGCAGCGCTACAAATAACCAGCGTACCTGTGTACTGCGTATGTGTGCCTCTGATTTTAAAGTTTAGCGTTACTTTAAAGACTCGTTTTAACGATCTGGAATCACGTAAACATGACGTCACGCGTGTCTTTTTCCGGTCACTCGTCATGGAAACGCGTCATCATGCGTTAACATTCTCGTCTTATCAGTGCGAGGCGTGCTGTCATAAGACACCTTCAACCAAGCATCAGATTTCACTACCAGACTCACACATTCATACAGCCGGTAATCAAACTCACAACCTTCCAGTTGAAAGAGAACTCGCTCTACCCCTGACCACTGTGTCTCATTGTCATTAACTATCCTAAAAAACATATTTTGTATAATATTCTCTATATTTTGTTCATTTTTTTTTTAAAGAAACAATGTTTTTTAATTATTTAAAGCTATGTTTTAATTCACTACATGACCATGTATTTCTTTTAACCCCCTTTACCTCACATTAAGACCTGAATTCCCTTTCAAAAATCATTTAACACATTATTTATGAATTGTGTATTTCAACTCTGCATTGTTTTTCTTTCAGTTCCTTTGTGTTTCAGTTTCCTTTGTTTAAAACATGTCTCTGTGCAGCACCTGAATGTTAAGTGCTTTATACATAAAAAAAAAAACTACTCTGCTTTAAAAGAGTGTGTTACATCTTTGTCACAAATATTTATAAGGGAATTCTTGTATAAAAAGGACATTTATTCATTCCATTTGCAAACAGCAGCAGGGAAGCTGTTCACATTTCCTCATGTGAAATCATTTGCTCCGTTTATATTCACTGCTTCAATGTATGTAGATGAGCTTTTCCTTCCTGTCTCCTCCTCCTCCTCCTCGGCTCTCTTCAAGTTTGTAGATGTTAGTCGGCAGCAGCCTGGAGCCACACAGCCTCCGCACACTGAAGTCTAGACTACGGCGGTGCTTTGCTGTCTGTTTCCTGACTGTTCCATCGTGCGCCGCCTGCCACTGTTGCGGTGACAATGGACTCATCCACATGAAGAGCTGTTCAAAAAGATTGCAGCAAAACAGTTGGCACATGAGAAAGCCCAGAGACCGGTGTTTCCCCCCCAAAGTCTGTAAAACACGAGCACGGCGCGATTTTGCTAAACTAGCAGTCTATCACAGTCCTCGGTAAGCCGCCGTCCTTTACTTTGCTGGAAGGCAAAAGCAGAAAAGAAAAGAAAAGAAAAGCCCTTGAAAAACAACAATAAAGGAGCTGGCAGACTGAGTTGTATGTCTCTTCTTGCTCCAAGCTTTGCTGGGAAATTTGTCTCTAAACTGAAAATCACGCAGCCCACCAGCGACTGACTGAGGCTCTATTGAAGCGGAAAACACGTAGTAAAATCTCACATAAAACTGCTATAAGTGAATAGTTTATAGTGAGAATTAGAAATTTCAAAATGGGACCATGCCATGTTTAATAAATTCTCTGATTCTTTTTTTTTTTTTAAAGCAGACCTAGACCGGAAGTTCCAATTAACGCTGTTTTTTAGTGTGTATCTGCATCCTTGCCTTGTTTAAGAAGCCCTGAAGGTTCTAAACAAACAGTTCAGCCATTGCTGAGAACGCTGTGTTTTATTGTAATCTCGGGCTCAGCGAGATCTCTGAAAAAACCCGGTCCGGTTACAGCAGATCGTCCTGCTCCGGGCACTAGTCCGGGCACATCAATTTGCGTGCATTGAACCACAGAAGAAGAATAACGTCCGTTGTGGAGGTGTTTCACGAGCGACAGTGTCTTCTGACTCTGGGTCTGACTCCGGGTCAAAGTCATAAAAGGGACTGCGGCGGGGAGTCGTGAAGAAGCTATTTTTAAACACTGTTAAAAGAATGTTTTGATGATGAGGAGCAGTGCATCCACCGTTCCAGAGGGGGGAGCTGCACTTCTGAGAGCGGATGTGCTGAATAGTATTGGCCAATCACAAGACTCTGTCTTCTGGGTGTGAGAGTTCAGTCTGAAATCTCGCGACTCAGGAACAGCGTCAGAAAAGAGGATTTCAATCGGCTCGTTTCCAGCAACTAGGAGGTTTTTGACCATAAAAACAAGTTAATGTATGTAAGTAGACCTCCATAACTAACATATATGTGCAATAGGACCACTCTAGGTCCGCTTTAAAGGGGAAATAAGTAGTTTATAGTGCCATTTAGAGGAGAGGCTGAAATTTACAACAAAGACCTGCTGCTCTGCTCACCCCCTCCCTTCCCTGAGCGCTACGGTATCCGCAGCTGGTCAAATGTCGTCCTCGTTGTCTTTCTATGTGTCAGCAGATGAGGTTCGTGAAGTGAGGGAGAGGGCGAGCTACCGCGGCCGTAGCATACGAAGCGGAGAGAGTGGAGGCGGGACTTCCGCTACAAGTAAAGAGACGCTTGTTTTGTTCTCTCGCGTTTGTCCTTACAGGCTCCGGTAGAAACATGGTGTCTCGCTGCTAACAGTGGCTATGCAACCACGGTCCGCGGTCATGTTATTTTGAAAATGAAACAAAAACTATTATACAGCGACTAGACAATGCAGGAGCACATAATATGTATAAAAAAGTGGATTTGGGGTTATATAAACCCATAAATACTACACATTGTACCTTTAAAGCCTTGTCTAATACAGAAAACAGATTGTGTACTTTTTTTTCTTCTCCAGCTGCAAATAGCTGCAGAAAGGAATTCAACATTTTCCTCTCGTCAGATCATTTGGCTCTTTTCCATTTGCCACTTCAAATACAGATGCAGACGAGACTTTCCTCTCATGTCTCACTCCCCCCCCCCCCCCCCCACTTCCTCTTTTACTCTTGTGAAGTTTGCTCTATTTGATCACTTTAAGAAGAGTCGATCGTCATGCCGACTCGCGAAAATACTGACAGTGAAGCGACTTGTTCTCTCCGTGCAGTGACTGACACAACAAGTCGGAAGTTAGAATGATCAAAAAAGCACTTTCTACAACCGTCATACATCACAACACAGCTACAGTAGCTGGGGGTTGGCACTTCACTGCGTGTTCAGTCTAACGGCGACAATTTACCCTGTGCTTTGTATCAAGTGGAGCAGTTACTCAACTATCTGTAGGGAATACAATGTGTTTTTTTGTGCAAAATGTCCATTTTAAACCATTTATTTATTGAAAAATATGGATGAATCCATCGATTCTCCTTTATAGACAATACTGGAAACACATTTCTCAGATTTCTCAAAAAAACACTGTGCTGAGCTGTGTGTTTATTAGGTTGTGTTGGAAGATAATGATGACAACTACGGATTTTCTGTTAAAAACTGTTTCATTTAATTTCATAGATTTGTCAAATAAAAAAAGAATTGCTGATTAATTTAGCAATAAATTAATAACTGATCATTGCAGCCCTAACAATTAGAGCAAAACATTTAAGGCCAAATGAATGAATGGACATTTTTTGAGATTGAAGGAGCAATCAAGAACTACAGGAAGTAACAAGGACTTCATTAAATGAATTAATACCATTATAACACAGTTCAGTGTGTATTTTCACAGACACAGTGGATCTGTGTGTGTTATTGGACATGATGTCATTGTAAGATTTTGACATCACTACCTCCCGATTCTATGCTAATTTTGAGATATTATCATATTGCAACCGTATGTCCTTTTAGCCACGACAATCCTGTCATGAAAATCTAACACACACACACACACATATATATATATATATATTTATACATTTGTTCATCCATAAACAAGATCAGGCAAAGCCTCATGGGAGTTGGAAAAATGTTCGTGATGCGTCAGTGTCCCAGAGTGAGTCTTTTAAAAAAGATAAAAGCTAGCAGACAGCTTGTTAGTTTGCCTGGGTGCATTAAGCTGGCTGTAATTAAATATCATTACTTGGCAACACACCAGTCATTGAAGGTTTGTCCCTTGCTTGCTCATCATAGTTATCTGTCTGTGTGTGTGTGTGTGTGTGTAAAGCAGCATGTCGACCGTCTCTGTCTGAAGACTGAACTGAAAACAGAGGCAAGATCAAGCAACGAAAGGAAGGAGGAGAACTGCATATTGAGGAAGAAGATAACAATCAACACCTTGAGAAAGCAAGCGATTAAAGGAATACTTTGCATATGGCTTTGTATTGCTAGAATAGCTAGTATTATTATATCTATTTTTTTAAATTGTGCTTCCCTCCCTCAGTTTTCCCCTGTTTGCCACAGATGATGTCAACATTTTGCATGAATAACTGTGAATAAAGAAAAAAGAAAGTTGTTTTTTAACTCACTTTTTAGTGGTGTATCAGCCCATGGCCAAGTGTAAAGGAAATTGGGCTACATCACATGGCACTTAGCAGACGCATTTTTCCAACTAGTTAGCATGACGTCTCTGCACACACGAGTGGTAATAACCAGAGGAACTAGAACTCGACTAAAGCACGACTTCACAAGATACTCCACGCTCCTCATCTGCAACGAGATGATGATCATCTGACATTTTGTCTGAAAATAACATTACGACTTTATTCACGTTATATTGTGACTTTATTCTCGTAATATTACGACTTTATTCTAATACTATTGTGACTTTATTTGTGTAATATTGCAAATGCATTCTCATAATATTACAACTATTAAAAAATATGAATATTGCAATGTTACAACTTCATTCTGAAAAGCTTGATCTCGTACTCTGTACTGTATATATCTAGTTATCATTAAATGAAACTGATTCGAGTGCCAGTTTAAATAAAAGGTATAACTGCACTGCTGTTGTTCTATGTCAGCTGAGATAGGCACAGCACCCCCACGACGCAAGCCTCTTGTGGAGGATAAAGCAGTAGATGATGGATGGATGGATAACTGCACTACACAATCACTGTGTGAAATGCAAACTCTCACTGTTTCAGGGAATTACAGTATTTTGTAATTTAGTATTTTTTGAACTATGTTTTTTTTCCTCTTCTTTCATTTAACAAACAATTAAATGAAAAAAAAAATGAACAAACCCCAAATATATTTGTTGAAAGGCTGAATATATCAGAATTGGTGGACTATTATTTATATAATCAAGCCATTTCGTGAAAATATTTATTAGCAGTAGTAATTGGCAGCGCTCAGGAGTGAGCAGTCAAACCATGTTTTCATTATCTTAAAAAAAAAAAAACAAGCGTATTCTGTGATTTCTGAAACAAACAATTAAGGATGAAGGAAAACACAAAAACAAGTCATTAATAAATGGAAAAATAAATAATTAAAATGGCTTGTGCAGGTCGTAAAAATTGGAGATTCTTGTTTTGGCTAAAACTGTTATTTCAAGCGTAAAAAAACTATGGGTTCAAAATAAGACAAATACAAAGGTGACAAAAAACATCCTAAGAGTTCATCCACTGACACGGTAAGTGAAGCCTGGATAATAACCACCATTTCAAAAGAAAAATGAGGGCATTTCCTTGACATTTATAGGACACCCTCTTTGACTCACCCACAAGGAGAACTACAGTCAACACCCTTGTAAATAATTGGACATGGCAGTGATCTTTGCACAAAAGTGCACAGAGTGGACACTTTTATCAAGACATCCTGTCGGCTTATTTCATCCACAATTCATGAGCAGATGTGATTGAGTCGTATTAAAATCAAGTTAACATGAGAAGATGAGCAGGCGCGCCGTGGCGGTTTGTTGCTTAAAACCAAAAAAGAAGAGCGACATGGAAAGAGCCGAGCTGGATGTCCCTCAAGTCTTCTGCCCCTCAGTGTGAACCCCAGCCCACTGCGAGCTGCAGCCAAGCGTGACATTGCGTTAACACGCCTTGGTGAGTCGAACAATGCCTCAAAAGTGAGCCTGCTTCCCTGCCACAAGTACTGCTTCCCTGCATACACACACACACACACACACACACACACACACACACACACACACACACACACACACACACACACACACACACACACACACACACACACACACACACACACACACACACACACACACACACACACACACACACACACACACACACACACACACACACACACACACACACACACACTACCGACTCCCACTGCAAAGGATGAGGCTGCTGACTGAGAATCAAAATGAAATAAACAAAGCTTATGGGTTTTTTGGGTGCACACCATTCACCTTTTCAGTGTACTATGTAGCAAGTGTTGTTAATGTCGCTGAAGTGATTTGGGGTCAATTCCAATTCCTATCTTAACCCTCGAGCTCAAGCCTTAATCTTAACTGGCCCTCAAAACCAAGTGTTGAGGGTTATTTTGTCACTTAGAAATGGGACACCCCTTAAAGGTACAATATGTAGTATTTATGGGTTTACATAACCCAAAATCCACTTTTTTATACATATTATGTGCTCCTGCATTGTCTAGTCGCTGTATAATAGTTTTTGTTTCATTTTCGTAGTGTTTCAAAAAGTCATGTTAAATAACATGACCGCGGACCGCGGTTGCATAGCCACTGTTAGCAGCGAGACGCCATGTTTCTACCGGAGCCTGTAAGGACAAACGCGAGAGAACAAAACAAGCGTCTCTTTACTTGTAGCGGAAGTCCCGCCTCCTCTCTCTCCGCTTCGTCTGCTACGGCCGCGGTAGCTCGCCCTCTCCCTCACCTCATCTGCTGACACGGAGAAAGACGACGAGGACGACATTTGACCAGCTGAGGATACCGTAGCGCTCAGGGAAGGGAGGGGGTGAGCAGAGCAGCAGGTCTTTGTTTCAGCCTCTCCTCTAGATGGCACTATAAACTACTTATTTCCCTTTTAAATGCAGATACGTCTTCAGACTGTAGGGGGCAGAAAAACAGGAAAGCTGCGTCCAGTCTGTCAACTCCAAAAAAGAAGAAGAAGAAGAACACATTTACGTCAGGATTATTTATTACGATCCGTTTGTCAGTCAAGTTATTAGGTTGTCAGTTAGTTATAAGATGATACTCTTACAAATACCACAACCACGGACATATTCAGCTGACAGTTACCACACACCACGGCTTATTGAAAAGTAAACCATTGGCAAACCATCGCTTGTCCACACCGGCCGGCTATTGACAAAAGATCGTAAAATAAAAATAAATTCTACGCAACAATGACGTCAGTAATCCATAATATGGGCCTAAACTAAGATACGTACTTGTTTCGCTGCTTTCGCCAACATCTTTTTATGTGAAAACATGCAATGCATTCTGGGTAGCCCTTGCTCCCAAGGGTGGTCTCGGAAAATCTCAATATTGAGGGCGATACAGCCCTTAAACTTGGCCCTTAACTTAATTTTTTCTGAGAATCGGGACAGCACTTGCACTAGAGGGAGCGCGCATTTGTGAGATTGAGGGTTAAGCCAGGAATTGGAATTCACCCTTGATGTCTGCCACTGTTGACTGCTGATACAAAAACCAAAAAAACAACAGAGCAACAGGGAGAACAATTGAGCTAAACACGTACAATGTGATGTGATAGGCTAGCACTTGTTGGAACGTCTCTACGACATGGTTTTATTGGCCACTTGGAAAGTTCAACATTTCTCAACCTCTGCCACACACAGTGCGAGCAAACCCGAAGCAACTAAACCCAGTCCAGCGTTGCTTGATTTAAAGGGAATGAGAAGCGCTGCTGAATGTGTGAGTCAGCCGTTTGCGCTCTGCCTTACACCTGCAAAGGACAGGGGGGTTGATGTGTGCACAATCTCCAATTGCAGACTACTTGTTTTGTAAATTACTCATTTCAAGCTTTTTTTTTTACTTTTACTTGACTGCAAGTTTTTAAAATGCACTCATATACATAAGATTACCTTCAGACCACAGTCAACAAAACTATGAATATGCAAATGTAACATAGTGGGGGGGGGGGGGGGGGAACCTAATTGCTCACAATATACACAGTCAATATACCCAGTCTGCCTGTATAACACAGAGGAAATACAGCAGGCAGATGGTTGTAGCAAACCGTGCTCTTACTCCTGCTTTATTCTCATTATAGCTACATGCAGGGTAATGGACTGCGAAAGTTTCCTCATACAGGGACGGCATCACTGCCTGCCGCCTCTCTCTCTCTCTCTCTCTCTCTCTCTCTCTCTCACACACGCAAGCATACAGCAGACACAAACACTGCATGACAACCTGACAGACACACATCACTGAATCGAAGCAAACACAAACACAGACATCCATACAGTCCATTTTTAATAAGCAGCGGCTCGTTCACTGATACACGTGTACAACCAGCATACTCTGCTGCCTCCACCATGAATTAAACATATCTTGGTTTCAGGCTCTGCTACCTGTTGTTTTTGTGTGGTTACTTCTGGTAAATATCCCCAGCAGTCTTAGACTAATGCATATGTATTTTTCCCCTCAGTGGCTCCACACTAACTAAGGCTTTCTATCACAGCGCTCTCAAGTGGTGTACACCTGTCACACAGGCAGTGGAAAATATTGATCCCTCAGACGCCTCCAGACGTGAAGTTGAAACCGATCTCGCAAATGTATGCACAGACAGATGGACGGACAACAGCACACATTTTCTGTTTGCTTCCAATCAGTCAGTCACGTGGATTAATGAACCACTGGACCACAGAGAAGTTAATGTGACAACAACAAAAAATAACTGACAGACTCCTGTGTGTTGTAGTGACTCGGTGGGATCAGAGAGAACAGATGTAATCCATATGTACTGTAATGCATGAGACATTTTTTCAGTCCACAAACTTCTGAGGAATTATTTCCCCACATCAAAACAGATTGTGCTCGACAGCAAATGCATTTTACAGAAAAGCAGAGCCAAAAACGAAGAAAAAAAAAAGGGATAAGAACATTAACACTGTAACTGCACACTGTTATGATAGGGCCCTCCCACGACTAGTTCCCTGACCAAACTTGTGAATCCAACAACAACTTTTCGGCTTTGATGTGTGTAACTCATTTACGTAGGTTGCAAATGGCCAAAATGGATGCAAAAATTCAAAAAGGCCGACTTCCTGTTGAGTTGAGGCCATGGTTACGGTCGACTTTTTTGTTCACCTTGGTCTACATCATCTTCTCACCAAATTTTGGGTAATTCGGTGAAAACAATTTTGTGCTTTGTCTATGTTTTCGACTTAGGGGGCGCTATAGAGCCCTTGAGCAATGCACGGGTTTGGGACCTACGCCAATATCGCATTTTCACCATGCCAAGTTCCTCCATGAGTTTTTATGCATGTTAACCCCCTGAAAAATGACTGCAAAGCCACAGATATAATAATAATCTGAAGGACAACAATAGGTTCCGGCACAGAACGGCAACAACATTCGTGGCCCGGGCCTGAATAAATAGAATGCTGGGGTTTTTCCGTTGATGATGCCATAATCAGCTAGTAACAGTACAAAACTAAAGTCTCAGGGCACCACCAGCTTTGTTGTTATTACGACCGTCATATTCTGGGGTCATTGATATTTTGATTGGAATGATGTCACTGAAAGTTGGTTATATATTAGCCAATTGTTAATGAGTTCAATTCATACAAAATGTCGGGGTATGTCGATACCAATACCAGTATTGATTCTGCCCTCGTGTACTCGTATTCGTATTCATAAAACTGCTCCAATACTGGTGCGGCAATAAGCGTATGTGTCACAGTGTCAGCAGTTTGGATCACTTTAAGAACTTTAAGATCAGCCGTGATGACAAACGTAGAGCAGACTGTAACCTGTGCTTTGCTGGACTGTCAAGAAGAAGAGGAGAAAAGTAGCTCCTTCAAGCCGAGTCATTTGATAAAAAAAAAACATCTAAAGAACCAACACCACGCAGAGCGAATTTATGTATTATTAATTTCAATGTAATTGAAGTCTATCTGCTCCGCTCTGCATACGCTCAACTAAAAAAATGGTGTTCCATTACAAACGAGGCTATCTCCTAACTTGTTTAACATATCTTGATGTAAGTACCTGGAAATAAAATCCCCAATATGCATGTAATGCTTAAGCATGTGTTGAATAAACCTGGTGTAGTAGACCTTTTTCAAAACAGATATCCGTTGATATAAATAGTACAAACACAGGTTTTACAAATAACATAATTTATGGTTCATGCTTTTGCTCAAGTGTAACAGAAGGTCACACTTAATACTTGACACTTTAACCTGTGGAAGCTGTTGTTTTCTGAAAAAACTGAATATGTTTCCCATATTTGTTGGATGTGTTCCAATAAAACGACCAAGAAAAAATAGCTAAAACAACTAAATCTATTGGTGTCTTAAGAATTTTGCAGCGCGTTCCGTATTCCACATGGCAGAAATGAGAATGACAACTGCCAGTCAGAGTCTTCTTTCACCGCTTGCAAGCAGTGCAATGCCCACTTGTTGTTGCTGTGAACACAGTTTTCCTGAGTTGCTGGGAAACAATCTCAAGTTGGAAAGGAGAGAATAGAGAATGAGTAAAAGTGGAGCTGAGAGCAATTAAACTGGCGATGAACATGAAAGTGAACTTGCATTATCCTCCCAAGCGAAGAAAAGAAAAAAACTAATATTGGAAAAGTAGTCAAATGTAATTGAATATTCATGCCCATCCCTAATGCAGATATTTTACCAAGTCTGGCACCCAGCCCTCGTCACCATGTGGTTTCTTACTGATTCATTAGAATGAATACCCGTATCAGAGTATGTGACTTAAATATTACATGTGATACACTAAAGTAACACTAGTTATTGTCTCAAAACACTGAAAGTCACATTTCCTACATATATAAAGTCAGTGAGCTAAATTTAATGATAAGATAAAAACAAAAGTTCATTAGAAAATTGCCATTACAGACAGTAACACGACACTAGGCACCCAGATGTGTCACTCTGTTGAATTAGTTGGACATGTTTTATATCTAATTGCCTATTTTAAAGTTAAGAATTAACAGCTGAAACAATGAAACACCCGCCAGTTTCTCATAGTAACTTACAGCACCGAGTAAACCAGGAGAATGCAGGGTTCACAATGTGTTGAGCTAACCAGAGCAGCTAATGAGATGCATTCAGGAAACTTCGTAAATGTCATCACTGCTGCAAATACACACAACGTAGTGTAGTAAATACATGCTTGTAGAGCTGCAACTAACGATTATTTTGGTAATCGATTAATCGGTCGATTATTTTCTCGATGAATCTATGAATATTTTAGTTCAGAAAATGTCAGAAAATGTTAAAAAACTTTGATCAATGTTCGTTAAACCTGGAAATGATGATGTTCTCGAATGTTTTGTTTTGTCCACAAACCAAAATGATTCAGTTTTTATGATTTCTTTGTCATGTGAAGCAAAGAAACAATGAAAATATTTACATTTAAGAAGCTGAAACAATCAGAAATCTTGTTTTAATCATGAAAAAAGCTTCAAACCAATTATCAATTATCAAAATAGTTGACGATTAATTTAGTAAGCGATTAATAATCGATTCATCGTTTCAGCTCTACATGCTTGGTGCCGCTGCCGCCAGTGATAATAGATGCACTATTTTATAATGGTGCATCAATGGTGAATAATGAAATACTCATGCCCAGCCCTGTAGACACTGAGCAATACCCATTGTTATAAATAGTTGGAATATTTTGCAGCAGCATTTGGCACGCATTAACACGAACACAAATAACACAAATCAAAAGATACAATCTCTTCATATTAGAGAATAATTAAAAAGCTGAACTTCCGACAGACTTATATTTATCTCCTGTTCTCACTCGGTGGTATTTCTTTCTGGCTATTGTTTCTACCACCAGCTGAGAGGTTGTGTTTAACACTCAGGCCGACTCTGACAGCTCTCAATATGCAGGGCCACTCCTGCCAAACAGACTTATGAATTCCAAACAGCCCGGAGTCATGCTCCATATTTCATTGAAGTTGAATATTTAAAAAGATCAACCCACTCAAAACCCTATAAAACCTATCGTTCTGGGGCCCTGTGTCCTAAAAATAAAATCGCATCTGCCATATTGCATTACAGACAGCCACATCAGCCTCCATCTCTTAACAATCCACCCCACCCCACCCCCATGTTCCCCCCTCTCTCTGACAAAACCCATCTGGTAACCAGCCCGTCTCCATCAACATGAGGTTTTTTTTTTTTTTTTTCTTCCTGTCTTTCTTTTTCTCAAACATCCACACTCTCCTTTCCTGCCTCCTTTATCTCATCCACTTCCCTTTCCACTCTTACTGTCTAAAACTCACTATGCCTCTCTCCTCCTGTGGCCATAACTCACCCTCATTTCTTCTTCACACCAACCACCAGGGATAAGGGTTAATTTTCCTTCTGAATGCAAAAAGGAACTTCTCACTTCAAAAAGTGAAGTAAAGAAAAAAAAAAAAAAAAAAAGAACATTAGAATTGAAGAGCAGCACAATTAGTGTAGAAAGACTGCAGTGCACCCAGCCTCTGACAGCTCTGACTCAGTCACATCAAAGTGCTCCAGAACCTCTAATTTAAAAAGTCAACATGGACCCATCAAAAGTGTAAGAAACGGACAGAGCAGAGCGAGCGTGTGTGTGTGTGTGTGTGTGTGTGTAATAATGAGCGTTACCCTCACAACACCATGAGCAGCCCCGGATGCTTCACCATACTCTAAAATAAAAGTGCCCTAATGAAGCATTAAACATACAGTTTTTCTGCATATCTGTTCTATCATAGGCAAACTTTGAAGATATTCACAGCTTTGCCACAGCCAATGAGTATTTTTCAGACCTTCCTATCTACTATCTACTTCCTATCATTGCATCTATTGACTTACTGTATTTACCCAACTAATCAGACCTCAAAATAAGAGCAAAAATAAGGATTTCTATTCACAAAATGAAATTTACAACAGGCAAATGTCATCCTTTGACTTAATTTCAGATATTATGTTTGACGAATAAACTTAACACACAAAAATCCTGTGGGCCAGAGAGTCTGCACTCATCAGTTGGCAGAAGGAAAGAAAATCAAATCAAATCACAGCATACTTGAATTATGACTAACAGAAGGTGTTGAAATGCAGAGTAATGGTGGCATTACAAATTAAATACCCTTCAGCTAAATTTGGTAGATGTCTGCCTTTTGCATTGGGTTGTCAGTGGTAAGAGGCTGTTTATACAACCATAAAAATTGAAACTGGGTAAAATTAGAGACAAATAATCTAATATTTACAGAGGGAATAAATATCACTGGAAGTCAACTGCGCGCCTGTCCACACAGGAACGGGTTTAGGTGAATACTCGTAACATCTTTTACCGGAGTGGTGTTCCGTCCACACAAGACCCAATACCTGAAAACGCCTCCCAGAGCAGGAACATCTCAAAAACACCGGCCTCGCATTTCCATGACAGTGAATACGCAACGTCAGGAGAACGATGACGTCATATTTCCACCTCTCTTGCGTTTGGAGATTGTTTGACAGACTAACCAACGACTGTCAATGTAAAAGTAACTAAAGTCAGCCTGAGAAGACGCTAGATATCACTAGAACAGGTCCTGTTTTTAGAGAGGATAAAACAGAACCTATTATTATTAACGATTACAATTAACTGGAATAAACCAAACACATCAGTGATTGTTCCACACACAGTCGGCTGCACTGAACATCCACAGCTCGTTCAGTATGTGTGTGTGTGTGTGTGTGTGTGTGTGCCCACAGAAACGGCATGATACATAAACAAACAGACATTTCCCTTTCTTTCCCCTGGCTTGGTTCATTCTGTCCCCGTTGCTGTTATTACATCTGTAAACTGTAAAACATCCTCTTCCCTGTTTTTTTCTCTGTGTAACTTGCAGTCCTGGCATATGTACGACAGCATTTTGAGTTGTTACGGGGGGGTTCTGTGTGGACGGAGATATTTCCTGAAAGGATGCCTACCGTCTTTATAGGGAACTTTTTGAAAAGGCAAAGAAAAAGATCGTTTACACGTTTTTGTGCCGTTTCCATCTGGATGTAGCATGAGTAGTATAGGAAACAGCTTCTGCAGCTGCCTCAAACTAAAACACAGATGTTATGCCTGGTTCACACTGGATATGTGGGTCACTTCTAGCTTCTGCTACCATTCACTCTCTCTTTACATGTCACTCATCTCCCCACACCACAAATATAGTTATGACTTCAAGAGCTTCTTTGGTTGGTGTGGTGCTTGATCATAAAACATGACTGGTAGGAACCGGTCCTGGAATATTTGCATATCGTGATTGGATTTGACTGATTTAGCGTACTGGTTGGCTCCTAAAATGCTGTTTCCGTGTGGATAAAATGCCAGTATGATAAAAACTTGAAGGTGATTCACATAGACTCAGATTTTTGTGTGGACAGTCCCTAAAGCAACAATGCAGTTTGGTAATGATGCTGCCCCATTCAACACTTAAATTATATTTTTTTATATCAATATATACATATGTTGAGACCACCTAAATTAAGTTAATTCAATCAAGTTGTCTCTGTGTAACTTTAGAGCTGCTATCATATCATATTATGAAATAAATAAAACATGTACATGGCTGAAACTGGAGTGCACAACAGGAAGTGCAGGGGCAGTATCGCTTCCATGAATCCTTATATTCATAATCTCTTATGTAGCGTATGGTGCGTAACTTACACGCTAAAATAAAGTAGTACCAATGCTAATTTAGCTTAGCTCACCAGTGGTAAAAAATAAGCACTTGAACTGAACTGGTGAAATCACATAATTTGGGATATTCCGTGACTTGTTAACTTTAGTTTGAATCATTCTCGGTCATTTTTTAAAGTTTACAAACTTTTTTTTCTAAATGTGCAGCATTTCAGTGGAAGCAGCCTCATGTGTGCGAGTCCATTAAGCAAAGGCAAATTTGGATTTTCTGGCTTCACTAATAAGAGAAGACAGTGGCAAGTGGTGAGTCCAAGTTGAGCCATCTAAACAGCCCATTAGAAAATGATGGGTCACGTCACAGACACTTCATGCTTTTCTGCAGTCCATTGGCTAAAGGGCTATGCGAGGTCACACACACACTACACACACACACACACACACACACTCAAACACACTAGGTACCACTTGAGTGTCATGCTGCCCAAGAGAAAATACAAAATTGGCAAAGCGTTTGGTGTGTCTTTCTTGTATTTCATCTCAGCATGCTTCACTCTATGAGTCATCGCTGAGGAGAAAGCTAAATTCACGTGGTACAAAAACAGGGCTTTGGGGTAATGTTGCTATGCTCTCCTGCAACCACTGGAGCTCCCTGACACATCAGTGCAATTAGAGTCATAGCTGTGTCCCAGTGAAGGTCAGCTAGCACCGCTCAGACTAACACGGAGACACACGGACACAGTATGAGCGTAAAAAGAGCAACGCATGCAGTCAGCGAGGAAACAAATTAAATGACAGGGTACCAAGGCTGAGTTTAGCTCAGCCTCTGTTCAGAGGACTCTCATACTGGCCTAGCAATTATAAATACACGCATCAGTGATCTCCGCGACTCTGTGAGGAACACATAAGAAAGCATTTACACAAGCTCCGCGCAGCTAATCGACACAGTGTGAGCAGCCACATGCATCTATTTCATCTCTTATGCTCTTAGATGTGACGTCTGGCCAACCTTGTTCCAATTCACTGAACATCTATAATCAATGCAGCGGACAAATGATGTGGCAAAACAGAGGTTATAGACGTCACGGCCCAGGGGGAAACATTAACCCAATCACCTGGAAAAGGTATGGATCTGCTCAAAGAAGAGCTGTATTCCCTGATTCCTCTGCAAGAGGGACACCAGTCGGCCAAGGACAGTGGTGTTGTTGAGATTGGACTATACTGATTCTAATCAATAGAGGGCTAAACACAAGAGTATGCCCTCTACAGATGAGGAAACACTTTTCAAATTACGAAACTGCATTGTGTAGACGGGTTATTAGTGAACGCCTACCAAGGGGATAACTTCCAAGCTGACTGGGACCTGTAAAAGTGAACTCCGGGTGTGTATGTCTGTTGGGTGTAGGAAATAAATGATTATTTGAAATTCCCAGTGTAAGCTCAGCACTGGTGTAGCATACATGTGTGTAATAACTGTGTGCATGTATTGATGCTTTAGCACAAAAGCATCTTTAACAGATAGAGCCTGGGGGAGTGCAGTGCTTTACTGTAAGTGTGTCATCCATCTCATTCCTTTTGAGAGCTCCCACGGGGGCCATAGCAATCCATGCTCTCCTCAGACGTACCGCTGTACGTCTCGACAGTCCACAGAGTTATCAGCGGTGTGTGGACAGTAGAATGGGCTCATATTGTAAATGGCTGGCAGAGGAACATACGTATTACCAAATAGGCTCCAACGCGATTAAAGCCCAGACTATGACAAATAGCAGCTTGAAATAAAACTGCATGCATATCCATATATAACTGCATCAGTGGTAACAATGACAAAGTACACTTACAAAAAGGCTTTGCTCATTTGGTGGTCATGTTAGCTTTGATGGACAGAAATACATTCAGAGCAGGTGTGGAGCGGGATTCATTCTCTCCTTTCTACATGGTCATGCTCAAAATCCACATTTACAGCGCTCTCATAGGTGAAAACCTTGACCACAATCAAAGTAAACAACACTCACACGCACACAAAGTGACACAGTTCACCAACTGGAATCAATGTACCAGGCTAAATGTCTAAGATACAGCTGCATCGATTCGAACTGCATAAAACCGAGGGGAAAGTTCAATCGATGCAAGCATTTCTGAATCAGAAAATGACTACCATATATTTTTTTTTAAAGCAGCTAATAATGTATTTTAGTCTGGGTGTTTCTCGCCATTGTATCTGCCATTGAATTTTTAGATAATTCTTCCCAGTCTTTAATGAAGAATATCAGATATGGCTGTCATTTGTGTGCAAAAATCAAGTTCCAACAAATTGATAATGACGCCTAATACTTTCACACAAATTCAAACAACTCCCCTGTGCGAGCACTGCTGTCACTGTTCCCCCGATACACCAAAAATGTCACAGTTTTCATTACTTTATGTACAATTTCAATAATTGCTTTATTATACAATAATAATTTACTTTATTGAGAGTGTTGCAAGTGTGCTAGTGAGTATTCATAACATACAGCACTCAGTAAAGTAGGATGAAATAACCACTTCCTGAATGTGAAAATCATCAACAGGAGGAAGCTCCAACAGCTTTATCAGTTAAAATATGATTATGTTATGTAGTCAAGGCAAACCACATACTTTAATTTCTTATTCTATTTCTTATGTTATTTGCCAGAAACACAAGTCTGTCAGCCTGACTGGTATCAAGGGTGTTTCTCTTTTTTATTGACAATATTAGCCGAGGGATGAGAACACACACTGAAGTGTGCACAGATGTACACACAACTGTATGAGCTAGCTTATAGAGCGTATTAGGTTAGATTATTATATATTTGGTTCACAACATAGCTGGGGGTACTATATGCAGAGAATGGAGAGCGCGCCCTGCTGGATTCAAAGGAGTACTTACTTAAATAGCACTTAAGAGATGCAGCCTGCATTTTGAACATTTCAAATAAAAAGTGACAGCCCTAGTATAAGGACACATGTATTTAGTTGTTTATTTATAGGGTTCAAAGTCTAAATGGTTTTAATTAAAATATAAATCATAAGCCATTCTAAGAGATGCCAACTACTACTAATACTGTTTTCCTTCAATTTTTAAATGTCACTCAATCAATCAACTATAACATAGCTACCCATGGCTGAAACTGATAAATGCAGAAAAGAGTAACATTCATTATTATTTTCAAAAATAATTAAGATGAAAATCTCAAATTTACCGTTACATGCAATAATAAGTGGATTCAGTGAAAATGCTTTTTCTTTTACCTGGGAGAGAATCAAAGAGGACCTGAAGCACTGCTAAAATAAATACAATTATGTTAAATTACTTCTTTAAATTACACTTTCATCTGAACATTTATTGAATCTCTGTCGGAACAAAAGACGTACACAGTAGTGGCTTCCATTTAGCACAGTCAGATGTGCAAAACTGTGAAATCTACATGTGTGTTTGTTTTCTTTAATCACCCAATGAAAGGAACAATGGCTCAGTGTGAGACATCAGAGTATACGGGAGCGCCTGCAGCACAATCCG
Source organism: Microchirus variegatus (assembly GCF_963457635.1). Classification (NCBI taxonomy): domain Eukaryota; kingdom Metazoa; phylum Chordata; class Actinopteri; order Pleuronectiformes; family Soleidae; genus Microchirus; species Microchirus variegatus. The sequence goes on along the minus strand of NC_139807.1, from coordinate 30,409,983 downwards.
ACTTGTAATTATCACGACACCAATCAGGAAACACACGCAAGACAAACACAGGAACAAAGACGATATCTGAGTGGGGAAACAAACAAGTAAATAACTTCAGAATAAAATAGTGATAAAAAAAACAACAACAAAAAAACACCATGACAACGCATCAACTCCCTCTGCCTGGGAACAAGCTTTGGCGGTGTTGGTTGCATTGATAAGATGGGAGATTTTAAAACATGATTTCTTGTTGCTCATTATAATTTAGCAGAGACATATAGCCTGGACAGGAAAGTTACTTAAAGGTTCAGTGTTAGGCAAGATGGCGGCACGCACGGTAGCAACGGCTCACGGCTCTTCATTTTTGGTGTTGTTTTTGTGCGTTTTTTGTTGTTGTTGGTACTTCTTTTCACATGTAAATCAGCGTTACAAGAGGCAGGAGCTTCTGGACATCGGCTTCAAGGCGAAGCTGACCATTGCAGTGGAGTCTCATTGCTCGTTTAACACACCTCACGAAATAGCGAGACCACCGGGAGCTCCCTGGATTGTTGTATCCTGAATTGTTGGGCTGCACGGCAGACAAGGCGACATGAAGCTAAGGCAGCCCGCTTCCTCTGCAGAGGATAAGCAGGCTGCACGGCAGATAAGGACAGTCCACTCCCCTGACAAAGACCATCATCACCTGGTCAACAACCTGGCACTGAACACCAAGGAGATCATCCTAGACTTCAGGTAGAACAGGGCAGAACCGTCCCCCCTCCACATCAACCGAGGCTGTGTAGAAAATGCCCACCATCAACTTCCTGGGGACCACGATCTCAGCCGACCTGTCGCGGTCTTAAAACACCTGGGCAGTAGTTAAGAAGGCCCAGCAGTGCCTGCACTTCCTGAGGATCAGCCAGAAGCTGCTGGTGAACTTCTACCGCTCCTCCATTGAGAGCGTACCTGCATATTGCATCTCTGCGTGGTTTACTCACTGCACTGAGACAAAACGGAGGAGGGTCCAGGGGGTGGTGAAGACCCACCAGAGGATTATTGGCTGCCCCCTCCCCTCCCTGAAGATATCTACACCTCCCAATGCCTCAGCAGGGCTGAGCACATCCCTTTGGATAGATCCCACCCTGCCCACCACCCCTTTGAACTGTTGCCCTCAGGCAGGCGCTACAGGTCAACCAGAACCCGGACAAACTGGCTGAGAGACAGCTTCTTTCCTCAAGCCATCATTAGATTAAACTCCCATGTGCACTAACCCCTGCCCCTGCACCACAACACACTACCTCGTGCAATAACCTCACTACAACTTTATTAATTCTGTGAATTTTCCTTGCTTGTTCGTATTACTGATTGCTTGCTTGTTGTTTCTTTTATTTAAGATTGTTTGCCTGGCAAACATAAATATATTTATGGCATTGTCACACACCTGCAGAGGAGCCTCCCCAATTTAGTTATATTCTATATATTTAGGAAGGTTTAGAGACACTTATTATACACAATTATAATACCATCCATCCATTTTTTTATTTTTAATCTCCCATATCTGTTACATTTTAGTTTTTTATTTTGTAATTTATTTACAGACGTTATTTGTCGAGTGTAATTAAAGCTAGTTTAAACTTAGATGATCTGCATTCATTTATTTTGCTATTTCAATGTTTTTTACATTTCTCTATTTTAAGTTTTTTTGTAAAAATTATTATTATTATTATTATTTATAAATCCATTGTGGTCTTTAATATTCAAAGCAGTGATCTAATTGTTTGTTCTTCCTCTTTTATGATGTTCACCCACCGACAGAGGTGGTCAATGTCATGTGCTTGGGGCAGTGAGAATGTTTTGCCTGCAAATTAATAGGGACAAATAATGAGGAGTGCAACTGTTATATCAGTATACTGAGCTGACAACGTGTTTATTACTGAAACACAAACCAAGTCTGAGAGTTTTGCCTTGGTTAAAAACAACAAATCACATAAATGAATGTGGAAAAAAAGAAGAAAAAAAGGACCCTAGCTGGTGCAATTATACAAAACTGCAGGGGAATTGGTTACCCTTCGACTTTCAGATGGAGGGAGAGAGTGCAAGTATCCCATAACAAGCGTCAGGTGTTTGTAGAAGAAATGGGTCTTGTGCGAGTATGGCCGTTTTCACACCTAACAGACCGCTAGACTCGATACGATTGGGGACTCGGTTCAATTGGGGGTTGCAACAGTCAGCCGGTCCGAGTTTGCTTTCGCACTTTAGTGAAACGAACCGAACCTTTTGAATAACGTATTCCCCTCCTCGACCTGAGGCAGTGCGGCATCAATAATTACTGAAGGAGAAAACAAGACAACAATGAACAAGAAAACTCGAAAAATCTAACTGTTGGTTAGATAACTTTCCTTCACATAAGGGCAAACACATGGAGCTGCATCAAATCCTATAGTTTAATGTGAACGTGACACATACGCTGCAACATGGGCTCAGCCCGTGAAGGGAATCCTAGACAAACTGCGAAGAAAAATAATTGTAGTGTGGCACGAAAAATGGCCGAAATAGGTAAGGTTAATAATAATTATCATCATATTCTGATTGCCTTTTGTGTAATTAATATGAAAACATGTTTAAATGAAAACACATAGGTCTCTCAAGCTGTGCTCAACGTGCGATTCCCTTCAGCTGATGGGGACGGTGTCAGATTGGCAACTTCCATCTTCAGATCTCCAAAAGAAATAGCGGGGATTTATGACAGGTGGGAATCAATCAGAGCGCACTTGTGAGCCCATGAAATTCTCTAAAACAGGAGTTTGGTTCACGCCTATGAATAAAAATTAAACAGATAATACAACAGAAGTGCTCTTGATAGTAAAATGAGCAGTAGTTGCTCCAAATTTCTGAGTCGAGAAAGAAAGATCAGGGTGTTTTCCTATGTAGGGAAAGCCCCATGACGTTGGAAATTGCAAGTTCTGACTACAAAAGAAATGCACCATTTGCTGGTGGTGGTTATTGTTAGCATGTCGAGCACCATTCTGTGTCTTTTCACTGTACATTAACTTCAAAATATAAGCTGACAATGTGTAAATCCAGTCTCCTCGCCCAGCTCAAAAAATGCAGTGGTCTGTATTTCTCCATGTTTGTCTTGCTGTTGTCTTCTTTTGTGCATCATTTTTCAATTATCAAAGCCTGGGGGCCAGAACTGTGGAGTGTGTACACAGCACCTCGGCCAGCTTTAGTCTGACTGAACAAATACGTGCAGTAGTAAGTTGAGTCCAGGACCCATCGTCTGTGTGGGTTAGTCTGAATTTAAAATTCACTTTAGTAGGTTTTTCAGTCAGACTACCATGTTGATGTGTGTGCGGAAAATTCATAACCCTTCATCAGTCTTTAGCGTTATTGAATAGTTATTTTGAAAATGATTTTAGACTGAGCTAGTACTGAGGTAGAATGAGTCTGTGAATGTGTATGAAAATGTGAATATGTAGAAAAGTGTTATATAAATACAGACCATGTATTGTGTTCATTCCTTGTCAGTAAGAACCCAATCAGATTGTGATGCAAAAGAAACAGATAATGTTGGAACTGAGAACACATTATTGCAGAGAGAGTTTGTTTCTTCCTGATTGTGATGAAATATCTTAAAAGTAATTAGACGTGTCACCTTCAGCATTGCAGGTATAGCGCCAGGTCGTATACATGTTGCCTCAAGTATCTTCAAATAAGCTTCCTTCAACTTAACTCATTACAGACTCCAGGGCCTTCTTCACTGTTCTCCAAAACCTTGACAGCAAAAAAATCCCCAACAACATCTACCTACCTTCCTGGCTAAAATTAGCCAGTGAAGCTATATTGCAAACCTACAAGAATAGTCTTCCTTCTGAGGATTTTTATCTTCAGTATCAGTCCATTCTCCTGACACCAGCAGACACCACTCATCACAGTCAAGAAATGACAAGGGATCTTGCCCCTGGTACCAGGATCCTTGCAATCAGCACCGACTCCCACACATGCAAATGCAGTAAACAGAAAGTATGATGTGCAAAAGTTTAAGTGACAGACAGAAGATGTGGAGGAGAGAAAAAAAACCCCAGAGAGAATCAGACCAGAGTATAGGTAAAATGTGGGCCCTAAAACCTGGTTCATAACAACATCCCCGTCTGCAGTTACAGTAGTCACTTCAGCGATGCTTGGCTGTAGCTCTGGGCATGCACAAAACAGATTTTCTTTGCACTGATTTCATATCTGCCAAACCACTTGGCGAGAAGGCCAAGCTTACATTGTTACTGGAATTGCTTGAGTCTGGACATAATCAGACATCTCTAAACTGAGAGAGAAGATAACAGGAGAAAAAGCAGCTCACATAGCTGGTTAAAAACCCAGTGTATTATCTTGGTGTGTAGTGTACACACATTAAGTACTAGTCTGCAAAAAAAAAAATCTTGATCAGCTTCTGTAGATGGATGAGGATGGAACGGAGAGAAATCTCCATCAGCCTTCTAATGACGCCAAATGTAACTGAATGGCAAAGTGGTTGAAAAGAAAGTCTTAATTTTCAGAGTTGCACATTTTTTTGCTGCCAAGAAGCAAATTAACTATAGAGGGGGAAAAAAAATTCAGGCTACACAATGTTTTTTTTGTTTTTTTTTCAAGCACACTGTCTTTAAAAGCTTGCCAGAAAGGCTGAGTATAGTGGAAGGTGCGGGATTAATTACTGTTTTAATGTAGTAACTTGTTAATACAATTAAGACATTGTGCATCGGGCCACAGAATGTTTCAATTAAGGGACACATTTTGGGAGGTGGCTAATGATCTGAGGAAGATAGTTTGGCAAAAAGTTAAAGCCTGACTCATATATGGTACGATTTCTAACGCATACATGGAGTACGTGTGCGTGTACTAGGCACAAAACACACTATATACAAACAAATATGACAATTATATATAATTGTTGGGAATGTTCCTTTTTTTCTATACATACATGCACTGTAATTGGTACATTGGTACATGTACTGTAAACATGTCTAGAGTCTTGTACATTTTTGCCTCTCAGTGGAAATGAGATCCACTCACACGTGGTGACAGGAGATGCACCGAGGACGCATTTTACTGTCAGGTGTGAACAGTTGTACTTAGCACTGTGCACTTGTTGCAGATCTTTTGGGACAGATGTTTACACCAAAACCTCCGCTTCAGATCGAGGCCTGGTTTAAGTCAAATAAAATAAACCTACATACATAGAAAAATGCAGGGAATTTGAAGCAAAAATGGTGGTGAAAAGGTAAAAAAAAGTACATGCAAATGACCGCATTGACAACAGATTCAGCTGAAAATTAACATGCATGACATTTAGAAATGTCATGGAAAATGGCAGAAGCTGCAGTTGAGAGAATAATGGACTGATGATGAGGAACCTACAGCATTCTTTACTGTAGTGCAAGAAGCAAGTGTTACTCCGACGACAGATGAAAACAGGAAGAAAATGCTTTAAAAGCTACAGAAACAACTGAATCTGGGCACTAATTATTCCAGTGGGGTGACTATACTGTGCTCTATTTACATCGGCACTTGGAAGTCGAAGCTGGAGTGATGTCACCCTGGGCTCACCATGTTCCAGCAGAGATGTCGGAAATGCAAAATTATCTCAGGCTAGCCATTATTGGCAATGCCAGTCAATAACAATGCTCTACATTGGACGTGGGCATGAATCACCCTCCCTGACTGGCCCATGTGAGGTTCATTACAAATTAGAATATAAACACAAATAGCAGGGTTTTAGACTGTGACGTGAACCTAACATTTTCTGAGTTTGCCATTATTGATCTATGCATGGTGACAGAATCTAACACACAGAGCATAAGAAGGCAAGAGGTGTCCGTCCATATGTTTACCTGCCGTGTGGAGTTAAATGGGTCATTGACACTGAAATGAAGTGAGTCAACCTACAACCTAATGAAGTGTTATTGATGGAAAAAGAAGCAGTTTTTGTACAGTGGAGGTCATCTCAAAATCCTTATTTGGGGATGTATGGTTTCTTCGAGTTTGAAAATCGAGTTAGGGCAGTCCAAAAGAAACACACCATTAGCTGTAGGCTTAAGCCCAATTTATACTCCTGCTAACGCTGCATGCTAACCCGGCTCACAGTGCGCACCGACCAGAGAGACGGAGCTGATCACCGCCAACAACGTCGCTGCCAAACTATAAATATCTCATATCTTAATACACAAACCACATGTTTAGACTCTAAATGGCCACTTTCTCGCCTCAGATTATCTTAAAACTGCGTTCCGTGACACAGAAAAGTAAGAAACGGCCACTGTTTCAACAACAACAGTCTTTCTCTCTCAGACGCCATTGCTCACTGTAGCCAAAAGCACAACAACCTTGCGCATCGACCCCTACTGGTCGGGCGGGAAATTGCAGCGCATATCAGTCACCATGATGCAGAAGTATAAAGGGTCGAGTGGTCTCCGTGGTTATGCAGTTGGATAACGCATTACGCAGTCGGAGAAGTATAATGTGGCCTTTATTGTTAGCATGTATAGCACCATTCTGTGTCTTTCTACTGCGCATTAACTTCAAAATAGTCCGTTCTATACGCCAACAAAGCATAAATTCTCCTTGCCAGCTCAAAAATGCACCAGTGTGTATTTCTCCATGTTTGTCTTGCTGTTTTCTTATGGGTAACGACTTCAATTATCAAAGCCCGGGATCGTGTACTAAGTGTAAAAAGTGACTTGGACATTAAATGTTCTGCCACTTTCTGTTTATCCACTTGCTTTAAAGCAGCAGATAGAAACACATTAATGAGCATTTGTTTCTATCTATCCATCCAACTATCTAAACTGAACCAACTTCATTCACCAAGGTCTCACTTATATACTCAGCTCAGGTATACACATACATACAGGCAACACAACACAGAGCTTTACAGACAGATACACCTTGAGCAGAACCGGTGCAATCAGCACAAACTCCTACTGCAAAGGTAGTGCTCGATGGTGACTACAAAAGCTTTATTGCCACAGGTGGGTCGAATGAGAGCGATGACCTTTGAAGATCATATAGTTTCCACTCCGCGTGTACACAGACACTGCTGTGAATGAAACACAGAGAAAAACAAAGCCAAAGAAAACTTCTTTAGAGTCACTGTAAGAAAAACAACAACAAAAAACAAGCAAACAAACCTTTTTTCCTCCATCACAAACAATGGAAGATGAGGAGGGAATGTGGCCAAGACTAATGCAAACTGAACGTAAATGCAAAGATGTGTTGATTCTCCATGAGTTCACACACACACACACACACACACACACACACACACACACACACACACACACACACACACACACACACACACACACACACACACACACACACACACACACACACACACACACACACACACACACACACACACACACACACACACACACACACACACACACACACGTACCTTCTACTGCACTAATCATTGTCTTTTCTGCTCACCATAGCAACAGGAACATACCTACTGTCGAGTACACGACAATAGCTTACTACTAATCCATCTTACACAACTACCTGGATACTATAGTAATCAGATAAGTGGTTGAAAATAGCAGTACATGTGTAGTATGAGTTCAAAAGAAAAGGCACAGAGGCAGAAAAAATACACAGGCACATGCGTCATACTAATGTCTCCTCCTCTGTGGCTCTGCTTTTCAAAATGCTGGTGGCATTTTATACAGGGAGGACTGTGACGAATCCTGACAACATGTCCCTTGTTGCTCCTCCTTCCCCCCCCTCCCTTCCCTCCTCACTCCTCTCTGTCATACAGAAAGCTTTTTTTCCGTGGCAAACGGACAAAACACCTCTGTGGCAGGAGCCTTGGCATTTGTGTGCACTGGGAACAAGGAGCAGAACATTAATTCCTCATCCTCTGCCTCGTGGACCTCAAATGGGTGGATGGGAAGTACAAATGTGGTTTAAAGGCTCTATAATTGATTGGTAGATAACAAAATTGTGATCTGATTTTTTTTTTTATTTTCAAATCACGGGAGCCATGATTTCGATCATCGCCTAATTTATCTGCAGAGCGTTACGGTGTGATTTCTGTCTAGTTTAATCAGTCATACTGCTTAAAAGGTCCAGTGTGTAAATTTTAGAGTCTTTATGGGCAGATGTTGAATATACTACCTATAATTATGTTTGTGTGTAATTGCTTTAAAATAAAAGTTGGTTTGGTAATTTAGACAAGGGCCGTTTTTAGGGAGACCACTAATCTGCAATCTCACCTTAAGATGTCACTAATTCTTTTATAGTTGACCTTTAAATTGTGATAGTGGAGAGTGTGTCTATGAGGTATGAACATGTATAGTGAGGAATGCATGTACAGTAAAAGAGAAAGCAGGAAAATACAAGGAAAAAAAATAGATAACAGTTTGCATAGATGATGGAGAGGGGAAAAAAATAAGTAAAAACCAGAAGAGGCACAGAAAAGGAGAGTGGGATTTATTTTCACCTGTCAGCAGCACTTAAGGCCATAAACGCATACAAAGCCTCTGCCTCCAGGGCATTGGGACAATATTGGTTTGTGAGAGTGTGTGTTTGTGTGTGATGGATGATTCTTCACATTTATGTAGTTTGTCATTGGGTTGTTGACATAACAGGAGCCGGGCTGAATCTAATTCTCATTGGGAAATCACAAACTCATGGAAACCAGTATACTGCCTGTCACTGTGAAACTGGTGCAGCAGTAATAGGTTTTGGGTGGAAGTGTGAGCAAAGCTCCCCATGACAGCACAAGATACTAACAATTCTGTGTCACAGCCCTGATTTTTTTTTAGCTGCTCTTTGAACAACCCATTATCTATGAAACGTATTCTCCTGCGGGCCACATCTGGTACACAACACAATCGTTTTCAGTCCAAAAGATGATATGGTATGTTTTTCACTTATTAGTGACACACATCAAGTTACCTTGACTGCAAAGGAAATAAAGACTTGAAAGACTTTGAAAACACAGAGCCAGATAGAACCAGAGGGGAGTTACCTTGGGGCCAAGCTTCTAAATGGTATTTTGCATCCTCTCTTTTAGCTTTATATATCTACAGCAAATTATGATACATGTGACTACAACCCTGTACTGTATGTGCAGTACAGCAGGGAAAATCAAATAAGATTACTGCATAATATTTACCACTCTTCTACAATTATGTTCTTTTGTGACTGATCCGATTGAACTGTGAAACAGGCCAATGTTGATATTTAGCCCTTCCGAGGCTATTCCATGGGGAAATCTATTTATTTGAACTTGACTAAAAAAGAAGTATCCATTGTGCAATGTCAAAGTGCATGAGGGAAAATTGATAATTTCCTGAATTTCAAAAATTCATTAAAATTTTCCCTTAAGAGGTTTGCAAATATTTTCAACAGATCCTTGTTCAGGGCGATGCCGACTATTATGATGGGCAATTTTAAGTCATTCCAAGATACTTTTTTTTTTTTGACTAAAGTCAGCTCACTGTCAAAGTGGATCAGGGCAAATGGATCATTTCCTGAATTTCAAAAATTCATTAAAATAATTCCTTAAGAGGTTTGCAAATATTTTTAAATGGATCCTTGTTCAGGGCGATGCCGACTATTATGATGGTAAATTTTAAATAATTCCAAGGTACATTTTGTTTTTTGAAGAAAGTCAGGATTAAAAGCTTTGATTGAGAAAAAAATGAAATGTGAATATACTGTGAATTGCTTGTTTTGAGTGACCATCAACCCGAAGCTTAAAGATATTTCCAATATATAATGACATAAAAATGAAGCAGCGGATTCTTATACTTGTGAACCAGAGAAAATTTGGCCTTCAACATTAGGCACTATATTCTCATAAAAACTGTGATTCTTTTATGGCCGTCATGCTGCTGATTTAATGTGGGTTAAATAATGCAGCATATCTAATGTAATGTATGTTCTGTAGAGCCACTGATAACTTCCGCTGTTCCAGTGAGCCTGTGTGTGGGCAGCTGCCTGTATGTCCAAATGATTAACTGAGTGACTGAAACAGAGAGAAAGACGGTGTGAAAGGGAGAGGAGGGAGGAAGGAGGAAAGAGGAAGGAAAAAACAACAACAAAAAAGAAGTGAGTGAGCAATGCCTCAGACGCATGCATATACGTAGCACGCCAGTTTGGCTCTGGTGGACAGTGACCTTGTTTGCATGATTAGTAGAAGCACTGGGGCGTGATTGGCCCCGTTACGTTATTTTGCTGTTCTATCTTTTCCCTCTTCCTTCCTGTCACCTCTTATTTATTAGTCTTACTCTCCTTCAGTCGCCTCTTTGTTACTGGGATAATGCTATTTTTCAAAATGTTTCTTTGTTTTGTTTTTTGCTTCTCACTTTAGGGGTCGCCCGTGATTCCTCGATCTTGTCCTATTCCTCTTCTGTTACACCAACTGTTCTCATGTCCTCAATCGAATATTTAAAGCTCACATAGAGTGGTCCTGTTGCACATATATGTTAGTTATGGAGGTCTGCTTACATACATTAACTTGTTTTTATGGTCAAAATCTTCCCATCTGTAAACAAGCTCAAATCCTCTTTTCTGACGGTGTTTCCCAGCCGTGAGATTTGAGACTCAACTCTCTCACCCAGAAGACAGAGTCTTGTGATTCTACTAAGCACAGCTCCCCCCTCTGGAACGGTGGATGCACTGCTCCTCATTATCAAAACATTGTTTTAACAATGTTTAAAAATAGCTTCTTCACGACTCCCCGCCGCAGTCCCTTTTATGACCTTGACCCGGAGTCAGACCCAGAGTCAGAAGACACTGTCGCTCGTGAAACACCTCCACAACGGACGTTATTCTTCTTCTGCGGCTCGCTGAGCCTGAGATTACAATAAAACACAGCGTTCTCAGCAGTGGCTGAACTGTTTGTTTAGAACCTTCAGGGCTTCTTAAACAAGGTAATGACGCAGATACACACTAAAAACAGCGTTAATTGGAACTTCCGGTCTCAATCAGCTTTAATTCTTCATAAAAATCTAAGTATAACAGATATAGTACAAAGTTATGTCCTGCATTAGACGCCATGTCGCTCACCGCGTCTAATAATGTTTTACATTTGGAATGCAATCACAGTTTTAAATGTTAAAAGTTGCTGTTGTAAATCCCCTCTAAATTGAGAATGAAATTAAATGAACTGTCAAAAAAAACTGCCCGTTGTCAAAATACCAATTGATTTTGAGGAAAAAATTTAATCTTTCAGGAATCAAAACACAATTTTCTTAAGAAAGAATTTAATAATACTCGGAGAAAATTAAAACAAATGAAAACCGCAATAAAACAAATGAAAACTGCAATAAAAAAAGAAAAGAACACAATGCTTAAACTGCATGTTTGAGAGCAGTGGCTGGAAGCACAACTGTGCCAAAAAGCACAGAGCCAATAAAACACGAGTCATTGGTGTCAGAGAAGGGTCTAAGCAAACTGCTCACAAACACAGAGGAGAGTGAAGGAGAGAGAGACACGAGGGCGGTCTTCTCTTCCTCCTCACTGCACCATCTGACCATTAATGCGGAGAAGTTTTTTTTTAGTCCGTGACTCTCGTGGCTTTTTGCTAAGACTAAACAACACAATATTTTCCAAATATTACAACTTTATTCTGCACAAATAACAACTTTATGTTTATGTTGTTGTCTTATTCCCATTATCTTGAAATGCATAGTTTGGGGTTTACTGTAAGCTAAATGGAAAGGGATTCTTTAATTTAAGCAATTGCTGCTACTTATGCTTTTTTGTTGTAGTTTTTCCTCAACCTTGTTGAGGATTAAGGACAAAGGATGTTGCACATTGTTGAGCCCCATGAAGATTTGTGTTTATGAGCCGCGCATGAAGAAAATGTGATTAATTAAATAGAGACGAGTCATTGTAAACTGTGTTCTCTCTGCTGCGAAAAGCCCGACAAATACACTGAAATTGAAATGGAAGAGCTGTGACCCTGAGGTAATGATTGGAAATGGGTTGACACAGACATAGATTCAGGTGAAGACATCTGAATGACAGAGGGGAATACGGTGCTTGACGGCCAACGAGTTTAGGGAGTGGCTTCAACTGTCACCTCTCTGTCAACACGGAGAATAAGAATGGTATGGAGGAGAAACTGCATTTGTGGAAGAGAAATTAGTGTATGGGCGACAATGTGTATATGACAGAGGGGAGACGGGGGGGATGCTATATATGCTATATATGCTGATTATACGTGAATAAAGAAAGGTAAACAATAAGGAAGGAGCTCATTTTCCAAACCCCTCACTGTGCATCATTATAATGAAAGTGCTGTATATATTATATGTAATAAGATTTAGCTGTATCACATAGACGTTAACATACACATATATACGTATATATATATTTATGTATAAAGTTTTGGTTATTATATATATATATGTGTATATATAGATATAAACAAACTTTTTATGGTTTCCAGCTAGGTGAAATATAGTGCGAGACACACCAAGTCACCGATGTGCGATCCACCTCATCGTTTCTCTCTGTTACTTTGGTCTTAAATGAAATCTTGACCTGTGTCCGTCCCACAAAACTTCACGTGTCAATGATTCCCACTGTTTCAACAGTAAAGCTTCCTCACACCCTCTGGACTTTAGTGTCTCATGATGATGTTTGAACTCCCAGCCTCCCAATTATTACCCTACATTACACAAATCAATTGGTATTGTTCAACCACAAGTTGTAGTGCTATGGTCTTTCACTCGTTCTCTCGTACACTCTCTCTGTCTATCTATCTCTCTGTAAAACACACACACACACACACACACACACAGGGGTAGCCCTGTGTCCACACAGCGAGTCATGTGCCAAATGTTTAATGAACATTGGCTGGCAGAGTGAGAGCAAACTCTGGCCCTCACTACTGTTAGATGATTAGCTAAAACCCACAGGGATGGATACACACACACACACACACACACACTTACACATACACATGCACAAACAGACCATTTTTAATCAATGGCTATATAGAAACAAGACTGTGCATTCAGCGGAGGGCTAATAATGGGCGAAATTCCCACAACACGCTGATGAGTACAAGACCTTTTTGTCCATTCCCATTTCATTTTCGCTCTATTCGTCCTTTCATATCCATTTCTCTTTTGTCGTCATTGTTGTCTAATTTCTTTTACATGTCTTGTTTCCGTCTCGCCATTCCCACGTTTTCAAGTTTTCTCTTCGTTTCCCCGTTTCCCCTCTCGACTTCTGAAGACGACATCTGCCTTCCCACTGCTTTGTCGTTATATTATTTTTTGCGTGTGTGACAGACAGCCACTACTCAACTGTGACAGCCAAACTAAGAGGCTTTATTCTCCGGCAAAGAGAAAACAAGATCTATTTTGCAGTAAGGACAAAGAGGAAAAAATGGGGCTCTCACAGTTTCACAAGGGTACATTTGTTGCTTATCGTCTGAAGAAAGCTAGTGGTTTTCTGAAGGTTCTAATGTCTGCATGTTACCGTGCTTATAATGACATTAGCATAATGCTATTTGTTTACAATGTTCAGAATGCTATTTGACAGCGAATGATCCAGTGATGTTGAGACAATCCACTTAAGTTTCATACTTGTGATCACTTTTCCTGAGCAGCATTGGACATATTTTATTGTGATTCATTCAATCAAAGCTACTGTACGTCCCCCCTGAGCATGGCACCCAGTCCCTGATTGCTCCTTGGACACTGTAAATTGACCTTATGCACTGAGGATAACACACACACACACACATACACAAAAACATGAATTGTGTAGTTTGATGCATGTAAAACATTTAAAACAAAGCACTGCAAATTACAGAAATTATATTTTTTTTGGAGAAGCGTTTAAATGAGGCTGTATCTTCATCGGGTTGTCCAGCGTCTCCTGCCTATTGTCCACACGTGGCGCATAGTTCCCAGCAAAAATAGACATAAATATCTGTTGATAATGATATTGACATTAGAGCTGCAACTAAAGATTATTTACGCAATCGATTAATCTGTCAATTATTTTCTCGATTAATCGATGAATCGTTTGGTCGATAAAAAGTCAGAAAAAATGTTGATCAGTGTTTGTCAAAGCTGGAAATGATGATGTTCTCGAAAGTCTTGTTTGTTCACAAACCAAAATGATTCCGTTTTGATGATTTCTTTGTTATGTGGAGCAAAGAAACCAAGGAAATATTCACATTTAAGAAGCTAAAAACGATCAGAAATCTTGTTTTAATAATGAAAAAACCTTCAAACCGATTATCTATTATCAAAATAGTTGGCGATTAATTTAGTAATTGATTAATCGATTAATCGTTTCAACTCTAATTGACATTCTACCACCGTGCACTACATAAAACTGATACATCTCTATGTAGTTTTAGTGTCTAGGCTGAATCTGAATACATTAAAAACATCAATATTATATCTTTCAAAGAGTCCCTCTTTCTCTCTTCCCGTCGCAGTAAACAGAAATCACGTGATGTTTTCTGTTAGAGATAAACCTATAAGGGAAGTCCTTATGTCTGTGGTGTCTGGACACGCATCTGGTGTGAACCCATATGAGAGCGAGAATCCCATGTGACTCAGGCGTAAAATAAAACTTCGCTGCTTCGTTAACAACTTTCCACAAACGGACAAATTCTCCGGTTTATACTCAGGACAAAATATCCTCTCGTTCTCATTGCTGCCTCAAATTTACCAACATGGATTATTCAGTGAATCATTCACTACAGTTTTCTCATTCACCGATTCACTTCCACATTATTACAGAAAATCTATTAGCATTGCTTATTTTGTCGCACATCTGTCTTACTATTCACACACTGGTCGAAAGCCATCAGGAGCAACCTGGACTTAAATGTCTTGCAACATTGTGCATGTGAGACACACAACCATTCACGCTCACACCTACGGTCAATGTAGTGTCCAATTTACCCTGTCCCCACATTGCATGTTTTTGGACTGTGGGAGGAAACAGGAGAACCTGGAGAAAACCCACGCACACACGGGGAGAACATGCAAACTCCATGCAAAAAGGCCCTTGTTCCAGCAAAGGCAAGAGTGCTAACCGCTACACCGAACTTGTGGCCTACGATTGCAATCCGATCACAGAAAAAGCATTTTATTTCCAAGTGTAAAGGGGGCCGGTGACATAAAGCCAGATTGCGTCCATTTGTTTCCCTTTAGGCTCTTGTAAACTTTCAGTGACTCTCTGGTGTAAGATGAAGGGAAGCTAATCAGGAAGTTGAAGATGTCAGTATACTGCAGGTCCAGAATAATGTCCTCTCCTGCTGTAAAAGCACATCAGTGGCAAAATAAGGATCAGATTTATTCAATATGTCATGTATTGTGATATATCGGTCTAATCGGTCTATTTCTTATCAGATGAAGACCTGCAACTAAGTTCCATAGTTGAAAAAGTCATTCATTAATTTTCCCATCATGCATTACACTTTGATGTGAAGTCATTCTTGAACAGTGCTCTGTGTGGACTATTTCCCTCTGGTTGAAAATAAAGTAAGAAGGTGCAGCAAACAGCTCTGTGGTTGTGTTATATATACAGCACATATAAGGAAATGATGAAACACACTGCAAAAATATCTTGAATGACAGCTCTTGATTTCCACTTGTGCTCGACTGTGACTTATTAAAACTGCAGCAAACCTCCCTGGTATTTCAGCACAGGCTTCTGGGGGAAGAAACACACTTAACAAAATGGAGAAACAAAGGACTCGAGGTGGTTACCAGCTGGGCAGGACAGATATTGCACCAGATAGATAAGGTGGTAATAAGAAGAGATTAAGCGGTTCGACTCTGCCTGTGTTTGGTAAGTAAACTGTAGCAGCAGGATGCCCTTAGTTATCCAGCTTGAGCGGAGCACGGAGCTACTTGTGTCTTTGATTAATAGATTCATTTTAACCAGTGTTTTCATTAACAACAAAAGCAGGGGCACAACAGATTTATCACACTTCATACGGCGGCAAAGCCGTAACTTAATTTGCCCTTTCTAATGCCTCCATTACTGACCATTATTTCCTGCCTTTATTTTCTTGTTACTTTTACTTAATTTTAATGTTCCTCGAGCCTCACTTTTGTCTCACACACCACACACACACACACACTTCAGCTCATTAAAATGTGGAAACAAAAACCCAGACTACAAGCTCAGCAATAATGACGAAGAATGATGAAGTTAAGGAGGAAAAAAAACAACAAAGAAATGGTTCAGTGCAGCAGCTGAGTTTGTTCATAAAACGACAATGACATAGATACTGGGATACATATACTATTGCTGCAGTCTTTTCAGTGACAGAGAATATTCAGATAATATAGAACAGTGCTTCTCACATCACTTTGCCAAACGAATCGCTTTTTCTCCTGAGAGTTTAACACTTGAGAGTGACTGTGAAGTAATAAGTGGTGTGACTGAGTAATTATAAAGTGTCTTCCTGACTAAAAAAAAAAAAAAACAGCAAATGGAGTCAACATTTACCCAGAAAAAAACAAAATAAAAATAAAAGGAAGTGACCTAGATATAATCCTGATAAATAGATAAACATGTTCTCTGTGGCATACAAATATATGCTCCTTGGATAGATGCTAATATGTGAGGCACTGTGAGTGAGACTGTGCATGTACACAGGACTTCTGTGGGATCATGCAACAAGATGGCAACATCACAAACATGTCAGTGCTGTTTGTGTTGTTGTGCTTCCTTTGTTACTAAGCAACCGGAACCTGGGAGCTACTGAGATGACTGAAGTTGCTGCATTCTCACTGAATTAACCCATTGACACTGGGAAAGCATTGCCGCACTTCTAGCATAGAAGGCAGTAAAGCGGATACTTCAATTTCGGGGGGTATAAGGGTTCCTCGCGACATTGTTTAGAAATTACTTCGCGCGAACATGCAGGACTTTGACAGCGGAGAGATTTCTGAAGGCAGTGATTTTGAGGAGTTTTCGTCTTCGATGACGTCATCGCTGATAACTTCGAACGCGCTGAACAAATCGACCGGGATTTATGGTCAAGACATGATTATGTTTGAAGACGACGAGGTCGCCGATAACGACGATAAATACCACCGTCATCGACGGAGTGTTTACAACCGCGCACCAGGGGTGACAGTGGATTTACCTGCAGATGCCACAGCGCTGTAAGCATCATCACTGTCACATGTGAAGCAGACTGTTACAGTCATTACAGGCTGTTCTTGTTCTTCACACTCCGCCAGGACTAAATCAAGGCACTGACACAAGTTAATATTACTCTTTTCTTACCGTTTTTTAATTGAAAATAGTTATTCACTTTACTTTTACATTTTTGTATCTAAATAAACTCAATTTCACAGGAAAGCCACAGGTGTAAGCTCTCAAATGCGTGTTCCTATATCTGCTACAGAGGCTAAGAAATCAGTCATTTAGTCGGCATTGAAGCTCAGGTTTTAGAGACATTTTTTCCAGGCACTTCAGGCCTTAATGGGTTAATGCAAGGGAGTCCTTTGACAAAAAAAAAAGTGAAAAGGATCATTTTACGGCTCCCTAAAGGTAAAAATTGTGTTTTTTTTGTTTGCTTTAAAGGTGAGGGAGTAAGTTTCTAGCAAACAGGATTACCGTTTACTGATATCGATTTGATATTTTAACAACATTTATTCACCGATAATTTGCGTGATTATGAAGCTAATTAGCATTGGAAACAAAACAAAAAAAGCATGCTTATTACATATACATTTTCTTTTACATTAATTTTACTTACTTCTCAGCACACAACAAGAATGAAACATTTGTTTTTCGTCCTCAAAATACAGTTGACAGCCTTTCATGGTTCAGGTAACTTGCTGCTGTTTACCCCCGAGTGAGCCTCGCTTTGGTGGCAAAGAGAAAAATGACACCAGCCCTGCCTTTACTCTTTTCCATCTGACAAAACAGCCTAACAAATTAGCAATCGCGAGGCAAAGCCCTTTCAAATACAACTGTAATTAAGCAGCAAGATCTCATCATAAACTAACAATGGAGTATGAATTATTAAGGAAGGGGAAAAAAACAAGTAAATTGTCATCTCTAAATGCCATGTCAAGGGTTTGTAAATGATAGATAATTAGGCATGTTGCATCCTTGCAAATCTTCGCATAATCAAAGCAGCTCAGTTACTGTGAATCCACTGCTGTAGTAGAAAGAGTACAAAGGAAAAAAAGCCTGTATGAATGGGGAAAAATAGGCCACCTGTGAAATTTGTTTTTCTGTGAATTTGATATTTAGATGGGTCTCGGGGCTACCTGACATCTTGCTTCTGTCATTAGTTTTGCACAAATACACTCCAGTAGATGTGGTCAGAGATTAGGGATGATTCATACCTCCTTTTCATGTCCTGTACCGATATCACAACCTTGAGGGGCTGTCCACGGGAAGATGAGTCTCGGTCAGTGGTTCCCAAACTTTTAACACCAAGTACCACCTGAGAACATATTGAGCTCTCAAAGTAACACCATTCAACATCTTCCACTTCCTCACATGCACATCGGGGCAGTGACATTAGGGGAGTGAGATAAGGTGACTCTAATTATTATTATTTAAGAATTTTGTGTTATTTGTTGATTTTTTTTGTGCACTCAGGTCAAACTTCATCAGCTTCACAGCAGAACAGTATTTCTGATTTTCCTCCAAGTACCACCAGAGGAAGCTTGAGATACTATCTGTCTAGGTCACGTGTCAAACTCAAGGCCCGGGGGCCGGATGTGGCCCGCCACGTCATTTTATGTGGCCCACGAGTGATTAAGTGGTCTTACAAATCAGTGCTAAAATAGGTCTATGTTGCTTTAAAGGGGAAATAAGTAGTTTATAGTGCCATCTAGAGGAGAGGCTGAAATTTACAACAAAGACCTGCTGCTCTGCTCACCCCCTCCCTTCCCTGAGCACTACGGTATCCACACGGATACGGTATCTTTCTCCGTGTCAGCAGATGAGGTTTGTGAGGCGAGGATGAGGGCGGAGCTACCGCGGCCGTAGCAGACGAAGCGGAGAGAGAGGAGGCGGGACTTCCGCTACAAGTAAAGAGACGCTTGTTTTGTTCTCTCGCGTTTGTCCTTACAGGCTCCGGTAGAAATATGGTGTCTCGCTGCTAACAGTGGCTATGCAACCACGGTCCGGGGTCATGTTATTTTACATGACTTTTTGAAACACTACGAAAATGAAACAAAAACTATTATACAGCGACTAGACAATGCAGGAGCACATAATATGTGTAAAAAAGTGGATTTTGGGTAATATAAACCCATAAATACTACATATTGTACCTTTAAGACGTGTGTTGACCATAAACTACATTTCCCACAATGCACGGCGATTGCGTTACCCGCAAAGTGACGGCACCGCCACTAGATCGCAGTGTATCGTTGTATATGCATCATGTGACGAGTGAAAATGAATACGTAATAAATACAGAAAGTTATTTAAGCAATATGTTACGTAGTAGTTACCTTTATTTTATGTTATATTTGGTTACATTTAGTGACATTTATTCTGTAGGACAGTTACATCTGGCCCTTTGAGGGTAACCGTTACGCTGATGTGGCCCTCAGTGAAAATGAGTTTGACAAGCAATACGCTACAATTATGTCATAATCCCACCTGTCGTAGAGATGTCTTGGTCTGTTCGATCTATGATAACTTTTATGTTCTTTCCTTATTTGAATAAAGCCGAATAAAAAAATAAAAAACAAAAAAATAAAAAAGTTTGTATACAGCACAGTATTTGCATGCTCGACGTCTTCTTCTTCTCCGGTTTTGAGGTAGCAGTAGACATAACCAGCCATAATGGCAACCATTATTAAGAGCCTCTGGCATCCTCTGAGCCATCTGTTAATTTGATGAGGTATGTTCAGACGCCTCGCGTTATATGTGGGAGTGCAGCTACACTTGGGGGTCGCTAAATGCCAAATTCCGGTCTGCCATTTAGTGATATATTTACTACCTAGACATAATCAGCCATTTCAATAAACATTAAGCTTCAAGTATGCAACAAATATTCTGCTCTCATAAAGAGCAGGTCTTAAAATGCTGTTGCCGCTCTTTATTTACATTGACCTGTGCGGCATTTAGTGACAGCATTTTTGTGATATTCAGGCTTTGTACTGGATTTTACCTTTTTCTTTTTCCTGATACACCGAGTATCATGTTTGCTCATGCCTATCTAGAATAAGCAGAGGGTTTGGACATGAAATCAGTGTCTTGAGTTTTAGGCGTCATCAAGGCACTGTTCTGAAAAGACAGCCTGTACATGAAACAGAAGGCTGAGATCAACAGTCTGATACCTTGATGTTTTTTTGTTTTTTTTGTGAGACTTTTTCCTGCTTGCTTCAGCTTTTGTGCTGCCATATGGTACCATCTCCATGACAACCATGTTGGCCCTGGGTTTGGAAAGCTGGTGATCCAGTGAGCTTTGTACTTATAAATGGAGGTGGAAGAGAGGAGAGAGGCGTTGATTGATAAGCAAAGCTGCCTACCTCAGGCTCTACTTGGCTCTGACAGGGACAAAACAGCAGTCTGCTGCGCCTGCCACTGACATTTGTTATAAATCATTGGCAATTTCATCAGTCGGGAGACAGACAGAGAAAGCCAGGGAGAGGGGGGGGGGGGGGAAAGAGTGACAAAAAAAAGAGAAATAGACACCTGTCTCTTAACATTGTTTACTCCATTCGTTTTTACTTTGAGCTCAGCGTCCCCATCTCGTCGCCTTTTTCACTTTCGGGTCTTGTTCCACCTGCTGGCTGCTGCGTAATACAGAGCCATATTACAAAGCACGAGTTCAGGACATTTGTAATCAAAAGAACTGGGCTGTGACTGACCTTGAAGGGCCAGCCTGCACAAATAACAAAGTAACACGTCACATAAAAAAAATTGAATCAAAGACCGTTTCACTTTAATCCAGTGGGATTTGAGATAGCTCTTGTATTCTTACTGCTCTAACAAAGCAATAAATAAGGACAACTTTGTGTAATTTGACCCTTTTTTTATATATTGTGGTATCAGGGAAACTGCTGGTCAGTGTCTGCAGTGACAGCCCAGTGTCTTGACCTTGAGTCATTTGAACATCAGATAGAGCTGAAAATAAGTGTCCACAATAGCCCCGCACCCGCAAAGTGGTACGACTCAGTTTAGATCAGAATGAAGGGCAATTATTTGCATTTCAATTGTCAAGTTGTAAAGGGTATTAAAATAACTGATCTGTCCTTTTCAACTTTTGATTGGTCAATTCTGGAATGGGAACGATACAATTGCTCCATGTTTGAATAGCATATAGCATACTATAACAAAGAGAGGATTTGAGCTTGTGTTTTTTTTTACGATAATATCTGCACACAGCATTTTATAACAGAAGAGGATTAGGGCCAAGTAAATCTATCCATCCATTATCTACTGTTTTATCCTCCACCGGAGGGTCTCAACTCACGTAGGGCGACAGGCGGGGTACACCCTGGACAGTTCGCCAGTGCATCACAGGATAAATATAAAAAAAGACAAATTCTCGTGCGTAGTTTTTTTTACTGTGTCATGTTTTTATCATCAGAATTAACTGAACACTACACTGTACCACAGCTAATGGTCCCCATCCAACCTGACACAGTCTACGGGGAAACATGTTCTTCTTAAACCTTGATAAAGCAGTGACAGAGTAAAGTTCCTCTGATGTTGTGTTTACTCATGTTTACTTATCTTTGTTTGGATATTCAAAGTAAATCATTTAAGCCTCGTAAAACGGATGTCAACTCCTTTAGCCCCTTTCATCATCGAAGTACGGATCTTTCAGTCACGAGAAAGCGGGACGAAAACAGAAGGTAACGACTTACATCTTATCTGACATCACGAGATCCAAACCAGTCAGAGCCATTGTGAACTGTCAACGTGTGAAGCTGAATTTGCACATGAAACGTGCAGCAGTTTAACATTAAATGATTCATTATTTGATTCTGCTGCACTGCCAGGAGAAGATCAGAGAGTTTTTTTTCGTTTCTCGAATCTATTTTAGTACTCATCATTTTCTCCTCTCTAACACCTGGAACAGATGATTATCCATTATAAATGAAGAAATACTACATTTGGAAGATTTGTTTTTATGTGACAAAGCAGAATGACAAGCTGGAAGGCCAACAATCCTAGTAATTAGTTACATCAATTAGTCAAAAATGGTTTTATTCCTTTTACTTATATACTTTGAAGTTGAACCCTTCACAGTGGACAATATTCAGACTTCAACACAACCATAGTTCTATGTATGTTTCTTAACGTGGCTATTTTTCACACAAACACACACACTCATGCATGTCGCATGTTTCATGAAATGATAAGGGATCCTCTTTTAGGTCTGCCCGTCTCCCTCATGTACCTTGGCGTCACGTAATCACTCACCTCCCTGATGAATCATGTCCCTCCGCTGAAGCCAATGCAGCGTCTTATTGTCAAAGCTCAGACTCGGCTGCTGGAGAGGCTGATGGATGATTTACAGGCAAGCCAGCCTCGTCTCTCTCAGACCTTCCTAGGTGGATAAGTCTTGTTCATTAACCCTCTCACACTTCTGAGCTCATGCAGGCTGGCCAGCGTTGCCACTTTGTCTATGTCTATGTAGGAATAGGAGAGCAATAAGAAGAGATATAATCCAAGGGCTACTTTTAGTGTGTGTGTATGTGTGTTTATCTAAGTAGAGAAGCCAGGTTATCTTCTTCCGAGTTCAAGAAAAAGCTCCCTGTGCTTGGATCCTTCTTTTAAACTACGTGTTCCAATACTATTTGTATATATGCAGAGTGTGATCCACAAATCTTTCCTCATTTAGATGAATGTTTTGAGATCCAGAAATAAAAAAAAATCCAATTAGTAACTTGTATATTGATTTTTACAAATATAGATGTGTATTTGTAAATAATATGACACACTGAAAATTGCGTTCAGCCACCTGCTGATGAAGTGAGGCATTATTGAGACAAATATGACATCTCAAAAATATGTGTGTGTGCTGGTGATCAACACATGGAATCACAAACGCAATATTTAAGTTTTAGAAATGTCATATTATTTATAAATACACTATATCTATATTTGTAAAAATCAATATACAATATACTAATTGGATTTTTTTTTATTTCTGGATCTCAAAACACGCATTCAAATCAATACAAATACTTCTGGATCACACTCTGCACATAATATACAAATATTATTGGAACACAGTTAACTCACCACTCTGCTAACAATAAAAAGTTAGCAGACACAGCACATGTATTACACAGCTTCAAACTCCAGGAAGACATAAAGGTGTATGGAAGGCAAAATGTACAAAAGGATTCAAGATGTACTCTTGAAGGTAATTAAACAAAAAAAAAAAAAAAATCTATTGAATGCAAAGGTAATGAGAGTGTGCTTCCACTTTTTCGAAAAAAATGTATAAGGCGTGTGTCATTAAAGTGTAAGTAAGCCCCTAAACCACTTTTGTCAGGTGTAATCCAGTATCTAATAATGCTATTTGTTGATTCAGGTGCAATTCTACACAATTTAGTGTATAAAATTGCTGTTGCTTTTCTTAGCCCATTTTTGTCGTCACTGCACAAGGCTCGTTGTCCCAGAATCTTCCCCCTTTTTTCTCGAAGCGTGGTGTGATCGACTGAGAGGTTCGTCTCCATAAGCACCTCACACAGCTGCAACTCTATGTCAGATTTCACTACCACACAATGGCCCCTTCACTGCTCCATACTTTCCCTCCCTCCTCCACTCACTGTCACTCAATTCTCAGCTCACTTATTGCCATTTTCAAAATCAGGCTTAAGAGAGTTAGTCTCTGAAGAGAGAGTTTAGGTACACTTTAAATTGTCATTCTGCACTGGTAAGATCTTGGGTTGAATAATATTGCTTGCAAAATTATTCTGTAGAAATCTGTAGCCATGCAGAATAATTGCTGTTGGGAATGATCTTTACAATAACAACAAACTTCATCTAACATGTTCACTTTAGATCCAAGTCAAGGTATATTAAAAATTAGCAAGTGGGTGAGGTAAGAGAAACACATGCAGTCTTTATTAATGTTGAAACATTGCATGGAGGTCAGGTCTGGTCTGAAAATGCGATATTGGCATAGTTCCCAGACCCGTGTGTTGCTCAAAGGCTCTATAGTGCCCCCTACAGGTGAAAACAGAGCAAAATTGAGTTCCACCGAATTTCCTCAAACTTGGTGGGAAGATGTTATAGACCAAGATGAACATAAATAGCGACTGTAACTATGGCCTCAACTCAACAGGAAGTTGGTCATGTGCCGATAGTTTTTGCAGATCCAAAAGTGAGGTCAGGGAACTGCTGCACTGACTGGGATGTGAGGGCCCTAACGTGACTGCGTGCAGTCCCAGTTTCATTTATATGTCCTGGCATCTTTATGTGTGTGTAACAATAGTATTACAAACAAACTTAAATTGAGAGTAAAGAGGTAAACAGTAAAGCTTAAACATAGAGCTACACGTCCCTGCAAAAATATAGCAAGGCAATGAGTATTTTATTATTTGAGCTTGCAAACACATAGAGAGAAACACATTTATATTAATGCTTAGGCTGGATATGTATGCTGACCAGAGATTTGTGTTCATATCTGTGTATGACAGCCTATGTGGACAACTGCACTCAGTATAATCAGTGAAATACATTGAGAGGGAGTCTCTTCTCTTTGTCTGACACTGTAATTACTATTGAAACTAGCCAGGCTAATTATCCACCCATTTAGAAAGATAATCAGGTTTGAACACAAATTTAGACTAGCCACACATGCTATTATGGCCTGGAAATCGAAGCAATAATAATCTGCTGAGCATGGTAATTTTGTTTTCCATTTAATCAAAACATATAGTAAGATATATAGCCATCAGTTATTTACTGACTTTGTTTAGAGAGATTATCTTAAACCCGCAAATGATTCATTATATTCTGCCAATCCACTCCTGCAGAATGTATTAACAAAAATATATTAATTTGAGGGTAATTAATATGGCCCGTTTCCGCCCTATAATTTTTTTCTTCATTAGTAACACCCAGCGGAAATTAAGTATAACAAAAAGACTATTTGTCATGGAAACCTTGAAATCAAAATAGAGTGGAACCTGAAGCAAGTTCAGGTTATTTGTTTGCCTGACCTAGATTGTGAGATTATTCTGCTGTGATTTGCTTTTGGATTTAGTTTTATACAATGGTAACTGAAGCATAGAAAAAAAAAAACAGGAGACATTAACTTAGCTCCAAGAGCGAGCAGAAGCAAACACGGTAAAGCACAAGACTGCCAGGAAAAGACATGAGGGTCTTTTTGAAGACACTCTTGACAAATTGTGAACAGACTGTGAGATGGATACAGCACTTTTGCAAAGTACTCAAGTCCTCGGGGGCAGATGATGCTGCTAACCCTCCACAGCAGAGGAAGTACTTGACACTGACACCCATCTCCAGAGACAGAGGTCATACAGTACATGCCATTAAAGTCATGGGAGGTTACAACGGTGATGCCGTAGACCCACTTTTTAAAGACGGCAAACTATCGTGACCCAAATCACAATGTAGAATGTGGCATTTGTGCATAATTTTGGAACTGATTTCCTGCCATATCTGTTCCTGCCTCTTGTTGGGGAGATTTTGGTTACCAAGACTTTGGGATCAGTGATGGAATCTCTGGAGTCAGTGATGAGTTATGTTGGAAGACTTTACTAACGACAGTTCAGCTCAGGCATGAACCGCAGGTCACCATCTCAGATTCTGACCAACAACATGCCAGTGCACTGGGTCTAGATGCTCAGTGCTCCCATCTCTCTGAGGTTCGTTGGTGGTGATCTACTACCATCAGTTTCTATATACATAGAACATCAGGCCTTCTGTACTCAGTGTGACTTTGTAACTTACAGTTGGTTATATAGATTGGTAAGTAGCTAAACTGAGAGAGGTGGCCTGCATCCATGAGCTTTGCTCATCGGATGACAACACTTACATTACACTGATTTACAGTTACATTGGAGGACAAACAAATTTTACTGTTCTCCTCGTGAGTGATGGCAAATAAATAACAAATAAGTAAGAAACAAATCTGTGGACCCAGCTGAAAAGAAACAACCATCTTGATAAATTATTACAGCTGGATAAAAGGAGATGGGTCTAATACGGAACCAGACAGAAGAAGACGGGTCATCACCAAAGCCTCATGTCCAACCAAGGATGGAGAGGATAAGGGAAAGAAAATCTTGTTTTAACAGCAACCGTATAAAAATGTCACAAACGCTCAAACAAAATCAATGCAGAATTTATGGCGAGCCCACGTTACAACCTCTGGGTCAGCCATCAAACAGCGAAGCTAGCAGTGTCGAACAAGAGATAATCAAATATGAAGTAGACAAAAAACATTTATTTTGGCATATACTATACACGTATATATGCGTTTGATCTCAAGAGAAAGTGAATGCCTTTGTACTGAATTGTAATCTCATATCTAACCTGTTCTCTCAATTGTTGATGTGAAGTCAACGTACTAACCATTAATGCAGATTTTCATGGGCAGAAATGCAGGAGAGAACTTAAAAAAAGTCTGACTATAAAAGCACTGAGTGACCAATGGCAGGCTTTTTAAATAATCTATTTGTCCATGCCCTTTGCCAGCTAGCAGCCATTTCCTTTGCCTCTCCTCAGCCCTGTATCTACTTTATTGTAATGCTAAGTAGTGAGTTTTGACATTCAGAGGGGCCCTGCCAAAGGACAAGCCAGTGGACGCAGTAGAGAAAAGAGGACCTTAATGGGTTCAACTGGAATGGAAAGCATTCGGTAGTCTCCAAAGGCGGGAGGAGAGGGAAATGTCAAGTATGGTTATTATAGAGAAAGGAGCCGCTCTAGGAATTTTCACCTGAACAATAATAACAATAATAATATTACAAAAAAAATAATCTTGGACAAAGGACGCACACCCTCTCCACATATTAATGCACTTACTGAGGCAATCACACTCATACATGCTAGACTAATGTGACAAGTTCATATGCACATACGAAACAAACGCTTAAACAGCCATCTGAAGGCAGTATGCAGGCCATTTCATCACAATACTGCACCATGCTCGTTGTAAATGAACACTCACATAGTTTCATCATACAAAATGTAGATAATGAAAATCCATGTCGACTGTTTAGAATCCCTGTTGTCAAATATGTTGACCTGTCATTGATTATTTTCGTAATCGATTAATCTGTCGATTTTTTTCTCGATTAATCGATGAATCAGTAAAATGTCTAAATGTTAAAAAACGTTGATCAGTGTTCGTCAAACCTGGAAATGACGATGTTCTTGAATGTCTTGTTTTGTCCACAAACCAAAATGATTCAGTTTTATTGATTTCTTTGTTATGTGGAGCAAAGAAACGAGGAAAACATTCACATTTAAGAAGCTAAAACAATCAGAAATCTTGTTTTAATCAAAGCTTAAAACTGATTATCAAAATAGTTGCCGATTAATATAGTAATCGATTAATAATCCATCAGAAGAGTATACTAGTATACTACTACTACTATAAAGATGAGGTCAAACTCCCATTTTCTCGATGGCATCAAAAATCACATGCTTGTCATAACTGCAGAAAGTCTCCCAGTGAGTGCTACTATGAAGGATCCACTTGAGTTTTTCTTGCTAATTTGCACCCTCGAGGATGCTAATCAAAGCTAACTTCAGACCAAAGAAGCTCTTTAGCCCAGAGGGCAGAGGCGCATACAGCGCATGGCACTGTGCCTCAAGGCTGAGCCTCTACAAGGGGATCAGCGCGTAAAAAGGCTGAAGGGAACGCATGTGGCTATACAATCAAATGTGTAAATGAATGTGTGTATGTGCATGAAGGGGAGGTATAACAGCTGATCAGCTTAGACCAAATCCCACTCTCCAAGGGGAGTCTAGCATCACACAGATCCGGCTGCCTAAAGGCTGGACTTACAGCTCGGTCGGCATGGAAACTCTTGTTGCTGCACTTAGAGCTTCTGGATCAGTGAGGGGACGTGTAGCAGGTGGAGTGAGTCCCTCATCTCTCTGCTGAAAGAAAGATGCGGCGGAGAGATGAGGCAGTCTGGGAGAATGGGATAATTTCAGATCACTACAGACTAAAGTGGTTCTGGGAATTGTCCACAACAGGAGCACTGGTGTTCTTATTTCTGTACGAGTACCCAGAGAAAGAGAGTAGGCTGTGGATTGTTTGTCTACAGATTGCTTATTGCTGGAGGATGAGTGGGATTTTTAAATCACGCATTATCACCCTTCATCACTCCTACCTAAATTGCCCTTTTTTTTTTTTTATTTCAGAGTCAGGACAGCTTGACGTCAACCATAGCAACACACGCAAACATGAGAAGATGTGGTTCTTTCTGCCTCGGCCCACAGCAAGACCAGTCACAATTTTTACTTTCCGCTGAGGCGATAAACAAATGACTGAATCACATACATATTTGTCAAGAAAGAAGCCGATATATGAGAAAGCTGGCTGTTGGGGTGGTGGTTTTTTGCTGTGCCAAAGGTATTATCACAGAGACAGAACTTGAGTCCCTCCCTTTGTCGAGGACATAGATATAAAGGGGAGATAGCACTTATTCCCCTCCCATAACAACAGGCGTTCATATAATCATCTCCCTTGCTCTTTCTCTCCCTGACGGCTATGTGATATGGATGCTAGTGTTAGTAAATGTGGGAGGACTAGGAATGTGTGTGGCTGGGCGATAAGGCTGCTGTAAAATTTAATTAGCACAAAAGCTAGGGTGAAAATGACTTCATTTCTCACTGCATTAGTAACTAGAGTCCTATGTAAGAGCTGAGTCCCAATCAATGTGCATTAACAGGTTCACGAGCAAATAAGGGACGAAGGAAGAGAGAAAGGACATCTGAAATATCAGAAATCCTTTGACAGTGGCATTTAAAATAGATTCTGGACTAAACTTTTTGCCGAATAGCTATTCTGCCTCTGCTCTGCTCCATGAGGTGTGTATCAAGTAGTAGTAGACGAAGCAGCACACATGCTAAAAGAAAAGCCAGGGTGGATTTTTGAAGTGGGCTGAACAGTTTCACCTGCTTTGGGGGCTTGAGCCGGTGTGAACAGTCTGATTAGGGCCGTCGGCTCGACATGCTGAACACCGTTTCCTATTTCACGATCCACAGCCTTTATTACAGTCCAGCATCCGTATAATCCTGCTAAAAGTGGATATGTGAGGAGACTGATCGGCTTAAGATGCACATATGATGTACAGCAGCTCGACATGGAGCAGAGTGCAGAGGTTTTCCCTGTATCATCTGTTTTGTATTCACGAGTGAGTAGGTACAGTTGAGAATTGTGTGTACAGTGTGTGTGTGTGTGTGTGTCCAGTCTCCTCTCATCAATTACACTGACCTCTCCGTCCAGTCAAGTGAATATACGACACGATATTTCACTTCCTCACCTGCTTGCATTTTGGACAGGACATGGATTACGAAGCTTAAACCTTTATGAATACAGGGTCAATTTGCAGGCTGCTTTAAGCTTGTCCTCTAAGCTTAAGCCCAGAGAATCACCACTAACCACAATTTGATATGCACGCACATCAGAATTCAACCTTAATTTTAATTTGGAAAGGTCCATGAATATTCAGGAAATACGACAGCATCGCAACAGCACTATTAAGCTATTTATCAGTTACTATGTCCTCAAGTTTAATGCAACACATCAAATGAACAGCAATGAGAAACTGAATATTGTTCTATGCATGACAGCTGTAACTTTTTAACTGAAAATTGAATGTGTTTTTGATCTTGGTGGGAAAAAAATGTAAACACTTGAAGCTTAAAACTATTTGTAGAGGGCGCCATGACAGAAGTCAAGGAGTAACAAGCCATACAGCTATTTTAGACATAAGTCATATCGGGAGATCTTCGGGCATTGCTGATATCCGATAATGGGGTTAGTACGAATAATAATAATATTATTGCACTACAGAAAAAAACCTTAAAATACTGCTATAGACGTGCTGTTAGCACAGCTTAGCCTTAGCGCAACTTTGAACTTCCTGATTTTTGGGGGAAAAGAAAAATGACAAACCAATTCCACAGTGGGAATATTCTGTGTTTGCAAACACATTCATTTATCCCAGACTAGACTAAAGACACTCATTTGAGGCTTAAAGGTCAGATAGAAGAGCTCCTGCATGAAAGACAAGCAGAATCAATCCAGGCCAATTAATTACCTACTATTGAAGTATAGTTGCTATGTGGCTATCAGTATAACGATTTTATCACAACAAGCAGTGTTCATGTGTGACTAAGTGCAACTGTATCACAGTGAGATCTTATAAACATGTGGATTTCACCAAGCCGATCAGCAGAGATCCACCTACGTCACAGAAAGCGTTATTGTGAAATACAACAGCTGAGGCCTGCAACGCTCGAAACTTATGTATGTAGTATGTTCTCCCTGTGCGTGCATGGGTTCTCCGGTTTCCTCCCACAGTCCAAAAACATGCAGATTTGGGGATTAGGCAAATTGGACACTCTCTGAATTGATCATAGGCGTGTATGTGGGAGGGACGGTTGTTTGTCTCTGTGACCCTGCGATGGACAGGCAATCTATTCAGGGTTTATTCCACCTTTTGCCCTGAAGCCAGCTCGAATTGGCATCAGTGCCCCCCACGACCCTCATGGATGGATGGATGGGTAACAAAATGATAAAAGGTCTTGTTATATTCTACAATAACACTCTAGAGTTGAAATGTTTAATGTTCAAGTATTTCAATGAGTGCCCTGTAAAGGGTGAAGGAAGAGAGAGAACAGTTTTTTGCAGCTAAACATGAATGGAAGTTTAAAAAGAGAATGTTGCACTGCTTTTCCACAATCCTCAATTACTATTCCACAAGTCTGCACAGGCTGGGCCGAATCACACTGGCCACTTAGCTAAGGTGCCCTCTTGCTCCATCTGTTCAATGCCTACGTGCACAGGCTAAAACATGTGCACGCACACACAAAAGGGCAGCACATCAGACAGACAAAGACAGGTCAAGGTGCAGTTTCCCATCTGGATATGCCTTTTGTCTAAGAGCAGTTAAACATCCAAACCACCACTCAAATGCGGTGATGAGAGAGACACTGTGACCAGATGATTGTAGACATGAATACAGAGAGCGGTACACCTGTCCAAGTCCTAGACATAACTACCGCCTCACCCCAGGTGTGACCTATGACCTTGTGCCAGCACATCATTAGAACACTAGGGTTTTAAGCTAATGATTTCTATGCTTGTATGCATAAACGTGCAAAGAAATGGGAACACTGTGTTCAGGAGCGAATGCCATAATCTGTCACTTTAATGAAAAGCACACAGGCTGTATGTGATGTGTGGATGATGCATTGTGATCAAAAGCAGATAAATCAGCAACGTCTACAGGTACACCTTTAGAACAATGACGCGTCGCATCAATTCAAATGGATCGAGGTACGAGAGCGTTCCGTGCTCCTCTTTGTTTTCAGCTCACTGAAAAGATTTAATAAACTCTTGTTTTTTCTGCTTATGACACGTCTGCAAGAACGCAGCAATGCCATGGGGAGGAGATAGCAGAGACAAAACAAAGTCAAAAAAAAGTAAAGAGAGGATTGAGGAACTCTGAGAGGATAAGGGAGCTTCTCACCATAGCTGACGTTTATATGAAAAGACAGATGTGTGGAAGGGGTATGAAAAAGCGCACACACACAATCTACAGGATATAGTAGCCTGCAGTTGGATCCACATATCACAGACTGTAAGAGGTCCAATCAAAAAAGGCAAGTATCTAACAGCAAGTCTCCCAGCCTCAGGAAGCTGCACTGACCGACTCGCACTGCTAGTGTCTTACACATGAACAAACACAACAGAACACACAGTTGGAAGCAAACAAACTTCTCAATCTTAATTTTCTTTTAACTGTAATGATTTTCCACAGCACAGCCTCTGAAAATGAGTCTAGCACCATTCCATGCTCAAGCTGTTTGAAGACTGCACTGAAAAGGATCTTGCATTAACCAATAATCTCACATTGCATATAGAAACATACAGTAAACTCAAGGGCACTAAAGACAGATAGATAATTGAGGCCCAGTCCAAAAGTATGCAGGTAATTTTGAAAACCTGACATTTTTCTGAGCATTTTAACTAGTGCTGGGCACGTTAACGCCGGTTAACAGCGTCAATGTTAATGCCCATTAACGCATGCCGCGTTTCCATGATGACTGACCAGAAGAAGACACGTGATGTCATGTTCACGTGACTCCCGATTGTTAAAATGAGTCTCTAAAGTAACGCTAAACTCTAAAAACAGAGCCACGCATACACAGTACACAGGTAAGCTGGTTATTTGTAGGCACGCTAACGCAGCTAACTGGTAAACGGTGATGGTAAACATGGCGTCATGCGTGTCTTTTTCCTGCGTTAATGTGCATTAAAGTTAATGCTGTTAACCATCATTAACGCCGTTAACATGCCCAACACTGATTTTAACCTTTCATACTGTAGGTTCGTTCGAGCCTGGCTAACATCAGACTGCGTCTCAATCTCATTTGAGATTCTGGAAAAGATGTAGTCACTTCGCACTTTCAAGAGATCTGCAATTGCCTCTGCAATTGGCGAGACCTACAACGAATCAGACCAATGATTTGGATCATGCAGAGAGATGGAAAATGTGTCAACAAATGTGGCTGTTGTAGTTTTCCAGTTGCGATGGCTATCTAGTAATAGCATCCAGCGACTTTTGCCCGGGGGAGCTCTGGGGAGCTCCGTGGAGCAAGTCACTTAAAATGGAAGTAACAGCTGAATCGAAAGACAGCTGCTCTTCGGTGGCCGCCATGTTGGATGTATACAAAATCTGGAAGTTGCTTCTCCCATGTCAACATGCAAAATCCTGCCTCTAGCGTGCCAGGAGTTTGTGTGATTGTTTCCCTCTTTTTTTTTTTTTAAGAGATTCTGAAGTGGCCCAAAGTGGCGTCCTTGCCAGACCAGATGTCTGCAGAGCCAAATCAAATCGCTCCACAAGAACCCAGTACTACTTACAGTAGTCGGGGTTCCCACACCTTGGTTGATATCAAATTAAAGGATTTTTCAATGACATTCCAGGACCAATTCCGTCAAATTCAAGGACCAAATGTGCTGCCAGCTTAAGATGGGAGGGCAACTTGTAAAAACTGCTTCACCCATGGCGTCCGATTTTATTGATTTGCACTGCGCTCTGCATCTGGACAAGTGATTCTCCTTGAGATCTTGGGCAAGTCAGTCTTGGTCATTTGCCACGGAATCTCACGTCAACGGCGGACAGAGACAGTGTACAGTGCCCACAACACTGCTAGTATTTGCAACTCGATATTTGTTCTGCATCTATGTAGCAATGCAGGCCACATGAAACATATACCTAAATATCAACTTCACAAAATGCAAGCACTTTCAATGACCCCAGTCTGTTTAGGTCAATTTTCAAAAACTTTCAAGAATCTTTCTTCAAATTCACAAACCTTCAAGGATTTCAAGGACCCCCTGGGTAACCCTGAGTAAATTCAGCAATGCTTTCCAGACTTTAACATGGTTACAGATCCGTGTGCTTTTTTGTTTTGTTTGCATATCACATCATGAAGTGACATTAATGTTTTATCCATTGCTCTTCTGACTGGCCAGTAAGGTTTACAGCTATGGTTGTATTGCCACCTGTTGACCTGACATGCTTTTAACTGCACACAATGGTGGTTTTTGTGTTTTTCATGACCATGTTTTTGACAACTTGCCATGTGTGGGGAGGATTATTTATTAAAACTGGAATGGATACCACCAACTTTGGTGTGACATTTATATCAAGCTCTCTCTCAGAGCTTAGGTATACAACTTATGATAATTACAGGGCCGAGCGTCACTAAAGACACCAGGCATTCTCCTTCATATATCCTTTCATCACCTCCACTTTCCCTATAATGGATCATTCCTGGACGAAGCATTAGATGCCACACATACACCCTTAATGCGCCTCTGGCTTGTGTTGTCTTACACTTGGAGGCTCTTTCTCTCTGTCGAACACAATGATTAAGAGGAAAAAGTGGTTATGTGACTGCCCAGGACATGTACGTGCACACGCCAGCAGGGTTTTGATGAGGGCTTGCGAAAGAAAAAAAAAAGAGTCTGAAATGACAAGACAGTGCCTGGAGAGATGTTTTCAGAAGGACACAGTTAAAAAGCTATGGCTGCTTTATAGATTCAATAAGTCTCTTACACCTGTGCGGCTAACCACCATCGATCCATCATTCTGTGGAGCCCAATCCAATTTGGAGTGTCGAGGAGCCCCAGAGCCTCCGAGCCCCTCAGGCTTATCCTAACCCAGACCACAGCCCCCACAAAGCCTGCTTACCTTCATCCCCAGAAGTCTGTGGGTGTGTCTCTGCACACTCTGTGTGTGTGTGTGTGTGTGTGCTGAGGGAGACTGCAGACCACGTGAAAC
This sequence comes from Microchirus variegatus, assembly GCF_963457635.1. Lineage (NCBI taxonomy): Eukaryota > Metazoa > Chordata > Actinopteri > Pleuronectiformes > Soleidae > Microchirus > Microchirus variegatus. The sequence continues at coordinate 30,375,520 of NC_139807.1, read as the reverse complement.
CCCTTAGCTGCTGGCTCAAGTTAAACTGTGCTGAGCCAATTTAGGGGCAGGAGAGGCAAGCAGATGAGAGACACACAGAGAGACAGAGAGCTGAGGAAAAAAATGCTGGAAACTGAGCTCTAACTCAAACCAAACAGTACAAAGCAAGGAGAGTGTGGAAGGAAGCGAGAGGGAAAATAAAGAAATGATGTGCTGCAAACCGAGGAACAGACTGAGAGCTATCTTGTAATCCTGTTTTCTATCACAAGGCATTCACACTTCATCAAGGCGACAGAGTACTTTAACCATAATCAAAGTACTCCACGGTTTCATCAAAGTCTTGAAATGAGGAGCTCATCTATCAGCCATCTGATTTGTTTCAGCAGACAACAGACTGGTGCACTTCAGTACAACACTTAATGGAACCCTGTGTGTTCAGATTGGCCATTCAAACATGTCCCCTTCTCCAGTAATTACAGTATCTTCAGGTGCAGATGTTTCCCTTTTCTAATTCTCTTTGCCGCTCCACTGGAGTGAATCAAGACCCCTGAGATCAATTATTAAAGGGTATTTAAGGCTGTGGGAAAAGGAGGATACAAAAGTGAAAACAGCTGTTTAAGTGCTCGTGTTGCTGACAAAACTTCATCACCTCTCAACTAAACTGAGAGCATCATGTGGAATTCACCGACTCTGGCGATTAAACCCTGGGTAATTAGGCCCGAGTCCTTTCATGAGGGGGGGGGAAAAAAAGAAAATGGGAGAGAAGAGGTGAGGCAGGAGGGGCGGAGAGACTCCACACCAATATAAGGCAATTATGTTAGGGGAGGGCCAATGTCAGACCATGAGAGTACAGGAGAAGACAGCGGGGATATGGAATGGTAGGGAAATGAGGAGGAGTGTTATTTAGGAGGCAGATGGCAGAGAGGGGGAAATTAAGATGAATGGGCACTGAGAGGGCTGAGCTGGTGCTGCATGGGCTGAGAAAAGTAATTAGCTGTGTTTGCTCTGGGAGGCTGGCAGTGAGTATGATGCCTGCAGTGACAGGCTAAAGCCCAGAGTGTTATTAGCCAACAAGGCCAATGTCCAGAGCTGCCAGTAGAGGGGAAAGCTGGGCCAGAAAGCTTTCAGGACCTTCGTACCTGTACAACACTGAGCAGCAGCTTTGTCACACAGAGTAGTTTGTTTTTGACTGTAATCCCCCTTTTAATACAAGCAGAGTTCTCACACACACACACACACACACACACTAGTCATGGAACATTTCCTGTCACTGTTATCCAACAAAAGAATTGCCAACATGACCATTTTGGACCACCATGTTTTACAGTAGCCCACAATGGATAAGTTAAGTAAGTCATCTAATAAATTACTGACTCAATCATGATAACACTGTTACCATTACTGCCAAAAAGATGTGGCGCATAACTTTAATTATTAGCTCATTGAAGCTGTTCTCATCAGAACCAAATAGATCTCTAAACTGTTCTTCCTCATGATGTGACACGAAACAACCGCATAGGTGATGACGATTCGCTGAGGTAGAGTAACATTTAATTTCAAGCCAATCAGATGCAGAGTTGGGGCAGGTGTTGTTGACAAATGAAAGCAAGCGTAGTCGCACACACAATGACGCAAGTGAGTAAACGATCAACATCCCGGCTAATCTTAAAGCAGCCGTCTTGAACCTGAAATATAGCCATTACTTTTCGATAATTGAAATTAAAGGAAATAATTTATACGTTAAATGCACATGGACAAATGTGCTTCTCCACGTCGGTGTCAAGCAATTCCGACCTAATGAAACATCGTTCAGCGTTACACGCTTCCATGAAATGAGTAACCATTAACACTGACGTAGACTAGGACAGTATGACACAAACCAAACAACTGAAGCTTGATTTGTCGACCCCGCATGTTTTGCCTCAGACTGAGCTTAACAAACTAGTCGCCAGGTACGTTAGACTCACTTCGTCCCACAGCAACATTCACCGTTTCTGTTAGTAATTTATTGTATTAAATGTCCATTTCATTATAATATGATATAAATTGAACATGCACATGAATTTTACGTTCTCTTAAAGAGGGGTTGGAAATTCTTTGAGCACTTAAAATGTACTTGAAAGTAACACAATAGTTTCTAGTAACGAGTTACTTTCATAATTTGTTAAACAGTAACTAATTCAGTAATTATTTGTAAGGACAGGGTGGATATTCAGCTGCAACATGTTACTTCACATGTGCACATTTGTATCTTAAATCCCCTCTTCTGCAGCTAACTCCAGTCAGTGTCTAATTTTCTAAAAATGCTCAGAAGTGAGCTGAGAGCTGAGTGGGATGGAGGAGGAGGGAGGGAGAGTGAGAGTCAATGATAACACTTTGAATGTGCTCGCTCATGGAGACGTCACCCCAGTGGAACAACTGACAGCACAAGGTGGAGAGAGAAGGGTGAGGCCCCGTTTACAAGAGGACGCTTGCGGGTAAAAACGACAAAATATTGCCTTTCGTTCAGAAGGTGACGGCGTTTTTGAAATCTGAAACCACCCTCTAGAGTGGAAAACTTGAATATGCTTGTTTCTCATCTTGTCAAGGTCTTAACTATATTTTCCATTAATTTTGAAACTATTTAGATGAACAAAATGTGAGTTTTAACGGAAAACACAAAGAAATTGTATAGATGACCCCAAACTTTTGAACTTTGGGGTATTCTTATAAGATTTGACGGAACATATATTCTTATCTATAGATCTATAGAAGGCAAATAGTTGCCAAATAAATGAAAAGCATGTTTAAATGCAGCAGTGTCTTCCCTCTTGCTCTTAAAAAACCTCTCAGATCACTTTGATTTAAGAAATGAACTGTTCCACTCCTATCAAATAATCAACCTGGACAGTGGAATAACTGCTAAACAACATTTTCTCTATTCAAAACAATCCTGATAATGGAAATTCAAGAGTTTTTTTTTGTTTGTTTGTTTTTCAATGTCATAGAATCATATAGTGTCTCATCCCTAACACAAGCATACATGGGTGCAAATGCAATTCTCACCATTCCCAACTGACTATCTCTCATCCTCACACCATTTCTTTCCATTTCTAATGTTTTGGCCACCTCTATCTGTCTCTTTCCTCCCACCCTCTATCTCTGCCTCCCCCTCGCCCCTTTCCAATCTAATTTCAGATAAGTTGTAGCAGAACAACAGAGCAAGGCCCTTTATCATTGCCATCAATGATGTGGGTGGATTGAGCGGGAATAATTTTATTCATGTGTGCCTGTACCCAGCCCACTGAGATTCAAATTACAAGCAATAAGAGGTAATATGGTTACAGCGTCATTTTTTTTTTTTTTTAAGTGCCTCAGTAATGATTGTCGAAAACCTTTGACAAGAGGTGGGGGAAAAAAGCTGTTGTTTATCTTAGCGAGAGCTAAAAGTTTAATGTGTGTTCACAACTATGAATAATAGAAGACAATTTCATTTGGTATGATTAGTATCCCGTCCAATCTTCATCCTCAGGAAGTCATGCTCATACTGTTGGCCCTTTTTTACATTAATATATTAACCTGCAGGATTTTAAATGACACTGAACAACTTCATTGCTACAAGACACAGGGTGCTCATATCTAATTACAGCTGCCAGGCAGGTTATGTTTTTACCGATGTTTTGTTTGTTTACGTTTGTGTTTGTCAGGATTACTCCAAAGTCACTGCAACCATAAACATGGAATTGTGTGGAGGTGTGGAGTTTGACACAGGAAGGATGAAGTGTTAGCATTGGCTCTCCTGGTTTGTGTGTGCATATATATATATATATATATATATATATATATATATATATATATATATATATATACACAGGGTCTCCTGCAGGTTTCAACAAGTCAAATTTAAGACTTTTTAAAACTTTAAGACCACAATGAATACAATTTAAGACCCAATTCAAATACATACTGGCAAGTTTTAAGTTTTCTCCGCTGCTATGCTAGGCTGTAACACAACACAAAGCGGCGCACGCATAGCACACTAGCTAGTGGAGGGGTGCTGGATAAATTCTCCCCGGGCAGCACAAGTGGCCTACTTTAGTTCCGTGTTGTAGTTATTTTATCGCATCATCAAAAATAGAAACATTTCAAAGCGAGACTGATAGTTTTGCATGTTTTAAATAAACGTAACGTTAATAGATTTTTAAGACCTTTCAAAATTGTATTTAAAGGTACAATGTGTAGTATTTATGGGTTTATAGAACCCAAAATCCACTTTTTTATACATATGTGCTCCTGCATTGTCTAGTCGCTGTATAATAGTTTTTGTTTCATTTTCGTAGTGTTTCAAAAAGTCATGTAAAATAACATGACCGCGGACCGCGGTTGCATAGCCACTGTTAGCAGCGAGACGCCATGTTTCTACCAGAGCCTGTAAGGACAAACACGAAAGAACAAAACAAGCGTCTCTTTACTTGTAGCAGGAAGTCCCGCCTCCACTCTCTCCGCTTCGTCTTCTACGACCGCGGTAGCTCGCCCTCTCCCTCACCTCACGAACCTCATCTGCTGACACGGAGAAAGACGACGAGGACGACATTTGACCAGCTGCGGATACCGTAGTGCTCAGGGAAGGGAGGGGGTGAGCAGAGCAGCAGGTCTTTGTTGTAAATTTCAGCCTCTCCTCTAGATGGCACTATAAACTACTTATTTCCCCTTTAAGAAACTTTTATGAGATTTTAGGAGAATTTAAGACATTTTAAGGCCGTAAATTCAAATTATTGGATTTAAGACTTTTTAAGACCTCACGGACACCCTGTATATAAGCTTTCGTTTGTTATTCTTCTATCTGTTTTCAAAATGGTCAGATTTATTTTGCCTTTATTTCAGTCTTTATCAAGACAAACACTTTTATATTGAAATTCTGTGCGTTCTAATTGTGTCACGCTCGGCGTGAGGTGTGAGAGTGTGTCAAAATCCACAAATCAATTATTAATATTGTTCTGATTACAACCACGTGTGGTGTGCCAAGGCCTTCAGTCTGGATGTAGGATATCTATGCATGTGCAACAAGAAAAATATGTACAAGCTCAGGGAAATGTTTACGTTTGAGACAAAAACAAAGGCTCTTTTCCGAACTTCCTTCACAAACATTTGGAGAGCACAACTGCATTCAAATGCATGCAACAGGGAGGCACTCAAATTGCAGCAAGTATTGGACAATTCAGCAGTCTTATCACAGTGAGATGACAGACCAGCCCACACGCTGCTTTCAAAGAATCTCAACTCTGCCTCTCTCTGAGAAAAAGCCAGAGGCAATGCCTTCAACTGTTTGAACATTTTTCGCACTTTCAGAAAGCATAAGGTAAGACAAGACGCAAGGTCCACAAAAAAAAGCAAAAGGGACGACTGAAAAGGTCAGTGCAGACACAAAAAAGCAGGACACATGACCCCCCGAAAGAGACGTTTAAAGCAGATTTCAAAGAGCGAATATCAGACAGAGCTGGGACCATGCTTGAGGATTTAGCTTTTGTTTTGTTTTACCATAGTTAACAGGCCTGAGAACCTGGCGGAAGGAGCCGGGGCTGATCATCTGCTGGTTATCTGTAAGAAGGGCAATGGACAAACAATGCTAACATATACAGTACTGCGAGGGAAAGTTAATGAGACATTCACCAGCTGACAAAAAAACAGCTGTGAGTTTCATGAACAAGAAATACTGTGCACGGGCACAGCTGTCAAGTGCCACTAAAGTTTAATGGACAATCCATTGAGTACATTTACACATCCTATCTTGGACTCACAGCATGCGTTTGGTGTTTCAATTTTCTGATTTGGTTTTTTTCTTTTTTTCAATAAATAAATAAATAAATAATAAGATGTACTGCCTTTCACTAAGATCCAATCGTGAAACATGTAGTGATGTTGGCAGGCGGTGGATGCTCCTGCAGTGTGCTGCTGGGAAGCATGTGTACAAACAACAACACAGTTGTGAATGTGACTGAAAATAACAAGGCACACAAATCCAAGAATGCACTGAATTCATTAAAAATAAGAATAAAAATATGCATCAGTTTGGCAGGTTAGGCCCAGAATTCGTTATGATTTTTGAACATGGCTGGAGTTAGAACACTGTGTTTGGTTTGGCATAGCGCACACATTGTGTTGCTTTTGTCCAGCTCGCTTCTCCCCCCATAATTTATAGAAGGTAAAATGTTTCCATACATCAGCGATTAATCCAGATTACGCTTGTTGGATTTGACACTTTAACAATAGCTCTCGCTCTCGCCACACTGTATTTGCTAAAGCTTATGCAGCATGCACTTGAATGTTACTTTGAAACAGGCGATGTCTTAGTTTTAGTCGTTTCTGTTTCTGAATTAAAATCTTAATTTGCTGACAAGTGAGCGTTTGGTGTTGAACGCAACATCCATATTTAAATGCAGACTTAATTTGCATATAGACCTTGCAGGATATGTCTATGATCTAGATCCATGTTCTCAAACTATGGAACAAGCAACACGAGAGGCAAAAACTCTTCCTCAAGTTTTCGTTTAATTCCTATGTCGCGCGTTATGCGGCCTGTTCAGTGCAGGGATCGTTGTTCCACACGGACCGCACATCCCGATTTCAGCTAGTGCAACAACAGCACGTCCTCTATGATTCAACATCTGAGCCAAAAGCATCCAGTTGCTAATGTTAACGCCGCCGGCACACGATAACGTAAAACTAGGGCTGGGCAATATATCGGAAATTTATCGTTATCGAAATTTACGATGATAATCAACCTCATTCTGCCGTTAACGATATATTCGATAATTAAAATAAATAAATAAATAAATACAAATAAAAGTCGTTTTTGGCTGTGTGTGTAGGTAGGCAGGCTCCCGGTACGTTCATGTCCCTTAAAGACACTCGGACGTGTACGGCATGTGTAGTCGCGTATATATGTTATGTTGAATATGATATCTGTGCACATGCTTATAACAGGCAAATGGTCAATAATGCAAATTATGCAATGACGTCATTTAGCAACTTCAAACTTATCGTTCATTTATCGTTATCAAGGTGAACCGCTCAATATATTGTGATATTGATTTGAGGCCATATCGCCCAGCCCTAACGTTAACATTGATGTTAGCTGATTTAATGCAGACACACCAGGGGGTGTCTCTTCATCGTGTTATCTGCATCGGTCAGACCTAGTTGGTTATGAGGAGGAGGCTGCGGTCAAACTTAGTGATGCGATTAATTAAAAACAGGTAACTTGTTGCCTGAAATTATCACAAACGCATTAACGTTGACAGCCCTAGTTAATATCTTATAGTTTTTCAATCATGGCTTTTTCATAATCGGTTAAGATAGAATCATGATGCACCTCTAATGTCCACAGTTTCTCCAGACAATGAGGTTTAGTTGGTTTTCTATGTATCCACAGTATATGAGACTCACCTCTGGGTCTTGGTGCTCTCTTCCTGCGGTCTCTGAATGCAGCTCCTGACTGTAGGGCTTCCAGCAAACTATCCATCACACCTGTCTCATCGTTCTCTACACATAAAAACAGGAAGAAAAAGAGAGGGGGTGTAAGAAGACAGATGAGAGAGGTTTTTTTGTGGTGGTGAGGTTTTCAATATTGATTGTAACAATTTGGATCTCCTAATGGCCGACCACAATACAACCGCAAAACGTGTAATCAGAGTCGTTCCAGGTAATTTTGACTCTTTTTTGTCGTCTTTTTTTTTTGGTGCAGTTTTATAACCATAACCAATAATTGGATTTCAGTCTGTTATCTGGTAGTTATCAGACTCGAGCAAACAACTCCTCTCACACCCCCTTCACATCACGTCCGCCAAAAAGCAGGAGAGAGACGTCAATTTTTTTTTAATGCAAAACTGCTTCAGTCGTTGTTTTGTAATTAATTTTTAATTAAGTTAGGCTACCAGCCAGTAACCCTTTTCTACCTTCTTGTTCCTGCCAACGAGGATCTGAGAAACAGACATTTTGCATTAATCTAATTCATTCTGTGTTTTTGCCAGATGTAATTATTAGGTCTATGTTTTTCTGACAGGATAGCTCTGGAGAAAATTTGGCTCCTGGTAAAGACTGGAAAGCTTGTGACACATCAAACTAAATCACTAACGACTGCATGTTGGTTAGCTCGACAGCAGGGCTGAACGTTTAATGATTTTTAAATCGAAATCACAATTTAAAACAATGCAATTAGCAAATCACAGAGGCTACAACACATTTCTTTAGTTGTATTTTGCTACTATTTTGCATTTCATGCCAATTTAAGAACTGTAATACACTTATGTCTTTGAGTTATCATCACTGCTTTTGAGTAAAATGGCTTTGTTGGTATAATTTGTTAATATTCCATCATATTTAAAATTCATCCATTGCACAGTGAATTTTACTTGACTTTTACATTTTTATCACCAATCAAATTGCAATATGTCAAAAAACTCACACGTTGATATTTCCCTTAAAATGTTCGTCTTAGTGTCTCATACTTATAAGTCATTCTACACTATTGCACTATTTATATTAAAAAAATACATTTAATTATCTAATTATGGCTAATTACATTAGGGCTCCAACTAATGATTAACTTTATAATCAATAAATCTGTTGTACATTTACACCATCGATTGATCAGCTGTTTGGTTCATAAAATGTCAGGATATTTTTCCAAATTTTGAAATGCTGTTCTCAAAGAACGTATTCATCGCCAAACCAAAAATGATTACTCTTTAATGATTTTGATTTGTTATATGAAGCAAAGAAACCAGAGAATATTCACATTTAAGAAGATGAAAAATCAGCAAACTCCTTTCAGTCATAAAATAAAACACTCAAATTGTTGCAATTAATTCATCATTGCAGCCCTATATTACAGACATGTTTACAAATATTTATAATCACTTTATAATGCAATTGTGAGGTACTTTGACACTCCCAACCTCGAGTACATTATGGAAGAATAGTCTCCACTGGGTTCACATCAACCAATGGGAGATACTTGCTCTGATCAAGGTTCTGTGTGTTTTTCCTCACAGCTTCCAATTTTTCTATACTTTCTGAAGGAAAAGCACTTTTTTTTCACTCACTCTATACATTGTAAATGTGGTAAACGACTATTCTAGCTGCAAACGTCTGTTTTTTAATGGAATATGTACATAGGTGTATAGAGGCCCATTGTGTTTGCTAATGGCGTTAGAAGGCTATTGGATGATTAGAAAACCCTTGAAAACCCTTGTGCAATGATGTTGGCACAGTTTTGCTGGTTCATTGACCAAAGGGCAAAATTATAATTTTGAATAAAAATCATTATTTCTAATCTCGTCAATGTCTTGACTATATTTTCTACTCATTTTGCAAATCTTTTGATGAATAAAAGTCCGACTTTTAATGGAAAACACAAACAAATTGTATAGTTGACCCCAAACTTTTGAAAGGTAGCGTATGTCCCCTCACAATTGTGATGCAAATTTATTTAAAAATAATTATAAAGTTCTACTTAGAATTTGGTAAAACAGCTGCTTTATGAACCTTTAACAGGAAGGCAATTGATGTGTTTGAGATGGAGCGTGTGCTGCCCAAAGCCAAAAGACATCTGCTACCGCCCACTTGCTTTAATCCGCACTGCACCTGAGGTGAAAACTACCATTGCAGCTTTTGCTGTCATAATGATTCAGGAATATCTGAGAGTTGATACACACATCCGCAAGGCAATATTCTGTCAAACAAATGCTGTTGTTTGTCTTTTTGTATTCTCTTTTTTTACAGTTAATTTGGTAATTCTGTTGTATTGATCTTCATTGAAGAGTTTCAATTTTCCTCTTTTTTTTTTAGGTGGGGTAGGAGAGGGATAAAAAAAAAAAAAAACGATGGGAAAACGATGATGTCTATCTGTTATCCCTTTCACAATAACAAAACAAAAAAAATCCAGATCACTGAGTCGCTGCAGTTAAAGAAAAAAAAGACACCTTATCCCTGCTGTGTGCATTTGATTTAATAATGTCTGTTCCATTCCCATCTGTGGTAAACCGAGATAAAGGAGGACGTGATGCGAACAAGAAGTTTGTTCCAACAAAATATATTACAAAACTGTAATTAAAGTAAAATGATTGCAATTCAGTTAAGGTCAGTACAGTGCAATGGTCCTGCTTTGTAATATAAGTCTGGCTAGCACCACCAGTTTTGCCATTTGTCAAATTCTCTGATCATAATCATTTGAATTGGAATGATGTGACTGAATGTTGTTTAGCAAACTTATACAACACGCGTATGTTACGCTCAAGGCATGCCTTGAATAAATCTGGTGTGATATGTTTCACAACAGGTTCTTTGTCGACATGATTATTTTTTTTTTAAACCGTAACATTAATTAGGGTTCAACTCCAGGTTTAAGAGAGTCAGGGTTGTGCTATTGTTCAAGAGGAAGAATAGAGGTCACACTAAATACTTGACACTTGGAACCTGCAGAAGCTGTTATTAAGTGTTCCACAGTTCCAGGGTGCAAATGTGCAGCTTTACCCAAATATGATTCTACTACACTCTAATACACTGATTTACAAGTTGATTAGCTAATGCAGTCTGTGACAACTATGCAATGAATCTGTCCTTCACTTTTTGTTGATGGATAGTGTGAAACACGGAGATGAGAGGGAGTGATATGATGTTAGCTCCCCGTACAGTTTAGAATTCTACGTACAAAGCACTTAATGATCAGGGCCAGCCGGGAGATATAATCCCACCAGTGTGTCCTGGGTCGGCCCCGAGGCCTTCTCCCGGAAGGATATGCCCATAACACCTCCCCAGGGGAGGTGTCCAGGAGACATTCTAACCAGATGCTCGAAACACCTCAGCTGGCTCCTCTCAACTTGGAGGAGCAGCGGTTCTACACTGAGCCTCTACCAGATGTCCAAGCCCCTCACCCAATCTCTAAAGCCGAGCCCAGCCTCCGTGCAGAGGAAACTCATTTTGGCCGTCTGTATTCTCAATCTTATTCTTTTGGTCATTACTAGAGCTGAAACGATTAATCGATGAATCGATTATTAATCGATTACTAAATGAATCGGCAACTATTTTGATAATCAATGATCAGTTTCAAGCTTTTTTCATGATTAAAAAAGCAAATCTGATCGTTTTAGCTTCTTAAATGTGAATATTTTCTTAATTTCTTTGCTCCACATAAACGAAGAAATCATTCAAACTGAATCATTTTGGTTTGTGGACAAAACAAGACGTTCGAGAACATCGTCATTTCAGCAACTAGGAGGTAAACTAGGCACAAACCTAGTGTGTAGCATTTTGAGCTTATTGCCTTGAAGTTATTGCTAAAAAAAAAAAGTAGTAGAATGATGATGAGACAATTAACTAACTGCATTATTATTACGAATATATTGGCTCACAATAATCATGTAGAAATACTGATAAAACGACATTGAACACTACAGCCCATTAAGAGTAATCTTATTAACCAGCTGGCAGAACTATTCTTAAGTGGGCAAAACGCCTGTTCTAAATTGAGGCAGATGATGAAGACAAGACTAATGATGCTATCATAAGCCATTCGATAGTTATAAGACATCCAACATTAGTTTCAGTCAGTTTCATTTGCTAATGGACGAGAGAAACTCTTAATTTAACAAGTGGGCTTATGTTCAACAGGAGCCAGAAAGGTAGCGTTAACGCAGGAAAGTTTTGGGGGAATTATCATTATGAGCTTCGGGCCAAGATAATTGTGTGTGTTTGTGTGTGTCTCTCCTCTCCCTCTGTGTGCATGTGTGTGTGAATATCACATTAGAGCAAGTTGTTCAATGAAGGTTATCGTTGTGTTAATGTGTTTGATTGCTGAGACTGCATTTTTGGTATACATTGTATACAAGTATAATCAAGCATTCTATGCTATAAACATTTGTCACCAATGTTTTCTCTAAACAGTAACATGGCTTCCACCCTAAATTACAGCATATTTAGTCTAAAGCCATTACTATCCCTCAATGGTAGCCTGGCTAAAGCCAGACTGCATCTCAATGTCATTTAAGATTGAGTATGAGTCTAGAAAGGATGTAGCCTCCCACTGTCAGGCGTGACCAAAGGCCTGGGATCAGCTCGGGCGTACAGTTTGTGCCAGTGTGACCAAACACATTAGCTGACTTGCGACAAATACTGGTTGAAGAATGGGATGCCATTCCACAGCAGTGTGTGATCAAGCTGGTGACCAGCATGAGGAGGAGGTGCCAGGCTGTTGTGACTGTGTATGGTTCTTCCACATGTTACTGAGGCCCCAGTGAGGCCCCCCCTGTTGACCTGTGCTCAAAGTGTCTGTTGTGCTTCTAGGCTGTATATTGTGAACTCGACAGACTAAACGTATTTAATAAAAAGTGCATGCAGGTAACTACGACTGAGTAAAGTTTATACAATTTGCAGCATTAGTTCGGTGAAAATCTTTTTCATAAAGAAAACCGGCATGGAAATTGAAATATCTCTGAATGAATCCGTATCGAATGAAATCGGGTTGGATCTGTAATCAAATGGGACTTGGAATTGGAATTGAATCAGTTCATGAAATCACTTACTAATATATGGCTTAGTGTCTTCCGCACAAGCCTGTGGGGGCAGTGCTATGATCAAGCGTTGCTTCAGTTTGTCAGGTTTAAGTTTAGTAATGTTATGTGCCCCAAAAAAGAGGTCAGCTGGCTACCTAAATATACTGAATGGTTTAAGGCAGGGGGCCACACGGTTGGTGTCGTGGTTAGCACTCTTGACTTTGCAGCAAGAAGACCAGGGTTCGAGCCCTGGTTGGAACAGAGGCCTTCCTACATGGAGTTTGTATGGGGGTCGCATTATCCGGCTTCATCCCACAGTCCCAAAAGATGCAATATGGGGATTAGGTAAATCGGTCAATCTAAAATTGACCATACATGTGAATGTGAGAGTAAATGGTTGTTCGTCTCTATATGTGGCCCTGCAATGGACAGAACTCCAGGGTGTACCCCGCCTATTGCCCAATGTGAGCTGTGAACCCCCCGAGACCCTCCGGTGGACGATAAAGCGGTAGATAATGGATTAGTGGCAGGTTTTTTAAGGCATATTCCCAGATGAAAATGCCAGGAGGCCAAGAAATGTGTGAACTGGAGAGCAGGTTCAAGAGAACAGTTGGATAGTCTTCCCCCTCTCGAGAACATGATGTCATCCAGAATAGATATCAGATGTGAAAAAGGTATTAATGGGATCAAAAAGTTTAAGTTTAATTTTGAAAAAGTTTGCCAACATTTACTAATATATGAAACTTGAATGGCATGTCTATGTGAAAGTATGAAGGAATGGAAGGAGTTGAAGTTTTAAACATTTCTACATTCATTCTTGAGGGGCCATAATTGCCATGTCTGCCAAATGTTGATTATTTGGGAAAATACTGATAAAAACTTAGTTAAGTGAAGGGTGTAATAATAAAACAAAGTATTTTTAAAACGAAGCTGAAAGTGGTGTGTGACTTTTCTTTTGGACCTGGGAGAGTACATCGATGACGTTCCTCATCTACCTGCTTCATTCTATTTTATTTCTTTTGTAATAGTTGCACTGGCTGATATGTACATATTTCTTCATCATTACACAGAGCGGAGAGGAAACATGAATTTCTGAGTAAAACCAACACTCCTCAACTCCTAGACTTGTCTCGACTGCCGTGGCAATTCATCACCTTCAGCGATACGCTCTCCACAACGCGCATCGACACATATTCAGATAGACAAACAAGAACAGACAAACAAGGGAAAAAAAGGAGCAGATCAGTCTACTGCAACCTGCAGTGTGTGCCTCCATGTGTACTTTGTTTGACTCCAACCCACAAGAACATGAAACACTTTGTGTGCCTTGGGAAGGAAGGGAAAAATGAAAACAGAAAAAAAACAACTAAATCCACTCAGATCTCCTGCCTCAGGAATATATCGTAGCAAAAACAGTCCAATTTTACACATCAGTCAAGCAGCAACTCAGTCAGTCCGAGACAGAAAAACTGCTTTATAGAACACAGACGAGAGGTGATTTAAGACAGCCCAACACTGGAAATCATAACACGTATTTATATATTCTCACCCATATGCTCACCAACACAGGGAAGAAGAGAGATCACAGACGTGTGGCGGGGATAGCGATGACGGAGGAACACGCGGCAGAGGAATATTAGTCAAATGGGTTTGAAACAGTCAGAGGAGGTGCTGAGGAGGTTGTGGCGAGAGAACCAAGACGAGACGAGAGTGAGAGGAATGGGACACTGAAGAGTGGTATCCCAGCAGTGGAGCTGCTGATTGTTGCTTTGATGATGCACGATCTGCGCCTGCCTTTCCCCATTTCCTCGCATCTGGGATCAGAACGCTTATGACAGGTGTGTGTATATTCACAGTACTGTGCAGAAGTCTTAGGCCACCATTAGATGTGTTGTTTTAGCAATGCTACAATGACAATATAGGATCATTATTTCTATTTCACTTTACTGGAACACATCCAGAAAATATGTATGCAGTTGCATGAAACGGACAAATCACGTTTGTTCTCAATCTGACAGAATATCTAAGAATATCTAATATATAAGCCTCTAGAATCAAGATTTGGTCTGTGCCATGTTGACATTTATGCGAGCATAAGTTCAAAGATATCACCTTCAACCAGGCTACTAAGGGTATTTTGATAATTGATTTGTACAGTTTGAGCGCTTTGTAAATAATTAAAATGAGCTCCCTGAGTTTTCAGCTAAATACTTCCTGTCTTTGCTCCATATGACAAAGAAATCATTAAAACTAATTTATTGTGCTTTGTGAACAAAACAAGACTTCTGAGAACATCATCATATCGAGGTTTGGGATTTTCTGACTTGCAGACCACTCAATTATTCAATTAATCGAGGAAGTAATTGACAGATTATTCGATTTGGTATCTGTAACTCATGTATCTAGATATGTAGAGGAATAATCCTCTATAAGGGAGAGATGTTCACTGCTACTCCCCTGTCATCACACCTCTATGATTGCAGCAACAGTAAGCTCAAAGTCCCACATTTTAGCAGTGAAAGAAATAGAACTGTTCGTTTTGTTGGGAGAAAATAAACTGTAGAGGTAACATGTCGCTGGTCAGATCAACAAGATAAAAGTGTTTATTAGAAAGGTAAATAATAAACTCTGGAAGGTGAAAGTGAGACCAAATGAAACCTCCACCTCCAGAAAAAAAGGCTGTATGTAGTTGGCGAAACTTCAGTCACCATCTATTTGATCACAGCCTGCTCAGATGCCGCTTTCAATTGCCTGGACACGCAGCCCGTCTGTGTCTCAATGTCAAACGTCTATTCAGACAGGAACCGGTGCCGTCTGCCACTTCACTCGACAGAATGTGGCACTTATCATCAGGGCAATAACCCGGTGGTAGCAGTGTGTAGCAGAGATGGACCACAGCAAGGCAAGAAATAGGGTCAATTGGTGCAGGATGGAAAAGTTAAAGACAGAAAATACCTGAGCTCAAATGAAACCCGGTATTTGAACGAGCAACCCTCCGGTTGCAAATCCCCAATTCCCTCCCACTTGGCTACCCAAAACAATTAACTAACAAATTAATAATTGCCTATAAAGTCAAAGATGCAAATGCACGGAATGAAATATTGCATTCGGAATCATGCTAACTATTAATCTGCCTGATATTTTCTCAATGAATCGATTAGTTATTTGGTCGATAAAATGTTGATTAATCAGTTTGAGGGTTTTTTTTATATTCTGAAAATAACGTTTATGAGTCAGTATAATTATAGTTCTCTCGCTTGCTCGTTCTTGTATAAAGTTGCAGTTTCAGTTACAAATGACAATCTGGACTGATGCAGAGGTGGAGTATAATCCCTGGTTGTGCCAGTTCAAGCACACGCAGTGCAATCCTGGATTTTTCTTCTGAATCGAATAATGCTTTTCCACATTACAGTTGTATCAATACTCAACTCTAGTCACTTTAAGTATCAGGCACGTACTTTTGTTGACGTCACATTTTAGTATCAACTCAGCTTGCTTGGACCCTCACTAGAGCAGGTCCCAAAAAAGCACCATGTACCAAGTAAATGAAAAGAGTCAAATAAATGTATCATGGAAAAGCCCTATGGCGGTAAAAGCATCTGGAACTGAACACAGTAGCATAGGAATTGCATGGTAAATAAGGCAATAGTGTGCCTATAATATATTAGAAATGGCTGCTGAGAACATATAGCATGTCTTATGAGCTCTAACTTCATATACAGATATTTCTTACTCCTCGTTTCTCAGACATTTTTTTTTTTTGCATCTTTGCATGCAGGATTGCACCGCTCGCCATTCTCCTGTTTGACGTCTTAATAGTTCATCGCTTGTAGCCATGTAGAGGAATGCTAAATAACGCTCTGATGTATAATTTGTCGCTCCACAAACATTCCTGTTCCCGGCCTACCCTGGGACTTAATGCAACAGATTTGTCATGCACAAACCAGGCACAGCTAAAGGAAACGGGGGGAAAATATAGATACACACCTATTCAATCTGAATTTCAATCTCTGTAGGGCTGTATATAAAATGTGTGCAAGCTGATACTCGCAGACTGCCAGACATCAGCACTGACAGCAAAACCAGGCTGGAAGTTTGGTCTTGCAGGTAAAAAAAAAAAAAAAAACTAAACAAATTTATTTAAATACATTTTTAAAAAGAGTGAGAACCTCACATTTCTGGAAAAAATAAGTAGATAAAGCTAAAACTAAACCAAGTGTACCTGTAGCAGGTAAAGAAGCTCAATTCAATCACTATTTCCCTCCAGGAGCCCTCCCTACACGTTTCTCTTTTCTTTCTCGTCTCTCATTGCTGTGCCCTTCAGCATAATGTGGATGTGCAGCCTCTCTGGGGCTTTTTAGGGAATTGATGGATAATCAGATGATTACACAGAAAATCTCCATTGAGGACAATCCTCCCTGACAAACAAAAAGAAAGCTCTTTAGTTAATAAACAGGCTGAGAAATGGAGAGAGGGAGAGACAGACAGACAGACAGAGAGAGTATGTTAATCCCATCCTTGGTTGGCAGCACAATGCCAAGTATCTATCATATATTTACCCCCCCCCCCCCCAACAGTCCCTCTCTCCCTCAGTGTGTGTGTGTGTGTGTGTGGGCGTGCATGTGTGTGACATCATCCTGTCACAGAGTTTCCCGTTAGCTTTATCTTAATCTGAGCGTATCAAAATATAATTTCAAGCTCAAGGCATATTTGTATAAACCTTTCTGACAAAAATGTGCCTGCAGTTTATTCTGAACTACTACTCGAAATGGGAAAAGTTTGAAATGATACACACACATACGACAGGAGAAAAGAACCCCCCCAGCTGGTGATATTAGTTATGAACTAAACGCACACAAATTCATACCATAAGGGCATCAAATATGCAGCCTGCAAAAATTCTCTGTCACTGATTATTAAATGAAAACAAAAGTGTCTCAATAGTCTTCAGTAAATAGGTCATAAGTAGAAAATATTTTTTATACATATATATATAAATTAGGTCAAGCTTCAGTTAAGTATGAATTACCAACGTCGTGAATCGTGATCCCCATGTGTCCCACCCTAGTATAGTAGGAATAAGAACTGTGTCTATATTTTCAAACACTTTTTAAGAAGCAAATAAAATATTGATTGAAAAATTATTTTATAGTTTGAATATACAAAATACACACTCCCTGTTCCAGATGGACAGCGACTCCAAGCCTGTGACTACTTCTGGTCAATTGAGCTCCAAAACTCAGTGGCCAATCAGCAGGCTGCTTTCTAAGGCCCGCCCACAAACAAACAATTAACAGTGCAATGAACAAATCAGGGAGCGAATTGTATTTTCAAACAATAAAATACTAAATTAATATTTGATTTGCTTCTTAAAAAGTGTTGCACAAATCTAATGCCATACCCTAATAGCAATAGTAATTCACATTTGCATGAAGAAAGCATATCTTCTCGGAGCATATATGTATTTACACAGAACCGCTCTCTTTCTTACATTCAAACACTCACCCATCCACACGAGTCCACATTTATCGAAGCAGAAATAAAACTTCAGATTGTATCATCGTATAAGAAGTGGTTTATATTTGTGCTTAATTTCCAGCTTTAAATCCATTGCTGGTATTCACATTCACATAACCACAGCATAACAGAGGGTGAGATATGGTGCAATTAGTGGACTAACACAGAGACAGCACATAAGCCATCCAATCAGAATCCTGTTCATTACTTTCAAACTTTGGATGAGCACAGCACTATATGAAAGTTCTCGCCCTCTGGGGGGGAATAGTGACAATTTAAGGGGAATTCAAAGCAGAGCAAAAAGCAAAAAGAGGGGACAAGTTTGAATAATGTTTGAGCCAAGAGTGAACTTGGTTAGAGTGTATATGGTGAGCCCACAGACAGCAGCTACTGGAGAAGAACATGTTGGTTTACTCTGCTCGTCTCATCATGTCTACAGGGGTGTTACAGTGGCTGGCACAGTCACATCAGACGCCGGTGCAGAGGTGAAGCTGCCAAAACTAAACTGCTCTGCCAGCATCAGTTTTTGGCATGATGTGGGTCTGGAGGCTGTGCAATGTTGAACAAGTTTATGGCATCAGTGATGTTCAAAAGGGAAAGGGGCAACATGAAAAAAAAAAAAAATGAGAGAGAGAGAGTTGGAGCCAGATGCTCTGGCGTGAGGTAAACATTTTGCTTTTTTCATGTCGGAAGCCATGGAACCTGTTAAGTGAATATTCAAGGGACACAATCCCAGAGGGCAACTACAATGGACAAGGCTTTAAAAAAAAACAATTAATCCTCCACAACATCTACTGTTTGTGTGGCGATAAAATTGTATTTTATATGCGATGGGAAAAAAAACAACAGGAAAAAAGGGATTGTGCAAGACGGAGGCAGATGCTGAGGTGACCCCTACAGGCAGAAGCCGAAAGAAGAAGATGCAATGGGGAAAAAAAACCAAGTATTTTTCAAAGTGCTTATTATTTTCTCATCTCCATAGCGACCATAGCTTAAAAACAGTATGTGGTAATTGGAGGGACAGACTGAATCAATCATCCTTGTTTTGTTTCACTTGAGTCGATGTGTTTGAGGCTTTAAATTGGTCCAAAACGTCAATGAGACTTCGCAGACTTCAGTGTTATCTTCTAACTTCTAAAAAATAATGTTTTTAATTGTAAAATAATCAATCTTCGAATAAAGAGTGTATTGTCAAAAAAGTCAATGGATTAGAGTGTAATTATTTGCACAAACAAAACTGTTGTTGGCAAAAGTGCATTGACTTTAAAAAGCATATTATTGTATTTTACCAATACAACCGTTTTATAATGGTATAATCAGTTAACCTGGGTAAAAGGTCATCATACATGCTTGTAGATACAATACAATTGTAAATACAATGAACTGCTTGTGTTGTGGTAGTGTACCACATTTTAAGGTTCTCTCACATCCAGTTGCAGGTGAATCTATCTTTTGAGGCCAAAAAGAAGCTGTGGCTGCAACGTTTATGTCTCTGCCAGATGATGGTGATGTGTTTTGTTTTGTATGTGCATGATACCATTTACCAGGGAGCGCTGAGATTCATCACTAACTTTAATGAGCAGACACGTCTCGCTGTGTTGTCTGCTTGTGTTGGATGGTCTGGATTGTCCACTTGCAGATCCAAACACCAGCATATTTAAATTCTTACGTCTAATGTCTAAATACTTATAAAATATGTGGCTCCCTCTTCATGGAACAAGCCCTGGTTGGAACAAGGGCCTTTCTGCAAGGAATTTGCATGTTTTCTCCATGTGTGCGTGGGTTTTCTCCAACTTGCTCCCACAGTCCAATAATATGCAGATTTGGGGATTAGGTGAATTGGTCACTGTAAATTGACCGTAGGTGTGAGAGTGTAAAGCCCAATTTATACTCCTGCGTAAAGTGCTCTACGTAGGTTACGCAGAGTCCTCTGCGTCGTCTCCGACTGCACGGAATATTTTTTAAGTGTCCGTCACTCCGTCAAGGGATAACGGAGACGGCAAGGGCTGCGATTGGTCCTCAGGACAGGCCGAGCTAGCGCTGCTCTGTGCCGGCTCACAGTGCGCACCGAGTGTCCACAGAGGTGGGAGCTGATCACCGCAGACAACATCGCTGTCAAACTAGTGAATGGTTGTTTGTCTCTATGTGTGGCCCTGTGATGGACTGGAGAACTGTCCAGGGTGTGACCCCGCCTATCGCCCTATGTCAGCTGCGATTGGCACAGCACCCCCCGCTAAGTATTTTTAAATTACTTGGTTGTAGTTGTTTTGCTAAAGTGCACTTTTACTGCGTATTTTATGTAGATTTGTATGTACGTTTTATGATTTTAATATTGCATTTGAGTCATTGAGACGTTTAATCTCAAGGAGTTTTATTTCTGGATAAATAAAGGATGGAGTCATTTCCTTTTGGATGTGGGTTTTAATCCACTGACCTCAAACGTTTCTTTCTTTTGTTGTTGTTGTTGTTATTTTTTTAATTGAATAAAGAGGTCATTGTCTTTGAATGATCTCATGCACCGTTTAACTGTAGATTGATTTAGCACACTGCTTCCCGTAAAGGGCTAAACAATGCAAGGGGTTGACGGGGAAAGCAGATTGAGCGTCGTCTACCTGCGTTGACTTCCAGCAGCCTTCTCTTCTTCTGCTGCCTCTCCTGCTTTTCACGCTCAGCCTTCTCCTTCGCCGCTCGTGCTCGCCTCTGTTTCTCCTCTGCCTCTCTCTGCCTCAGGTTCTCCTTCAGTGCTTGCTGTGAGAAAGAAAAAGGGATGTAAAAAGGTATATATATATATATATATATATATATAAAGAGAGAGAGCTGTTAAGTGGGGTTAATTACAGTAGTGTGGAGCTTGTCGAAGGCAGGGGGAGCTGTCAAACCTAACAGACATCTCTATCAGGTTCAATTAAAGTCATATTAATCACCGTTTCCCAAACGTTCTTTGTGAGGACCCAGTTTTTTTTTTAGTACGGATGTTACTTTTTGTTTGAAATTAGATAAAACATTTGCATTATTAATAAACAGTATAGTCATTTTGTAAATTAGGCTCTCAAATAACATATTTCCTGGGACAGTGACAAGTAACAACGTTATGAGTTAAAAGATGTGCTAGCAAAGACGTCCAAAATTGACACACAAGCACAGAAAAGCTATAGTGGAAATCTATGGATTCAGCAGAAGTGATAAAGTCGCAGGCATTATAAGTGCACATTAAAAAATAAACACAGAAAATGGAAACAGAAAATGCAGCATGATGTTTCCACATGACTTAAACGTCAGCTGAGAAACAGGAAAAAAAACAGACAAAGGAGAGGAAAAATACGTGGACTGATGGAAGCAGAAATTATACATCAACAGTTACTAGTGCTTTTTATTAATGTCATCCAGTTGCACCTTTTAACCCTATATGGCGGAGGTGTCACACCGAGCCACTAAAAACAATACTTCACTCCCACTCCTCAATTCTGGGTTATAATGTTAAGCTCATATTGCTGTGGCGACCCCTAGAGAGGGAGAAGCTAAAAGAAAAAATTCTCATTTGCTACTGAACAGTTTTTCTTTGGACAGCCCCCTCTTGACCACACTCGATGCTCAACGGTTTTCTATTAAACCTGCGGTGTTGTGCTGCAAAGTCAGGAGGAGAATGTCCACACAACAGCAGCAGTGTTTCAGAGCTGGTTTTCACATTAAATTTAGTTTTGAGAAATATTTAACACACAACGTTTACTTCACTTGTGAACTGTGTGTGTGTGTGTGGGAAGAGAGAAGAGAAAGGACAGAGAAGCACACGCAATACAAACACACACTCAAGTGAAATACAACAAATGATGCACCAAATGAATGGGAAAAGAAAACAATGAGCCCGTTTATGTAAATCATCGTGAGAACATTTTTCAGCTTTGCTCCATGTTTAAGCAGGAGGAAAACTCGGCTGTCTGTGTGTGTGTGTGTTTGTGTGTGTGTGTGTGTGTGTGTGTGTGTGTGTGTGTGTGTGTGTGTGTGTGTGTGCGTGTGCGTGTGCGTGTGCGTGTGCGTGTGCGTGTGCGTGTTGGGGGTGGGGGTGGCAGCAACTATGAATAATCCTCAGATAAATCCATCAACAGTTGACTGGCATTTTGCCTGAAATGCCCATCCCTAGAAGGCCACTACTGAAGGACATGAATATTATATTGCTTGTTTGAATATAAAATGAGTACATTTTAGAATGTGACTTTTTTTTTTTTTTTTAAGATAGTAAACTGAAAAATTTTATCAATTATTGCAGTACGGAAAAAAAAGTGTTGTACTACAGCACCGACCTAATTTGTGATGCATCTATTATCGCAGAAGCGAAAAGCATTATTTGTGGATTCCATGTACACAAATTACACTGGGATATACAATATTTGAATACTTGATTAATAATCTCGTTGAATATTCATAAAGTGTGTCTGGTTAAAATGCCCCTCCCTAGTAGCCACTCTAGTCTGTCAACTACAGGTGAACACAGTTTACAGCTGCTGCTTTTGCAGACACACTTAGCACTCTTGACATTAATAAAACACAATATATAAATTAAATAAACTTTTCTCCATATACACTTGGAGACAGATCGTGTGCTTGAGGTTAAACAAAACTGCCCATGTGGTCAAAATGACGTTTCAGTTTTTACTTTTATTTTTAGGGCAAAATGTTTTTGGATGATATGATGATGAGCAACAAAGCAAATATAAGTGTTCATATTAAAGGGGAAATAAGTAGTTTATAGTGCCATCTAGAGGAGAGACTGAAATTTACAACAAAGACCTGCTGCTCTGCTCACCCCCTCCCTTCCCTGAGCGCTACGGTATCCGCAGCTGGTCAAATGTCGTCCTCGTTGTCTTTCTCCGTGTCAACAGATGAGGTTCGTGAGGCGAGGGAGAGGGCGGAGCTACCGCGGCCGTAGAAGACGAAGCGGAGAGAGAGGAGGCGGGACTTCCGCTACAAGTAAAGAGACGCTTGTTTTGTTCTCTCGCGTTTGTCCTTACAGGCTCCGGTAGAAACATGGCGTCTCGCTGCTAACAGTGGCTATGCAACCGCGGTCCGTGGTCATGTTATTTTACATGACTTTTTGAAACACTACGAAAATGAAACAAAAACTATTATACAGCGACGAGACAATGCAGGAGCACATAATATGTATAAAAAAGTGGATTTTGGGTTATATAAACCCATAAATACTACACATTGTACCTTTAATTCAATAGTTAATTTCGAGATTATGTTAGAGATTGCAATCAACTGAACATCCTTCTAGTGACACTTTTCTTTCTAAGACTGCAGGAGGTTCTATGGTGGCCTTCAGGGAACATAAATGGCAAAGGCCATTCTCCATTGCCACGGTATGGTTAGTTAATTCTGATTCCTAGTTTCATGAGTTCCAAATGCAAGTTTTATGGGTTCAATGATATTCCTGAGTCAGGGAATAGTGTCTGCCGTCATAAGTGATGCTTATCAATTCTTATGTACTTCAATTTCAAATTGATTGACTATGTAAAATAATGGGCCCTCACATTATGCATGTCGAGGTCTGGAGTGACCACAATGGCCAGAGTAGATCTACTGTAGAACACATCCTGAAAGCTTTATGTAAATGAAACATCTATTACTGAAGGTGTGCGTCATGTTGCCAGTAAGTGGCGCAATGACTGGCTTTGCAGCTTATCATTGTGGACCGATAAAATGAAGATGAAACGGACAAGAACAAACAAACTCTTGGCCACTACCATGATTGCCAAGGTAACCAACATACAGATCAAAGGAAGGTGAGGGCAGCATCTGTCTATCTCCTGGGAACACAAAATGTGGACTTATGTTTTTTTAACTATAATTCCTGCAAAGTTCGGATTGTCGGATCTCAATTTTCTCAGTTCCTGGTGTGGACTACTAGGTTGATGAGGTTTTTGTGCATGGCGAGGCCCTGAAATGTACACTACAAGAAATAAAAGTGCCAAGTAGAACCATGTAAGGTTCTTCGGCTTGTCCTCATAGGAGAACCCTTTCTGGCTCCAGGTAGAACCTTCATATGGAGAAACACACTCACAACTATAGTCAGTTTAGAGTGTCCAATTAACCCCTCAACCTGGGGTTGAGGATTTTTTTTCTTCTACCATGACAGAAACATCTGAAGGCTGTCCACCATTTTGACAGGTGCTGACAGCACAGCGTGATCACTTCCCTTGGAGAAAAGTTCTCTGACTTCAAAACTGCTGATTCCAGTCTGTATGGCAGCAGAGCGTGGTTTCAGCCTTCAGAACAACATTAAAACGGCCATGAGAAGTCGTCTGTCCGAGACAAAGACACAGAACCTAATGACAATCGTCCCTGCAGCAGCCTCTCTCTCCCTCTCTCTCTCACTTGATTAGGGCCCTATGATTTCCGTGTTAACGGAATCGCGGACGGAATCGCGGAATTGGCCAATAAAAACGGAATCTAATGTTAAACGCGGAATATCGCGGAAATTGACATAATGTGACTGAAATGCTGTCATCGTGAGGAGAAGGAACATTTGTCTGGAGAAATGTTCCGGGGAACGCTCATTCGTGGCATCACCCGTGCATCTCCCCACAAACCCTCACCCGGTCAGGGTTTCCACCAGTGCGTGTTGCTTGTTTATTTACTTTATATACACTTTTTTTTTCTAAACCGCGGATCAAATGCGCTGCGCCCGCATGTAACCGGCGAGCGTCCCCTTATCCAGGTGCCGATTGAAACTCAAGTCACACCATCAAATACGCCATTATTACAGTTATATTGTTATTGTCAATAAAGATTTTATATTGAGAAATGCACCGATAATTCGGCGGCCGAAACACGGCGAGTAAACTGTGGAACATCGCCTATTAAATGCTGGAAAGTCTCTGCACAAAAGTGAAACTTATGAACTCCCCGCGACTTTCACTTCACAGCAGAGAACATTCTCTCTATTTGAACAGTTAACTAAAGACATCAGCTCATCTGATGCATCTGTTATTCCCTTAATTGCAGCGTTGTAGGGGTAATATTGCGTGTAGAGAAATGATCCAGTCGGATACGGAGAAGCGCACGGCGCAGGAGAGGGAGAACAGTACAGCGCAGGGGCGGTGCGCAGAAATCCGTCTGCACCAGATGAGGGGGCACTACCACTTTTTTATTTATGTTATGCATGGCTTGTTTTAAGATTCACTGGCATTTACTTAATTAGGATTTAACTTAAGTGAAAACAATTGAACAATTGAGAAGTCAGTGGATTCAAGAAGAAAGTTGCATTTCAGTGGACATTTTATTCACTGACACAAAAAGCACACATTCTATGGTGGTAAAGTAAGTATAAAAGGTAAAAAAAAAACAGAATAAAAAATAAATAAAACGGAAAAAACGGAATTCTAAAAAATTAAAACGGAAAAAACGGAATTTGGAAAAAAATAAAACGGAATTTGGAAAAAAATAAAACGGATTTCATAGGGCCCTACTTGATGCATTTGATTACACTGACGCGAGCATCAAGTTTAAGTCCCTGCAGAGCAGGAGGAAGGTTTGAGCTCATTCAGGGCAGGCTAAAGAAGGTCAGC
Organism: Microchirus variegatus; assembly: GCF_963457635.1. Taxonomy (NCBI): domain Eukaryota; kingdom Metazoa; phylum Chordata; class Actinopteri; order Pleuronectiformes; family Soleidae; genus Microchirus; species Microchirus variegatus. Next base: position 30,349,926 of record NC_139807.1, on the reverse strand, counting down.
GGAGTTTCAGTTCTTGGAAATAGTTTGCTAACATTTTAATTGTGATTGTTTAATTCCGTATATTTGCATCATTTATATTTGCAGAGGCGTCGAACTGCGGTGTTTTCGTGGCCTCCCTCAGCTGTCAGTGGAAATAAAATAAAGCATTGAATATAATTATGTGCCTGAAACCTTAAAGTGCCTTATTGTAGCAGGGTTTTGCAACCCTGTCCATCAAAATGACCGACAGCTAAAAGGTCTAGAGCGACTGCTGCTCTGCATGCTTTTGGACTGTGGAAGAAAATTGGAAAACCTGGAAAAAACCCACGCAAACACAGGAAGAAAATGCAAACTCCACACAGAAAGGCTTGCAGTCAGAACAAGGTGCGAGTGGACACATATTGATAGAATGCTCAAAATTGATGCAGTATCACGGCATGAAATATTGGAACATCTTAGTGTATCATTACTTTCCTACAACCAAACTTAGAGCAGGTGTGTAGTTTATTGTCAACAAAAGTATCTAATTAAATTCTGCCTGTCTGTTAAGATTGATTAAATCGATCGGCATGGCATCCACTGCGGGGACATGTTCTGTGATCCCTGAGGTAAGGTTGTTAAAACTCAAACGATGGTGTCAACAGCTCAACAATTCAGAGCCAAGAGACAGACTGCTCATGATTGAAATCTTCCTCTTCCTCATCTCGCCTCTCATGTGTTATTCACACAGCCCAGTTTAGCAGGGGAGTGCAGTGCATGAAGAATTCTAATGTTGAAGGAAAGTTAACTTATGTCCTTTTATTGAGTCTACCGACTGTACAGGTTATTACGGATGGCACGATACCACTGTTTTATGTCCAAAACCAACACTAATATCGTCGTATTTTGACCTCTTTAACGATGAAGCTGTGGACACATTTGCGCTAACCTTTTTAAGTGATTTCAAAGACATAATTTTCAAATTGTGCAACAGATGTTCCTGCTGCTATAAAGACAAAATAAACAGTCTACAACATGATTAAGCTAAAATGCTGAATCTTCTTAACATTTTTACAGTCTGTGCATACTTTAGCATGTGATATATAGGACTTTTGTATGGATGATTGTATCCGATTTCAAATTTGAACTTCCCCTCACCTCACCCTTTCCCTTACAAGCATGTAGGAGAACCTATGGTAGCCTTCAGTTAGCATTAAAACTCAAAAGGTGCCTTTGTTGTCCATTAAAAACATGGTTGCCCAACATGGCGGCTGAGGAGACCCACCCTAAGTATACTCATAACATTAAGGTGATTGTGTAAAAAACATGAACAAATTATTTCACCTAAATTTTACCCACTGTGCCTTTAAGCAAACATTATAACTGTTTGACATCTTTGAATATGTTTGCTTAATTGTGAATTGGTTGTCAAGAAAATCAAGTAATACATTTAATTTGCCGTCACCATGATAACCAAGTTTTGTTTTGAACTAAGAAAGAAAGACTCCATGGACTTCATGAAAGGTCACGCTCCAGTTTGATGGGCACTGCGCGGGTTTGTACAAACTAAGACATGGAAAGACAATGGTGCATAATGATACTGATGAGTACCACTTAGCAGGTTTGGAGTAAAATCAGGAGGAGAGCTCTGAAGTAGGGTGGCAGGAGGAGATGAATACCAAATGAGACTGAAGCAAGATGTTCAGAGACCTACTTTTAAAGGAAACCGATATTATTTTTGATTTGGTGGTGTGACTACCTGTTGCTCATGGCAACCACTAATTCACTGATGACTGTGGTCTTAATAGGTATCCGTTTAGGAAAACTGTGGGAAAAGATAATGAAGGGAAAAGGAGAGAACACAGGAAGTGACACATTAAAAAAAGGATAAATTTAGTAATACAAGGTAACAAATAGACAGTTGTGATGATATAAATGTCAAAATTGTCAGCACTGACACGTCCTCCCCTTTTTGCACATCATATTAAAGTGTCAAGCTCAATTACTAAAACAACGTACTTGTACAATGAAACTAAACCGCAGACGCATTTTGCATAAGCAGTTATCTACTCAGTGGAGAAATATGACAGCGTCACAGATCAGATTGCCAATTACTTCTGACAACATATTTTAAAACCAAAGGACTACATAGAAATTATTGGTTTGACTTTTGTAAATAAATAACCAGATCAAATCAGGATCGTTCTGACGCCTGTGATGCAAATGTGGGCCAATTACTATACAGCTCATCCAGGTCTGATGCTAAGTTTTGATTCATTAAATCATACCCTACAGCAAAATCGTCAGCTTTGAGAAACAACAGCGCTAACGGTTTCATAAAACTACTGGCGTGTTCAAAATGGTGATGATGTTTACACGGTAATGGTTGGAGAGCTTACTGCGTCACAATCCTATGATTGTATGCTGTTCAGATTGTAATCAGATTGTAATCAGACCTTGATGTGGACACCAGAGTAGCGTTAATACCAGCTAATACCACAATATAATATCAATATATATCATATAGAAGTATTCGCATTATATTTAATATATTTGATAAAAGTATAAGAATATCACAGTAAAATACACGTTAAGTGAAGGGTACCAAGAAACTGTCACCTATGGGAAACTAGCACACACTTGAACAAGTGCACGAAAGCTAACCACAGCTGTACATCATTAGCGGCTGTGCTTGGCAAAAAGCTGACACTCCAAGTGAGATTAACAGGCTTGCAGAAGGGCCACGTGGTAGTGGACGTGCTACTGTTATCAACTATCCATGAGATTATCAATAAAATCCCTCTGACATTTAACAAGAGAGGAACTGTGCCCAAGAAAAGAAAGAAACATTCCCTACGTACAGAGAGGCAAAGCGTACCAGGATATGGAGAAAGAACTTAAAAAAAATATGTCAGAGTGTTCGAGATATTTGGACAGTCAACAACAGGAGCTTTAAGGCCACATTATACTTATACAAGGTTAATGTAGCTTCCGGCTACAGTGAGCAATGGCGTCCGAGAGAGAACGACTGTTGTTGTTGTTGTTGCAGCTGAACAACATTGAAACACAGATATTTTTAATACAGAAATGGAGACGCGAAACACTGAGGAGACGTGTCCGGAGGTGGTATGTACATCCACTAAATCAGTGGTCCCCAACCTTTTTTGCTCCACGGACCGGTTTAGTGTCAGGAAATATTTTCACGGACCGGCCCCCTAACTCTCTCAGGTCGCTATGGTAACGCTTAAACGTGCCTTCAAAATAAGATACACAAAACAGCTGTAAACGTTTCATTAATGTTGATATATTTGTTTCAATCGCTGAATGAAGCCTGTCATATTTGGAACAAGAGTCGGGACCTTAAATTGCTTGCACAAAACTATTGATCAGCACTCATTTGTTTATATGTGCCGAGAGCGCGGGCGGGAGAGAGAGGACTTCTGCAAGTGGAGGAGTGCAAGTGACTTTTTTTCTGAGAGAAATCGCTGCAGTGGCTCTCGTAATTCAAACACTCTGGCAAGCGATCTCCCTCCGGTTGCGTCAAGAGTGAGTCATAGACAGATGTAACGGATGGAATCCGGTCATTTTTCAAAATAAAACATTGTTCAGACCCCGATTATAAATAAAGCAGAAATAATGTTATTTTTTATTCAAGTTATTTATTCTTTCTGTGAGGCCCGGTACCAAATGACCCACGGACCCATACCGGTGGTTGGGGACCGCTGCACTAAATGTACCGAGACTGATGGCAGGCGAATGTAACAGTCTTATTGGACCAAGAAACCCACTTCAGGTACTTCCGAATATCGGCTGTCAAATTGGATGAACTTCCGCACCGTGTGCTACCCCATATTGATTATCAGGGCACCCACCGCATGCCCATTGATGCCACCCAGAGACAATCGCAGCCCTTGCCATCTCCGCTGTCCCTTGACGGAGTGACGGACACTTAAAAAATATTCTGTGCAGCCGGAGACGATTGAGGGTCTCTCCGGCGACGTAGAGGGGTCTCCGTAACCGCCGTAGAACACTTTACGCAGGAGTATAAATTGTGCTTTATGTGGATGACGTCACACTGAATCCATGTTTCTACTTTGCAGTGCATGAAAGCTGCCATGAGTGAGAACATTTTTGGTAAAGTAAAGGTACTTTTCTAAAAAAGTTACTCTTCTCAAAGGGAAATTCTGTATTGGAGCATATTTCTTTTTTTTTTAATTGTATTCATTTTGAAATGCATGTAGTTAAATGTCACATTCCCAACACTGTTGAAAAATAAATTAAGCCTACATTTTGTGAGGAGCACTGCGCAAATACTGGCTACTTCTTCCTTTGACTCAGAATGCAGCTCATAAATGCTTTATGGAAATGAGTCCACAAGATGTTGGAACGCTTCCTCTGAGAATGTGCTCCATGTCGAAATGACTTGCATCGTATAATTCCTGCAGTAGATTTGTCAGATGGACGCTCATGCTGTGAATCTGCAAATGTCCTGTTGGATTCAGACACCGTGGTTGCCAAGGCCAACAAACTCATTGTCATGTTCGTGACAAGCAATTTTGACGATGTTTGCTTTTGTGGCATGAAGCACCATCACGCTGTAACTAGCGATTACAGGAGATTGGTAAATTACGGCTATAAAGGGATGAACGTAAACAGCTACAGTACTCAGAGTGGTATTAGAATTCAAATGATGACTGACTGGTATTAAATGGTCACGAAATCCGCCAAGAAAACATTTGCTACACCATTACTACAACCATCAACGCCAGCCTGGATTGTCTGACACAAGGCATGTTGGGTAGATTCATGTAACTGATGCCAAATGTTGACCCCAACCTCAGCGTGCCTCAGCAAAAACTGAGACTGAGTAGATCAACCTCTGTGTGTTATACAGTTATAACTGCAGCCTCATATTTCTGCTCATGTCTCTCTTCTTGCTCCTCCACCTCAAGCTGTATTCCAAAATGGTTTTCTGCTGAGGACAACTTTAAAGAACAGATATCCAACCTTTCATAGCCTTTCTGTCAACTTGAACCACTCAGCCCTTTTTCCCCCCCTGACCTTGTTCATCCACAGGGTAGGAAATACTGCTCACTCAATCTGAAAAACAAAAGTTAACTTTTTAGCTCTTCTAATGGCAAAATTACTGGGAATACCTTTTCCTCCACTGAGATATTTATTCTGAATATTAATGTACATTTCTGACCTGAATCTGCATAATTGTATGCATACATATTTGTAGGAAATGTCACAACAATACATCTTTTAAAAAAAATATATATATATATATATTATTTAAATGCAGATTTAAGGGGTAGACTGAGTGACAAACCAGCCAGTGACAAACAAACATAGACTACTAATCTGTAACTAATGGATCTTTATGGGTATTTATCACGATATAAATCAAATGAATATTTCTGTAAGGCGGGGTGATGTGGCTTATAAATAATATCTGGATATATTTTGTCAATATCCCGATATACGAGATATATCGGGATATACATTTGCACATAGGTTGTTTCTCTGGACTCATAAAAAGTCTTCTTTTGAGATGTTTGTGCTTCTCAAAGGACAGTGACAATGCACTATAAATACACTCTAAAATAAAATATATACTGTTTAAGATCTGTATCGCATGATCTTAAAATACACTTATGACCTTTCATTTCAGATAATACCTGGTTTATTTCTTTGTGCTTTTTAATGTTAGATAAAGGATATTTACGTTTTAAAAACAATGACATTGACTATAAATATTGTAAAATTCTGCTACAACACAAATAATTAGGCAGAATTTTTTTTTTTAAGTGTTATTAAGTGACTTTTTAAAAATATTCTCAGTATATATAAATTTTACTTAATAATATTCAATGCATTTAACAAATGTATAATATGCAGTATATGATGATTATCATTATTATCATCTATATCATAATATAGATACAATATAAAAAAAAAAACCTAAAGACTATTAAACCTCACAAACATAATAGAGCAGTATTTAATAAACTGTTCAGGACATAAATTAGTAAGAAAAAAAAAAATGTGACATTGAATGAATTTAAAAGGCCAGACTGGTCTAGACACTGAGAAATAATGAAAACTAAACTGAAGCGGAATTGATTTTGAGAAATAATGAAGAAGAGATAGAAAATATGAAGAGTCATGTATTTTTTTTTTCTTTGCTCTCTGACAAAGCATTATTTTTTTGTAACCGTAATGTTGAAATGAGAGAGTGGAAGGAGAGGGAAAAGCAGCTCTCTAAGGAAATTGCCGTCCGCTCTCCTTCATCACTGCAGGTCTGCTGCCCCCCCACCCTCACCCACCCCTCTCCGCCTCTCCTGGATGTCCGCCATTAGACACGCTCAATTGGATTCCTGTCAGATGTACGGCCTCGCCCTGGGTCTCCTTCCTATGGGTGACTGAGCATGCTGTATGTGTGTGTGTGTGTATCAGTGTGTGTATCTGTGGATAAAAAAAAACCTAAGCAGCTTCCAATATAAAATGAAATAATAATAATAAAAAACCTCTACAGACATTCTTACGCACACCAAACATATATTATTTGAGCAACACAGTTCAAGGCTAAGCTGACTTGGTTGAAAAACAGTGCACACCTATTAACACGGGCCATGGCACGGCAGGGTAAACGCTGACACAGATTTAACCGAGAGGTTATGAGTTATGCTGAGATTTACTATAAGCCTATGTTCATTGACCTGGCCTTGGCTTCTCCAAAGACATGCCTGCATGATGTGACAATTTGACCAAATTGCTAAGAGTGTAAAGCTGCTTATACCTTGACCTATCAAAAGGGGAATAAATGGCTCCCTTGAGAGTTTTGACCATTTCAGGCTAGTCTAGCCCTCACTGGCATAGTCATTAAAGCGTTTTGTTTGGTCTGAACACAAACATTTGTGCATGGCCAGAGACTGAACCATGTAGCAACTGCACTGCTATGCAACAATTTAAGGCACCACCAGTTACAGTATGTCAAATTCTGTGCTTATTGGAATGCATTTGGACTGGAATGCGACTGAAAGTTGGTCTTAAATATTATTGGGTTTTTCCATTATACAGTTGTAGCACTACTCAGCTTGACTCCACTCGAGTCTACGTGTTTCTTTTGACATTAGGGACAGTATCTGGTACCTGGTGCTTTTTTGGTACCTGCGTATGTCTGTGAATGCACGTTTAAGTGTATATTTGAGGGGGTAAGGATCCAAATGTGCAGCAGTCGCTCAGGGCAGGAAACACGGCCGCCAACAATCCCAGGCGTAGCCACACACCCAGGGGTGCAAGGCAAGGGTGCGTGAAGTTGCACCGAGTTTCCGAGACGGTAATCCGAATTGACCTCAGAAATTCTGAGCTCCGACAACAAATGGAACGCAACATTAGCAAGATGTCGATGAGTTTTACTCGAACAACACATGTAAGGCTCAAGCATGTCTTTTAAAACTGCAACTGTGTATGTGATCTTCAGATAACGTGGACTGGCCTTGGCCTTTCGTGCTTTCCTGTCCGTCTCAACTGTTACTGTCTCCATCAATGAAGGCAAAAAGGCCAAAACAATAAATCTTTAAAAAAAAAAAAATAAAGAAAAGAAAATAACGCATAGAGCAGATGGAGGTTTGTATCGTTTGCTCTGGGTCAGATTCACATATGAACAAAGGTTGTGGTGGACTGGGTTACAGCTATTACGGAGAGGCAAGGATCAGAGCAAAGAGGTTTGAGGATCAATAGCTGAGGTTAAAAAAAAAGTAGAAGAAAAGAATAGCCAGGTTAAAAGCAATGCAACTGGGAACATTTTTTTTTTTCTGACAGGCTGTGAATTTCCTCGAGCCCCTGAAGACTGTAGAAAAACTGCAGGTACTTCAGTCTCAGCTTTGCAGACACTGAGAAGACAGCATAAATAAGCAAGGAAGAAGGCAGGACTAAAGAAACACTTTGGCTAAAGGTTAAATGTGCTCAAGAAAAAACAGGTGCTAATATGCAAGCAGGACAGTGCTGAAATATTTTCACCTTCAGATGAATCATGGCATAAATATGGATCTCACATCAAGGTATACTAAGTTTGCTCTACTTGAGATACTGCAAGGCTAGTCCATGTATAATATAGCATAATATTCCAGCAATTTTCAAAGCCAAAACCTACGTAAAACAGAGCAGCAGATACATTCACTGTGTGAACAGCACTGGTACAAGAGGTGCTACGCGATTATGGTGATTTTTTTTTTTTTAAAGGTGCATTATGTAATAAATCTATAGCAACTGGCCATAAAATCCTCCTAATATGTCACAGAGACTCAGGAATAATGTTCATATAACAAACTGAACTCACCAACAACAACAGTACAGCCAAAATATTTGCATTAAAAAAAATATTTTGCAGACTGCAAATCATGTTTATGTTTTGAACTCATGTTTTGGCATGTGGCGCCACCTACCGCCGTCTACCAATCATTGCAGTCAGTAGAGTCTCAGTTGCCGAGCAACCACGGGTTGCCAGTTACGTCAGAAAACGAAACCTAAAAGACCTCTGTATTTTGAATTTGAATGTAGTAACTGTTTTTGGCCACATTCTTACATATGGCACCTTTAAATATTGCATTGTGTTTGGCCCTTTAATTAATTACGATTAACGCATTAATGATGACAGCCTTAACTGTGACATTACATTGCCTCTAAATCTTGCTCACTGAGCTGAGAAAGAACTGTGTTCAACTGTATTTTTTTCTTTCTCCATTTCTACTTTATTTAGCTCTAATTTTTGCCATTATTAAAATTACAATACTGAGGCTTTGCAAGGTTAATAAAATGCTATGTTTGGCTTCTCGTGTTATTTACCAAATTATGCCATCTCAAATAACCAAAAAGATTAGGCTAATTTAAGAATAATGGCATCTGAGTGGAAGATAACCTTGCATTGCAGGCCTGGTGCTTGATGACACTAATACAATTCTGGATGTTAGACATAAAGCAGGAATACGAACACTCCACCAGCACTCTCAAAGGAAAATCCTTAGAGTGCATGCAAATCTAAAGCAGAAATAATGACAGTGCAGAGGGGGGAAAAAGACAAAGAGGCATGGAAATCCATTTGTGTAGTAGATGTTAAGTTGGGGGCAGGGCAGAAACTTGGGCAGGCTAATTAGCTACCATTATCTATTGCACCCAGTGGTCTGTGCCACTAATCCTGCTGATTAGACACAGTGCGTCTCCACAGCTCCACAGTCGACGCAGACTGATAAGGCCACAGAGTCAGTCATGACATAAACGTCTGGGTGGGACTGGACTACACAGGACTAGCACTGTTCTGCTTTACATTAAACCACAAAGAATACAACTTTGGCAAGAACTCTTCTCAAATTTAAAAAAAATACATTACATATTATGTTACTTAATAACAAAGCAGAGCTCTCAAACTCGTGAGGCCTCCCCAATAATGTCATGTTTTAATGAAACAATTGCAAACTCCTTGTAAACACAGTGTGTGTGGCAAAGCTTCCAGTGAGGTGATATAATATAGAGAGATCATAATTAATACATAAAAGATAATACATGTGACTGTATCTATCATGTTATTAAATACTATATTTCAATCATCATAACATGAAGTCTTCTTCTACAGGGACCAGTGCTATATAATAACTAAATCAGTGTGTCTCATTAATTATCCAGACTCTGGCAGCCTGTCATAGCTTCATGATGATCCAAAAACGTTGCCATGTTCTCACTCACTCATGCTACTGTGTTTCTCTGTCAGACATCATAGTTTTAGCTGTAAAGAACATGCAAATCTCTTCTGTTTCTCATGAGATGGCTTCTCTTTCAATCTCTGTGAACCTGTCATGAAGGTTCTATTGCACCTGAGAGTGAAATATGTCCCAATGTCAGCCTCATTGGCCAAATAGTTTTAGCTAAATGAGTGTATAAAAGACACCAAACACATACAGGATAATCCAAACATTATAGTATGATGGGTAATATTCTACCTCACACAGTGAAAGCATTCTTTCAAAACCAACATCCATCCAGCCATCATCTACCACTGTATCCTCCACCGGAGGGTCGTGGGGGGTGTTGTGCCTATCTCAGTTAACATAGGGCGATAGGTGGAGTACACCCTGGACAGTTCGCCAGTCCATCGCAGGGCCACATATAGAGACAAACAACCATTCACTCACACTCTCACACCTACGATCAATTTAGAGTGACCAATTCACCTAATCCTCAAAACCAACACATTTATAGTAAACTGTAACATGTGACTACCAGTAGATACTATTGTGATACTGAATATCACATTTGAAGAAATGTGCTAAAGCTTGAGTGTCATTTGTTTTCAATAAGAGTATATTGGACTTTTCGCTGATATCCAATATGCCAATGTATTGGGAGTGCTTTGGCTGGTTACCAGTACCAATAGGTTCTTCCCTGTGCCCAACTGCAGAGGTGTCTTTTAGGCTCTTTTGTAATTAAATTGACGTAATATTCTGCATACTCAAGTCACAACAGATGTAGATATAAATTGACTTCATTGTGCAAACAAATTATTTAAAAAATTGAGGAGAGGATGAGAGCTTAGAAGTAGTAGGTCGGTAGCAGCCTATTCAGACTACTGCTTTAGTGATCAGTGATATCATGGTGTGTTTACAAATTATGTGATAATACTTTTTATCTAATCTGTTTAAAATCCTCTTCATTCAATAAGTAAAGTTATCTGGGGGAAAAAAAATAACGTAATATAAAATATTCCACTGTCTGTAGCCTCACAATACTGTAATAAACATGACAGGTTATGTGTCATTTACTGATGTTAATGTTTGCTGGCAGCTGATTTAGACATGATGTAGTCAGTGTCATTGAAGCTCTCTACCCTGTGTGGGATACATCAGCTGCAGCTTTGCCAGAACTGTTCTACATTGGATTTTTTCCCCCCTGGACAACATTATTTATTGATTAATAACCAGACGGGAAGAGAATTTCAACAAATAGCATATACGGACTCGAGCTTTAATTAATTGTTCACTTCCCCGCATGAGAGGCTCAGAAAGAGTATTCATGGGTCAATGTACAGCGCGGCGTACTCACAGCGAACATGGAACGGAAGTTGCTGAGATCGGTGAACAGCTCCTCCACAGAGGTCTTCTTGGGGTCAATTGCAAAGTACTCCAGCACGTTCCGATACAGCGTCTCCATGTTGCTGTGCATGATTTCCAGCTTGCCGTACTGCTCCCGCGCAACCTTGCTGAAGCTGTGAGGATGTGGTCAAGGTCATAAACACAGCCATCACGCATTAAGTATACATTAAATGGAAGATACTAAGCAGTGCAAGTCATTTGTAAGAGGGGGGAAAGATGCAGCAAATATCTGAGACAAAAATATGTGCAAGGTCATGCTTCAAAATTGACTAGTTTGGACGATGGAGATCTAGACCCTGCCTGTCCTCTCTAGAGGTTGCAGAGTTCTGCCTCTTCTTCACCTCTGACAGTAAACTACTATTGTACTGCTGCTTCGGCTCAGAAACGAAATAAACTGGATCTCAGACGTTCGTTCCATCACTATGTGTCATGTTTTATTGAACACAGCACTTAATGTGTATCATAGCCCAAACATCATGGGAGACTGTGTGCACTGTGTCTTATCCCCTTATCAACTTCTGGCACTTCTGCAAAGCCGTTTTAAACACATTGCTGAGTTTGGCACATTTATTGAGGAGTTTCTTAAGCTTTTTTCTTCTAACCCCACTCTCTTCAGCTTATTGTCGTCGTTTCTCCTTTTTCTCACACAAGCCGGCACTTGTGGCTCATCGTTCTGAAATGTGGACAAAGTTTGACGAGTGAGTGCCTTATTGGAAAAAGTACATTTTTGCTGTGGCTAAATTCAAAAAAAAAAGAAAGAAAAGAAAGCTTGGTGGAGCAACCATGATGGCAATTGAGTGTCGCAAGAGAAAGAGCATCAATAATTTATGTCAGAATAAAGCAAACGTAGGCCACACCCTGAAAGCTATGACAGTGGTTTGAATGTAACACTGTCGTTCAAAAGTTTGGGGTCACTTAGAAATGTCCTTATTTTTGAAGGAAAAGCACTTTTTTTCAATGAATATAACATGAAATGAATCAGAAATACACTCCATACATAATGTGCGGTAATTGAATGTGTGAGTTTCAATGAAAAACACAAAAAAATTGTATAAGTTTTCTGGATTCTTTTTTCCCAAAAAAATAATTCAAAAGTTGTTTTTTTCAAAAAAAAATTAATTTTCAAAAAAAAAAAAATTTCAGCTTTTTTCCCCAAAAAATATTTCACAAAATAGTTTACAAAAAAAAATTTCTGTATGTATGTAGATTTAATGGTGTTTGTCAATGAAAGCGTACTTCCTGTTGCTTTTAGGTGGCGGACTGTCCAGGTTACAGATAACTTAGACCGATATAGAAATGCCTGAGTGAGTTTGAGGGTGAGCCAACGAATGTTGTAGGAATTATGTGTCAAAAGCCTAATTTCAACGTTAATTTGAATGTGTTCGCACTAGATTGCGCTTTCTCTTTCTATCTGTTGACCTCGGTCTTTATTATTGTTATACAGATGGACATCTTTGGTATTATCCAAACCAAGTGAACGCCACACAGTGTTGTGTTCTTTTAACAAAGACAATTCAAGATTGTAATTTATTACCGTGGTTGCCGTGGTAACCCACATACAGATCAAAGTACGGTGATTGGGTGTAGGCGGAAGCGGGGTGGGAAGTTGTGGGAACACAAAATATGTTTTTAACTATTACTCGTACAGAATTAATTGGATCACTCTAAAAAAAAAAAAAAAGGCTCAGATCCTGGAGTGCATACCAAGTTTGGTGAGATTTTGTGAATAGCAAAGTTCTAAAAATAATGCTCAAAAAGTGAAAGAAAAAAGGTATGATGGAAGAAAAAAAAAAAAATCAGAGTGGATACAATCGGGCCTTGGCACCAGAAGACGTGCTGCTGACTAGAAAGCGTGTTAATGAAACCATGAAATCTTTGTCTCATGGCAGATAAGCAGCCTGAGTGTCTGTATGTCTGTGGTATCAGAAGTATGTGGGCAGTAATTTATGACTGAGTTGATAGACCCATTTGAAGTCTGGTCTCAGTTGAATCTGGCTGGCCATTAGACTACCTATTCACAGCTGGGTGAATGCGGTTCAGGAGGCACTGTTCACAGATTGACTCGTCTGTAATATCTTTCAAAGCCAGGCTATGGGGGGAGAAGAGACATAAGGATGAGGCTGAGCAGGTGATGGAAAGTAAGAGATAGAGAAACGAAGACAACGCTGAGAGCCAAGGATGATTAGTATCTTAGGGGGCAAAAAAAATCTCTCCTCAAGTTTGCCCTCTCTTGACTTCTTTACTATTCTGAAGAAAGTTGTGCTCCACTGCTGCTCATTATCAAGAGTTCCTGTTCATTCTTTCTTCACCCACCGCCTTTCTCCTCTACATTATGTATGTCTTCCATTCTTCATTTGCTTGTTATCCCCCTGTTTTTCCTGTCCTAATTTAACCACCTTCACTGAGTTCAGTACAACACTTAACCATGAAACACTTCAACTTCAAACTCAACTGGAATGTTCAGTTACCAGTGTGACAGAGTTCTGCTGGTGACTCTAAGAGTTGTTTGCCTCAATTGACACCAACACCATCGACACGCTTTGTGTAAAAAAAATCAATGGGATCTGGTTCAAAAAAGCCTCCAGAATTGGCAGAGAAGAATAATTAAAGAGGAAAAGTCTTTGTCTCTGACCAAGTGTTCTATCTAGTGTCCTTGCACTTGATGTCTTCAAAGCTTTTGTAGTTTACATCAAATCTCGGAAGTCAGAACTGGAAATGATTTCACCACTGCGTTCATGGCGTTCCAGTTAAGAAGTCGGAAACATAAACATTATCTCAGGTTAGCCATTGTTAGCAATACCACTCAATAATGTCCCTCGACATGGTATTTTGCACACACATACAGCGTAGGAACAACATGTCTACAATTAAAAATCAACAATAATAAATTACTGTGAAACGAATATGAAAAAAGTGCAATTACCGGTAACAGTAACAGTAAGTGTATGGTAGCAGCCGCACAGTCCTGAACTCTGGTGTGGGTATGCAAGGTTCAGAGTTAAAATCAAGCAAAAAATTCAAAGTTCTGAGTTCCCTACAAATAGAATGCAGCTCAGGGACTTAATAAAATAAAGCATGACTCTAAACCTATGTGTAATATCTTATACAAACATGACTTGCCAATTTTAATTCAAAAGTACATTAAGAGTTTTGATAAATGCAAAAATCATATAGCTCAGTGGTTAAGACTACTACCCCTGTATGCAAAGACTAGGTTGCTTTGGATAATAGAATCTGCTAAATGACATGTAATGTAAAAGATCACAACTTTGATCAAATGCATCGTTTCTTTCCAGAAAGGAAATACAGTTCGTCTTGGGTTGGGACAAAATGTCCATGTCGCAAATATATTTTCATCCTGACTGGAGAGATATGATTATCAATATGCTGTCGCCAAACGCCAACATTTTGACTTACAAAATTGTGGCTGTAAACTCATTTTCCAGCCAATCTGACGATCACATATTCACGAATCCTCATAGTGGAGCTCATCACAGGAATGAGAGTAACATGAAAAGAGGTTAGTGGGTGAAAAAGAAGTTGACAGTGTTGATGATGGCGGACTGTGGTGAAAAGGATGCATTTTTGTTCACTTCAGTTTAATATCATTATTATCTTTAAACCGTGTTTTTCTGTGGATGGAATTCATGCCATGATACTCGGGATTTTTAATCAGCCCAGCTGTAAAAAAAAGACAAGCACCTGGAGTTGGAAAGCAAAGCAGTGAAAGACAGTCAAATCCATTCTCAGCTTTTTTTTGTGTGTGTGTTCCACCTCGAGTTCTCTGCTAACTACTAACAACACAATCCATCAGTGGCCCCAACCCTGAGGCTACTGATCAAAACTACATGAAGGAGGTTCAGTTCAGGGTGCATTATTGAACACATAGCTACACACCAGATTTGAGACATACCCTGACAGCTGTCAGCAGAGGATGTCGACATCCAAAGAGGACAGTGACAAGATGCCAACACTAAAGAGAAATTTCATATTCACGTTCCTTTTAATTGCTGATTTGATGAAGTGAAATTTGCATCACACAATAGACTGCTATAGTTCTATTTGCTTGAGCCATGATGGAGAATAATAAAAGAAAAAGGCAGCAACAGAAAAACAACAGGAGGCTTCGGCCAAATTCTCCCTCTCCAACCTTTTCCCTAGGTCATCCCTATCAAACCTGTTCAAGAAACATTCACATTCACCACTTTGGTCTCCATGTAAGAGAGTTTTTGTGTGCGTCCACTGCACCATATACACACACACACACACACAAATACACGTACATACTTTTGTGGGGACTGGAGCAGGTGAATATTGTTTACATTCTTACCGCTCATCAGTGTTTGTACGGAATATTAAAGCTCACATAGAGTGGTCCTGTTGCACATATATGTTAGTTATGGAGGTCTACTAACATACATTAACTTGTTTTTATGGTCAAAATCCTCCTAGTTGCTGTAAACGAGTCTATAGAAATACTCTTTTCCGACGGTGTTTCTCAGCCGCGAGATTTGAGACTCAACTCTCTCACCCAGAAGACAGAGTCTTGTGATTGGCCAGCACACCCGCTCTCAGAAGCACAGCTCTCCCCTCTGGAACGGTGGATGCACTGCTACTCATTATCAAAACATTGTTTTAACGATGTTAAAAAATAGCTTCTTCACGACCCCAACGCAGTCCCTTTTATGACTCTGACCCGGAGTCAGACCCAGAGTCAGAAGACACTGTCGCTCGTGAAACACCTCCACAACGGACGTTATTCTTCTTCTGCGGTTCAATATACGCAACTGGATGTGCCCGGAGCAGGACGATCTGCTGTTCCGGAGAACCGTTGTTTACGTAACCGGACCGGGTTTATTCAGAGATCTCACTGAGCCCGAGATTACAATAAAACACAGCGTTCTCCGCAGTGGCTGAACTGTTTGTTTAGAACCTTCAGGGCTTCATAAACGAGGTAATGACGCAGATACACACTAAAAAACAGCGTTAATTGGAACTTCCGGTCTAGGTCCGCTTTAAGGTAAATACTCTGGTCTCGCAACAACTTGTTTAACACACATGAGAAGCATCATTTTCACCATCCTGGTCGCGCTATAATGACATACTGTTCACAAACACGGAGCTGGTCTAGCTACGGCCCTGCTCTCAATTCAATTCAACATGCACACGTTATAGAGAGATACAGCGCCACCTACAGAAGCGTCAGACATACATGGCCAACGGCAAGTTGGCCGATTCCATGTATTAGTCAGACTACGGCCTTGGCTTGATTACATATATAATGTGTGAAGAGGAGAAACTCACAGAGCAAAGTCGTGGCCTGGATGGATATATGATGAGCACTGTTAAAATTATAAAAAGGATATTGCCATTTTTGTGAGGAACATGTCACTGGGGTCATCAGGGGAGGAGAAAGTCTCCAGGTCTCTCTCCAGCTGCAGCAGCTGCTTCTCCATCTGCCTCAGGCTCTTTTCCAGATTCTCTGCAGACACTGACACACACACACACACACACACAGACACACACACACGTGTTAAGGCACCCTCAAACACACCTAAATGTGAAGGAACAGAGAGAGGACAACTCAATTACAGGTACAATCAATGTGTTATTATTCTGATGTTTTGCAAGAGTCGGAGAAAAACAACATGGAAAAAAAAAGAAAACGCACATGCACACGCACAAAAAAAAAAAAAAGGGAGATAGAAGCCAGTTCAATTGCATGCTTATTATAGGCTCACACGCTGCAAAACACAATGGGAATAAACAATGAATAGGGGAAGAAAAATAAATATATATAAATAAATAAACATCAAGTGAAAGTACACTGTTCACTGCTTACCTATCCTATGCTTTCATGTGTGTTGTAAACATGTCATTTGATGTAAGAATACAGTGGCAAACACACAGCAGTGAAAGTGAACACTGTTCTTACGGCTTTTCAGTAAAAGGAAAAGAATAAATCAGATTAAAAAAAACACTGCTGCCTCCTTTTTCTTCAGTCAGCCACCAACAGGTTCATGAATCACATACTAGGTGATGGAGCAGGAGAACACGGAGCCTTCCTTTCTGTTAAGTTGGTCATGGCTGACACTTTAAGCTAGTCACTGAATACAGCATGTGGCTTAAATTACCCTGATTAGACTCTGCTTGACAAAAAAAAAAGCTTAAGCTGCTTATTTTAAAGTGGTTTTCAAATTTCCCTTGATCATCACAGAAGAGAGAGAACTTCAATGCAGCTATACTTCTTACTGCGCTTATATCATAAACCCCACACTGATGGGAAGATACACACACACACACACTTTTTCAGTCAAACATCTTTACTGGTAATGTTCTGAAAGCGTGTTGAAGTTAAAGATGTTGTCCTTGAAACCTCAAGTTTAATGAAGTGCAAATAGTTTTACATTCTTTTCCCAACCTGTTTTCACGCACACACCACAAAGAGAATAAAGTGAATAATTACAAATGTTTATGTGCAATATTATACATTTTATACTATTATATTCCCGTTTCTCACAGTGTAACTCAAGGTACCTCTTTTGAGATACTGCTTTGTTTTATTTTTTGATCCCAGTGAGTCTTTGGTACTCTAACGTTTCTCAGACATGATATTTTGTGGTACAGATGCTAATAATAGGAACGTGATCAGGTATATTCAAAATATACGGAGCCCCCGAAGTGACATGAAAAAAAAAAATTCAAATTTTTTTTTTTTTGGAGATTTACATTTTTTTATTAATTTTTTCGTCACTTCGGGGGCTCCGTAGAAATATTTTCCAATATATATCATGTGTAAAATCTTTATCTAAAATGTGATCTTATTTCAAACTACCTAGATTAGATCTAAATGCACACACTTTTGACAAAATGTTTAATCATCATTAACTTGTGATTTATAAGTACATATGAACATAAGTGGCACATTTAATCATGACTCACTTTTGCCACATGTCACAGGACGATTTAAATACACAATCAGTGTATTTTTCTTTCCCAGATTGCGTACTAATCCTGAAGGAAAAACACCTCTTCTGCATGAGAACGATAAACATTGCTTAAACAAGTGTCTGCTGTTTTGTTTTGGTATTTGTCCTACAAACATTGGCACGGTGATTTCTTACCAAAATAAAAATCAGCCTTAACAGCTGGTCAGTGCAGAGCAGTTGCTCTGTGAATACAGCTCTGATTGAGACATCAGTAGATGCAATATAGTCTCTGAAGCTTTTTAATGGAGGGGGTGTGCTTTGGCATTTTCAGTGCCTTCAACCGACTTAACTGTTAGTGTCAGTGAAGATGAGCAGGGGAAAAAAAGACCATGACGATCAAGAAATGACTAACATTAAAAATGGTCGGGGAAGAATGTGCACGTCTAAAAGGTGAATTACAGTGTGGACCTTTGCGAGGTAAAAGGCAACCACTTACTTCTTGTCACCACTAGCTAGTCTCATACAGACTGCCTTTATCTAATGCCTGTGTTTAAGTGTTTTGTTTGGGTCTGCACAAGAGTATAAAACAGCAATGGATAGAATGTACACTATAGAGCAGGGGTGTCCAAACCTTTTTTTTTTAATGGGGGCCAATTTGACAATGTGAAGATTTCCGGGGTCCAATGGACCTTCAGACCTTCTTAAACATTATAAGTTACTATTTTATAATAATTGTATTTTCAGTCAGTCACAGCTCTGGTTTCAAAGCACAAATTATGGGGATGACTCGTGATTGAAGCCTATTTTCTGTCCTACTACATCCCAGGGCCATCACTAATACATCATAAAACTGAAGTAGGTGGCACATACAAAATCTCACTGAGGGCTGTGATTGGGCCGCAGGCCGGACTTTGGACATGCCAACCTAGGGTCAGAGTCCCCAAGAGCTTGGAGCGATTGTCACAACTATCACAACGATGGCACCAACCACACAGCGGGGCCCACATGAAATTCATGCCAGTACATTGAATTTGTATGTAAACAAGTTTAACATGCCATAGATGCTGCAGAAGTGATGACATTTACCAGGGCCTTTGAATGCATCTCATGAGCTGCTCGCTCAACACACTGTGAACACTGCATTACTTTCTCTAGCTCACATGTACTGGTGTTTTCGAATGTTTAACAAAATAAATGTATTTTCGATAGACATGCTCAACTTTAATGATGAGGTCACTTTCATTACTGATTAATAGATTAGTTAATTAAGCGACAGGACTGTGTGATTATGACTATATATGACGCACAAAAATATATATCATTATAGCTGAATGAACATCTTTGCTCCTGAAAAATAAACAAACTACAAATATGATTAGAATTGTCAGTTAAGACAGAAAGCACAACAGAAAAACATATTTGTACTGTACTGCCTATTAGACTTGAAACAAAACACTTTTTTCTTTGGATTCTGTTGACAGTCACTAATAACTACAAGTCTGACCAGATATAATAATAATCGTGTTTGATTTGCCATCAGAAAGTGAGACTTTACCTGTTCTATCATGTTCCCTTCTTTTTTTTTTTAAATATATGTGGCTCTTTTTCTTAAAAGCCTTCTTTTAACCAAGAAAACAAGCTGTGTTGAAGGAGGTGTGGGCAGGATGCGTACATGAAAGGAAGCCAGACAGTGTCTGATTCGATCCTAGTGATGATGCAGTGACTGAGAAAAGCGCAACACACAGAGATTTAGTCAAAGACACACAAATGTCTCGCAAAAACAGACAGATGTGGGTGTTTTAACACACATGCGTCACATGAGACAACGGGAATGACTCAACATTGGTTTTCTGTGTCAAATAAAATTACGTGGGGACCAGCAATCTATCATGACCCAAATTGCAACATAAATTGTGACAAGAGCAAATGTGTGCATAAAGTTGCAACATGTTCAGATAAGTCTAAAAAAAAATGATAAACACAAACTATTAATGACATGTTTGTGCCGACGCATTTACCACCTATCTTTCGGGAACATAATGTAATACACCGTGGCCCATCGCCATGGTGCAGAAGTCCCTGTGTTTGGTGGCTGACGAGAGGATCCAGTGTGTTTGTGTCACGTATAAAACAACGCCACAGCAGTGGAAGAGGACTTGCAAGGGTTTCCGTTAAGGGAGACTGTGATGCTGAGAAGATTCCAGCAGGTGAATAAAACCACCAAACGTAATAAATTCCAGTCTAACATATGGAGACTTCTCTATTGAGACTGCTGGTAATGCAAGGAGCCGACTCAAGTTATTTGTCAGGTGTGGGGTCCTCCATGAACACAGATATATTATTGATATTGCTAGTAGCAATACTTTTGAGTGATCTTTATGGTCCTGAATGCTTCTGTGGTCCAGAGAGGTTTAAGATAGATATAGGATGTTTTAGCAGAATGATTGGAATATTTGCTGAGGTCAAATCCCCCATTGACATCCTTTTATTAATCTTCAATCCCACGGTGCTATAAGCACATATCCACAAAACAGCCTCGCTTCACACACACTCAGATCCCCTATAGATCATCCTTTGATTTATGGAAATCAAGAGACTGGAAAACGCAGACGTGCCTGACAGACATGTGTGACTAAAAATATATTGCCATTGGCTACGAGAAATTGTAATTCAGAAACACTACACTCAATGTGCTCGTTCTAGACACATACAAGGTATGGTATGATACTATCGTTAAACATGGTACCTCTAAAAGTCATGTTATCAGTGTCATTGACATCTTGAATAAGAAAAAGAAAACGGCTATTCAATGTGCATACTTTGGCGGTTTTCTTTAATGTAAAATATAACTGATTTAAAAAGTAACATTTCTATGTTTAATATCAAGTAGGTTTTAAAAATAGAAAAATGTACAGGATAATTATATGTGTTGATATGGACAGTGCCCATTTAACACAGGTTAAAACCCAGAGTAAATGTTTAATCTGTATTCCCTGGGATAAGTGCCGAGACAATGCACCGAGACTTTCAAGATGTACCACACTTAATTTCTTCTTCGTCTTTTGCCAGCAATACAAGTTCCTTCTCATAATTTTGGATCAAGATGCAGTACAGGAAAGACAGCGAGTTGAGTGATTTTCACCTTGAACCATGAGGCAAAGAAGAGATTGGTGGTGATGCTGTTATCTTCTGGACTTGATTGGTTTCTGGCACATTGTGGCATCACAATTCACACACAGTCATCTTCAGTGGTTAGGTGTAGGCAATTGGACATGCTTGAGTAAATTTTAAAGATGTTTGCTCCAGGGTCAACCCTCTGTCAACTCGCACACTCTAATTTTGGTCAAAACGGACAACAAATAGAGGGTAATTTTGGAAACCTGCTCTACCAAGTACCAACATATTTGTACACTCAAAGTATCCATTTATACATTTTCTACTGCTACATGAGAGTTGTGGGGACGCTGAAGCCAATCCCAGCTGATATAGGGTGAAAGGTGCAGTACACCCTGGACAGGTCGCCAGTCATCGCAGGGCAAACACACGACGACGAACAACCATTCATTCTCACTCTCATTCAAACCTAAGTGTCCAGTTAACCTCTGCAAAGAGCCGGGGAGTACTTGTGCGCACATGGGGAGAACATGCAAACTCCATAAGGCACTCGGTCAAACCGGGGTTCAAACCAGTGACCTTGCTTTGAGACAACAGAGCAAGCCACTACTCCATCTTCTTGCCTGACTCAAAGAATACAAGGAAGTAATAATATAGTTGGCTTCCTGGTGCCATATTACTGCTACTGGAATGGAATAAGAGATCAAGCACTACGGTGTGGAACTCTTGAGGCATGTATGGACATGCAGAAATGTGAAGTGGCTCTCTCAAAAGATGCTGTGCACAGTAAGTATGACCCAGCACTTATGTATCCGTGTGTGTATTTCAAACAAACTCAAATCCCAAGTCCAACAGAGCAAAACCAGATGGATCGCCAGAACCTTCCTTCTGTTTATTGTTTGGAGAGAGGGACAAAAGGAAAAAGACATAAGATAGAAAAGGGACAGAGAGCTTGGTTTGTAAATCAAAATACACACAGGGAAATAGATACAGAACAGACACAAAAGAGACAGACAGCGACAGGCAAATAGATGTATTGAATATGACAGGGAAAAGCAGCAAGCAAGAACTGCCTCTCCGTGTCAGGAGGAATAATGATGGTAATGTTGAAAAGGAAAAGAGAGGAGCTGAAATGAGGTGACAGACACATGGGAAGCCTGAAATAAGCTGCAGTTATGCTACCATAACAAACAGGATTGGTTGGGAGGGAAAAAAATCAAGGCTACGTTACATACAGTCAAAAGACAGAATGACATACAGTCAAAAGAGAGAATCGCAAATCATTATCGGTACCTCGATGCACCCTTGTTTTCATGCTCGTGTAAGCTCTTGGGTGAGTGTCTATGAATGTAACGCAGCCTTTTAGTGTCTTCAGGCCTCCCAAATGGTTGTCAGAACTGATGAAAAGGAAGCTCTCAGGAGAAAGGGTCCACAAAGACAAAATGGGATTTGTGTGTCTGAACACAAGAGAGTGTGGATATGAGACATTTACGTATGCATCTCTTAATGGTACAAAAACACAGAGTAAGACGGCGAGAAAAGAAAAGAGGCCCCACATCTATACCGATGCAAATACGCACTCAGCTTAAGGGTCCATGAAGAGGTGTGTGAGGATTCTGCTTTCCGTTCATCACACCTCTGTACCTACGAGCTCTGCCCAAAGACTCTCAGTCACAGGGTCCATTTGGGAGAAGCCTGACGATTGCCATGGTTATCCACACGTATCATCATAACACCAACAAAATCCAGGAGGGTCCTTAGAAGTTTGAGCTTAAACAATCGAGACATATTATATCCCTGCTTTGTTTGGTACTCCTCTGCCTTCCCTTCACTCACGTCACGACAACACATTCACAAAAAATGTGACAGACATTTCAGACAACCCTATTCCTATACTTATATTCATTTTCTGATTACCATAGCCCATAACTGATACTTGACAAATCCCAAACCAGGTACAGTATGAAATGGGTTGGTATGGTAAAGCTCTGGGGACAGTACCTTTACTTAGTAAGCGGGGTGTGGGCTGAGTTAAATTAAATTTTCATTTAACCATATGTTGACTACAGTTGAATGATATGGTCCAAAAAATCCTATTATTATTATTATATTTATTTTTATTTTTATTTTATTATATTTCAAGTTATCTGGGCTGGAGCATTCCTGCATCACAGCAGACTTTGGTCATAACGCTGTGTTGTTGTCACACATTTTATCTCCATCATCATCATCAAATAATTGCACTGTTTTTCAGTTCAATATTCGACTGGGTTGTTGTGCGTTTTTGGATAAATACTGAATTAAAAAAAGTAGAACTTTTACAGCTGTGCTGAAGAAGAAGAAGATCAAGCATCAGGGCATCAGAGTCTGTACCATAGATCAAAAACCACACAGCTGAAATACTGTAGACCGCATATTTACAGAACAACAAAGGGAAAATGGTAAGAGTGAAGTTCAAAGTAAAAAGATAGATATAAGAATAAGGAGGAAAAATGCTATTTTTCTTGGCTGAACATTCTGTTACAGGAACCTTTCCAACCCACATGCTTTCATGACTAGATAATGTAAACAAAACGTACTGTAATGTTTTCAATACAATTATTTTAGACATAAAGGTGGTGATCTTTTTTTCATGAGTTCATTAAAAAACTTATTTTGTTTCACAGACATGAGTGTAATAAACATGAGTGACGTGAAATGACACAGTGTTAAAACGTGATTAAGTTTGTGATAGTGTTGGTTGTTATGGTTGGGTAAACTAAAGGGCTCATAATCCTTTCATGAGGCTCACCTTTCCAATCATCCACCACTGCCACTGATGAAACCATTACTATTGTTTATGTCAGGCCATAACGCTTAATGGCTGCCATCAAACAAGAGGCCAAAGCGTTCTTTCTGAAA
The DNA here is from genome assembly GCF_963457635.1 of Microchirus variegatus. Classification (NCBI taxonomy): domain Eukaryota; kingdom Metazoa; phylum Chordata; class Actinopteri; order Pleuronectiformes; family Soleidae; genus Microchirus; species Microchirus variegatus. The sequence goes on along the minus strand of NC_139807.1, from coordinate 30,325,877 downwards.
TATTATTCAGTTTTTAGTTTTAGCAGTACGCCTCGTAGTTGACTAAACAACATGTTGAAAGGAAGATAACACACAAAAAAGACTTTTCTCATTTGGCTCAAAGCTCAACTCTAGGCTTTTTTTTTTATTTATACACACAAAGTCGCAATAAGTTGCAAACAGAGGAAAAACGAAACGCTGTTTGTTTTTTCCATGTCCTTTCTTTCCTCTTTTTTAGTTAAAGTAGTCCAATAACTATTTGATTACAATTTTAGCATCCGTGAGACCAGTTGGCAAAGCCCTGCTGGTAAATACTGCCAGGAGTGTTTGATTTGACAGGCAGTGGATAAAACTCGCTGTGCGAAAGGAAAGCTAAAGAACTTAAGTTGACACCAGCAGGAAACCAAAATAACAGCAATAATCACACTGAGCTATCGGCTCAGAGAGTGGGAGGTAGACACAGTATTAAAATTATCAAATAGAAATGTGCAAAGTGATTCTTGCATGAGATACAAAAACAGATGCACAGTGCTTTGGAGCAAACAAAATCATAATTTTCTTTCAGAGCATGTTCATTTTTTTTAAGTTTTTTTATGAGTATTTATATAAGATCAGGATGACTTTTGTTCCCACTGATGTTATCATTGTTCTTTTATTGACCTTTTGGAGTGTAACTTCTGAGTGTAACTCCATTTTTTTAGTTGCAGCCCTAATTGTTTTAGCTGATTTATTGGCTTCAAAAGGACATTTTACAACCTATCCACAATGGGCAGACCGTGACTCTGACGGTGCCCAGTGGTGTGATGTGAAGAAACAGAGCACAGCTCGAGATGGAAGCTCCACAGACATGACAGCATACAACAGACTCTGAATTGTGTTTCTACATCAGGGATAGTTTTGTTGGTCTCTCCACAGAGAGCACGGAGTGCCAGTAGCAGATGCACTACTGGTAGTCATGATGTCATTTGAAAAGTATGGAAATACATTCATGTTTTTTAAAACTGTTACTATTGTATTCATTTCTGATTAATGCTTAATGATAATCATGATGTTTACTGATTTCTTTGGGAATGTGTGTAGGGGGATTTATTTGGGGATCTGATTGATTGGCTATAAAACTATTGTTATACGAACAACCTTTAAAAATCCATTATATGTCAGAATCTATAGCTTTATAATGTGTTTTAATGTTTTATCTCTTGGCTGCTGTTTACCATTGGGGTTTAATGAATACAGCAAAACCACTCAAGTGGCCATGAATATGTATATGATAATGTAGTTACCTCTGCTGGCTCGGTCCACATGTTCAAGGTCGTCAACAAACTTGATCACATCTGGAAACTCCACCTCACACACTTGTGCCAGGAAGTGTAGCAAAGTGGTCTTTTGGTCTGCTGACTTTGTGTCCTTTAGCTGTTGGAAAACACAAATACAACAAGATGATAAGATTGATCCTGATCAGGTTAACAGACTTGTGTTTCAGGCAAATAATATCAGAAATGATGTTGGGTCAATTGTCTTGACCATTGTCACATTATAACATTATAACATTCTGGTAAAAAAAATCTGTTGGAGCGTCCTCCTGTTGTCAGTGAGTGTTTATTCCATCCTGCTCTACTAAGCATCGTATATGTTACGAACACTTTAATCCGAGCTGCACCGCTAATAAGGTAACAATTATAGATGGGAATCTTCCAGAATGTCACGATTCCGTTCCAAGAGTTAGTTAGAGTTAGTTTAAGGCAGCAGGTCTTTAGAAGAAACCTTAAAAAGGGGGAAAAAAGAAAAAAACATTTTTGGCAAGTTTTGAATTGTAATTTTTTACATTAATCTATTTTTTGACAGCTCTAGTAAAAATGATTGAACTTGTAAATAAAGTCATGGAAACTGAAGCAATGTGGTGTGACGGCAGCTCGGGAGGAGGGAGTGTTTGGATTTATTCAAATTAATTAAGGGTGATTATAAATTCGAACTTGATTTTGGGGCAAAAAGTGACAGCCCTCGCTTGTGCAAAACCCAGTCGCTGAATAAACATTCTACTGTGAGTGTTGACGTGGCTTAAAAGGATTTCATATATTACAGCAGAAGCATATTCACAATGCGAACAACCTTTTGTGCACTTGTTCTCCCGACATGAGACTTTTTTTTTTTTCTTTTCAATTTCTCTGATGAATTTCCATCATCGCTCTTTTACAGTCTAATTCCAGCATTCCCGTCAAATATCCCTCCTGTGGAGAGCATTGCTGTTTATCGCTCTAGGTGATCTATTGGTAGACAGCAGTGTACTCAGCCCCGCTGGGTCTAATCATGTTTGTATTATCTCCTCTAATCAAACATTCTCATCTCTTATTTCAATTCTGTTTCCTCATATTTTTCTTCTTCGTTTTTTTTCAAAAGCCTAAAGTGTTTCCTCACAAAAGGTTCCTCTCGCTGACTTTCGATGGACAGTAATCATAGTTGACAATGTAAACATTTTGCCGTTTCCAATTGGGTTGGGTGCAATTTCCTTGTGCTGTGGAGTGTGCCATGGAATTAAGCTGTCAAACTCTGCGGAAGACATGATGGCTGATGTCTTCCTCTATATATCCTGCCTCGACGTCGAGTCACACTTTGGTCTCGTAATATGCAAGAACAAGAAAAATAAATAAAGAATAATAAAAGAAAAAAATACAGCAAAAGTACAAACATGCTGAAAAGAAAAGTTATTCCTTCGTGGACTTTTACTAACGATTATACTATTGCAATTTTAATGCAGCTAATCCATCATATATATGTATGTATGAGGCCAGTGTTTGCGTTCGCACGTACACCGGTGATCATATGAACATAAGCACCCAAGTCTAACAGGGCAGAGGGTTGGCAGTGATGAATGGCTACTGCTGTCGTTACTGTGGAAACTGCAATGAGTGTGCCACCAGCTGTAATGTAACCACTGGAGGAGTCTCCTACACACACTCTGCTCTCTGTCACCACCACTATATCATACAGGGGGGGAAAAAAAATAATGTTCTGTCAAAATGCCATATAAAATCCACAGGTATAAGCATTCGCTATGTCTGTGCCCAGCAAAGCTTGGCAAGTCCTGCAGAGTGAGTGAACTTTCAAAGGGATGTTGTGGCCACAGCCTCAGTTATCTTTTCTGAGCAGGAGAATGGGAATATAGTATTCCTTGAGTTTGGCTGTGTTGATAGATGCCAGGAGATATAATGGAAGGGGGGGGGGGGGGGGGTCCAGCCTTATGGGGCTGATGGAGTTCAATCAAATAGTTTTCAACACAAAGTCTCATCAGAGCAGCCACTTCAGATGAGTTCACTGATAGGCCCCAACTCAGACACCCTAAAGACACTCACTCAAGAGAGGCTGCTACTACTTTTAAAGAAATGCAGCCACAAAGATGTAGATATTCATACAAGTTTTCCTGAAAATTAAATCTGACAAGAGAATATGATATTACTAAGGCAGCAATGATTGATTAATTGTCAACTATATTGATCATCGATTAGTCTTTTTATATATATTTATAATTAAAACAAGCTTCCTGAGTTTCTCTACTCCATATATCAAAGAAATCATTAAAACTGAATAGTTTTGATTTACAGAAAAAAACAAGATATTGGGAACATTGCAATATCGAGGCATGTTTGATAGATTTATTATGAAAGGAATTGTTATTTGCAGCACGAGGTAATACAATTAAAATAAATTAAATGTTATTAAATTATTAGGTTTTAGAAGATATAATCTGTGAATTCAAAAGAATATGGTGGTATGAAAGCAAGTTATAAACTAAAAAGTCATATGTATTTTTATTTAAGTATTATAAGAGGTTTGAATTGAAAGTCCACTTAAAATGAGATGTCTCTTGTTCACGCAGTCTTTTCCAACAGGAAATGTATGTTTGTAAAAACTCTCGCTCTCCTGTACCAATGTCCATAAAGAAAACCTCAGGTTTTTGCTTTTGGGGATACTGGACCTGCTGATCTACTGCTGCTGCTGCAGCATTTGGTAACTTTGTGCACCTTATGTAAATCCAAAATAGAAAATTTAATCACAAGATAATATTTGGATTCACTGATGAAGGTAGCAATAGATTAACTCAAGTTAGCAGGTTACAAACTTCAGTTTCCACATACTGAATATGTGCAGTTGATGATACAGTCAGCATGTTAACCCTCACCTTGCAAAGGGAGCTCAGGTCAAACCCAAAAGACTGGGCATTTCGAGAGCCTGCATTCATGTAATTCCCCAGCAGCAGCACCAGCTCCAACAAGCGGCCAAAAGAGCGGCTTTTCTTGACCTCATCACAGGCGGCGTTTACAGCCAAGATATCCGGACGCATGTTGTTCACCTGCTCCTCAAACTGCAGTCGGAACAGGATGTGGCTGAGGCGTGGACGTAGCCGCTTCATACTGCTCATCTGCAATAGGACAGAAGAAAGGAGCGGGGATAATATGAAAAGTGGAACAACTAAAAAGTACGACCAAACAATGGGAAACAAGTCAAGCAACATTGTCAAACTTAAAGTGAATGCAATCACACTTTTTCACAAACTCACATTAAGCCAATCTAATTTGAAAGGGTATTTATGCAACCGACGTGCTGGAAAGTGTTGCTAGGCAGTAGTAATAGATGCTGGCAGTGATTTGATTTGGGACCCAGGTCTGGTAAGTTAATTGTAGAGTTCGCGTCCATATAGGGCAGGCGGCGGTGGGGGTGGAATATACAATAGGCTGCCTTGGATTACCACTCTCACACAATTAGAGAAAATTGGAAAATATTGCATTGGGCCCAGGGCCTGGCCACAACACTGACTGTGTACGTGTGTGTGGGGTGGAGTTAGGGGGAGGGTGTGGGTTCGAATAGTCTGTTTCACACAACAGCTGGCCGTGTGCTTTGATGTCCTCCATCAAGGGTTTAATTATAGCTACTGTAATGTTATCAAATAACTATTTCAGTGAGTGAGTGAGTGAGTGAGTTTGTATGAGAGTAAAAGCTGAGAGAGGAAACGGGGTGAGAGAGGAATATGATAGATATGAATAAGAAAAAAAATAGAGTAAACTAAAAGAACATTGGGGGTACCAGAGGGTGCCAAAAGTACATTTTTGCATCTGTTGATTACAAAAATACACTATAAAGAACAAGCTAGATTTCTCTGCTTTCCTGTGTCCATCAATCCATCTTCTACCACTTTATCCTCCACATGAGGGTTGCAGGGGGGTGCTGTGCCAATTAGTCTTTGAATTTTGGTAATAAAAAGTATGCACGCCGAATCGTGTCACAGACGACAGGATGGTAACAGAAGGGTTAATGTACCTTTGGCACCCTGTAGATATATCCTCTTTTCACTAAGAGTGTGAACAGTCAATTCAGGGTTTAAGCACCACATAGACTAAAACAACTTAATGAGAGTAAATATTTTTGCCCTCTCATAGAAAATGTCTCCACGGAGTGTCAACAAACATTTAAAACCAAGATGAAAGACTAAAATTCAAAGAAATGCCAGTCATAGAGATGCTGAATACAGCTGAGACCAGAGGATCCACACGCTGGTAAACAAAATCTGATTCCTCAGATTCCAGACCAATCAAGTACAACTGATGTGCAGCAATAAAAACAACTACATGGTATCACATTGAGTAGTTTTAAACCAGAATATGCTTTATTCTTGTATTAAGTTGTAAAAATATGAACACTCTGCTGAGTTTTGTATTTTAGCCTTTTTGGTTGCAGTTGGAGCTGCATAATCATTGGGTCTAAAGCTCAGCAAGGTCTATGTAACTAGGTGTATGATTTTTATTCCAAAACTAGCAGGTGCCAGGTGTTCAATATGTTTTTACATGAATGAACATGTAAAAAAAATCATCACAACTTCAAGAAAAGTATAATCTCCCCATGCATGATTTTTTTCAAATGTTCAAATGCAGATTCGGGACTTCATAAACAGGGGACCCACTCTCAATATTGATGCCACTACATCTGCAGTAGAACATTTACTCCTCCTTGGCCCAGCTAAGAAATCCATTACTTGCTTTTACAATGTCTTAAGTCAGACTGATGTGATAAATATACAGGACGTTATGCAGACGTGTCAAGGTGAACTTGGTATACTGTAGATATTGATGGGGATAAATGAACAAAGATATGGTCTCAAACAAAGAAAAAATATCAGTGTGACCGTGCCAGATTGCTGCTATTTAAGATTATGCACCGTTTACAAATCTCTCCCAACAGAAGACATTCAATGAACTCTCAACTCTCACATACATGTTTAAAATGTTAAATCTCAGTGTGTTCGTATACTCGTTGTATCTGGTCTTGTCCTAAAATTCAAGCATGCTGGGTGGATGTTTTGCAAGATCTGGAAAATATATTTGGTGTTGTGTTCTTCAATCTTGGGTTACCCCAGTCAAAATATTATTGTGGAGGCTAACTCTTCCAGACTGTATAATATCCTCACATATGTAGCCAGGAAAAACATATTTCAGTCTTGGATAAGCGACAAACCCCGCATTAAATCAAACTGTAATAAGATAAGCATGGAATGTTTTCCCCTTGAGCACCTGACCTGTCTGCATCACTCTTCACAGGGACAGTTTATGAACATTTGGACGCCATATCTCCACCTATTTTACGATGGCTTCAGTGCTTTCAAGTGTTGTCCTTGGCTAGCATTTGGCTCTTTCCCTGTGCCTTGCTCAAAACACTGTACTTACAACCTGGTCATCTGAAACTAAAATATTTTTTGATTTTTGATTTTTTCCTATTCATTGTACTGGTCAAGGGTGCATATGAGATGTAAATGTGTATAGACTGTCTAGACCAATGTTGTACTGAGCGTCGTTGTTTTATCATTGTGTTGTTAACATGCAAATGTATATATGTAAAAAAAAAAAAAAAAAAAACCTCAATAACATATTTGAGAGAAAAATAAAGAAATTATGACTCGTCCATCGTCTGTAGTTTCCACCACCTTTATCTCTCTCCCTTCGTTCCTCTTTTCTCACTCACACACTTTTTCTAAAAGGGCCTCCACAGCTTTTGTTTAGATACACCACTGGTCTCTCATCCCCATGGTGACCAGAGTGGTGTTGTGTCATCTAACAACCAGTGTGTGAAAAGAGCAATATCAGCAGCAAGGACAACACTCAGTCAGAGGCGATTCTAGAGTCTGTAGGGGCCCTAGGCAAAAATTCCCGGGGCCCTTCCAACCACTGTTTTTTTTTCTCAAAATGAATGCATTACACTGTAAAGAACCCACATTATAAAACAATATAAATATATAGAACAATAAAATACTGCAAATAACTGAAAAAAAACATATATAAACTGAGTAAAAAAGATATGCATTACACTGCAAATAATCCTCTTCATTTTCCAACTTGCAGAACAATAACTTCACACAGGTTAAAGTGAGGTGGGGCCCCTTTAGGGAGGTTTCCTACTGAGATGTCATTGCAAATCGCCCATTGTTTTTTAAGGGGGACAGGGAGGTGGCTGGTCACTGCACATTTCAGTAAAAACAGCCCTCAGGCTCCGAGTGTCGGGGGCCCCCTATCAGCTCGGGGCCTCAAGCAGTTGCCTGCCTTGACTGTTCACAAGCTGCGCCTCTGCACTCAGTTAAACACAGAGTAAGAATTCCTGATAATTGTAGTTCCATAATAAGATAAATGAAGGACTGCTAGATTTGTGGGTCATCGATCAGGTTAAGGTCCTCATTAACATGCACATTTTGCAGAGTATCTTCAGCTCTCCTTGAAAGTAACCAGGATGCACAGGAAAGAGATAGAAATGAGAATATTTGAGGGAAATATCAGCTTGAACGGTTTGGAGATAAAGGAAGAGAGTCAAGGTTTGGTGAGATGGTTTGGTCCTGTGCAGAGGAGAGAAAGTGATTATAGTGGACAAAGGATGTTGAAGATGGAGCTGCTGGCTCGTAGGAAAAAAGGACGACTACAGAGAAGGTTCACAGATGTGGAGGAGGACATGAGGACAGTTGGTGTAATGGGGTAGGACAAGTTGGAGGCTGATGAGGCCCAGGGAGAAGTGGAAATGTAAGAACAAGAAGAAGTTCTACTTTCAAAACTGGTTGCGCGGATGTGGGTTACAAATATACCCAACCCACTTAATTGCTTATTTTACAGTTCGTGTAAGTGTTCATGTTGCCACTGCTGATCAGAGAAAAACTAGCATATATTTCAGTCATTTGATGCAAAAGACATATGTTAACATGTTTTTTGACCACTAGAAAAAGGATGTGGCAGCTACATACAAGGTACAATTTAACTCCTGTGTGAGTGCAGTAATATTGAAAAAGATAAAAAAATGCATGTGTTTGAACAATAGCACATTAAGAATTCCCTTTGAACCTGTGCTTTTTCAATAGGTTAAGGGATCTGCTCAGGCTCACACAGGCACAGCACTGAGGGAAGCGATATTATAGACTGTAAGTACGCTCTTCTTTGTTTTATGTCTCCCTGATGAGCTATAGACAACAGCTGAGCACGCTGTATCCCCCGATTCAACCACTCAGTCACTTCATTTTCATTCAGTTATAAGACTCTCTTCCGTGAGTGATTACAAACCGTAATATCGTGTTTGTCAGTAACCAGGTTGCTGGGCAGATATACAGCATACACGTGCAGTGCTACGCCTTTTATGCAAAATTCTGAATAAACATCCTTTAAAAGGCTTTGAGAGAAAGATGTGGACGTAATTCGACAGCAGTGCTGCTCTATAATGTGCATAAATGAACACATTAGTTCACAGGTGTCCTGTCTTTCCTGTTACAGTGCAGGAAAGAGAGAATGTTGAAAAGCTATGGATTACAATAAGAGTCAAAAAGAGAGGCATTTAAAGAAAAGTATGATGCAAATAAGGGAATCTTTATTTCCCCTAACACAGCACAAGCATGTGTGTGTGTGCTCTACGCTGGCTGGCCAATCACAACACACTCTGTCTTCTGGGTGTGAGAGTTCAGTCTGAAATATCGCGGCTGAGGACGTTTACTACTTAACTAGGAGGTTTTTGACCATAAAAACAAGTTTATGTATGGAAGTAGACCTCCATTACTAACATATATGTGCAACAGGACCACTCTATGTGAGCTTTAACATGTTGTGAATATCACAGTGCACATTTAAATTAAACCATGTTCTCATTACAACCCCATGTAGCATATGTGTACAAGGGTGGGCTGAAAAGTTCATAATGCTGACCATAATGCAATGGTCAAATATGAACAATATGTGGTGTATTTTTCAATATAGTTTCTCATGTGTCTTCCATTGGAATTGCAGCGCATAGATGGTAGCCACGTTAGAGAATCTTTCAAGACCTTTTGGTTTCTGGCATCAAACCCCTCACCATCCATCAAATCACACCCATCCTACAGCAGCTCCACTGGCTCCCCATCACACAACGCATCAGTTACAAAATACAGCTCCTCACTTCATCCACAACGTTGCACCTACATTCCTCATACCAGATCTCTTCCACATTTCAAGTTCAAGTCCGCACCCTCAGATCCACCTCCATCCATCCACCTCACTGTCCCTCCTGTCCGTCTTGTCACCACACTCTAGAGTTCCCTCCCTCCTGACCTCCGCCACACTGACTCCCTCCCACACTACAAACTCACCAGTCTTTTGTTATTATATTTTTCTTCTTCTGCAACATGACCAGCCTGATGTGGCACCAGCAGAAAGCAGACACCTTCAGAATGTTCTCTACTCCTTCACAGTTTCAATGTTTACAGCATTGTCTATCTGATTAACAGTCAAATGTGTTACATCCATCACAATGTGGTGAACATGATGAGTGATTTCTTGGGTGGTGGCTGTGGCAGGACATCTGGACCTTGGGTCATCTTCAAGACTAACCCTGTTGAGTTCACCCACCCACTATTACACAGTTTAAAAGGCTGGAGCATCATCCCCTAATGTAGCAACCATGTGCAGATGTTTGGTACAGCCGCTGTGCCAAATTTTGACATGACCTTGGCTCGATTGTAATCACAAAACTGAACTTTCTCCTTCTTAATCAGCCTATGAACTTTTAAGCCCCACACTTGTATACAGGGTTGAGTGGTTTTGACAGGTCCTCAAACACAACAGTCAGACCACCTACCAAAACAGAGGCTTGATAACAGCACACGGAGAAGAACAGCGACATCACATCAGTACTAAAGTATTTACATCTGCGATATTTGTTTCCCCGACATCTTGTGAGTCTGTCTGTTGCATAAAAATAACATCCAACATAAATACCACAGCATAAAGAATTTGTGTTTTGTGTGTGTGGGTTTATATACTCACCACAATTCCAAACTGCTCGGGCTCTGACAGATTTGCATACTCGTTTTTATACTTGGCCAAGGCATTCAGCTGCTCCTGCTCAGGCAGATGCTTTACAAGGTTCTACAGAGAAAAGAGAGAGAGGGAGGAAGACGGAGAGAATGAGAAGTAACATAGAAGAGAGCCGAGTCGAATAGGAACCGCTGTGCACTCATTCAAAAAAATACCCTTACAGTGATTATGTCGTGATGCTTATTTGCACTTGGTAATATATTTTATCTTTCTCATTTACATTAAGTCGTTATGCAGATGCAAAGCAACTTCCAGTTTCCTTGCCTTGTAAAATTTGACAGTTTAAAGTATGCAAAATGTCATGCGTGGGTTTCAGCAGCACTGAGCTTAACCACAGTGCTTTTCCTGAGGAGAAGTGGATGAAGAATTACCCCTTGGACTTACTTTTCTTTGGTCTGTGCTTGTAAAGACATCTAAACAACTGCTGTTCTGTTTGTGTCCTGGTAAACATCTGCAACTGCAAATGTAATAACAAACACAGAACCATATCCTCAAGGCTATGCATATGTCTGCATATAGACAATTTAAAGTCAACTCTGATTGTTTTTTTGTTTGTTTGTTTTTTAAAAGTCAGCCAAAAGGAATAAATGGTAAATGGTTTAAGGCAGACTGATTACATTCTTATTTGAGCTATATATTTAACAAATACATCAATCTTACTCTTTAAAATTGGGTTGAAAATCTGTTCTTGATGCCTGGAGTCAGGGCATACATCGGCACTTCCACTACTTGTTTTTATTGATGCACTTTAATGGAATTTGCCTTGATGACTACGTTTGCGTGAAGTAATTAACAATTATTGATCAAATTAATTCCTTGAAACGTACATCTGAAGCTCATTTGTTTCACTTCAGCTTGCTAACAACCACACAGGTTATCAATCTAAAGCCCTGAAATGCACGTCATCAACGTCTGATGTACAAAATTGTTTATGTATATATTATATACATTTTTTGGGAATGTCTGTATGTAGTCCAATTAGACTTAAGATTTTACAATGTATGACAATAGTATATTTATTAATGCCTTTGATTATAGCCATTTAAAAGTGAAACCCTAATTTAACAAAAAAGGTGTGCTGTCGACTTCCCTGTCCTTATCCTCTTACTGGTAGCCAATGGTTTACTGAACATTTGGATGACACTGGGCCAAAATGGAAGTTATGTTTCTATTAAAATGTAAATGCAAATATGAACATAATTTTCAAGCACTCTACTCTTTAGCAAATATTGGTTTGTTCACCAAGATAAGCAGCACATGGCACAACAGTGGAGGTCACCACTGAAAGATAAGAATGTTAAGTAAATAAAGAGTGCTTGTGGCTGTTATAGTGATGGGAATTTCTACCATGGTCAATCTCCTCACTTCTGTTGGATCAACAGTGTGTTCAGCTGAGAGCAGCGGTTTCAAGATGCATTCAAGAAATCTCTTAAATGTCATTACTTCTGCAAACACACATGAAGTCCGCTAACTCAATACTTGCTGCTACTGCCACCTTCTGGTAAAAGTTGAACCACAAAATACAGTAATCGTTGGAGTAGAAAGATTTGTTTTTATCATTTTAATATATTAAAAATAGTCAAGGTAACTGACTGACTTTTTGAAATCGAGCGAATGATCATGTCCATACCTATAATACAAGGTGTTATGTTGCTGCCTCCATGTATTATTGTAGTAATATATTGTTGCTTCCTTTCTCTAAACTGAGAAATGTTGAGCGTTCCTTACGAGTGCACACATTCACATTCCTCTCGCCCATCATTTCTGCAGATTTTTCCGCAGATATTCCAACCAGTTTCAGTCACACGATTTCTAAATGTCATCCTTTAATCACTGAATCTATTTCTGTTGCATTTGCCTTTTTTTCGATAGCATGAGAAATCTTATGCATAGGACTTTTCGTTTTCTGTCGTTTGTCTTTTCATCCAGGATTTTTTTGATGTGCAAATGGGAAATGTGCATAAAAATAAGCTGATGGAAATCCCCCTAAAGACAGCTTCAGAACATCTCTGCAGGACTCGATCAGGTCTTCATGTCGGGGTGGCTCAACAGAAGTCACTCTGAGTGAAAGGCAAATGAAAGCCCACTTAGCAATATCCATTTGAAAAGGTTATGATGACACGTTTAAGATTCTCCGGTTGGATCAAGACGAAAAAAAAAAAGTTTGGTTCAAGAAACACCAGATGTGTGTAACTTTGCAACATGACTGCAGTTAAAAATTACTATTACATTACTATTCGTATGACTGATTTACTGTATATAAAAAAACATTAAAAAAGAAGAAGTGCTATTAACAGTAAACGTAGCAGTGTTTGTGTCCCGGCAGCCATCTTGGAATCAATGAATCAAAGAAATTCGAGTTCAGGGGGCGTTCCTTATGACCTCAGATATCCCGAGTACAAATGGAACACAGCATTAAATGGAGGGACAAATCCAGAAAAGTCCTTTAAAAAACAAGAGTATAGAGAGTATGCATGTGCCCTGGGGCTGGCTGTCAGCATGACACTGAGCTGAAACATAATGCTGGAGTGACTGTGGGACACATTTCTGACAATCCTTAAGAGGCCCAACAAAAGAGCAGACTTAAAACCCCATGCAAAATCTTTTGAGAGACCTGGAGATGGCAGTTCACAGACACTTACCATCCAATCTGACAGAGCTAGAGAGGAACTGTCAGGAATAATGGTATAAAACTGTCCACATCCAGGTCTACAAAGCTTGCGGAGGCTAACTCGAGAAGATTCAAAGCTATAATTGCTCCCGATGGGGATTCTACCAAGTATCAAATTAAGGATGTGTATCCTTTTGTAAATAAGACTTCACAAGTTTTGACTTTTTAATAAATTAGTTAAGTTTCTTGAAGTGTCTCCACTGAAGTTTTCATCCGAGTGTAGACAAAAATGGCAACTTCATCCTCCATCGTCATCAAAGGTCTTGATAAAGCCAGCACAGACACTGTTAATGTTAGACGTGGTGATCCATGTAACCCTTGATCGCTTACTGGAGCTGAAAACATGCTCACATACCTGGATCATAGATTCAGTGAGCTGCTCCTCATCCATCTCCAAAACCATGCGACGGATTTCCTGATAGGGCATACGGAAGGAACCCAGGAAGATAGCTGCACAAACACAAAGAAAACAAAACAACAAAACACAGTAAAAACACTGTTTACAAAGTGGGAGCCATATAAACAAACATATGTATTAATATATACATTACAAATATATGCAATTAGGACAACTGGCTTATTCTAATAATAATAATAATAATAGTAATAATTACCATAATAACAATAATAATAATAACTGTATATTAAATGTTTAATTTTCCACTAGTTGTGAATGCATGAAACCTTCAAGCACGTAATAACCACCAGGGACTGAAAGGCAAATGCCTTGTTGGTTCGATTAGATTAAAGTGGACCAGTCAGGAAAAATCCTGACATTTAAAGGATGGTTGGTGCAGAGTTTGTTGCTGCAGACATTGTTGGTAAGAGTTAAGATTTAAGGTAATAAACTATGGTTGTTTAAGGGTCATTTAATGTCCTTGAGTTCTGAGTGTGTCCAAAACTAATCAGCTCTGCGGTATGATTTGCTTTGTCCCTGCACTGCTGCGAGTGGATTTTTACTCGCACAATTCATTATACTGAATATATTTGCCCTGAATCAGACCCGATTAAGCAACAAAAGTAAAAAGCTGCACATTCATTCTCAATCAAAGCTGAGGCTCTTTACCTCTTATGGTGGAATACAAACTGCCGACTCTCTATGTTGCCTGCACTATAATTTCCGCTGCGTGATTTATCACTGTTGCTGGGCTGATTAGTCTCATTTGCTTTTAATACACGAAACAAAGGTCACGGCTCTTTGTAATAGAAGCCAATGAGGTTCTAAGATCTGGGAGGTTTTTTTAAGTGATCAGCTGGCTGCCCATTAAAATGGTTCCCTTTAAAATAGTCACTTAAAGACTGAGCATGTGTCAAACAAGCGTTTGAGAACTTAAAACAGACAGCTTTATGTAATCATACTTAGAAGCCGTTCTCCTTCTATTTCCTCCTTAATGGATGCCTAAAGTTTTTAATTAGTTCAGTGTGTGTGTGTGTCTGTGTGTAGACATGAGTCACAGGTAGCTGTCCACAGTAACCGTTGTATTGCTAAAATTGCTATGGCAACAAGGAGAGGTGTAACTCGCTGTATGCCAAACTCTTTCAGGTCACTTAATAACATGCAAAAAGCAAATAATAAGGGAGATTTGCGGTGACTTAAGTGAGATAAAGGGCGAAATTATGGGTAGAACTAGCAGGCCCAACACGGTCTTCTCTCTAATGCTCGAGAAGAGGAGCGGAGTGAGGAAAAAGGAAATACTTACACAAATTCTGTGCAATCTTGGAATCAAGCACTTTGAGCTCTTTAATTCTCTTCTTTATGCACTTCTTATCCTCCGGATCCTCCTCTTGCTTTTTGGCTGATGAAGACAGAAACACTGATTTTATTATCAACGACTTACACAAATGTGTGCATCTATAGTGTATTGTTGACACATGTATGATAATAATATTCAGATACAGATAGATGATGAGATGTTTCAGTGGAAGATTAAATTAGATTAAATTAAAAGCAGCGTAGATATTGTCTGGTTGAATCCTATACATTTATTTACACCTGTTTTACTGTATTTTAAAGATGCAATCATGTTAAGGATTTACAACAAATGGTTGAAAGATTGCCATGCTGTTAGAAAAACACGGGGTGGGAGGGTAAGCAAATGTGACAATAACAAGTCAGCGCTGGGCCTTGGACTTGAATATAAGGATATAATATGATAAATACACTGAAACAGCCTTTAAAACAAGGAAATCATCACAATGTGAAAATGTCTTAAACCACGGGATTGTAGGGAAGCAATGCAGCCAGTCACATTTACTCCAACTCAATTATAACCGCACCCAATATCGTAGTGTCATTCAACATCCCTTCCTTATTCGGCTCTCTCGTGTTGATGTGGCTTTACACAGTGGAGTAAATGGGAAACTCCATCAGTAACTTGCAATAATTTGACCTATCTGAGCCGTCAGAGAGGGAGGAATCCTCCTGCCTTTATAACACAGCTTTAGGTAAAGTTTGATGTAAAAGTATTACAACAATACATTATATTAGAACTGCAACTAACTAACAATGAATTTGTTTGCTTTTTATTTTCCCAATAAATCGATTAGTTGTTGGTCTGTGTTTCCCAAAACTCAGATGTTCACAATCGTCTTGTTTTGTTTACAAAACCAAAATTATTTAGGTTTATATTCTTTCAATACCTTTCAATACCTGAACATATGTAATATGCAATATTCGAAGAAGCTGAACAGCTATCAAAATATCAAAATAGTTGCTTATCTATTAATTGATAAGTTGTTGCAGCCCTTAATTATATCTTAGTGCATATATGCTTGTATTTTAATTACAGTTGTTATGTTATTATTTAATTGTATTTGTTGTATTTATAGAATAATTCTATTGTAAATATTCAAATGCACGCTTTGAAAAAGTATCGGTACATCACTGTGATGGTACATCATGCGATTTACAGCAAAACAAGAATCACACATTCATACGCAGCGTTCTTGAGCCGAGCTCACAGACAATAAGGAGCTCATGGTTGGTTTTAATTATTTAAAACACCAGATTAAGAGAACAAAATGTGCATCCCAGGAGTATGCTGGGTAATTGTCTGGTGCTGTAATTATGTGAGAGGAAGAGGAGAGTGAGGGTTAATCCAACGGAAAGGTATTTCACATGTCCACATGAGGTTGGTATTAATTTCAGGGGATCCTGACTCTAGTTGTGAAGAATTTTACTGGGAGCTTCCACAGAAAAGAACATGTACATCTATGATACAACCCACCACGTAGCAGAATAAACACACATGGCAACACTGATGATTTCCATGCACTTACGTGGCTCCACTGCTGGTACAGTGTCCTCACAGTCTTTTAGTTTATGAGAGAGGTGCATTTTTTGCAAAAGACAAAAAAGACAATTGAAAATGCATAACATTGAAAAGGGAAGAGAGAGAGAGGGGGAAAAAACAAGGAAAAAATAAATTTTCCTGAGATGAAATCCTGTCCACTGCTGCATGAAATGTGAAAGAAATTCAAGACAGGTAACCACACATACACACACACACAATGAAATTTACAGTAAAATGGCTGATTAAACAGAGAAGATAAAAAAAAGATAAGTGAGTGCTCCACTGGGTTAGTGAGAAAAACTACTGGACACGAGGCAACGGGAAAAAAGACAAGTACGACAACATCAAGATTATACCGTACATATGATACTGTCACAGGCAATTAAGAATTAAAGATATACATATATTTTTCCCCGTTTTGTGCTTGTAAAGAGAAAAAAGTGTTTATATAATATTTATCCATGTAATGTTTTATCTATCCATCTAATAGATAAATTATAGATAGCTACAAATGTAAATATACAACCAATCAAAGGGAACCTACAGTCACTGCAGCACCTGACAGTACAATGTAGGTGTATTTTCTACCACCTTCTGTGTGGTATTATAATAATATAATAAGAATATGTTGAAAAATTAATGATGCAAAGTCCCTCTCAGTCTTTTATTAAAAAGACCTAAAAAGAAATAAAGTAAAACAAAAAAGGAATAAAAAATGTCCAGTTATTAGGCAGAAATTAAATCAATAAAAATGTAAAGCCATCAATATTTACCTTTAAAACCAGCATGGATATTTATTTGTATAGGTATTTCAATTTTGAATGTGATGTTATTGGACATTTGAATGCAATATAAGGAGTCGGCGCTCAAAAGCCTCCAGCTTACTGCATTAAGATGTTATATAGATCTACATATCATAACTTATAGCCTCATACACACATAAACAAACACAGAGAAAGGACCAGAGTATTACCAACTTGTTTCACTGCATATAAATATACATGGCTGGAGTATATGTATCCCCACATAATATTAAAATGGGAATTGTATTGCGCGCACACACACACAGAGTTTTACACTGGTATTCTTCTTGGAGAATTGCATTAACTTCCATTCACTTGAACAGTCTAAACAAATTGTTGTTCCTTAACCATAACTAGTTAATGTCTAACCCTAACCTTAACCTAACCACCATGCAAATATTAGCCCTAACCATAACCTACTCCTACTCAGAAATGTGGTTCTGCCTCATTAAGGACCGGCTTTTGGCCTCCATAAGGACTACTGGTCCTGACAAGGTCAGTGTTTATGCCAGAAAAGGTCCTAAAAAGGTAACAAATACAAGAACACACACACATAAAGACACACACATTAAGCTGCCTTAGGTGTTATCACTTAAATCAGCTAATTAGATAGCCCCCTGAGAGCATCATCTCCCCGTTCCAGCCTTTCTGGACTTAAAACATCTCCTCTTTGGGGTAAGCTTGCTCATTATACATCAGCCAATTAAAATGTCCCGCAGGGTGTTAAAGGTCACTGGTTAATCAATCACATGGCGCGGCGACCGTTGTAGTTATCAGATCGCGCTATCACCCAGGAAGTGGGCATGATAAGGATACACTGGTGAGTGCAGAGCCGCAGGGAGTCTGCTTCACATCACACATCAAGCAAAAAGGAAGGCGGAAGCAAAGGGACACTGCAGCTTAGTTACTGTAACTGCAACTACTGCTGCCGTCTGATGAGCTCCTGTTTACAGAGTTCATGAGAAGTCTATTTGAACTCCCTCCCATTGAAGTGGACATTCTGTAAAAGCTCAGAGTTGACATGTTATAATATATTTGATAATATACTTGCCCAGAATGAGGCTACAGCCAACAACTATTTTGATAGTTATTAAATTGAAAGTACAAGCAAGACTGTGAACCGAGTATGTGCGTGGTCTCCTCCTGGTTTTCAATAAGCCAGCCCAACTATTTCCGGTAAACTGCCACAACAGCAGAAGTGTTTAGTGATAAATTATAGAATTTAATTGAGTTTATGCTCAGAGTTATGCTCACACTTTTGTCCCCTCATGACACTTAAATTCAAATTGAATCCCTCAGGCCTAACTAAGTAAAACAACTATTTGAAGGCAATATAAACATTATGAATCTATTTCAAACATTTAAATTTCTACCGTCCCATTATCGTCAACTGAGCAGAAGTAACAGAGCTGGCTTATATTTTAGGCTAAATAAATAAATAATAAGGCTAAATAAATAAATAATAAGGCTAAATAAGGGTTCCAAATGTGTTCTTCTACAAGGGCTGAGGTTCTTCCTGGAACCTTTGTTTTTAAAGGGTTCTTGTTGACACTGATGTATCCAGTAAGAATCATTTTGATCCAGAGAACCCTTTAAAACCCCTTTCCTGAATAAAGGGTTTTAAAAGAGTTCTTAGTAACACTAAGGGAACCTTTATAAAAGGTTGTACCTGAAACCAAAAATGGTTCTCCTATGAGGACAAGCTGAAGAACCGTATATGGTTCTACTTTCAATTATGTTGTGACTCGATTTAGTTACCAGTTATTAGATTTAGCTTGAGGTTGCCTCAGGCATGTGTTAACTTACTAACAAATCGAGTTCAAAATATCCATTAGTTTATTAGTTTGACAAACTTATTTGCTGCTAATGTACAATGGAATTGCGTAAACCAACCATCAGCTGAGGGAAATGCACAACATTTTTACTTATGAATCTGAAAAAAAAGTTCTTATTCCCATCTGTCATTATGCTGTTGCTTTTCCTGTATTTCATTCTCTGCTCACCAGCTTGCTAAATTGTTTTTTCAAGAAGAATGGCGAGAGAATCAAGCATAGAAGTGAGCGTCCAGAAGTAAAAAATCCCTTTCATTTTCATTTGCATTTTGATTATCAGCCATAATAGTATGGCTGTTAATCAAAATAAAACCTGCAAAACTATTCTATGTGCTTCTATAGAAGTCAGAACTGTGTTCTAAGAATAAAATGTTTTATTATACAATGTTAGGAAGAAATACTGAAAGAGTATGTACTCAAGTGTAATATAGCCGTCTTGACTGATGGAGCTCACTCTTACACTACCCTTTGGGGTAATTCGGGGTCACTTAGAAATGTTGTTATTTTTAAGACAAGATCTTTTTTTACAATGAATATAACAATAAATTAATCAGAAATACACTCTATACATTGTTAATGTGGTAAACGTCTATTCTAGCTGCAAACTGGTTTTTTATGGAAGATGTACATACAGTAGGTGTATAGAGGCCCATTTCCAGCAAGCATCTCTACAGTGTTCTAATGGTACATTGTGCTAAGGCTATTGGATGATTGGAAAACCCTTGTGCAATTACTGTATGTTAGCACAGCTAAAAACAGTTTTGCTGGTTCTTTGACGAAAGCAGCGTTTAAAGGGCAAAATTATTATTTTGAATAAAAATCATTATTTCTAATCTTGTCAATGTCTTCACTATATACTATATATATATTTATTTTGCAACACTTTTGATGAATAAACGTGAGTTTTAATGGAAAACACAAAACAATTGCATAGGTGAGCCCAAGCTTTGGAACGGTAGTGTATGTTTAGCACAATCATACAAAATGTTGTTGGACAGACCAACCATTATTTCAATTTCTAACATGCTGAAAACACTATTTACCACATATACAAGACATACAAAACAATACACTGCAACAAATCTTAAAACAAGGCTGAAATCAAAAAGGGGCTCTGTGCAGCAAGGTGTCACATGCAATCTCATGAAATGAATTGACTAATTGATTATTGATTGATTACCAAATTAAGTGTAATTTTATACTTGATTTGTCGGTTTAAATGGGACATTTCCATAATTGAAAACAAGTTTTCAGATTTTTCAGCTTCTTAAATGTGAATATTTTCTGGTTTATTTGCCTCATATAACAAATAAATCATTAAAACTGAATCATTTTGTGGACAAAACAAAATGTTTCACATATTATTTCTAGGTTTGACAACCACTGGTCAACATTTTTCCACATTTTCTCTCACCTAACGATTACTCAATTAATCTAGAAAATAATCAACAGATGAATCCACCAATCCATCAATCCAAGATGATAAAGGGCTAAAGACAGATTTGCAGCCCAAATGGTCACCACTATGTTATATAAGGTTGCAAATTTCCAGGAATTTTCAAAACTGTTCAAAATGTGGAGTTAACAGTTATTATGGAAATAAACTGGGAATATTTAAAATTGAAGGTTAGGAACTTAAATGTAATTGGTAAATAATATATTGCAGCATGATCTTTGGCTAAAACAATCAGATTTGATGCAAATGTGTTGGAAAATTAATGCTATTCCTCAATCACAAGCACATAGCACACTACTTCATGCAGGGCTATTGAGGTCACAGCCCCAACATGCAACATTTTCCAGCTAATTCTCATTTAATTTGTGTACCAGCAAGAGTTCTCATGACTTAGTTATGAGCTCACGAGTTTCAATTTAAGGCAGAATTTGGAACTAGCTTTATTTTGTCGCTTAAATGACACATTGGTCCAAAAAATAATTGGACCTCTTTAGAGACAGAGTGGGAGAAAAGAAAAAAAGCAAAGTTTCATTTGGAGCCACTGAATGAAACCAGTTAACATCAGAAGTTGAGATCAGACGATGCAGAGAGGTAAATTAAGAACTCCATCACAAGACAGGAAACAGCAGTGAATTAGAGACAGACAGTAACAGTGGGGGAACAGCATGAGTTGAAAGGCTCCGCTCTGCCCCTGACAGACTATGTGACCACTTTCAAGTAAAGGTCTCTTAATGGAGGCCTGTAAGAAATGTCAACCTGATGGCGAGACAGTGGAAGAAGGTAGGAGGAGAGGTGAATGTGGAAAAATTGAGGGGGAAAAATGGCTGTCACTCGGCTGTCACACTTCACCCATGGTGTGGTATAATTTGGAGGAAAATGCATTTTTAATTATTATTATTATTTGAATTATCATATTGATGATGTGTTTGGTTAACAAGAAAAGAAAAGTTTGCTACTTTCATGTTTAAGCATTGCTATGTATTTCCAACACGTGCGTGTGTGTGTGTGTGTGTGTGTGACATGCAAAAAGACAGACATTCCTTGAATAAAGTCGATATTGCACACACTGTTGCCCTGAGGAGGCGACATATTGGTGGCATTTCGACTGATATGTCTTGCATTTCTTCTCCAAACACCAATACACATTGATGCCCCTAGTAAGTCATCTGCCAAGTGTGAAGCTTGTCAATCTTACAGCTGAACAAATGCAATTCACAGACAGACATCTCATATTTCTACCAAACAGTCAAACTCTTCACCGATGTGTAGAGGTGTGAATCTTTCAGAATCTTATAATTCTATTCAATTCTTTTTTTTCATTGGGTCAAAATTCAATTAAAAATAGATTGATTCACAATCATTTTTTGATTCAAAAGCGATGCAGTAGATAAATGGTGAATGGTCTGTAAATATAATGCGCTTTTCTAGTCTTGATGACAAAAGCTGCTTTAAACTAAAGTTTGTGGCATTATTATTCACCCATTCACACCTATTCACTCATCTTTCATACCCATTCACACGTGGGGTTAAGTGTCCTGCCCAAGGCCACATCAGCATCTAGACTAACGGAGCCAGGATTAGCGAACCCACAACCTTCAAGCTGAAAGACGACTTGCTCTACCACTGAGTTACCGAAGCCCCTGCTAATAGAGTTGCTAATTTGAGGGTCTACTCCACTGTTTTGTGGGTCGACTCGACTGTTTCGCGAGATTAAGTAGCTTCCATTTTTGGCGGAGAAAACGTAAAGTGAACTCAAGCAAATCCATGGAAGCATTATACATTTATTTAAACTAAACGTGTACAAGAAACATTGGTATAACCTGAAAAGGTTAAGTGAGGGAATGACATACTGGGGCTCAACTGCAAGAAAGGTTAACGAAAGGTGAGGGTAGCATCAGTCTACATTAATTTCACCATGTCAGACAGGCGGAAGTGGCTCATTTAACGATACATCTGATGCATTTCCACTGATATGTATTGCTTGTGCAAACACCAACTTCGCCAACTGGTTACTAAGTTACTAAGTCACCTGCCGAGTTTTAAGCTTGTCAAGTGAACTGTTGACAGTTATGCGTTTAAGAGATGGACAGACATCCTTGAATTAATAGGGAGAAATAATATCAACATAACCATCCCTAGTTTAGTTGTGAACATTAGAAAAGGGATCTACCCCTCTCTCTCTTGGCTCTCCGAGTTTTGTGCCACAGCTTAAAGGCAGTTGACACAAAATATGGCAATGTGCAACGCTGCATGCGTGCACACACATGCTCCCCAAACTGTTGCAACTTCCCACAGGGCAGTAACAGTGGATTGTGCCATCAAAGCACTAAAGGTAATGGTGGATGAAATAAAACTGCCATGAAAGAGCATGACTGATGGCGTACATGACAGACAGGCCTCAGAGACAAGCAAGTAACACCCGCCCCTCCTGGACACACACAAGCACACACATCAAGATCTCCTCCCCCTCCTTTTTCTTCCCTGCCCTCTCCTCTTCACTACAGCACATCATTTCACCAGGATGGATTTTACGAACTTCTTTACACACATACACACAAAACCCTAATGTCAACCTAAAACATATACAGTCACTAAAACAACAACCATATGAGGGAGACGGTGCTTGTGTGTGCATCAACTGAGCTAATATTTGTCCAACTATCTGACTTACCGGGGAGATGTAACAACCTGGAGTTGATATTGCATTTGATGAGGCTTCATTATTTATGGAACATTACAGTGATGTGATCACCGCACCCTAGGAAAGCAGATATATGCAAGCAGCACGCGGCGAGGGAGGGTAAAGTTGAGAGGGCAGCAGTCTTCAAAGGGTAATTAAATCACTGGCCAATAAGGGCAGTCATGCAGGTAAAGTTTAAATCACTGCTATTAGGGGAGTTTCTGTAGCAGGGATAATTTTAAAGCCCTTGCAATTCATTGAGCAAACACCCCACACACACACACACAAAATAGCTTGAGGCGCAATTCACTACGAGACATCTGATGCACAGGAGGGGGGTTGTCTGGTGCAAGTGAAAAAAAATCCAGCGCTTCGACACATCTGTCAACTCAACAATGAACAGAGGGGAGATGAACAGTCAAACCAGCCGTATATACTTTGACTGTTGACTCACTGTATGTATGGTTCTGATCCGGCCAAGTCCTGAACTTGAGTCAGCCTGACAGAAACCACAAGAGACGGCCGGGTCCGTCCATCCATCCGAGTAGCTACACGGGAAAAATCTGTGCCTCTTGCCCTTCACCTTTCCCTCTGCTCCATCAACTCTCAGACTCCACCGTCCTGACTAACGCTGACATGACAGCTCCACTGGTTTGTTTGCTCACCGACTTATTCCCCTGATCCGGAGTTGTCGACGTGCGAGTACCAGTCAGAAAAAGAAATAATAAAAAAAAAAATAAAAACAAAGAGAGAAGGGGAGATCAGAGTAATGAAGTGAGGTGCTGTGTTGTGAGTGTGCTAATCAAAGTGAACCATGCAGGGCCACCTCTCCCTGTGATTCAGACTCGATGACCCAGGGCCATAATTAGTCTAAGACTTTCATTCGGATAGCAGCAAATTAATAGACTTCATTAGGCTTTTTTCCTCTCCTCGTCTGTTCCTTCTATACCGAGATTACTTCCAAGTACAAACCACCAAAATTGCTCCTGTGTAAGCAGCAGCAGCAGCAGCATTTTAAGTCAGCTGCACTCCACATGTTTCCTCTGTGGTCTGTGTGAGTACACAGCATTTAAAAATAAATTCACAAATCTGCACTAAATTTAATGATGCTGCATCAAAAAGATCATAATTATTTAGAGGCCCGTGTTAATCAGTGTGTACTATGGCCAGTGGGGATGAATTACTCCAGCCCCTCTATTCTCAGTGGAATAGTGCCCTCTAAAGGCAACTTTAAGACATACAGAAGATGTGTATGTCTGTTTATTGTGTAAAATTAGATGTTTTTTGTTTTTTTTACCCCTGACAACTCTGTCATATCAGGTATGAGACATTACTATCTACATTTCATGAGCTTATATGACAGCACCAGACTGATCGGAAACAATTGTTGAGCGAACACGAACATTTCCCAAGTCATCAATGATTGATGACAACCTAAATCATTAACTTCTGTAGACAAGTGCAGTTCTGTTGCAAACACTCAGCCTGTCAACACTCCCCCCCTGCCCTACATATGCAAAAACATATGTGTGGATGAAAAATAACTGCAGGAAAATCAAGTTGCACAAGCAAATATGTTTTTAACGAGCCAGCCCATTACTTGGGTAATATGAGAAGACAAAAACACAAATTGAGAATAAATTGAGATGCTGATCCTGGAGAAAAGAGAAAACAAAAGGAAGGAGTTTATCCATGCACACACAAAAGTAAAGCAAAGAGCCAGAGCTAACAAAACCAGCAAAAAGAAAAAAAGTCATCCATTCACTGTGTGTTACGTGATCATCAGGCCCTGCCTCTTTTAACAACGATGAAGAGAGCCTTTTAATGATCATGCATTTGATGAGATGTCTCACGTTGGCACAAAATTTCTGCAGCCAGATGAAAAGTCATTACAGAGCTAATGGTGTTCTCGAAAATGTCACGGGCAAAAGCAGAAAAGAGAGAAAAGAGAGTGGGAGGGAGAGGCAGAAAACAAGCAAGGGGAGGGGGAGAGAGAGAGAGGGTCCATTTGATGTGAACAGATGTATTCCAGTGGCGAGCACCACTGACTACTAGACAGCATGAGATGGACGTCCTGGAGCTAAACTCAGATACTGCCTGTGGTTCAAATCAAATGCTACTGAAAGATCTTATCTTGGAGTCATTTTCATGACAAATTCTCCTAGAAATTGTCTTGCCCTCAATGAAACACGAGGTAACCCATACATTGTGCATGTCTTTTTTTTTTTATTATTATTTTTGTATCGTAATCATGGAATATTGAAGCTGCAGTGTGTAACTTTTGAGGATTTGTTTGTTATTATTCTGCCTCCGTTTGGTCTATGTGAACAAAAACAGGATAACATTATTTGAATGCTGCGTCAAACTGAAATACCCATCAAAACTGTGGACGACCAGGATTCTTGAGCAGTAGAATTGATTATATGCACGGTTAACTCCTGGTTTTCAATCAGCCAGCCTGACTATGTCAAGAAAGCTGTTGGCCAAAGATACAGAGATTTTTCTACAGTCAGTGTCTGCAGAAGTTACCATTTAGTGACATATTAAATGATTTAGCAGAGGGCTTCGTCATTTTAGGCCATGTCCAATGATATTGTCCTTTTTGCCGGAGTGTCGATATATCGGGAGTGCAATACTGATACTGACGTATACGTTTTCCCTACACCCAAATGCAAAGGTCATTTAGTCTCTTCTATAGTGAAATTAAAATGTTTCATACTCACATCCCACCACATCTGGGTATGAATTTTATTCATCGTACAAAATAAATAAGCATAAACACAAATAACAGTTGGTGCAAGCATAGAATTCAAAGAGGTAGTGGTCTATGCTGCCTACTGTTTCAGGAAGCTTCTGTATTTTCAGTCAAACTCCAACATGTTTGGAGTCTTCTGACTTTACTAGCACAATGCTGCTGTTGCCTTTGTCTGTCTTGACAAATCAAATCACTTCCTGTGTGCAGCGAAGAAACACTGTTGAGCTAAAAAGGCTTAAACATTTTCACACAACTCAAATTCAAATTTGACTATATATTGCAAAAATGTGAGCTTTTTGACTATTTAATCTTCTTCAGGCATTAAATTTAAAAGAAAAAGACTACCTTCAATGCATTCTCTTTATCCTCACAACTCCACCTCCTCATATCCTCAACCTCTCCATAATTCCTGCATGATGGTTTCCACCAACCTCTCTCAGATTCTTTTGTCCGATTGTAACGTGAAAGCCAACCCAGTTCTTTGCACAGCAGACTGCAAAATTTAGTGCTATTTACCTTGCTCAAGGGTACCCCAGCCCTAGGGGATGTATATATATCTATACATACAGTATATATACGTATGTATATGTATATATACTGTTGAATTCATCGTTTGCATTGTGACTTCAAGGTTTGGGATACAGCAGTTTTTCTCCATTCATTAAGACTAGTAATCTGCCAATAAAGTCATCATGAACATCATTAATAACTCCTAAGTCACGATGCTTCCAATCCCTTAGTTAATGCATTAATGTCATGTGCCATCATGAAGTCAGGCATGAAATACCATTATTAACTGTGAATTACCAATAGTTCACTTGGTAAGTCATCAATGAATAAATGATTTTTCATGCATGAATTTATGATCATCTATGCACTTGAACTGTCAAGTGTTACGAGATATTTTTATTAAAATCTTTAAAATGCTGATCAATAGTCAACTGATAGCCTCAAATCACTATTGGTTGGGGAAAGCCCTTGCCACACCACTCTGAGTTGCAAGTACAAAGGAGCCGTCATTGCATCTATGGACAAAGCTTTACCTCTCCCACACACATAACCACCATTTCTACCAAGTGCCCCCCACTCCAGCCTGCACTGAACTGTCAAAACCCACACAAACACACTTTCTTCCCAGGCCATTATTATAATAACATGGAAATGGGCTGTCTAATTATCTGCAGCAGAGGGAAGAGATCTCGTCTTCCCTCAACTTTCACTTTAACAGGCTACATTGATCTGGAGACTCTGACCTCCACTGAGAACACGGCTTCGATGCTGCGGAAAGACACAAAAAAAAGAAGGGGGACACTTAACTTGTGAGGCTTCCTGCTCAAGTTTGGAATACCCATGTGCTCGTTTCTAACAATCTAGTCATTAAAAGTGAACGGCGTGGTCTGTGGAGCCTTTATGCTGAACTGCAGAGCATCACACTGCATAGTTTTTCAAAATTAATAATGGCTGTCTGTGATTACAAACACAGAGTCACACAAAATGTGCTACCACTATTTGGTTATCAAAGTAGGAAACTTAATAAACTCATTTTAATAAGTTATAACCTTCTACTACAATGGTCAGGAACTAGCCCACCCGTATTAGTATTTAGCCAATATTTAAGGATTTGCTTATTTCACACAGAATGCAAATGTGGGTTTCTGTCTCTGACTAAAGTTTTAAGACTCTCTCAAAAAATGGTTTCGGAAAAGTGTATTTTTGTCCAAGATCGGATAGTTTAGATTAGGGGGAAAAAGATTAAGAGGAAAAAAATCTTGGGTTTTGCCTGATGAAGACGAGATGTTTTGGCTCGAAATTCAATTAGAGAAAATTTCTCCTTAGGCCAAACTTATATGATCTGTACTGTATCTATTTATCTGATTTCATACAAACAACGCAATAACCATTTTCTCACAGTGTTTATATCACTCACCACCACATGAACATCATCTTCCTTGGCTGCTTTATTACTTGATTCCCCAGCTCTACATTTACACACCAGTAATGGAGATTCCATTACTGCTGTCGATTACCCACAGTGTTGCTCTCTGTAGACACACGCGTTTTCAGTTAAAGCTCAGTTAAAAATCAAATTTACAGTAAATATGTATCTGCAATGAAACAAATTTAATCCTGAAATGCAATATTGTTCAGGGTGGTTAACATGACTGTTTTTTTTTTATTAAAAACAACTTAGCAACACTGAATATTAAGCTAATACAGTTAATGTTTTACTTTAATTCCTACATTGTTCATTCAGCTTTTCCAAGGTCAATTCAAGCACTTTTCAGTTTATTTTTCATGTTTTTCCAGCACCATGCATCTGTGGTAAATGAATGTGAATATATGTATTTCACCTTTTTTTAATCAAAATAAAAGATGTAATTTTCTATAAACTGTCAAAATAAAGGTCCAGGTCCAGTTTTCATTTGACGTTTTTGATAATAAGCTATTATTAAGCTACATAATATTATTATATTTTAGCACTTTGTCCAAGCACTTTTCAAACCTTGAAAACACAACATTAAAATCTAAGAATTTTCAAGGCTTTCAAGCACCCATACGAACCATTTCCTGAGCCTTTGCAGTGCCCTAGCTTTGCAGTAAAGGTGGATTAGCAGACCCAAGGGAGAAATGGCAAACTGTGTTTGAGATCTTTGAGGGCTTCATCTAATTGGATGTTATTTATTGGCTGAAAAGGGCACCTCTCTTCATGCTGTTGCTCATTTTCCCCCCAGTACTATGGTGATGAATCCACGTCTTTAGCCTCTTCTTGATGAACAGAGCAAGATGGAAGAAAACGACCGGCTTGCTCTATAGATGTCAATTAAGATACTACTATCTCCACTTCAACCATGAATGTGTGTATGAAAAAAACGTATCCATACATGAACAAGCACAGTAAATATGACACTTGCAGTCATACCCACACATGAAGAAAACAGTAACAAGGCAAGGTGGTTTTCCTCATCCAAATGCCAGTTAAGGTCAAAGAAGTAAGACTGATTTGACTGCACTTACTCGAGGACAGTGGTTATAAAGTTAAAACACTGGACAAATACGGGAGGATGAACTATAAATTCCTTGAAAAAACAATAAAGCAGGCTTCCATGATTCAATTAAAATAATTGAACGAAAGTAGGCCCCAACAGTGACAATAGGGACTTACGTGAATGTGCTCGCCCTATCACAGTGCAGCGTAACAAAGTCTTAGTCAGCATCCATAGTGGACGCCGTCTGTCTTTTGAGAAACGTCTTATCTTTGTCATTTGAAAGCTGCGCACTTGCCTGGCATTTCTGCAGATTAGCATCCTGTAAGAGTTTGCAAACTTCACTGAGAAGTGAACACAAAGCGTACTAAGTGCATCACATGACACGCGTGACATAAATGAGTAATTTGGATCGGATCGATCGATTAATTTAACTAATTCAAGTTAGTATAACTAGTGGTTTAATGACGAATTAAAGTTGGCTGGATGCAGTTTGAACTGGCAATGTCAACAAAAACATTAAGTCATACATGGGACGGTTTGGTTGCATCTTCGCTACAAAAAAGTACCTACTCAACATGGGCGGAGTCATCACTGCACGGCTGCTAAAAACTGTGGTGACTTTCGTGACACACACACAAACAGACACACACAATCAATCAATCAATTCATGAATTCATTCATGAGTTAATCGTCAACTACTCTGATAACCAATTAATCTGTGTGTTTATGTTCAACCTCAAATCATTAAATCTGAATAAATACGATTTTTGGACAGAACAGGACAACAATTTGCGATAATCATCATTGCCTGGTTTGGGAATCAACATTTTTTAACGTTTTTCTGACATAAAGACAGATTCATTAATTTAAAAAATAATAATAATCGTTGGTTGTAGCACTAGAAACCAATCATATTCCATTATGATGGTGGCATGCTTAAAAATAAACTTAAGCACCAATAAAACACACCTCTTATGTATTGTTTGCAGAATTCCATCCTGTTTGACAAAAAATATCAACATTTTATTTAAAAAAACAACATAATAATAATAATGTATTTTTAAAAAGTATATAATAATTTAATTTAAAAAACATATAATGCAATTTGAATAAAGAATTAGAACTGAAAAATGGCGCTTTTATGGTTTATTTCCACTGGTTAAACTAAAGAGGTGATCTCACTGCTGGTGGAACTGAACAGACAGAAAAAAGAACATGAGACAGGATGAGGAGCATAGTGGGGGAAAAAAAAAAGGGATCAGCATTCCACATATCCCCCAATTCCCACCTGCCAGTCGTCTCTAAAAGTTGCTGTGATTTCCACCCTCTCTTTGTGCCTGCCCTGCACACAGAGGAAAGCCCTGCTGTACATGTTTTATCTCTCTCTATTGACACCGATGATCTCAAAGAGCTTCTCCAGAGGCCGTGTGTGAAATCACAGCAACTGCGTCAAGTTCTGAGAGCTGTCAGCGCTGACTCGAGCCATCCACTCACTACATGTACTTGTTTGTTTCCCCTCCTTTTTTTGTTTCCACTAAAAGAACTGACTTTAAAAAAAAACATAGACTTCAAACGGTGCGTTCCATTTGAAGCCCGGAACTCGGACTTTCCAAGCCTTAAACAGGAACACCAACTCGGAAACTCCAGCACTCTAGCACTACTCGGCTCTACTTGACAGGACTCTGGTCAGTTTGGTATCAGTCACGTCTTTTCCATTACTTCAGTTTCTCCTCAACGTGGGCGGGGTTTTAACATAGCACAGTTGTGTGAAACTGTTGCCACGACGTCGTTTTATACGCGACAAACACACAAACTAGTGACTGGCGAAGCTAATCTTTTTGGTGTACTAAATCATTATAGTCACTTCAAAAAGGTGAATTAAAAAGATTCACCAACTCATGCCTCTTCCAATGACGACACACTGACCAATCAGTGACCGGCAGTCTGTTTGGTATCAGCTCAGCTTGTTTGAAACCTTGCCAGAGCAGATACCAAAAAAAGCTTTATTTATTCTATTTGATTGTACCTTTACTTGTTTTGTTATTAGTAATACACTCTGTATTAAATGTAAATATCACGATTATGCTAATGAGAGAACAACTTAGTAGCAAATTTGCACATTGTCATATATTACATTAATTTGAGGAGAAAACATTATCTAAATTTGAGGACACAACAGAAGCAGTAAATTAATAAGTGGTATGACATTATAAATACTTAAAGTGACACAGCGGCCATTACAAAACACTTTAAATTCAAAGCTGCATGTTTTCACAATGCATGAAAATGTGTTGAATCCATCGCAAATAAAGTATTAAACAAGAAAAGGAACCGTCACAATACTCAATTCATTTATAGATTAATACGTAGCCAACCCCGTGGCTTTCATTAAATAACCCTATTGAAAAACATATGAGCCAATCAGCATAAAAATGATAAAACAGCAAGAAATCGAATCAACAGTCATAATAATATTTCTGAGAGCTTACAGCAAGGCCACCAACCCAATCACCTATGTAATCAAACATTCACAAATCTGAACACACACCACACTCGGGTTATTTAAGGGGGGGAAAAAGGCAATTTATGGTCAGATATGAAAGCAACGCAGCTTAGTTTGATCTGCTGGAAGAAACGCTGCAGTCTCATATCACTATCTAATATTCCTGTTCATGTGAAAATACAGTGGAAGTTAACGAACTGCACCACGAAAAAAAAAGTGAGACATGAACTAAATCAATGTGCTCTAGCCCAGTCTGATAGTTCAGCTGGGTCAGGATGACGCTACATTTGTCTTCACAAAGCTTTTTCCATCCCAGCACTTACCAAAGATGAATGAGCATTTTTTTCCCCAAAAAAAAAAATGTTCCCTTAAGTAAGCTACTTTTGCTTTCCTACAATAACTTAAAATGTGAAATATGTGTTATTATTATTACCAAGATTGATGAGATGGTTCTGACTCTGATGGTTCACTCAGGGACTGATAAAGTTAGACTGAAAATCATAACATTTCTTTACATTTAAACAAGATTTACAAAGAAGAATGATTCTACTGAAATCCCATCAGTCACCGTCAGGATATTTTTTTAAATCATTTCAGAGCAAAAGGTTTAAAAAATGTGTTATCCATCACGATGGCGCTACATTACTTTGGGGCTGACTCATCTTCAGGTTACAATCAGAGATCATACTTTTCTAGTCTGATTCGATTGTGATACGTGGATGTTCTGACTCTGAAGAGTGGTGTGTTCAGGGCCAGACTTCTCTCCCAGTCCTGTACCACAAACAGACTATACACCTCCTCTCTACTGTCTTAGAGGGAAACAGTACAACATACAGTAAGTGTGAACTTACCACACGAAGAAGACTGTGTACAGTGTAATATAGGAATCTGTGTTTCTTTTACATCTTAACTTATCGCACTAGTTGCCTGGTAAAAACAAAATGTAGTTCAAATTGTGGACAATGAGTCCACCCTTCACAATTCCAAAACTGAGAGCATTTGTTTGACCCACCATCATAAGCAGGCAAGTGCCATTAACCATCAATATTACCCTCTTCACTTAAATTCAACTAAGGTTGACTAATAACATTAAAATCGTGTAAATACAGGACCCAACGCATCTATTGGCACTTTTCCACGACACAGTCTTGGCACGCCTTGCCTCGACACAGCACAACGCAGCTAAACTCTGCATGGTGTGGTAAGGTTTTCCATTACTACAGTACCTCGTCAACGTCAACGTGTTGAAATTTCCTTGCTAAATGTTGGAGATAAACACATGTTCGGGATTTTTAAGTCTTTTTAAGTCTTGGTTTGATTCTTGTGTCGGACGTCATGCTCGTGACTCTCTGACCAATCGGTGGGCGGCAGTTTGACGACGTCACATATAGTATCGGATCAGCTCGCTTAGAACCACCCTTGCAAGAGCAGGTATTAAAAAAGTACCAGGTACCATCTACTACTACGAGTCAAGCCATACCAGGACTGTGTGGTGGAAAAGCACCATATCAGTGGCTCTGCAAGCTGAGAAGAAAAGCAATGAAACGGTGAAACGAATTTTAAAAATATATAAATACTAACCTTTAGTTTCTGTTCATCAGATCATGCAGCCAAGCAGAAGTAGCAATAAAAAAGAGCAAGAGCAGAGAGGAAGAAAGAGAGCAAATAAGAGAAAGAAGAAAAGCTGATTAGTCAGGTTTGAAGTAAGCAATATTTCAGACATTTTGTTGGCAACAGAGAGACAAGAAAAAAATGCATTGCAATGAATATAAAGCAAAGTTACAGCACAGAGAGAGATTTTGCAAACATCAGCTGAAGGGAGTGGTTATTGCCATGAAGTTGGACAACTATGGATGAATCTACATTTCTTACTATAATGGACTTGTCAATTGTAGAAATTGAGCTGGGTTACTGTTTCTCATAATCACTTAAAATTACACAATATATTGATCTGTCAATTGCTGTAATGGTGTAATGTTCTCGCAGTGAAGCAATGGTGTTAGTCTCTGGTCGAACAAGCTTTTATCACATGCACTAACATGCTGACTTGCTCATGTCTGTCACATTCAATCAATGCAAGTGAATTAATTTTAAACAATTAAGATTTTAAACCCTAGGAAAGGGTTTAAAAAATAAAATGCAGAGGCTACAACTGCAAGTTCTCCACCAGCTTCAAAAGGATAAAACCGTTTTCTCAGCCCATGTGTTCTCCGACAAAAACACAGCCACAAAACAAGAGCTCGAGTTGCAGTGAAACTGCAGATTTCTACAGTCACTTCACGATCACAAAGGTCAACAGACGATGTGTTACAAAGACACGCGATAGTACTACAGCTGAGCTGATACACCACTCCAGTTCTTTCTCTTTTGATGTTCCCTGATGAAGCTCCTTATGGAGAGGAGAGAAGGACGCCTCTCCAGTGTGACGAGCTCCGCCCTCATCGTAAGAGACGGTAACCACAATTAAAGTTCTCAGATGTCATGGGAACAGATTAAAGCTCAGGGTTCAGAGGGAGACAGTCGAGCATCATTAGTGATGCTTCATTTATAATCTGTGATGATTAATAACAATGAGATAACCCTCACTCACGGATCTACAGTAATGATTAACTTTAGTGAACCCCCTACTGTTCGTGTTTAACCTGAACACGCATGAGGACGACTTCTGTCATGCAGCCCCTCCTCTTCCTCTCAAAGCATATAATCAGCATTCAAAGAACAAGGCATGACGTTTACACAACCTTTGTGAATTAAAGGAAGCTGACGTGTGAGCAGTTCAGAGTATGTTAGCATGTGTGAGAGCCCACATAGCATTTCGCAAAGAATGTAGAATCAAGTTAATAGCTTCTTTGCTCCAAATAACAAAGAAATCATAAAAACATTTTGGTTAAGAACAACTATCTTGAGGTTTGAAAAACAAACATTTTACAGACAAAACATCTACTCAAATCAATGGAGAACATAATTGAAAGATTAATCAATTAGGAAAATAACCGCCCTAGAATGTAAAATATATGTACATTTCAAAAAGAGAATAGCTGTTTTGTAAAAGATTTAACTTCTAAATGCTTTTCATCCTCACAGAAACTCTATGTATGGAGGCTGATCGCACTACAATAAATCCTTGGACAAGAAAAATGCATGGTCCACACACTGTCAGCAGCATAGGAGATGATGTTAAAGCATCATACAAGCTCTATATACATTTATAAAATATGCATCATGTATGGTGTTGAGTAAAGGGTAGGAGATATCAGGCCTCCGGGCCATAGTCCACCTGTGAGACTATTTGATCTGGCCTGCAAGATGATTCATAAATACTTAAAAATGAACTCCATCCACCCATCCATCATCCACTCAGACAAAAAAACAGACACGTGGGAGAACGTGCAAAACTGGGATTAGGAATTAAGCCTTCTTGCTATGAGGCACCAGTGCAAAGCAATGTTTCACTGTACTACCTACCTCCTATACCTTTATGCCGTAAAAGAAAAAAACTGACTAGGAAATGAACATGTCCTTCAGTGTGGTCCCTTCCAGCTGTCTGCCTGACAAGTCACTGTCAGCCTGAACAAAACACAGATTGTTAATGCTATTTGAAACGATGCACGCAAGTTTTGTTTAAGTGAGCAAATGGCTTAGGAAGCTGAGACTTCATTCAGGAGGAGAATTTGTAAAAGAGCCATTGTTGTCAGAGTGGAGCGGCTCGAGAGCAGACAAAGTTAAATCGTTGCAAAAGCGCCGGTTTGTCACAGAGAACTGCCGACTTTGTTACTGATATAACCAAAGATATTCAACAAACACTGAAGGACGCCGCAAAGAAAGTTGTTCATGACATGACAAATACCACACGACTGAACATTTTTTTCATGTGGGATCACTGTAGAGTTTCATGACGTGGGAGGAAAGATTGTTTTTGCAAGCCATGCATGGAAATACCAAAGCTAGAGATTTGTTTGAGTTGGATGTTCCGTCAAAAACTTTTACTTCATTTGTTGGCAATGTTTTTTCACCATGACCACCATTCATTTATCCATTGTCTAACTCTTTACCCTTCTCATGAGGGTTGAGCTGGAGCTAATCCCAGCTGACATAGGGCGAAAGGCAGGGTACACCCTGGACAGGTTGCCAGTCCACCGCAAGGCAGAGAGGAACAGCCATTCACTATTACATTATAAGCTACAGTCAATATACAGAGTGTCAAATTGAACTCTGCAGGTTTTTGGACTGTGGGAGCTGGAGAAAACCCATGCACACATAGGAGGAGCATGCAAACTCCACATAGAAAGGCCCTCGGACGCAAACCCGGGTCTTGTTGCTGTAAGGCAACAGTGCTGACTACTACACTGCCGTGTGGCCCTCCATAACTACCAAGCAGAGGATGTTGTGCTCATACTTTTCATGGATATGCTTCATGTCAGTCAACTTGATAGTAATGGAGCAAAGAAGTTGTATTGGTGTGTTGCATACACAGCTCAAAACAGGCTAAAACTGAGGATAGCTTAGAACAGCCACAGTACATACAAAATCCCCATTAAAAAAAAAAAGTTTGGAAACATGGTTGGACTAAACTTGGCCTAGTAAAAGATCCATACAAGAAGCCAAAGCAGGAGAAGCAATGTCAATGTTATAGCAACCTCACCTGTTTCCCTGAGGAATTTTAAACTCCTCACTGTCTCTCAAGAAAATATTTTTTTTCTTTTAAACTATTCTTTCCAGTTACCTGAAATGTCTCACCTGAAAAGCCTGCCATTTGAAACAGTGAGGGGCTAGCTGAGTTTGACATTCCCCCTACAATACACGGAGCCACTCCACAAACACTCCTTTCCCATGTTTTGAAAAGTCGATGGGAACTTTTATTATTTGGTGAACAGAAGCAGAAACAGACACCAGTCTACAGCCTTTTTTGTGTCACACAAAGCAAGCCGTCCCCTTGCTTTCACTCTCACAGAGCAGCAGCTGTGTTGTAAAAGCACACAGACACAGGGAGAAGTAGAAAAGAACAGCGAGGATGGAAGCTGGCTTCCTGGTCTTAGCTTTTAAAATATAGATTCAATCTTGGGGTCAGGTGTGGTCTTTCTCTTCCATTACATAAATGAGTATTTGAAAAGAAAATGTGTGTCGCAGTTTCCACTAAAATCCTTATCTGGAACATTATAGTTGCTGTTTAGAAATCGACCAACGCGCAAAATAAATTTTGAACAAAATTAAATTAAATTAAATTTGTATCAACAGAAGCTTGTTATTTGAGGTTTAAAATCAGAGATAAATGTACTTTTGTACATGCAAGGAGGTATTAATGAAAATAGCGCAGACAAACTGGTGGTGCACAGGATGGGTGTCATAATTAACTACACAGGAAGAGAGCCTTTCCTTTTATTGAGTGAGGAAAATGGGAAATCAACAACCTTCTTTTCCTGCAACACGATCTTATCTGACCACCATCATTGATCTGCTGTAGCAAGGTGCAATTAAATGTGATATATATTAGACATTTTACTTCTGCAGTGTTTCCTCTAGCAGCATGAATACTAAACAAGTTATGTTTGTGTATTTGTCAAGTTTGTATAGTTGATGTATTTGTAGCTGTACCTGACGTCGAACAACCAAGGTAATGCCCTCTTTTCATCAAAGTGAAGATGGTAGGTAAATGTTGTACCAAAACAGATGCAGACAGGTTAATGTAAGAGCATTTTACCGGATCACCACAGATCCAGAAAGATAGCAGGGGTGAATCACATCGAGCAAAAGAAGACAAAAAAAGGGAACAAACACAAGCAATCGACTAGTAAATCATGGACTAGATTTACCACAAGCTAGTCTGCACTCCTTCAGCCAATAAAGCTATTTCTGTGGAAGAAAAATAGCATTTTCAAGGCTTTCAAGCACCCATACAAACCCTGTAACGCTAACGTTATGCCACGTGACGCTAAAGGAACACTCATACTTCCAGTAACAACAATGCTATCTTTAGCTGGTAGACTCCAGAGTTGAAAGCCAGATTGCATCCATTCGTTTACCTGACAGTTTGTCGGGATACTGCAGGTGTGGCATAATGCCCTTGTTGTTTCCATACTCGGATCAGTCTCTTAAGTTTGGCGATTTATCGATCGATCCCTGTACATTTATAGAGTAAAAAAGGTTGAATCCAGCACCAGTCTTGTTCATTTTTGCTGCGTCTTGCATCTTGATGTGTTTCCACCAAGTGGAACAAGGTCAGAGGTGCAGACTTCACCCCATTCAAGCAACAAGCCTATGGCGCCCTCTGCTGGTCATAGTGGCAAGTGCAGCAAGTGTGGAAGCACAAACAAACAAGCAAGCAAACAGACAGACAGACACACAGAGCCGCCAAAAACAATAATAACTGGTACAGTACAGTGCAGTACATATTTGTTTGCATTTCCATTAGGAATAGAACCAAAATAAGCAGGCTGTAGCACTTAATTTGTAGGCAGCCTTCCCCTGGGGTTACCAGAGTAAAATGGTTCGATAATGTCAAGGTGGAGCTAAACCGGCTCCACCCACAACAGTCAGCTGATTGGGATGCAACTTGACGTGTTGTTGAGACAAACCAAATATGTCCTCCATCGTTGTGTCCTGGGTCGTGCTCAATGCTGTTCATTGTCAACACACCGGTATGACGTCACGCTAGGTGGCCATCGGGCACCTGTCACAGCCCACCTACCAAGTAGAGGTCAAAACGCAAGCCTGACCCAGGACTTTACCATCCAAACTGTACCATACAGAACCAAACCCAACCGTACCATTATGGCAGTTCACGACATCTCTATATGTCAGGATGTGACATTGTGACTTCACAGTTACTTGCAGCTTGAATCATATAAATGATCTATTTCCATTAAACACAGTGTCATTGTACATTGTGTGTATTAAACTGCCCTATAAAACTCAAGCTCTTGTGCTTCTATCAGTCAAAGTGCAGTTGCCTTTGTAGTTTCCAAGATTAACTGGCATCGATGACAACTCATCTGCTGCAGAAGTCCACAAAATTCCACTATCTCCGGCATACCCCCACCAACACAATCCATTTCACTGACGCTAATTAGTTCTTAATTGAATACTAAGTGAAATGTGAGCTGCATACAAATGTATTTTTCTTTGTTGCTTAGTAGGAGAGTGATTTGAATTTTAATAGTTAAAAGAGTGAATAGTGAAATCAGATACCAAATGCGCAACCATCTGCTGTAATATTTCTGGCACTATTCAACATTAATTTGCCAATTATCTTCGCAATGTGTGGTCAGGTTGAAAAGCATATTTGTTTTACACCATACCATCTTTCCAAAGTTATCAATTTTTTTCCTCGTTTAGCAGCATCTATGTTTGTTTGTTGTGTGTGCCGATGTTTTCAACATAGGTGACATTCACCTCCAGGATAATTAGGAGGTTTTCTTAATTGGATGTAGAGGTTGTTTGATATTTCTTATGTGTGAGCCTTAGATGTGTGCAGCTATGTGAATGGAATGCGAACAAGCACACAGCAAACACTTCCACCTATTGCTTAAATCCCAATGGATGTAACAATT
This sequence comes from Microchirus variegatus, assembly GCF_963457635.1. Classification (NCBI taxonomy): domain Eukaryota; kingdom Metazoa; phylum Chordata; class Actinopteri; order Pleuronectiformes; family Soleidae; genus Microchirus; species Microchirus variegatus. The sequence continues at coordinate 30,287,007 of NC_139807.1, read as the reverse complement.
CAAATGTTTACCACATAAACCTGCATAAATAAGCAAACATCCAATTTGTATTAATTTCTATTCACCACCATGCACATGCGTTTAATGTTACTCTGCTATTGCTCAACTGCCACTGAAGACATACACAAACACAAAATGGTGTCTCCTCACTGTTCTGTCCATAATTGAAGCATTCATTATTTTTTATCATTTTTTTAATTTATTTTTGGGGCAAGGACGTGTCAGACATTTACAGCTAATGAATGCAGATTTGAGAAACGAGCCAAGATATCAACTCACATTATTCAGTAGTCTTGTTTAATTTTGCTCACTCTGACCTATTCCCTAACGCGAAGAAACAGCCATTAATCGCAATTTGTTCACCGGGGAGAATTGTTGAAGTGGCACTGACCCTTTGCCAAGCATCACACTCTCTATATCCATGTCTTAGACAAACAGAGGAGCCATTGACGATATTGCAAATGTGAATATTATGTCCAATCACTAGTGACATACATACATTTTAATTCTTCAAAATAAAGTAATATACATTTTGGTGAAATGTGTAGTTCCAGCCTTATCTTACCACAGTGAAAAATACAAACTATTCACAGTCACTGAGAGCTGGGCAAAATATGGATATTATATCTATATCATGACATGAGACAAGATATCTTAGATTTTGGATATTGTCATAAAGGCTGTTGCATTGATTATCATCACATTCATTATATTAACTACATTTGTGAAACAAACTAAAAATTATAAATGAAATATTATACATTGAATAACATACTTGTAATCAATTTATATCTGTTTTAAAGACACTTAATCCCACCTCTGTAAGTTTAAGATCATGTAAATGAGATAATAAACAGTAGATTATATTTTATTTTAGATTGTATCGACAGTGTATATGTCACTGTGCTTTGAGAAGCACAAAATTATCTCAAAAGAAAACTTTCCCTATGTCCAGAGAAACAACCTGTGTGCAGCATTATATGATCCCCATATAGCGTGTATATCGAGATATAGACTAAAAATATCCACATTTTTTATTATTTATAAGCCATATTGCCCTGCCCAACAGTGACTGTATTTTTATACACTTGATTACTTGGACTGCAAAAAAATATAGAGACGGTCTGAAAACAAACATTTCTTAGTCTCCATCCACATTTAGCAGTTTGAGGAAAGGATGGCAGGGATTTTATACTGTGAAAAACACAAACATTTCCAAACAATAGGGGAGTCTGAAGGGACAAAAATTAAAATTGAATGAGGAAAAACTGAGTGAATACTGTTTCGCCCAGTGTCCTTTTTCAATGTTTAATGCTGATCCAGATGCTGCTGCTCTTAAGTGAGATGAAACACGATTCTACATGGCTGTGTTAATAAGACAACAGACCCATGTGCACATACTGTACACGGACACTCGCTGACACACAACAGCAGTAGCCGTTGCAACTGTGTGTGTGAGACAGCTGAGCCCAGCAGCTATGCTGTTCCTACAACCTCCACGGGGAGCCAGGACAAGAAGAGACGGAGGAAAACAACACTGGGTACAATGTCAAAGGTTTGAAACTGGTCAAATGTTTTATGCCTTCCTTGCCATATCTAAAATGCATGACGAGTAAGAAAACCAAACAGATGGCATACTGCAAAGAGGAACGCACTTGGTTTGCTTGTCTCCTCATACAATGAAAATTATGGTTACTTTCAATTAGTATAAAATGTGTGCATGCTCCAGGTCATTACCCGAACACACGTCTCACAACTGTTTCCAGGGGTTGCAAAGCATTTTGAATTTTGTGGGTGAAATGATTTTTAAATGTAAGATAATAGGGGCGGGTCACGTTGGTGATATATCGGCATCCTTCCGCATGCAACATGAGAATCGCAGGGAATGCGTAGGGGGAAAAAACAATGTTTTAAATCAACAAATTAAGGTGCTCTAATCAGTGCAGGCATTTTTGATCCATGCAATACTACGTAAACACTTTATTATAACCGATTGTTAATTTATTTATTTATTATTAAATAGTGCTGCTAGCATTAGAGTTTTCATAACACTCGGTAGAGTAGGATAGAAGCTTTTCAACCTGATTGGGATTGAGTGCGTCTCTCTCTTTATTTACAGTATTACCCGTGGATATGAACACGCTCTCAGAGTACACGTGTCACTGACACATATAGATATTTGAGGCAACTTTTGAGAGTTGCTGGTATTTTGGTGCAGCCCACGTCTCTCCACCAAAGCAGAAGCTTGTTATCCGCAGAGAGAAGAGTTTCTGTCGGCTTCTATCCCCACGGGGGTGTCGCTGCTGCTGCTGCTTTTGCCAAAGTCACTCTGTTTTTACAGGTCCCCAAAAGGTAGGTACACCTTACGAGCGTCCTCTGCTGGACCCTAAGGGGTACTACTTCAAAAGTCATTACAGCTCGAACTTTAACTTTGCACCCATGTTCGAAACAATATCGAAATTTGAATAAAAAGTGACAGCCCTATTATAGTTTTGCAATAAAAAATGTAAATATCATAAATATATTTCAAATGTAGTAGGTTCTTTCCCCTTTTGTCAGTATACAATGGTGGGGGAGAGTCCTCTAACAAGAGTAAAAATATGGGTCCCTAAATAAAAAGGTTTGGAACAACTGCCCTCACAGATGGACAGGGTATTGGCACCGAGTTGCCAAATTTCAGTTTGATTTGTGATTGAATATCATTTCAGTTACTTCATTTATAGTTTTGTTCAGATACGACAGAGCTTTTCAGAGAACTAAAAGTTTTAGTCAAACTATACTCAGCCTTTGTAGCTGCTTGGCTATTCCTTCAGTCATTGGTCATCGGAACAGGATGGTGGAAAAAGGAATACATTAAGAGATGTTGCAATTTCATACATCAATATCAGATAATTGGAATTATATTTTTTCCTATTAAAAAATAGGACCCTACTAACAAATGGCCTGCTGTTGGGGTATCATTCCTTTTACCATTTAGATCACTCTCCATTATTCTAGATCTCAACGGTGGAGAACAAGGGAACACTGATATGTAGGGGCGGTCTCATGGACCCCGAGAGGAGTAGCATTGAGTAGTGACAAGTAGATAACTGGATGAATAATTCAAATTGTCGTAAGCTGGCTGACTCAGTGACAAGATGTGAAAGGAAAAAAAAATAGATGTGAATAAATCATCAGAGAAGGGACTAATAGTCCAAGCACAGGAGAGGACAAGACTGATAACATCTCTTGCTGCCTCTCGCTGTATCTTTAATCACTCTAACAACCTTGTACATGAATATTCCTGATCTTGCCAACCATACTAATGTGTATGCATACATCTGCAGCATTACCATCAGGAGCAGTATGTACACCTCACCAAAATCTAAAACAGCACAACGACCTCGGAGACTCTGACTCAGCAAGGACTGCAGAGTCTGTCTTCCAACATGGCGCCTCCCGTGTGGCAGCCTGTGGCAGCAGCTCTCGCTACTTTTTGTAGCTCTTTTTGTCTTAAAATGTATGTCTTAAATTGTATTTTTACGTGGAGAAAGAAGAGTAGGTGCAGATTAATAAAGGACTATCTTGAAAATAATCACTGAAGATTAATGGTCAATTACACAAAAAATACATTATGAAATCAAAAATGACATTATGCTAATGTTGAGATGTAAGGTGTCTGCACTGTAGTCTGCATTATTCTTTAAGGACCAGAGTGTAGGAATTAGTGGCACCTAATGGACAGACTGCAGACTGTAATAAATTGAGGGCTCTGCCGCTCACCCTTCTTTTTCCCAAGCACATCAGGGAACTATGGTGGCCTTCAAAGTGAACGAAGGATGATGTTCTCTAAAAGGCAAAACCCATACTGTGGCTGGTGCACTTTTATTTTGAAGCAATTACACAACTTTAGACATAATTATGGTTAGTATATTCAATTTCTGGAAACGAACAGTGTTAATCAGTGGACCTATATATTCCTGAGGAATATTGTATAGTGACTTCTTCCCTTGTGCTGCAGCTATAAGGTGCATAGCCAGAACACATAAAGAGGTGAAAAAGCTCATTTTAAAATTAAATTGTTCGGGTCAGGTTCTGTCATGCTGACTGGGATTTGTATTTTATGTTTTAAAAGTCATTTTTAACGTCATATGCCCGTGATGGGAAAATGAGCAGGGAACAACATTATGCAGGATTAACAGTTTGACAAATCTGTGCATTAAGAATCTAGCATGACAGCACAAAATAAAAGAACACAGAATAGTACAGCCAGATGAATGTAAAAGCAAAACAAAAATAATATAAATAAAATAGTGAGAGCCTGACCTGTTCTTTGTGAACCAAAAGTGAGAGCAACTCTGCTCAGCAAGTCTGGTTTGGCATACTGGTTGTCATCAGCCAGCACCCAGAAACAGCTCTCTGACATTTCCTGGGGACAGATCTGAAAACACACAACCACAGTACAGCTGCAGCACTTATAGTAAACACGTTATGCATTATAGCTGTCACAAAGAGAAATTAGGAAAACAGGAAAGTCACAAATTAAGGTCCCCAAAGAAATATAAATTGCAGATATTGAAGATTAACTTAAATATTCTATTGAAAATATCCACAGCAGTGTAACAAAATACAAGTATAAGTAAAAGAGAAAGGCAAAAAGCACTAATACACTTAATTAATTAGTAGTTCTCCATATTAAACACATTAATATAGTGTAAAGAATTGCAGTGTGAGCATAAAATTACTTAAACATCTGTGCTAATGTAGGAGTGTATACTAAACAATCTAATAACCTAATATAATATAATTGAATATTGAATTCAATTATATTATACATATATAATATATATTATATTATATTAGTATAATTTAATTCAATATTTTAATATTTTCAAAATGAACAACTCATGGAATGTTCAAGCATTTGTTTGCATTATCAGTGTCTTAGAGAATGAACCCTACACAGTAAACTGGAAGTTGTCGCTGCCAACCCTGACCATGGAGCTAAAGACAAGACTATTTAGACAATCTAGAATCCATGGTCAAAAGTGCATGACGCAAGGTGCAAAGAGTTTCTATTTAGTGTATTTGGCATAAAACAGATACAACCAGCAAGTGAAATGGACTGATTTAACATTGCGTACAACACAGAGAGCTTCATGTTGACACAATCGTGTCTCCCTTTCCAATTTAATGACAAATGCAAGAGTGGAATTCAGAGGATAATACATGGACTAATATAAGAGGCAGATGTGATTTTAATGGTGTGTCCGCAATCGCTGTAGCCAGCAACTCCAGCTAACGCTAAAGTGGACATGGTCCTTGGCAGGTGAACCCTCTGCCGCTATGGATCCTATATGTTGTTGTGAGGACATGATGGACTACAGTTTAGGATTACAGGTAGGAATGGGGCTGATCCAATCCAGTATTGGTATCGGGTTCCGATACAGATGTAATTGACGGATCGGAAATTTCCGATCCAACTGTAGAAATTTCCGTTCCGATCCGTCTGTTCTTTAATGTTGTCTCTCCACTTTGTCACTCTTTGGGTGCATCCCAAATCACTGGCCTTCTACATGCCACTATCGTTTGGGGAAATGTGTGTCATAATATTACTACTAGTTAAACCTAAGCTACTGCTAGGTCGTCAGGAGGTTACCCTGTCTGTCAAAACATGTTTACTTTGCTTACTCTTTAAAATTAACTCAGGCACTCTCGTAAAAGTTTCACAACAGCTTTTCCTACGTTATAACCATATGTGAGTGTCTCGCACAGCTGTGCCAGAAGACAGGTCCTCCTCATGTCCTGCTAAAAGGCTAATGTCACATTTCAAGCATATGTTTTACTTTGTTGAACATCTGTACCAGTGTAGACCTGACATTAAATTATTAATCAAACCCCCAAACTGATCACTTGTGTTGTGAACTAATATTGCTCTACAGGGAATAACATCTGTAGAGGTAGCACTGAGGCTACTCTGATTACAGTACGTGATCATCTGCTATTTTTAATTATTTCTGGCTTGGCACAAAATGAGGAAGTTGTTGTTTGTAATTCTTTGAAAAACATCTGCAGTTTTCAAGTGCTGCTGGTGAACATCAGGAACAAAGTTAAGAGCCGAGACAAAAAGGCCAATATAAATTCACGGCATACATTATCATTTTATTGTGCAAAACCTTTTGTTAACCTTTAGAGTTCTAGGCTGTTGTGGCATCATTTTAAAGCTGTCCAGAGCGGTACCTCACGACTGCTACAGTCATTTTAGACCTTTTAAACTATGATTAAATGTGCTAGCCATATCAAGATATTTTAAAAACAACAAATATTCTTCTCCCATCAAGAAGAATTTTTTTTTTTTTTTTTTAAAAAGCCCACAGAATGACTTAGCTAAAATGCTGTTACGGATTTTTATTTTGCTTCATCAGTTGCTGGTTCAATGTCAATATCATGATCAACAGATTAAGTGTATACGTTTTACTATACTACACTATAACTACATTTATACTTTTTATACTATATATATATATAAAAAAATATATATATATATATATATATATACATATATATATATTTATTAAATCTCATTGTGCCTTACCTTGGACCAGTTCAGGCGCTTCATGGAAGTCTCAGGTTTGAACTCCTTCTTCGGCCTGAGGCCATAAGGCAACACATGTTGGGGAGGAAACCCAAAAAGAGGAGGTGGAGGAGGGGCACCAAATGGAGGAGGCACTCCGGGTGGGGGAGGTGGGGCAGGATAACCAGGTAGAGGAGGCGGAGGAGGAGGCGGAGGAGGGGGTGCCGCCAACCCAGGTACTGGAGTGTGAGTGGATGCCCCAGACAGGAGCGTTGATGATGGCTGCTGACCGTGGGCAGAGGGCAGGCTCACAGGTACAGCTCCACACTGATTAGACAGGTAGTAAAATAAGAGACACGTGCCGGTTCATAGACATAACAAGTAGCAACTGTTGTGTGAAAAATGTTACTTTTGGCGTAAAATTAAAGAGGCCTTGTCAATTATAACACTGTTATCGCACACCCTGGATTAGGAAACATTGCTGTTCATCTGATAAATTATTGACTGGATCATACTAATGTATTGTCATCTGTGTAACCAAACTAAAACCTACTGTAAGCTTGCATCTCAGTGCCGTAGAACATGACTTTTAACATGTATTTACGTCAAATAAATTCATTTAAAATTATTTGACTTGAAAAACAATTTCAGGATCATACTGATTTATATTAGTAAAATACTATAATAATACTAAAGTTTATCCATTATGAAGCTTAACATGTCTTCATGTTAACAGGTCATCAGATGTTAATTTACTTTCTACCATAATTGATTTGATAAATGTAGTGGTGTTTTCCAAACCTGTAAATTGTGATGTCAATGTCTTGTTTTATCCACAAACCAAAGTGACGAAATTTTAATTTAAAAAATGTCAACACAGCAAAGAAATTTCAAAATATTCACATTAAGAAGCAGAAATCTGAAAATGTATTTTGTAATTGATTAATTGACTAATCATATTATTGAGATTTTTGCATAATATGCAATAATGACATGAAAGAAAATCTAATTGAGTCTAGTTAACAATGACAGAGATTTTACAAGTAACATTAATTAATGTTTGTTATTTTTGAACTACATACATGTTTCCCATATTTTTGGGATGTGCTTGAATAAAGTGACTAAATCTAACAGCAGACTAGAGAGTGTGGAAAAATGTTTCCTTAGGCATCGTCCTACACATACAGTACTAACTGCAAATTCACATTTCAAGGAATAAAAAAGAAATATAACTGAACGTGAGGAGGCAAAAAAACTGGGAAACAAACTCCTGTATCTGCCAAGTATGTAGCAGAGTCAGAGGTGTGTTCTTTCAACCACCCAAGCACAGGTCCAAATTCTGCCAAGAACAAATCCACAATGATTTGGGGTTTTTTCTTTCTTTCCAAGGCTAAAAAAAAAATGTTATAACAGGGACCACAAAGGTTCGTAAATTGTATGATACAGAGCAAATGGTTTATTGATCCATGCACCAGTTTTAGATTAAAGACGCACACTAAAGGTCAGCCCTGGGCCCTTACTCTGCCACTGCCTCCAGAGAGAGGAGGATCTTTGCTGAATTAACAAGTGTACACTTGTGTGTGAGAGAGAATTCCAATGACACAAGCACGGACAGAAAAAAAAGACGAAGGCGAGACGAAGTGTACCTGCATTGGCTAAACATAGTAGCATCATTGAACCCGAGGTGCTATTTGAGTATTCGTTGTGTGTTTGCTCTCTCAAATTGAAAAATTATCAGCAAAATAAAAAGGAAGTTCCTACTCTCCCCTTGAGCGTGCAGTTATCTTGCAGTGCCAGGGCGTGGGAGCAACTCTCTGGAGCTCCAGGGGGATGGAGGGTGGAGAGGAGGGGGTGATGTTGCAGAGAGGCCCAGTCGTGGGACTGAAGAGGGTTGTCAGAATAAATTGCTTTTTTTTAGAACAATTTCCTCTTATGGGATAGAGATCAGAGAATTAGAAACGGCCAACATGGAGGACTGGTCAGTGTTCTCATTAGACTTGGTGTCAGCCAGCCAGAGGAGGCAGCCTCCATGTCAGAAACCAAACTGCAGGCTCCACTGGATTAAACCGCCCCCACTCCCAAATCACCAGAAATAACAAGAACATCTCATAATGAAGAGTAACTCCAGAGTTGATTTACAGCTCTATTCTTGAATTGTTTGGCTGTATGTGTGATATGTAATTTAATTAAATGAAAAATATTTAATCGATTCATAAATAATCTCAGATTTTTCAACTTCTTGAATGTGAATATCTTCTGGTTTCTTTCCATTTATCAAAGATATCATTAAAACTGAGTAATTTGTTGGTTTGTGGAAAAAAGACATTTGAGAGCATCATAATTTCCATGTTTCGGAAACCAGAAATCGGATTAATCAATTAATTAATTTTGAAATATGACAATAATGGTGAGTTTCAGCCCTACCCTACACTAAAAACAAAATCATATTGGTCATGTACCTGAGACTTGAAGGCTTGTAGCTCAGCTTGGAGTTCGGCGACTTTTTCTTCACACTTAACCAGTGACACTTGTGCCTCCTGTCTCCTCTCAAACTCCTCCTCAAACTGAAAAGAGAAGCATATATCTGTGTTGATCACACAAGCAAACATTTGACTAGGAATTCACATAAATATTTTTCAATTACATAATTCACAATAAGTTGACCTTGATTACCTTTTGTCAGACCATTCCCTGACAAAAACTAGGGATGGCACCGTACCACTTTCTCGTGTCCAATACAGATATCACAAAATAAGCATTCGAATATCGGACCAAAACCAGATTTTTTGGGATTAAATGTTTTCCCCTTCTAATCTAAACTATCCAATTTTTTACCAAAAAAGACTAATGTAGGAAACCGATCAATAAAAAAACTGACTGTTTCTATTATACATAATGTCAATGTTGTTTTTAATCACCAACTTCTTACGAAGACTCTTAAGAAATAAAATGTAAAAAACTCTATTTTCCCTTTTAATACTGCTAATAATTATCATGTTCGTTTTTGAGAATTATTGCTTCTTCTTTGAGCCAAACATATGCTAATAGTTACTCTCCAAACTTGGCGATCGAATCCAACAGCAGTGTTATTTTTAACGTTCAGACCAAACATACTGTATGACAATTTTTACAGAATAAAGGCTCAGAATTCTGTATGAAATTGATGTTTTTATGAAGACAAATCTGATTTTTGTAATCTGCTGGGCCAAACACTGATGCAAATACAATTGCTTAACAAATATTCTTCTCTCATAAAGTAGAAATTAACAACCAACTACATGACTCAGATTTGTATTGACATGACACAGTTTGTGCATCGAGAAGCATACAATATATAGGATTTTACACTTTTATCCATCTGATATGTGATCCAGGGATTTTGACACATACCAATATCGATAATGAAAATCGTATCAGCTTATCCCTAATTAAAAAAAAGAAAACGACACATATCAGCAGTGAGCATGTGTCTCTAATCAAGAGCTATAGTCTGCTGCTGGCTGACATTTAGTGATCACAGTTAGACATTGCACATTTCGATGCACTAAGATGATAAACAGTTCAGCTTATTGCACAACTTGGAAACATGCTATCAAGTATAAGCTTTATATCAAAAAGGTAGACAATTAACATATTTTATAATGGAACATTTAAATTCTGTACACAATCACCATTCTCACAATGAAAAACCTGGGGCATGTGCAATTGTGTTTGATAACAAATAATCTTTCCTTTTCATTAGAAAATAATGTTTATTCGCTTGTAACACAAAGTTATTCATTATTCTCAACCATTTTAAATCAATTTCATTTCCTCTGTTATTTCAATAATTAAGGCCTCCAGGGATTGATAAAGTACTGTTTGCTCAATAATGGTAATGTTTCATTATGTAAACAAATGATAATGCATGGAACAAATTAGAATGAATCAAAAGGCATTGAGGGGGCCGTGTGTAAGTTTATTCATGCATTAATCTTCTTTTTAATGCCAATTAATTAACAGATCATAACTCGACTTAAACAATTTGAACTTCTGCAACCTTCTCTGCTGCCCTGCAGACTAGGGATGGCTCAATATCACTTTTTCAAGTCTGATATCACAACTTACACATATCAGTCTGATACAGTGACTTAAACTCCAAAGTCGTGCTGATGAATTTACCACCTACAGCCATTTCAAACTATTTCAAAAACCAGAAGAGAAAATGAACAGCACACAATATGACTCGGCCAAAAATGCTGTTGCTGATATTTATTTACATTTTACAGTCTGTGCAAAGTGAAACATGCGATGTATCGGATTTTTGGATTGTATCAGATTTGAAATTTTTTCTTTTTCTGATATCCGATCCAGTTATTGTGACCAGTATCAGAAAGACACCAACAATTGTCCCTCATTTGTCCGGCTCATCCCTATTGTAGTCTATGAAATGGACTTGGGGTTGGATTTTACCTCGGAATTAAAGGATCTAAAGTTCCCAAATGCTTTAGCTACTGCTAAAGTGTAAAATCCAACTAAAAATCTGATTAAAAGCTCCCATGAAGTAGTGGGAAAGAAGCAAGCTGGACAAAAGCCACACTACAATATCTAGCACTGTGTGAAACCAAACAAAGCGCTATGGCTGGGGCAAGTCGTAAATGTAATCGGCGTAATTAATTGCAAAAATACATCAATATGCATCATTATTTTGAAGAGTATTATATTGGACTGTTAAGACAGGGCTATTTTTTTGTAGCAGAATAATGCCCTGTAGTGCAAGTGGTGAAGCGCTATCTGATCACAGAAAATGCATTTTAATGTCAGGTGATCAGGGAGCCAACATGTCACATTACCACCTGGAGGTGAAGGATAAATAAACCGCTCCTGGTGCTGCCAACCACCAAAAAGAAATTACCGAGGTGATGAACTTCAAACTCAAAAAATTATTCAGTCTTTGCTTGGTTTCCAGTGAAAAATGTTGAAGTAAATATGTTGAAAGAATCCCACCCCTACTGCTAACGTCAACAATGACTCCCAGCACAATACAGCCAATCAAAGTTTTATCGACCGAAGACCATCGGGCTTAAAAGAAAAGTGGCCACAAGCGAAGACTACAGTGTTGCTTTAGTTAACCTCATTAGTGTGCATCTTATCCATTAGTAAAATACTGCAGTCTCCTGTGTCACCATTCTCTCGAAGGCTGTCCTGAAGCTCCGGCAAGCACAAGAATCGTGATGAGGCTGCATTTCAGTTACTGACACACGTGTCCAACCGTTTCTGGATCTCACATTAAGCCCCTTTAATGGCCGATTTAGCACCTTTAATGGGTGATCTGTAGTAGAATAAAAACAAGAAGCACTTGCCTTCTGTGCCAGCTCTGAAGCTCTTTGTTCATACTCATCAGTTCGAGCCTTCTCCACACACACCTCTGAAAACGACACAGAAAAATGTATTCATTACATTTGTGAATATTTGTAAATATCTATTATAATGAAAACCATGTAATGATAGAGTTTGTAGAGTGGATCTCATAAGTGCGTGACTTGCCTAAGAGGTGGCTGAAGTCCACATCAAGGCGCTTGCGGTAACTGAAGTCTGGGTCAGTGCCACTGCGGTGGAGAACAATCTGAGACACGCACTCCTCAATGATCTTAAAGTACTGGGGCCTGAGACAGAGATGGAGTTACAGAAACAGACATCACTTTATTTCATTTTATCCCATGTTTCTGATCTGAAGAGTGTACTGTATGTATTGTAGTTTCAGGTGTGACAGAAAGTGGTCCATCTAAAATAAAAGCAGGAATAGAGAGAAGAGATAAAGTAAATGTCGAATAATCCCAATCGAAATCAATCAAACCATGAAAATACAAATTAGGGCTGATGATGATGTGATGTCATGATGTGATGTCATGATGTGTTTAGACAGCTCAAAGACGATTAAAAAAATTATATTTAATTTGTGATTTGGGAATGTATTGAAAACCGTTGATAACTAATTTAATAATTGATTAAAAGCCCTAAATGACAAAAAATCCAAATGACTGACCTTTCAATTTGTGGGACTGAACTTCAGTCAGCATGAGGCACATTACACAATTACACAAGTTGAGGATTTTACTTTTTTCACAGCTAATCAAACACCCTTTTCTCCTATACACCAGTAATGCCAATATACATACTGTTTTTATGATCATGGACAATGAAGAATACACACCGACCTATTAGCCAGTGCTTAGTAATTCCAGTTGAATAATTTCAAGTGCCGCTGTTGAATACTGATTACACAATAAGCCAGGACATGCAACAATAAAGAAAATATTATGACGCAACATGACACAGGGAGTCACTGTGCCTCTACAAGTTAAAGAGATGCCACTGAGAGTCCCAATCCCTACTCTGAGACTTATGAGCATCAATTATAAAAGGGAAATTGCCTTCGATATCTATTTCTTAAAACAATGCTGAGAACGGCACATCTATATTTTCAGGATGAGCAGCATGAGGGAGAGGAGTCATGGTCTGAAAGAAGACAAAAGCCTTCAAAATCAAAGAGAATAAGCCATGAATGCTGTGAATTTTGAAGCCCTGTGTAAGAATGGACAACATTGTAGTATTACTAATTACTACTTATACACTAAGAAAAAATAGCAAGATGCAACTTTTAAATTATTTGAACCTTGCATAACTTAAAACACAAGGAAATACCCAGAAAAAGTTACAATTCTGCTGTAACACAAATAGTGTGAAAAAAAAAAAAAATAGTCTAAAAAGTGTAACTTTATAATACTTATATAATATATTCACACAGTTATTCAATAATATTGAATAATAAATATGACTATTATCAATGCAACAGCCTTTAAAACCAGGAAGTCATGACAGATACCTTATCACGATGTGGCGATCTCAGACCATATCTTGACTCATATCACGATATAGATAAAATATATTGCTCAGTTCTAATTTAAAAGATCATATTTCACATTTAAACAAAATGCTAAATGTTTGCAAGTAGAAATACTACATTTGTATTCAAAAACATCAACTAAAAACTGTCTACAGAGTTGCACTATATAATACATTCAGTACTGTTCATTTTAAATATTGTATAATGGGATGATGATGATCTCCAAATATTACTTAAAGCCTTTTCTCTGGGCTCTTTTTTTTTTTACCTCCTTCAACGCTCTGCTCAGTGCAAACTATCCTACATTTACGAGCGGTTTGTGTGACAGTGGAGTGTCTCAACTCTCTTACATCACCATATGATATGATGGATTCCTTAGACATCAGTACAGTAATATGTGCAGATATGATTCAAGGCCTTGCAACAATTTTATATTACAAATGTATTAAATCAATATGAAATTATATTATAAGCCTATTTTACACAGTTAAATTCATAGAAACTTGACAGAGTCAGTATTGACTCTATTTAAGAGGGGGGGGAAACTTGAACCACCACTCAGCAGTTGAATGCCTTTTATCCTATTAGGGAGTGTGTATTTCTTTGTATGTATACAAAAACTGATATTAAAGACGGTGCCAGTGTAAGTCGTGCTTAAAAAACACAAATATTAACATTTCATCAGTTTTCTAATTAGTAAAAACAGAGAACCCTGAGGTGCCCGAGTGAGAGATAAAACTGCAGGTGATGAATTTCATATGCCCTCTGTTTGGAGCTCCGTCTTTTGATCAAGCCAAACTTTAACTCGCACCCAGCTGTGAATGAACCAATATGAAATAAGTCTTTGAAAAGTACGACTAGTAGGAGATGAGAAACAGTCTGGAGCCGTGGATGTTGTAAGATGGCTTGGAGATAAAAGAGACAGCATTCTCTTTGTTAGCCGGTGTCATTGGAAGGCCTGAAGTCAGAAAGAGTGAGACCCTCGACGATTTGGATGATATGCAAGGTCAAAATGTTATATGTCTGCCATCATCATCATCATGATCATCACAGAACAAGACACAGATGTATGTGGAGAGCAAACAAGGGAGGGGCATAATGACTAGGGCTGTCACTTTTTTTCGTCACACGAAATTCAGATATTAATTAAAATTTAGGAGGGAAAAAACTAAATCGAACCTTAAACATCTGAAGTAATGATCATGTGATCTAGCAGAGGACAACGTGACTGCAGGTTAGCCATAGATCTATTTTGGCATTATTTCGCGATTTCTTTTAATTTCTTTCTTTCTTTTTTTTTTTTTAAATCATATCTCCTTCATTAGATTTGGACGGAATTTGGTATGCGACTGCATGATCAGACACTCTACCGTTAGATTCATTTTCATATCTAATTACAGATATGGCAGCAATTTAACATTACAGGGTGAATGATATAGAAATAAAGTAAAGTATTTCTGGTTCTACACTGTAGATGACAAAGTAACACAACTGCAGACTCACCTGTTAGCATATTATAATATAATATAATAATATTAATATTAAAAGGTAAAGGTTCTGTATTTGTCATCAGGAGCAACATGGTGTTAGGTGTCTTGTTCATAATCATTCAAATTTGAATTTAGGAAAAAAGTGACCACTCTACAAAATAAAATAGAAACATTACAAGGACAAAACATTTCTAAACAAAAAAGAAGTTAATGTTGTGTGTCTGTATGTGTGTGTGTGTGTGTGCGTGTTGCCGTTTTTACCTGACCAAGTAGTCATTGCGAATAAGCATCAGGTGCTGCAGTATAGAGAGAAAATAGGGCTCTGCGCTGCTGTCCTTCAATGTGCTCTGCACAATATTGAATACATCCCCCACATCAGTGCACAGAGTCAAGGACTCGTAAATGAATGGAGGTAGCATTTCCAAAGCCAAAGGATTCGGAATTCATAAAAAGATACATGGATGCCACTTTAATTTTACACTTTTTGTTTGTTATCAAACATCTACTCCGCTTAACAATTATTTTCAATGTATATGAAAAACTTTTTTATGAGTTTTATGCTACTGCCATGATAATAACAAGGATATTCCACTTCACTCCTGATGTCTTCCAGCCGATGAGAGAACTCCATCATGTCCTCTTCTTTGTGCTCCATAAATACCTTCAGCTGAATGTCAAGAGCCTCGTTCCTGATGGATGTCAGTTGCTATAAATGAAGTTGGGGGGGGGGTCAAATAATAAGAGAGAATTTGACATTAAATACATCACAGAGAAAGTACTACTATATGATACAAGCCAAAAACAAAAAAAAAAGGGGGGGGGTGTCATCAAGATTAAGTCAAGACACAGAGCTCATTCTACATGCTGTAACTTATCAGGATATAGAGGTTTTTTAATTTTCTAATTTCCTTTTTGTCATCTACAGAATCATTTTCTGTCTAGCAAACTGAAAACTTATGTGAGGGCTAGGGCTGAACAATAAACATTGTATTTATTATATTGAATATATTATCTATAAAAAAAAAATTTCAAGTCACTTATTAACAGTGTTGTTAATGCAAAATTTGACCATATTTACATTAAAAACCCAAATAAACCAGATACTAAAAGATAATACGTGTATTTTCAGATCATGTAATGCAGATCATAAACAGTAGATATGTTATGTATTTACAGTGTATTGTCACTGTCACTCTTTGAGAAGCACAGACATCTCAAAAGAAAACTTTTCATGAGTCCAGAGAAACAACCTGTGTGCAGCTTTATATGCATATATATCTCGTATATCTGGATATAGCCTAATGATATTGATATTCATAAGCCATATCCCACAGCCTTATAACTACTATATACATTATTAAGTGTTCGAAAATACTACATGTTTGAAATGATTCGTACCTTTGAGTTCACATCCTTGCATTAGAGATTAGAAGTTAATGTATTTATTGTATCTCATAAAATAATGCTCAAGGTAGTTTGAAATCTATAAAAGTTCATATTAAACTGAGGCTTGACTTGGTGATGGTGCATGCATTCCAATATGGCCGTTCACGGCACTGACTGGAAATGACAATGTCAAAATGTGACTCCCAATTGATTTCCTGCCTGGATATCTGCCATCTGCTTTGCCCTTGTGTCATTCAACACAGAAATTACAAAGCGGTTGTGCTGTTGACATGTCCTTCATCCACAGCTGCAATTTTCAGAAGTTTGAAAATATAGCTTCTGGTCCCACCCCCTTCCACAATATACAGCTAAGATTGCGAACACTGGGGGTGAGGTGTCCATCATTTTTCAGACATTTCTGAGTGCAAGTTCACTGTGTGTTGCCTTATTGTCTGAGTGAACACAAAGTGATCATCTATTACAATGCATCACGAGTCTCTCTTAAACGATTATGGATCGAGTGTGAAACAGCCATAATCAGAAAAATAAAATAATGAATAGTGTTTTAACACTGAAAGGTTGCCCAATGTATCACTGTGTCATTACGTTCAATACGCCTTCAACAAGACACTGGTTAAATGTCACAGCATAAATGTGTGTGTCACCTCGTAAGTGTGACGCAAAGATGGTTGAGAGAGAAAGTGTAAAATCTGACCAGCACAATCTGGATTAAAGGCTGATTTGTGGAAAAATTGGCTTCTATGACGTACGGGGGAAGAAGCGAGCTGGACCAAATATCTGGATATTTGTATGTCCCAATATACGAGATATGGGGATATAGTGTAAAGATTGTTTTTCTGGACTCATGAAAGAACGTTCTTTTGAGATGTTTGCGCTGCTCACTCTAAAATAAAATATGATAATAGGTAATACTTTGTTTATTTATTTGGTGTTTCAGTGTTAAATTAAGAATATTTGCATGTGTTAGAAACAATGAAATTCTCTATGTAGTATAATTATAAAAATAAGTATAGTTAAAATTAAGGACATATTATTCAGTGAAATGTGACGATAATCAATGCAACAGCCTTTAAATTTGACGTTGTTTGATGATGTTATTCCATTGTGTATTAATAAATGACAATACATTGTTTTTCAAAATAAATGTATGCATTAAGATGCAATTATATAATTGCATTACAATGTTAGGGTGCATTAGTTATAAACTAAAGCAACTGGCCATAAAATCCTCCTAATATGTCACAGAGACTCAGGAATAATATTCATATAACATAATGAACTCACCAACAACAGTAGAGCCAAAATATTCACATTAAAAAAATCTTTTGCATACCGCAAATCACGTTTATGTTTCGAATACATGTTTTGGCATGTGGCGCCACCTACCACCGTCTACCAATCATTGCAGTCAGTAGAGTCTCAGCTGCTGAGCGACCACGGGTTGCCAGTTATCTGAGCTACAATGTCGGAGAAAACAAAACCTAAAAGACCTCGGTATTTTAGGCGTTGAGTGTAGTAACAGTTTTTGGCCACATTCTTACATATAGAGCTTTTAATGTTAAGATTCATGCCCCTATTATTAGATATATGGTATAAGAACCAGGAGGGTAAATATTAGCCTATGCAGGCACTGACAACTGAATATTGGCGTGGACAGACACATGGACAACAACAACTCTCCTCTGTCTTTCATAAATTATTTGCAGAAGCAAATCTACAATATTTCACTGAAGTGGACCGCTCATTTAAATATTAATACATGGCAAGTGTGAGTTTATATCATGTGTCTACATGCGTGTGTGGATTTGCTGTGCTTACCGGCAATATCTCTTTCAGGCCACACCGCATAAATTCATTTCTGATGTGTAGCCTGAAGTCCAGCTCATCAGGCGATGTTACTAGTGCATTGATGAGCTGCATGCACGCCACCTGCAACATGAAGAGAAGATAGAATAAAGGGAGAGAAAGGAGGAGGGAGAGAGAGAGAGAAAGAAGATAATAAAAATCAGAGAGAAAAATAAAGGCGACAGACTTTTTCCAGAAGTTGATGAAAAGCATGCTGGGATGCATTCGTAATGAGTTATGTCCCTTGGAAGCAGAGGACCATAACTAATGCATGTCTATTTTCTCCAGTCACTGAGGGGGGCTGATTTTAATATTAATGTAACAACTGCAGACCCATACACACAAAATTAACCAACAGTCAATTTAAGGGCAAACTCCCTCTTTTGGAAGCTGTTTTTCATTCCCGCCTGAGTTTGGCTCAGTACGTGGGGACTCCTCCATCTTGTGACTCTTCAACAGCCCGGGCAAACAGAGACAGAAAAATCTATTATTGATCAGCAAAGCAGTGCACTCATGTGTGAAAAGAGGGTATGACAATGCTACAGCTCAGGGAGGATATTCAGATGCTTTAAGGTTCATTATCAGTCTGACAGCGCACGCTTGTTTTTGTCGTTGCAGACGAGTCGAGTAATTTCCTCTCTCTGGAGTAATATTTTAACATTGTAATGCAGGTAGGTGACATTACAAAGTGTCACAAAATGTCTGTCTAGACATTCCACTGTGGTGCGGTGGCAGTCCACAAATATATTAAAAGACTGTGGCAATCATTTGAATTATTACCTGGCATCAACATATCCTGTGGCTTTTAGTATCTACTTTTATCTATTTTGTATATTGTGCATGTTGTATATAGTCTATATGTGTATATAAATCAATATGAGACCATTGAAACTTGTTAACGATGTTATATCAACAAATAGGTAACCTACAGTAAATACTTAAGATAATTTTGGAAATTTTGAGCTTATATATGAATTAGGGTTATCAACAAGGATGCACCCTAAGTTAAGATTATTTTCACGTTTTTTTTCTTATTTTCCCAAATATTCAATTAGTTGTTTGGCACATAAAATGTTGACCAAACCAAATGTTCTCAAATATCTTGTTCTGACTTAACTATTCAGTTTTAATGATTCCT
This sequence comes from Microchirus variegatus, assembly GCF_963457635.1. NCBI lineage: Eukaryota > Metazoa > Chordata > Actinopteri > Pleuronectiformes > Soleidae > Microchirus > Microchirus variegatus. The sequence continues at coordinate 30,267,688 of NC_139807.1, read as the reverse complement.
TTGTCAAATTGAACAAAGAAAGAAGAAGATGTACATTTAAGACAGTGCACTTTTTTTAAAAGCACTCAATTAATTGTTGCCGCCCATTTTAGGTCACACTGAACCCCTTTTAAAAGACAACGTACTGTTAATGTTTTCGATCTATATCGGAAATTTGAAGTAAACCATAACGTCCTCCTAGTAACCACAAGTAAAGGAGCTCATATTTTAGCAGACGCTGTCAGTGGCACTGTATGCATATAGCCCAAAATCAAAGCAAATTGCTTGATTTATTTTCTGATATTATTTGTCAGGCTGTCAACCTGACACTGTCATATGATTTAGTTGTAGGTATTAGTAGGTTTTGTTTACATCATGAGTATTATTTATACATTGTATTTTTTAACCAAATTATTTTTGCCTTGGTCAATTAACATTTATTTAACAATTTTGAAACCTTATGTGCACCTTCTACTGGATTCTCAGGGTTAACTACTTCAATAGGCCCTTATGCATTTTCATCAGGTCATTACAGTTTGAACATACCATGGTCAAAATTTTAGAATAAAATTGACAGCCATAGGGCTTATTAATGCCAAAGTATATTACAAATGCCTGAAGAAAGAAAGAGTTTCAGTAAAAAAACAAATATCTTTGAATTGGGTCCCACATGTGTCTGTTTACACTTTACTTTCCCAGAGAGTGGAAATTCAGCCAGAGGGAACTGTGTGTATAAATGTAGTCAAGTAGAACAGAAAGCCTTTGGCCAAACATTACCAGTGCTATGGTTCAGATATAAAACAATATTTTTGCTTAAATAATACATTGGATTTAAAGGGATCTCTGCTGTGTATTAGAAAGTGGGAGGAAATAAAGCACAAGAAAAAAAAAACGCAACACAACTAAGGCTTTTAAACCCTCCAGTATATGAGGCTATGGTGTTATAGTCACAGATGTGGATTATATACACCAGCTTCCAGTGCAACCCTAAATCCTTCTTTTTCTTTTTGTCTTTTTTCAGAGTCTCATATTAACATCTTTATCCCCCTCAATATTGTTCCCTGCTGTTTCCTTCTTCTCACATTTGCACCTGTCAAGGTATTTAAAGCAAACTGAATGCAAATGGTACAGATAATTATACTACAGGGGGCAAAAAGAAACGATTTCATCTTCTAATCGAGTTCAGCATCGGCCATTGCAAGGGAATACAAAACAACCAACACAACTGATAGCTGTATACTAGTTTTATGGCCACAATATATGCATATATATACTGGATTAATGAATAGTATTTTTTTCATTCTTTTTTTTTTTCCCGAAAAAAACCTACCTATTCAAATGCAGACAACATATTTCAATCAAAAACAGCCGTCTCAATTTAAAACAGCCCACATATATAGTACAATACCTCAAATACATGTAAAAGCATGTACTGTCGTTTTTTTTAATTGTATTGAAAAAAGTATTGCTGGATATGCAGTATGTTATCTTTGCTGATAACAGTATTATCAGCAAAGTACAAATTATCAGTAAAGACAATTTAACGCTACCACAAGTCATGGAAGTGCTTCACCACATTATAATTATGTTCATTACTGCAAACAGAAAAAAATAAGATTAAGAGGCTGTTTTAGCAGGGCTCGTTACATTACAGGTGTTTGTTTCAACAACTATGTTGTAGAGCGAGTGAGTACGTGGACGTACCTGCAGCTGAACGGAGCGATCGCAAAGTCCTTTCACAATGGGACTGAACCTCTCAATGGCTCGCCATTCCCCTGCTGTGGTAATGGCTTCAAGGACCTTCTCCAGACTAAAAGAGAACATGGAATGTGTGAGTGAAAAAATAAACTTAATTGACTACAAACTAGATCCATTGTATCAAAGTATTCAATGTGAACACAGTGTCACAGCTTCAGTCTTTTCCTCTTCAAGATGTGAAGAGGAATTTGATTCAAACTTAAATTAGTTTTATTCATAATGAGTACATTCCAGTAACAGTATTGCTCTTCAAAAATACATATCATGCAAACTTTATCAAATATCCTGCCACATTCTACTGCTTTATCCTCCTTATGAGGGTCCCAGGGGAAGCTGGAAACCAATCTCCATTCTCAGACATGATATATGGGTCCCAAGATAGCAAAGTATCATGATCCAAATCAAAACAAAAAATCGTGACAATGTGTTCATAATACAGCAACTAATTTACAGTCCTTGCTGTAAAACCTAATACTGGTAAAAACTGCTAAACAAATCATTCATTGGAAAATGAATTACAACTTCATTTTATGCATGTTATTTAAAATATATGATCATGTCAACATATGATCGAAAGTATGATCAGTTCTTAGTTTATTATCTGTTGACAATATGTTTATTGTCACGTAAACATCAATTCATAGATTAGTTGACAGTTAGTTACTTATCCGTTGACTGTCAACAGACAGTAGGGAAATTACACTTCATCTGTGAAAGTGACCAAAAGACCATGTCATTAAAGTAAAAGAACTGATTATCTGTTGATATGGTACTGAATACCTGTAGATTACTAACAAAGAGTCAACAATGGACTACAGTATCAAAATAAAGTGATACATCAAAGTTCTAAGTAAAACATAAACAATGGGAAGAGTGCGTACGTGTTCTCCTCGCCCACAATGCATATGGCCGACAGCAGCTTCACCACATCCGTCATCATGGCAGAGTGGGTGGGATCAATGGCTCTTGCCAGTAGAGCAAGACTTTTCTCTTCTCCCAGGATTCGATCCAAGCCATACTACAAAGAACACAAAACAAAATATGTTGACCCAAAAATGTGTTAATTGACATCAAAAGCACCCAAGTCCCATAGATTAGAAAGAACAGGTTCAACATATTTACATGGACTTCAAAGACTTTTGGCCCAGGCTTATTTATTTATTATAGTACAACTGAAAATGGAAACTAGAACATTTTTGAAATGAAAAGCTCTTAATTAAATAGATTGCAAATAATGGTGCAGTATGAATTTTACCATGCAAACAAAAAGGAAAAAACAAAACATATTTGCAGTTGTCAATACAATTATTAGCATGTGGTAACAACAGTATACAATGAGGAGCAATGAATACAAGTTGAGCAACATTTAAAACTGCACTATACTGTTTTTATTTACAGAAAAACATATTCAGTAATGCCTGTACAAATGTATTAATAAATTGTTTTTCTTTATTTTGTCATTTGATTTGGAAAAACAAAAGGGTGAGGTATTCAGATTTTGGAATTTAATTTGAACAGTTAAATAAGTAGCTACATGTTATCATTATTTGCCATTTTGTATAGTTTAGGAATTACAATTAATGGTCATTTATTTTGACCATTAACTGGTTTTTAATCACTAAACATGTCAATATTTTCTGGTGTTGTTGGTTTGTGGACAAAATAAAACACTTGAGTGAATCTGCATTTTGTTTTGAGAAACACCAGTCAATATTTTTTTTTACATTTTATGGACCAAAACAACTACTCAATTTACTAAATAAGAGATATTAATTAATTGAACTTTCTGGATTAGTTTCCACAGCAGATGGAAAATGTTTAAATAGTTAAATTATTCATTCATTTTCTTATGATTTTAAGCTTTAAACAAGTTGCAGAGTATTGCTTTAGTACACCGTTTGTTTAAGGGTACCATCACATTGTTGCAACTGTTAATACCACATTAGGATGTCGTTTCAAGTGTGTGACTTGATGCAGGGAGGCAGAAGAAAGAGGCTGCACTGACAGCTGGCAGACAACACCTGTCTTCTTGGCATTGTGGGTACATTCCATCCCAAGATGCATCTCCAGCCAGGGAAAGGTCTGGGCTAACACAGAGGCCTACGGGTAAATGCTGGTGTCTGGCGTCTATTGAGACACAGGATTACATGAGACCTTGCAGCACACTTTGTGCCAGAGCGCTTGTTTACGTGTCTCTCCACTGGGTTTTAGCTCCATCTGGCGAGATCCTTCTTTTCTTTTTTTTTTTCTCCTCCTATGCAGCATCTTTGATATAACAGCACTAAAGAAAGAAAAGCTATGGGACTCAAGCACGAAGCTACTTCAGCAGAACTCATTTAATGCCCGAGTGGGCAATAATTCGATATTACTGTCTTTCACCACTAAGTGGAATAATCTTATCACAATATGATCTTATTATTTTATACTTTAATTCCGGGGCTTAATTAAAAATAATTCTACAAACAAACTAATTAAATTATCAGTCACTTAATTGGAAAATGCTGAAAATGTGAAATTAAAAAACTTTCCCATTAATAAACTTAATGATGTACATTCGGGTATATTTTAAAATACAGACGATAAAATGGAGGATGGTTATCTCAAATATATCAAACCTTAGGGCTGGGCAATATGGCTTAAATATAAGATCTCAGATATTCTCACACCAACCTGTTTTTTCACACACTATAAATCCAATCTAAAATAATATGGGTTATCTACCTTTTATGATCCGGTTTATTTATTTATTTTTAATATTAAATTTACGTGTTAGGAACAATGAAATCGCTTACAAATAATATTGTAAAATGTTCTTATTACAAATAGTTAGGCTTAAAATTAAAGAACTATAACATTTATAATTGTGTTGATTCCAAGTATTTTTAATGAATATATAATATCTCTTTTATGTATTCAAGACCATATCTAGTCTCATGTCACAATATATTTAGATATAAACCCTAACCTAATAAAGCATGATTTCAATTCTCAAAGACCAAACAAAGGCAGAATAATATCAACAAAAAGCTAAAGTTACACACTGCAGCTTTAAAGCAAACCCTGTGAAAGTGGCAAAATACCATTCCTCTATCCTCAGCCTCCTCATGTGCATGCTGATATTCACACACACATAAAAAAAACACTAACTCCAGAACAGTGCCTGTAATTTGGCAATTAAATGGAAAACACCAGAAGACGATGTTAATGGGATTAAAGAAATCCTGGGAGAACAGACTCAAAATACATGAAGTTATTTCTTAATATTATTATTGTTCGCCAAATAATGGAGAAACTTATCATAATTTGGGGCATAATTTGTTTTACAATAAATAAATACTTTAACTGAAATTTGACGTCAGGGATTCCTTGGTAGTAGTAAAAGCGCCATTCCCACTTCCATCAAAGGCTCATCAAAATGCAAACACTTCTAATTAAAGTTAATGTGTGGGCGATTATGCCATTAGACACATGTCTCAAGACAACAATCAGAAGAGTTAATCAGTTTATTACATTGCTTTAGTCATTTTATGAATCTGCATAAACCCCACCCAAAAAAAATGGGGTTTGCCATTACCTTATTGTTCATGATGGCCTTGAGACACTGGACAACTTTATGTTGGTTCTTCTTGTCAATCTTCTCTTGTCTGAGGACACAAGAGAATAATTATAGGGGTAGTTGGTCTCTAATGTACAGTATGAAGAAAGTGAGTCGACACTGGGTTTCCCCCAGCAATATGAGAGGTGCCGATAGCTGAAGGTTTGATTATTGCGAACATGCTAGGGTTACGTTCTAATGCACATGTGAATGACAGGTAACACAGACAGGGCAGGTGGTATGCCGAGCTCTGTCTGCCTGCTGAGAACTGTAGGGCTGCATTGGGAGTGAGCAGAGAAAAAGCAAGAAGCTAACCTAACACTATGCCAACTTTATGCCTGCCTGCGAAAGACGGAATTGATTTTTTTTGACAGTGCACTGGCCAAACTGCAAAGTGGGAGTGCTCCCAGTGCTGCCCAAGGCCAGTCCAACTGACAAACAAGTCAATGTGTCAGCGAGAAAAAGAGAGAGAGAGTAAGGTAGAATGTCTTATTTCAACTGTTAATCATACATGTGAAAAAGTGCAAAATACCTAAACCATACAAATGTATACAAGTTATTAATGAATATTAGTTATCTACCATCAGAAAGGTAAAAGTGAGCATGTTTACATGAACGAACACATCAACTTACTCCTTCTTGAACAGCAACTTCTCCAAAATGTCCAGCAGGTATCCAAGGCCTTCATGCCCGAAACTCTGCACCCAGCTGAAATAAACAAACATTGAAATCAATATCACGAGGGTGTAAGACTGACAACAAGCAACAATACTTTCATCCTTCCTCGTCAATCACCGCAGACCCTGTAGCTAGAGTAAGAATGGGGGAAATAACACATGTAGGCAAAGCAAAGGCAAGCACTTTGTGCTGAGGAAATGGGCAGCAGAGATAAGCATAGGATTGCACGTCTCATATAAGCAAAGAGACAGACGAGTGAAGAAAAATAATTTGGAAATACCTGTACTGCTATTTTTGTGGAGCCAAATTAGATTCTCATGGAAGTTATACCCGTGTGTAGCAGGTGACATTTATACGCTGTGGCTCACCAAAGGAGGTTAAGAAAGTTCAGTGTTCAATCAAATGTTCCATAAAAGAATTGAATTTTTCGCACTACTCCTGATGTTAAAGTCGGTTTTTAGACAAGTTTTATCCAGAGGGTGCCGGTGATTGATCTCAAATGCTGCCGCCTGTGATTAAAGTTGTAATACCAAAACTTAGGTCGAGCTAATGAAATTGATTTTGTTTCCTTTCAAAGGGCACATTACAAGTAGATATATGAGCAATTGTTTTATTGGAGATGAAGAAGAAGCAGTGTTTGTTTACTTAAGCTCAGCATCTGGGACCATCCATATAGACCTCATGACTGTTAAGGAGGGTGCACACGTCGAGATTCTTATAATATTGATCATCAAAATTCAAGTATTATAAAATATGATGTGAAAAGTTTTGAAATGCAGACAATGTTTCATTCATTTACATAAACTAAACTTCCTACTTCCTTTACTTCTCACTTCTTCCCAAGTAAATGAACAAACTTGCACATAAAGATTAGGAAACAAGGCAGTGTGTGACAGTGGTGCAGAGCAATACAGAAGCATAATGAAACCAATTCCATCTTTGAGATGACAAACTGTATGGTAGAGTTTTCCTTCCGAGAGTAAATGGTCTGTATAAGAGTCTCTGTTCCAGTCTCAACTACCAGTCAAAGCACTTTACGCTTTAGTTTTGCAAGTCTCCCATTAACATGCACCTAGTAGTTTTGAAAATAATTGTATTCAATGCTTTGCCATGCTGAGATGGATAATTCTGCATCGATATAGTGACAGCATATATTTTACCTATTCTGGGACTGCAACAATTATTTACCAATTACTAAATGAATAGTCATATAGTAATATAAACTTATATAGTGATATTTGTATAATCAATTAATATTTTTTTATAATTAAAACAAACTGTCTTTGCTCCATATTATATTTAAACTGCATTTATTTATGTTTTAAAGGCCAAACAATTCATCAAGAAAATAATCACCAGATTACTTGGTTATGAAAATAATCATTAGCTGCAGTCCAATTGTGTTAATCGACAAAAAAGTTGTACAACATACATACAAACCAAATCATGACTTGGGTGTATCGTTACAGGCCTAATATCAAATTATTATCATTCTGGTACAAATCCCAAAATATATCAAGATGTTTTTTTTAATATCAATGACTAATTACCACAAAACACCAACTTCCTGGTTAGTGGATGTCTAGTGACCTGCTATACCTCTGCACTGCAAATTGCCCAGTGATGTAAGGGAATGAGACAAAGAGCATGTAATAATGACTTTAAAAGAACAGATGTGATCCGATTCACTCTAAGAGAACCATCAGGAACAAACAGTATATTGCAAGGATAAGTGGAAATCTTGTGGTATACAGGAAACAGACAAAGACAGGGTGAGTGAAATTGTGACTTCCCTCCTGATTGAAACTGAATCACATCTCTGAACATTAGCATTCCCCGTCTGTGCTGTTCTAATCAACAAGCCGCATGCCTCCCATCATTAAATCTACAGAAATTCTCAAGGTGACAACATAAAATGGAAAGCTGTTATCTGAAATTAATTTTTGTGGAATAGGAGTATGGAGTTGGATTTAAACGTGCGCCCGTGTGCTTGTTTGTTTGTTTGTCTGATGTGGCACTGTTGTGTCTGATAAAGAAAAGTGACAAATAACATTTTTGTATTTTGTACATTGAACATCTTGATTGCAGGTGACATACTTTACTTTGACATTTACTTCAAAGGGCAGTGGCTCAATCCATTTAGAGTCAGTGATGCTGCAGAGAGATGCTACGTGCCGTCTACTAATCAGTGGTGCTGTCCCTAAACACAACACTGCACTTCTCTGTTAAATATTGAGACAACTGGTAGTTGTTGGAGATGAACCCACGTTTTTAGGATTGTTAACTAGTTTTAACTGATCTACAGTTCGGCATTGTTCGGCTTGATCCTTGTGTAGGACGTCACGCATAGTACCTACTCAGCGCGCTTGGAAGCTCGCCAGAACACATACTAAAAATAGTACCTGGTACCAGGTACTATGCTAGTGGAAAGGCATCTTAACCGTGCAGAGGCAAGCGTAGTAGAGTAGAGCCGGTGGAAACACGCCATTAGTGTCAAGTAATAATACGAAATAAGAGTTTGCAAAATGTAAATGGAAAGTAGTTAATTTCTCAAATGGAAAGAATTTAAAAGAAAAAACTGCAGCCTTGAAAATATTAATTTTACAGCAGTATTTCACCCTCTAACACCAACATACATAATCCCAGGCCTCAGCTGGAGGATTCACATAAGGACGTGCGTGTGTAGGCTGCTATCAAAGGCTGATACCTTGGTGACTATTCTGCTTGAGAGAAAAGACAAAATCAGTTTAGCCTGCACTTCACACTGGGCCATGGCCCACACCATTCTGGTTATACAGCAGGAGTCTTGACAAAAGCTTCATTGAAATGCATGCAGTCACTCAGCAGCAACTGCATGGTAGTTTTTCATCTTTAGTAGGTGAAGCAGCCAGCAAAAGAAAAATAATCACTTGATCTGGAGCAGGAATCACTGCACAGGGAAACAAAACAACAGGCCTGCACTATCACTGTCTGATGCGAGATACTGTATCTGCCTTGAAACACATGAGTGAAATATGTCACATTTCAAAGGCTCCTAGAAAACGGATCAGTAGTATTTATAAGATCACAGAGGAAAGGAGGAAAAGGACAATCTGATACCTTTCTGCCACATCTGGAGAAAATTTCATTTCCATGGGCAAGAACAATCAAGCTGTGTCAATAAAATATCAAATGGGTGTGTTTTTCTTTCAAGTCAAGGTCAGTCTACCTTTGAATGAAGCAGATGACAAAGTCCAGTGGAGGCGCTCACTGCATGAGGGTTGGCAATGATACAAGCTTGTGTGGCTAAACAGTTCATCACTTCATCACTAGTGTTACTTACGACTTCTGTAAAAATTTAAACCACCAGAATGCATCTAAATCTCATTTGAGATTAAGACGGGAAAAAGGGTGAAGTCACCTACCACTTCCAAGAGGTGTGAACAACAGACATAGATGAAATGCCTCTGTACACAATTGGATAGACCTACAACCAATCAGACCAAATATCTGGATGACGTATACAGTGATACGTATACGTGACAACAAAAACTTGCTTGTTGTAGTTTTCTAGGAATTATGGCTAAATGACATATAATGACTTTTGCCCGTGAAGCTCTATGCAGAGCTGAGGTGAAGTGACAATAATTCCCCCTTGGGGGAGCCTTAGAGTGCCCCCATTTGACCTCATATTTTAAAAAGCTCAGCACCATATGATCCCCCATTTGGTCGCTCCACTCCCTCACCATCAGTGTTGACCTCATATTCGAGAAAAAGCCCTGCTGTTTGTGTGCAAAATAGAGCATCATCATCAACTGGCATAGCTAGTGATGGCTAGCCGTTTCCTAGTTTCGATGCAAATTGAACGCAGCAATATATGCCACATTTAAAAATACCTACTCAGGAACAAACCTGATAAAAGTGTCCCTTGTGACAATTTTATCTAAAATTATTTACAAACTTGGGAAATCTAGCCCATGTTTGTGGTCAATTGTCCAAAATGTGGAGGAGACACTGTCATCACACCTCACCATCAAGCAGCATAGCAACGTTTGTCATTGACATTGAGCTACGGTTTCAGAGACATGAAGAATCACCAAAGGAGAGAGAGCATTAAAAAAAAATAAGGGAAAAAAAATTATCATCGTATTCCCTGGAAACAAAAACAGTCATAAATCAAAAAGAAAAATGAGGTGCCTTATCTGGCTAACTTCACAGCTGAGGTAGCTTGACTTGTAGCAGAGTCTCAGGAGAATGCCTGCAAGGTTCTCTGGCAGTGCAGCACAGTGTCACACTCCACTAAAGCGGTTATGAACCAGAAACAAAAAAAAAATATTTTAAAAATGTTGTCCTGAGCATAGTAAGTTAACCGACTGCAGGAAGCCTCTCTGGAGACAGGAAGAAGGACGAGGCTGAAATAGCAAAGTGGGACATGTAAAATAAAAGAGGAGGAAGTTGTTTCAGTAAGACCGAAATTATGTAGCTGTAGCAGACTGTTACCAAGAACAATTACACTGTAAAGCTAAAAGCTAAGGAGCGAGCATAAACAAAAACTAAACTTTTTACAGATGTTTAAAATATAAGCTTTCTAAGAAACATAAAGCTGATTGCATGGTAAGTTGTCATTTTCTTTTTCACCTTAAGTCAAACATTGAAAATATATAAAAATACAATACAAAGAAAAAAAAAAGCACACTGTGTTCCCCCTACATTCATTCAGAAGTGGCGCAGCACTGCGACGAGATTAATGAGTGCTGGGGCCAAACTGTAACATCATCATTAATATCAACGGCCTCAGTGTTTCCCCGACCATTCATTTGGTGCTGTGCTTGTTTTATGTTTTGTTTGGTGTGTGCGTGCGTGCATGCTTCTGTGGTATGTTTCACTGTCCTTTCTATCACCCCCCTCCCTTAATCACTCCACTGTGCAGCTGCTGGATGCAACACCCACACATGAGGGAGAGAGAGAGAGAGAGAGGGCACGCAGAGGAGCAGTGTGACACGGAATAAATGGTTAACAAAACCAAACATGGACAAACATCAACCCTATTGCTGCGCCCCCATGTAATCGAACCCCAAGTCACACTATCAAATGCGTCATTATTATGGATATATTGTTCTTGCCAATAAATATGTTATATTTACCCGAACAAAACCACCAAAACGATCCTGTGATGACAACAATGCAAAAACTGCGGCCAGCACGCGCCTGTCTATACCTGCTAAGAGTCTGTCCAAGATCAGTTTGGAACACCAATAAAACGGTTCCAACAAGATGTGAGTACATGGTGGAACAGCACCTATTAAATGCTAAACAGATCAGCTCATCTGGTGCTCTGGTGATCTGTTATTCCCTTAATTTCTGCAATAAAGTGTCTTCTACACAAAGGTTGAGACCACGGAGTGAAAACAATGCAAAGTGTGATTTGCTCTTAAGAGTCTGTCAACGTGTTTTACTAAGATCTACTCGGATACCCTGCACTTCATCGCGACTGTACTCGTTCCTCGTCATAAAGATCATTATTTGGATGGCCTATAACTTTAACTTAAGTGATATTATTTATTTTAATGTCAAGTGTGCCTTTTTGTAAGACTCTATACACTACAGTTGGTGTTAAGTACTATGTTAAATAATTTCAAATTTCTTGTCAACTTTTAACTTTTTTTATATATATATAAAAACACAGTGGGCCAGCGTTGGGCTGCCCTAGAGGCCCAACCACTGGATCGTTCCTGCACTTCTTTTTTCTTTAGGAAAAAAGAAAGTAATTTGACTGTATTTATGAGAATACTGTTAGAATACTGGGTGGCAAAAGCATCCAGAGTTTAATAAATACTTTAGGGTGAGGAGGAACACTCAACTATAACCTGCTGTTTAGCTAAACTGAATAAAATAAATGCAGGCCCTTAAACCTGAAGGTCACTTTCTATAATATCCAAAACCAATTTCCACTTGTTTGTCAGATCCATTTATCAAATCCATTTAATACAATTACATGCTGTAGCCTTGCTGCTCCTGCGGGCTATAGTATCATGGCCTCCTCACACACAAAAAGGGAGACGGAGCTGGAATAGCTGAGGTGGGTGAAGTACACAGGGATCAGAAGCAAGCGCCACGGGTCAGCACTGCAGGAAGTATTAAATTACCTCCAAGTCTGTCTGCTCTGCCAGAAGGAACCTGATGAGGGAGCATATAAGTCTGTCATACTGTACAAGCAGAAGGCATTTACCTGATATTCAGAGGGAGGGAAAAGAGTGCAAGTTTTTCCGACAAAAGTGCAAGGAAAGTGATAGCGATCAGCACCAAAAAGAAATATGAGTGGCCTACAGAAGTCCTTTACTGTCAAATCCTGTGCAAAAACTCAAGACTTGAATGATGCAACTAGATTGCAAGGGGTTAATGCTATTGGGTCACAGATGCCACCACTGTAGTTGTTTAATTATGTTGATAACTTAACCCCTTCTCCTTTTTGAAAAATCCCAGGAAGTGGGCTGAGAGCTGAGTGAGGGAGGGAGAATGGGGAGCAGTGCAGGGGGCACTACAAGTGATGGAGAGAAAACACAATTAAACAAATTATTAGTACTATTTATTTAAATAGTACTCGCAACAATGCTATAATCTGTTGTATGTTTTTGAATGCTCATTTGAGCGTGAGTAATGAATTATCTACACGTATGTGATTAAATAATCTGTCAGAATTTAAACTGCTATCCTGTGAATGGAGTTCAGCATTGAAAGTGGCACCTCAATTGAAAGCTACAGACTGACCTGCAGAAACCAAACAAGCAACAGAAAAGATCAGGGGTGAACTAGAAGGCGAGAATCCACGACATGATGCAAGACTGAAGTCATCCTCACTCCACCATAAAGAAATGGACAGAACTGGGAAGGCATTGTGTGCAAGTGCAGATAGGCACTGGATCTCATTATGCACAAACTATGTTTCCACTGAGCCCAGAATTCTGACTACCTTTAAAGTGGCTCTGGCAGAGTAAAAGATAATGCAAAATGAAATGACTAATCCCCAACCTCAGACAGAAACAGCCCGAAGCAACAATTTAAATCTAAGAGAGGGAGACGACCAAAACAGGACTGCCATGGAGCTGCCTGTCAGTGTGCTATAGACGGCACCAAAGGAACATCCCATCCCCCAACTCAGTCAGATTCACTTTGTATTAATAATAATTTTACCCTTATTATGATTGACGATTGATTAGGGATACACAATTATCATCGACACAATATTGGTATTGCTCAAAAAGTGCTCAGCAATAACAAATAGTGAGCAGTTATTAAAACCTGCCAACACATGAGTAACAGAGATGAACAACATGAATTATATCAAAAAGTCTTATATTTAAATTACATTACAGAGAAATCTTTTTCACAATCTTTTGAACCAAGCACATGATATGGTTAAAAACAATAGTGTTTGTTGTCGGGCTATTGGATTTATCAAATCAAACCACATAGGAGTTAGGGACAATGTGCACAGACCCACTGTGCAATATTTTAAATGACTAGACAGTAAAAATAGGGGAGAAATTATATGGGCATCCTGAGTTCTGAAAGTCCCATCCATTTCCCTCAAAGACAACTAAGGTTGCTGACAGAAAGAGAACCTCTTAAGGCTTTAATGTGCTTTACACTCACTACAAAGTAGCCAGCCAAAACAATGAAAAACAACACTAGTTTGAAAAAAAAAAGCGTGTTATTATTAAAACTGAAACACACAGGACTATAAATTAAGTCTACTGAAAATCCCAAAAGACACTGCAGTAAGTAGTAACTCATCAACAACCTTAAAAGCCTGTGCCGCTTGCCGCTTATGGCAGCCTGAAGTAAAAAAAAAAAGGGGGGGGCTTTGTAGAACTCCATATATTTAATAGTTTAAACACATGCACTCTGTTTTGTTCCCGATGATGCATTTTATGTGCTACAACTATGACACACACCTTAACCTGCGAATTTCAGCCTCCAAGGTTTATGATACGTGAGATGAAGCCTCTGTTTGTTTTTGTCTACACTTTCTTTGTGTCATGTTCAAATCCTTTCAGTTAACTTAAGCAGCAATGTGTCACTTCTATTTGGGACTTTTTCAACAATTTTTCCGTTGCTTTATACATGTCATCCAGATCATTGTTCTGAGTGATAGTAAGTCTATTTAATTGTTTACAAAGGCATTTTGAGCTCTTGAAAGTGGGAGGTGACAACACATACTCCTTCTCAAATGAGATTGAGATGCAGTCTGGTATTAGCCAGGCTACCAAATCACCCAGATCAGGATCAGGAGCCAAAAAACCTGATTGGGACACCCCTATAAAAAACAATTACAAGGATACAGCTGATAGTGTATGTCATCAAAAGACTGCACTGTACCTAACGGGGTTGCTGGTGAGAGACACACGTAAGGAGTCCAGACAGGCAAACAGGCGTTCATCCATCACTCCAGACTTCAGCTCTCCAAGAAATTCCTGGGGAGATATCTGATGACTGCTTCTCAAGGTACCCTTGAAGAGAAGAAAAAAACACCTCAAGAGAAGCAATAAAAAAAGTGATCTAATCAACATACAATAAGTCAACAATCAAAACATTGAATACCCTGACAGAAAGAGAAAATTATCATAAGCTGGACAAAGCAAGCATCACTTGGCCTCATAAGTAAAAGTGAGGCTAAGGCTGTGAGTGCTGTATTGATTTGCCATGTAGTTTAACACTGAACAGACTAAAATTACATAAGTTGTTTACAGAAGGGCTGCAATAATTACTCAATTAATTTATTAAATGAATCGTCGAATCGTAGATGAATTTCTTGGTTTGGGAATCATTTTTCGACATCTTATGGGCCAAACAAATTGATTTCTAAGATAAAGGTAGTTTTTCCACTGCATATGCAAGACAACATTTTCCCCTTCTACATGTAAAAGTTTCTTTATCTTCTCCTCCTAACTAAAAAGTGTATGTTTCCTCAACAGTAGTGGCAAAACTAAAGCAAACTTTTGAAAAAAAAATTTGTTTGACAAAACAATTTGCATGATTATGAATTTAGGCCAATTCCAGTCATCTGAGTATTTGTTATATAGAGAAAAGAAGCTCAGTCATCTTTTGTGCACAAACCAAAATTATTCAGTTTGAATAGTTCGACAAAAGACATACAACCACATTATTCTACCTCTGCTTCCTTACATTTAACTTTTATTTCAGTGTGGAAGCAGAAGCAAGGGATTCTCTTCTGCCAAAATAGATCTATTAGCGTGTCAGGGAAATTAATGACCAGCCCATGGGTCAAAGGGATATAAAACCAATGGGATTATGTAAGACCTTCATTCTTCATTCTAGTGTTCATTGTACTCCAAAGGGACTTATTCTGATTAATATTTGACAATTACTTATCTCAAGAGGAGGAAACATGGAAGGACTGAAATATACATTTTGAGTGTTATAACCTTCCTTACACTTATCAAATGTCTCACACACAAAATATTTTTATTTTTAATGTCATAGTTTAGGTTTTAGTTGTGTGGTTGTATACCAAATTGTATGCAACTTTCTGTTACTGTTCGTAGACCATTCATTGTCACATGCCAAAGTCCATGGAGAAAATCAGGAGTTGTTTATCCACTGCTGCTTGCCTCAGAAAATAAAAAAAAAATTCTAAATCCTTTATTTTGATTTACCAAGTGGTAAAGACGTGAATGAATGACCAGATCCTATAAACCTGCAAGCTAAAAAACGCTACGGCTGCAGATACTAGTGCAGGGTTCTGTAGGTGTAGGTGTGTTGAAGCAAGGAAACTTCTAAAACATGCAGGGCAGTGAGTCCCCAGGACCAGGATTAAAGAACCCTGCACGAGTGAAAGGGAGCAGAGGAGATTGATAACAGGTGTTTTTTAACACTGTGTTTTCACCGAGTCAAGATTTTTTTGTCAATAGCACATCCTGTAGGCTGATGTACATTTTTTGGGTAGTTTTGTGTTGGTTTTTAGCTACATTAATCCTCCTTAAAATTAAATGAACCAAGGACCAGGAATGACGCGTTACGAAAGTCAGTGTCAGTATTAGTCTGATACTGGACAAAATCACTTGACTGATTATAGAAATAGAAAACAGAAACATAAAATAAGCTCATATTGTATGTCCTCAATATGAGATCAATGCTTCAGTAAACACAGTCAACATGATATTAAAAAGAGATGGCCACCACCACTGTCATACGATAAGGGCATGAATGTGGGCTGCATGTCTGCCACACAGTTGGAGCAGTTTGATTTTTGAAATAGGCGATAAGTGCGTCAGCACAGCCCATTACTTTTCTCATTTTACAGCCTGTTCGTTTAGCCTGCTCCATGTGACTATCCTGCATCACTAATTATTAATGTATTATCCTTTATTCTGTATTGGTAAAATACCAATTTAATTTGGATTCAGTTATGACCTGCACGTTGCCTTTAAAGTCCAGAACAGAGATCCATTGAAATGGAAACCACGGCGTCACATAAAGGACAGATCAATTTTACTGCTTAAATTTGCTCCAAAAGAAGCTGCTGCCCTCTTCAATTCTTCCATAAAGCTACAAACCGGCAACAAGAAACCCTTAACTTCAGCAGAGAGAATGGTCGGTGAGAAAGTCCAATATTACTTCAAGCTAGTACAAATCTTTGCTCATCACTGTCCTCTCACCACATCTCTAACGACCATGTGGAGAGAGGTCCCATCTCTTTATTCACAGTGATTTCCACTTATTTCTCAAATAACTGTGCCTCTGAAAATGATTGTAATGGAGCAGCTTTTTCCTCCATCTCACTCAGTCTTTTCACCCAGATATCTGTGTTTTTCTCTTCAACACAGGACAGGGAAAATGGAGCAGGGCCACAATGCTTCGATACCTCTTTTTCTAACTGTGCACTCAAGCTCAGAGCCTGTACCCAAGCTCTGACTCTCCCACCCCCTCCTCCACTGAGACAAGACAAAAAAGGAGCGGTAAAATACACAAATAATGACAATAACAAGTGACACATGCATAATTCAAAACAGCAACATCTGCTGGGAGGTGAGAAGTTTGTTGTGCGTTTAGCGATGCAATATGTTTCTCAATATTAAAGAAGAAATGTGTTATATACCATCCATCCATCTTCTACCGCTTTATCCTCCACAGGGGGGTCGCGAGGGATGCGGTACCAATCTCAGCTGACATAAGCCGATAGGCAGGGTAGACCCTGGACAGATCGCCAGTCCATAGCAGGGTTACATAGAGACAAAGAACTATTGGGATGGGCGCCTATCCCCCAATGTCAGCTGAGATTGGCGTAGCACCCCCCAGCGACCCTCCTGTGGAGGATTAAGCAGTAGAAAACGGATGGATGACTAGCATTGCTAATGGCTAAGATTGCTGCCTGACAGTAAGAAGGTCACCTGTTCGAATCCCAGTTTGACCAAGGGCCTTTCCGCGTGGAGTTTGCATGTTCACCCCGTATGTGCTTTCTGGCTTCTTTCCACAATCCAAAAACATGGACTCATTTAGACAGTTAATGCAGTGATCACACTTCATGATATTTTGTCTTTCATGATGGTCACCATGTCAGATTATCAATTACAGTGGCACAGATTGTTGCTAAATCTTGTTCCGTTGACTGGCAACACTACAATATGATCCCGAACAATCATCGTAAATTACACTGCACAAGTTCATCATCATCGGGGAGGTGAGGCAAGGAGTTGTCAATCATGGCTCATCATGCTCACAGACTTTGTCGACTTTGGTAGTCCCTTAAGGAGATGTCAAAGAGGCATAGTTTAAGTTGCCATGGCTCAATTAAATGTATTTCGGAGGCACTATTCCTCCTAACAGTAGCAGCAGCATCGTTCTCTTTGCTACATTAATATGTCTATATGTTACACCGTGTCAGAGTACTCCGTTATCTGTCAATATATAGGAGCAGATCATAGAAGGTGTCAGACGAGGCTACATACTAGAATTCTCGTCATGGTGTTGCAGCGCATTACAGAAGACAAATCACCTGTTCTTCATTTATGTTACACGACACATAATCGGTTCAAACACTGGAAATGTAACCAAGTCGTTTCAAAATCGCCCTCAAATGTGTCGTCTAATCCTGGCATAACTGGACAATCTTAAGTGTAGGTGTGAATTTGAGAGTATATGTTTGTTTGTCTCTGTATGTGTTCTTCCCCTGTATGACTTACTGATTAGGCGATTAATAAGAGAAAGTAATTCTAGCTGCTTAAAACATGTCTGAACTTCTAAATCGGACTACTGAAATTCTCTACATGTGGCTATCGTCATCTCTTCATTGTCTGTAGTTAGTGCAAAATGTAGCAGCTAATCTTCTGACCGGAAAAAGAAAAGATTATATTTAACTGCTTGTTTTAAAGGTTTTAAACATTCTGGCCCCCAACTTATTTTTGTGATCTCCAGACTCATGCCAGAGTAACAAGACCCTCCAACTAGTTGTTCCTAGATGTTCCTAGAACAAGGTGCAAAACCAGAGGTGATCAAGCCTTTTTAGTGGCTCCTCCCAGTCTATGGAATACTACTTTACCATGTACTTTATCATGTACGTAAGAGCAGCCCTGACTCGGCCAAGGAACGTTTCAGTCCCTAATGAAAACACACTTATTCTCCTTGGCTTTCAATTCCGGATGAGTTAGACAACTTGTTCTATTGCACGGCCTCTTCCTTATTTTATTATATTATATATTACTATATTTATTGTGTAGTTTGTTTTTTGTTTTGTTATTTGTGTTGCCTGTATCTGCCATGTATTTGTGATGCATGTGCAGCACGTATGTCAACTGAGGTTGTTTTAAATGTGCTATATAAACAAAGCTGACATTGAAGCTTGCTTCACACCAAGAACGAGACAGGTAAACTGAATTTTCTCATATATTTGCCCCAAAAAAACAAAGTCTGGAAGATACCCAATTGACTGGTGGTTTGTGATGTCAAAGGTCTAAAAATTCTTTGAAGGTGTTTCAAAAGCAGAAAAAAAAAATACTAAAGCACACGTCCCTACACGGACAGAGTGAGTGCAGACAATTCAACAGCGGGGGTCTCCGAGAAGTAAAAATTGTTATTTCATGGCAACTACTGCCACACAATGCCCTGGCAAAGGTCAGCAATTATTTTTTGGAACAAACTGCATGAGTTGTTTCTCCACAAGGCAGGCTTTCCAGTTCACAAGCCAGAAACAAGGCTTGATTATGTCAACAAGAGACATACATCAGTTGAAGACATAATATTAAAGGTTAATTGGCAAAACAGACTTCTAGGCTGAGAGTTGTGTCAAAGGAAAATAGGTTGAGCTTTTTGGTGGAATGGAAAATTTACCTGATGCAAGAAAAATAAATAAAGAAGAATCTGTAATGATGTCACACTTGCATAAAGTTGAATACTCAAGGACCTGATATTGATTTCATGTGGTAAAAAATTAGTTAAGACCCTAACATGTATTTTCAATTAATACCCATGATTTCAATGTCATTGTGTTGGGTTATTAAAGACTTCAAAGCATTTAAATGTGTTCAGACATTGGCTTCATTCTTTTTCATACAAGTAAACAAATGCAGAGCTGGTGGTCCCCATGGTAACTAGTTATAGAAAGCCTCAGGCTATTTTGGAGAGATGTTTGACTAAAGGAAAATTATTCGACTGTAAATATAACAAAAAAAAATACTCTTCCAAGAATCTGAGTCTCTCCCTCTCTAACTCAATGTAATCGCTTCTCAGTGTCTGTCAGACCAGATACCTTGTGAAACATAATGTTCATGAAAAATACAATACTATATCTTTATAATATGAGCTCAGAATACAGTTTAGCATACCAAATATTCAAAAACTCACAGCTTTAGAGGCAGTAAAAATATACTGGATGACCATCTCCTTCTTTTTGTTGAGATCCTTTTCTCTCAAAGGAGTCTTTTTCTCCTCACTCAAGTTCATGTCCTCCTGTAAAAAAAGAACATAAAAAGACAATATAATTTTAATCTGCAATATTCTTGTTAATGTCGATTCAGATAGCTGCTCCCAGCATTCATTATCTGCACCAAGGACGTTAGTTTTTTTATTTATACGGCAAAAATTGGAGGAGCAGTGTAAGAAGAGTTTTCTTTTGTTTTACATCAACATTGCTGATAAATGTTTCCCATGATTTCAGTTGTTGATTAGGGCAATAAAAATCAAGTATTTTCATGTGTAGAGGATAAAGCGGTAGATAATGGATGGATGGATGGATTATCACTAAGGTGTGGCTTGTCAGTTGTCGGGTTTCTGACATTTTTAGTGTCACATAAATACTAGTCTGTGCTTAAACATTTGTGGTGAATATGTGATGGTTTTCTGAATAAAGTTGCTTTGTTGTATGTATGGTTGTTTTTTTGTTTTTTTTTCAAAGAAAATGTCAGAAATATTGTTTCGTACCATCATCTTTTCAAACAAGGCCAGAATCTCTTTTTCTGAGGTAATCTTTGCAGACAGCTCCTCAAACTGATGTGAGGTGGATGACGAAGAAGCAGACCAGTCACTGCTGTTGTGTTTGGAGTGTGATAAAGGCGGCCGCTCCTTCTTACTACCCGGAATCCGAATACTGGCAAATCTGTCCAGCTGAGGATACAGAGAAAATGCAGTCACAATAGGGAAAAAAAATATGATTTTCCAGCAACAAGTTAATGTACATAAAAGCTGAAAAATATTATGAGTGCATTTAAATGGTAATTTTATGGATGTAGTGAAAGAGGACTTGAAGTTAGCTGGTGTGAGAGAGGAGGATACAGAGAACAGGGTTAGACGGAGGAGGTTGATTCGCTGTGGCGACCCCTGCTGAAAGGAAAAGAAGATTTAAATGGTAATGTCAAATTTCAGACCTGAGTAAAAGAAAACATTGCCTACTAATGAGTTAGTGTGAACTGTAAACAAAGCACAACATAAAAAAATACCATGACAGGCCCGACAGGACATTAGTGGGTGAGAAAAGCACTGCTCCTTAAAAGCAAACAAGCATATTAGGGCCAGTTCAGACATGGTACTTGCATCCTTCCTGAGAAACTATAGGGGGAAAAAGTGGTGTGTTTACCCTCTATGTTGCGTGCTTATACATGTGAACATGCATGTCACGTGTGTGTCATTTCAATAATGTTTGTAATGAGTCTGAATGTAGAGATGAATTCACTGTCAACGTGTTTGTGTGTTGTAGAGGGAGACTGATCAGTTGGCCAATTGATCTGAAGACACAGGGAAGACACATTGGATGTGTTCAAAACTTTACTTTGGCATTGTTCACTTGTCAGATTACTGAGGACAGATGTTAATGCCAGGTCTGAACGGGGTCTTAAATGAGTTAAAATGGAGTTAGATGTTGCAGAAACAGACAACCAAAATGTTAAAAAATACAAGGCACAGTTTCTGAAATCTTACCACATCATCTGTGATGTTTCTAAAGGGCAAATGCTACAGGTGGGGAATAGAACAGAACAAAACAAATCAGGATATTTATAGCATTTTTTTTTTCCAACAGTGGAAACATATTTTATTGCTAAGGAATGTTACATGGAGCAAATAAACCAGAAAATATGAACATTTAAGCTGAAAAATCTGAAAACTTGTTTTAATTATAAAAAACTCAACTCAACAATGCTGCAGGAAAGATGCACCAAAAAGGTAACAAAAAACATATTGATTACAGCGTTCACTACTCTGCTAGACATACATAATTTTAAAAAGGGTAATGTTTTTGATACACAAATTACAATATGTCAAGCAGTTATGGGAATTATTTAGAGTCAATAATGTTTAAATCAATAATCGCATGAATGCTCAGGAGTGAAGATGAGACACTTGTTGACTGATTAATAAATTGTTCTTCAACTTTTTCCTGACATTTTGTGAGAAAATGGCAGATCAATACCAAAAAATCCTGAGCTGCAGACTGAGCAGGAGAAACACTTTTTTTATACCATAAATAAAGAAGCAACAATTCCAACTGAATATAATAATGTAAATTCGACTAAAGTTTAAAGCTCCCATAGAGCGGTCCTATCATACATATAGTTATGAAGGTCTTCTTACATACATTAACTTGTTCTTATGGTCAAAAACCAATTTGAACTTCCGTTCTACGTCCGCTTTTTTTTTTCATCTCACTATTACAAACCTACCATTTAAACAAAGAAAATAACAGTAATTTGTAACTGCCAGTAAATACATTTTATTTTGCGCTATCAACCTTTAATTAAATTAAACTGTGAAAAAATATATATTTTTCAATTAACCGAGACAAACAACCTACAGCTAGAAGACAAAATACTAATTTGTAAAACACTACACACTTGCAACTTCTCTACTATAGAGAAGAGGTGACCACAAAAGAGAAGAGACTCATTGAGGTCATCATGTTTTCAAAGCTTTATCTCACCGTCTTGTCCCTGCCATGTCTTCCTAATTTCTTTTTGTTTGGGATTTGTTCTGTTTTTAAAATCTTTAAAATCTTTTATTTTATGTCAATCAAATCTACTGACAGCTAGATTTAAGCACTACTACCTATGCAGGGTGAAACACATGTGATTAATTTGGATGCAACATTGGCCTGGATCTAAATGTTCACTGTCTTTTGTTTAAGGTTTATAATGATTAAAGTATATGATGCATTTCTTTCACTTATGCTCATTCCCATTTGCTGATTTTGAGCATGAAAAATCCAGTCATATTACCCATTAACACTAAAAATCAACCTCTAAAAATTTGTGATCTAGAACAAAAATATTCAACACCCGCTACATTAATGAGTCCATAAAAGCTCCTCGGAGCTCACCAAGACGGACAAGCGCAACCGATTTTGAATGTGACAAAGAACGGACAAAAATAGCCTCTGAAAATGAACACACTGCATGAAGAGGTCCTCACTTCTTTTAACAGGTTCATAATATTCTGCCTGATAAAACACCAACCACGTGCATTTAATTAAAATGGCCTCTGGTAAATTACTTTCCAGTAATTATAGTAAAAAGACATAAATGATATTATTGGATTGTGTGTGTGTGTGTGGGGGGGGGGGGGTGTTGGGGGGGTGGACAAGACGTTCTTAGTTGTGTATTTCCAACAGTTGAACACAACAACAACAAAAAACACAAAGACAGCATGGACTGTGTGCGTAGCTGCCTTTCAACAAAAACTTAACAAGGACAATAACACTTCTGTTAACACAGGTGCAAAACTGGAGTTCCATTCAGATAATGATGCTTTGCACATTTTTGACAGAAGACTGCATCTTTTTACTCCTGGGAAAAAACTAAAATAAGTAGGATATAAGTAGCTAAAAAAAAAAGCTACTAAGAGTAAGCCAACAGCATGAAAACAAATCCGTTTTTCACCACAAACAACACTTCTTATGCTTTTCACAATGAGAGCTTTTTACAGTTTTTAGAGTACAAAGCGTTTTCAAGTGCTAGTTTGAATTTAGAAAAACAGCTGTTTTTATCTAATTAAATGTTTTAATTCAAACTAGGACTGCAAGAAACAATTTTCATCGAAATTCTAAAAAGTCTTATTTTGTCCACAAAACAAAATTCTCATGGCACAGCAGTGCAAGGAACCTATTGTTTTACCTAACCTATGTTATTTTACAGTGTATTGACACTCTTCTTCACTCAGCCTGTGTTGACAATGAATTTAGTAACGGATTAACAATCAATTACTGTATTAATCGTTGCTGTCCTAATTCAAACTAGCTATGCAGTCTGTGATGTGCTCTGCAGTATCAAATATGATTTAGGTCCAGAATAAGTAAGAAGTTAGTGCCATCTAAACTCAAGAATCACTTACTACATTTTAGGGATTTTAGCTAAAGCTCACAGTCAGCATCAACAGATCACCCAGTTTTCATGGAGGCAGCTCCGTTGTCCTTGTATTTAAAGAGATAAACGGAGGTGTCATCTGGACTAGAGGTCTAATGGTTACCACATAAATTCAAATTCCAGTTCCTGGACAGGCGGCCATTTGAAATGTGATCATATAAGGGGTGTTCAAGGTAAGCATGCTCATGTGAATGGCCACCATCTTTACCGCAAACCCCCGTCCCTGAAGACGACATGGGTTATGATCTCCCCCAACATAAAACTACCTGAGATGAAGTTTAATACTCAGGTCACAACAGCTGAGGAATATCCATTACAACTGCACTATCTCTTCCCCACCATAATTTACAAGGGGAGACTACACAAAAGCTGTAAGTGACCCTGAAATTAAAAATTATTTTGCTGAATTACATTTCCCAGATAGAACATGACTACATCGAGTCTGAGGGCCCATACACACGGGCCCTATAAAAACTTTTTCTTTAAAAAAGTTTTCTAATAAAACAGCATAATTACAGGAAGTGCCTTCATCCACACGAAACCCCCATGCAGGTTTGCACACCAAACACATTGTGAATATTATGGGACGAATGTGGAGATAATTCATGTGCGAATTACGACAGAAACAAAATCACATACCACACAACTACTGCTGCACAGAGAGTAGCTCAGGGTGAGCGCCTGGAAAAACTATCTTGAAGCTTGATTTACTTATAATCGTTTTATAGTTTGTTCTTGTTTATTAAAATGAACGGGGATTCGAAAAACAAACACAATCTAGCGAGACACCACTGTGCTACTTTGGTGCATTTCTATGGATTTCTAAAAGTTGCTAGTTTGGAAACACTGTTTGCTGAATGATGAGTGAGACAGGAAGCCAGACAACATTACAACATTAAAAGCCCCCATTTTTTAATAATCAATTTGTTTTGATTATTATTATTTAGTTTTTGTAATTGTTTGGAGCCATAATTGTAATTGAAATACAAGTTTCTATTAATTGCACAGTCCTACGATATCCATATTGTGCATCCCTATCGCAAACCGATTCATAGTATATTGAAATAGTTGATGCTAAATTTAGAAATCTATTAATCAATTTATTATTTCAGTCCTAACGCAGTGATGCAGCAGGTCAAACAATGGTTTTACCTGTCAGCATGACAGCACTGAACACTGATCTTAGCCCTTGAGCTGCCGTTTCTACTGAATGTTAGAAATCTGTTTGAAATCTATCATCAGTGTGAGTGGAGAACATTTTGTATATAAAGGAAAGCATTGCAGGTCTGATCTTTGCTACAAATGTTGATAGGAATGTGAATGGGGAGGCAAGGAGGAATTAACCTGTGGTTGCACTGTGAGGTCAAAAGCAGGTTGAGCGTGCATGAAGTCGATCTGTCATGTCTGAAGGAGGGTACTATACATTCTGTTTGTTGTTGTCAGTAGAAGACTGCTGCCTTAATTAAAGACGACAATAAAAGCATTGTTCTCCACCTTCCAGAAGACACTATCACAGTCAGAATGAGAATCAGGTTGTTGTAGTAGTGGGAAGCACCTAGATTAGCGTACGAGCTAAACCCTGCGCTAATTTTAACCCACTGATTTTCCACATGCAAAGCAGATACAACAGTCAAGGTCGTTGATCACAGAGAAGAGATTGCATTATTGATGAGATTTCTGAATGGTCAGGATGAGTCTGTGAAGGCTTTTTCTCAGTAATTGACAAAGTCTGCTGCAGTTTACACACAAGGGTAAAAATCTAAGCTTTGGCGTACCTTGACTATGAGTAAGAGTTGGCAGTTTTGTGTTTTATATTATGTATTGTGTACATTGATTCGTATCCTGTCCGTTTTGTGCATTTAGGCCATGTACAGCACTTTGGTCAACCCATCTGCTTCAAGGTGTGAAATGTTATGTAGTCAGATATCCTCCTGATACATTGGTTGTAACCAAGTATTTGAGCTACTGTGGCTGTCCTGTCATTTTAAACCAGTCTTGTCATTGTCCTCTGACCTCTGGTGCCAACAAGGCATTTATTCCCAGACAACTGCTGCTCACTGGATGTGCCCCCCCATGACTGGGGTCAACTTAGAGTGTCCAATGAACAATAACCAATGGGGATTGGGCACCTTGATCAGCGGTACCTGGCGGAGATTAGAACTATCCATTAGGGAATAAATAATAAATATCTAATTGCGATTCTTTTGACAGGAAATGCGATTGCGATATGATTTGCGATATCAGAGGTAATTGTCATTTTTACATTACATTTACGTTTAAAAGGATTAATGCATGATATTTGTGCAGCTCTGTGTTAAACGAAGATGCTCTCTTCAGTCAGAAGAATAAGACGTGTAACAATAATTCATCCAAAATTATATTTTGACACATTTTGTCTTGAACAAATATTGTGTTTTCTGCAATTTGAAAATTGCAGAGACGCAGTAAGATCTTTAAATGAATCCTAAAATATACAGGGAGCCAGTGTAAAGAGGCCAGAACAGGAGTGATTTGCTCCCTGTGTTTTATCCGTGTCATAAGGCGAGCAGCACCATTTTGGGCAACCTGGAAACATCAGAGTCAACTGATCGAGACCAACATAGAGGATGTTATAGTAGCCCAGTCGAGATGTAATGAAGGTACTAATTGCCCTCTGAAAGTCTTTGAATATGAAGGCAGGCCTTCACCCTGGCAATTAGCCATAAATGGAAGAAGTTTGTTTTCACTACTCAGCTAATCTTTTTCTCAAGCCATAATCCATAATGAGATTGCTATAAAATAAATAAGTAGGTAAGTAAATAAGTACATAAGCAAATAAGTAAATAAATACATACAGACATACAGTATATACATACAAGGTCACTGGAACATCAATAAATATGAACACTTTTACCAACAAATGCACTGGGTTGCTATAAAACACAGTATTACATGCGTTTATTTAGTAATTTTAAGAAGTAAATATTACACAGGTGTATTCATTTAGTAAGCAGTACTTACAAACTTTTGCTTGCGATCTCCCTCATCATGACTCGGTGTGCTGCAGTGAGAGGTACCCTTCTTCTTTTGAGCCTTACTGTCTCGTCCGGAGTCAAATCGCTGACTGTAACTGTCCATGTTGTCAGCCAAATGTGTTTTAAAGCGGACAGGTAAATGTATACGATGCTAACCTTGGGAGACGAACGTCTGTGACGTAGTCAAGGGCTACACACGCCGAACCGTCTACAAAGTTAACATTCGCGTCTTGAGCTAAAACCCTAACGCATACGAGCTAATGCCAAGAGTGTGTGTCAAAGTCAGAAGTCCATACACACATTTTCTTCCCTACACTTAAGCTGTCAGTTTAGCCAGTTAGCTAGAATGCTAAACCAACGTTCACTGGTGGCTTTACTTAACGCTAATCCAATTTAACGACTCTCACGTGCTGCTTTGAATTTCCGACAACGCGGTGGAACAACGTTCAACGCAGTGGTTTTCTTCGTCCTCCAAAAAAGTATCTCGCAACTGACTGAAATAGTGAATAAAAGCAGAAGATAAGGCGTCAGCGCGATACATTTGTGAGGTACATATTTTTTGACAGACCCGCGCAGTGACGCAGTCAGCTTCCGCGTGTTCAATTCAACCAATTACATTTGCTGTGACACGTATAGTCAACAGTCATTGGTTCATCCGACTCTGTTTATGATAGCAACGGCATTTCATTGGCCGACTTTGGCTGTCAATCAAAGGCCCCTCCTGTTGGGACTGTTCGTTTTACCAACCTGCATGTGCCGCAGTGATTAATGTACACGACTTCATTTGTTTGTTTTTTCAAATTTCCTGACATTATACATGTCATGGCGGATCAAATGACAGAATAATCAATGCAGGGTTGCATTTTTTCCCCACAAATTAAATATTAGAAAGATACAAAACCGAAAACAACAGCGACAAACTCACAACTGTACATTTCAACTAGTCGGGGTTAACACAGAAAATCCCATACTGCCTCAAATCTTGTCAGTTATATTCAACAAACACACAAAGAAAAACAATGAAAACATATATAAAGTAAACATATAAACATACAACATGAAAATATGTTATATTCAGCGCAGATGTAAACAAGTATCCATGCAAATGTCATTATTATAAAGAAACTACATTATTAAAGTTGATAGTTCAGTCATTTATACTGAAAGTCTGAATATACTTTATACTCTTGGCAGTCAGCTTTGTTATTGCGATTTAAAAGTGAGCCTCGGGCTACAGTTAAATCTCAAATACCTTGTCAGATGCAACAAACAGGAACTTGAGTCTGATGAGCTCCTACTCATAATACTGAACGCACAACGCACGACAAAATTTGCACCCAAAATATACTTTAGTGTCACAATGCATCAATATAAAGGTCCACAAATTACAAAACATCCACAACCATGCAAGGGAAGATTTACTGTTATAGAGCAATATTTTGGTGTGGGCTATTGACAGTGAACCACGTGGTATTTAAAATTCTTGGATGCTTGTAACCTTTATGAGGATTCATGACGATAAAATAATTTTTCTAACTTTTCCACTGTATTCATGTTGCAGTTATGACCACTCAAAGCTGTGTTACTACCGTTTTGTCATTCACACCCATTCACTCACATATTCATATTCAAAGTGCTGGAACACAATTACATTAGTATATTATATTTGAGTTACAATTGCCTTTCTATCCATATTTGTATATGTGTAATTGCATATCTGTCCAAATAGACAACTAAGTTCCTGATATTGGTAAGTGTTATTTCTCAAGCATCGTTGTGGAGCAGTAAATCAGTGTAATTCTCTGACTATACATCAATCTGGAAAATACTTTGTACTGGGATATACTCCCAGTGATTTAGCAGAACTCCCAATTATTTTCTTTTAACTTTTTTCATTGTTGTTTCACTGGCATAAAGCAAATTTGAATTGAAGATCATTTGATGTTTATTTGAATATTGATGCATGTTGTTCATGTTTGCTACATATGTAAACATATGTATGAAAACAAATTGTTCGATAGATTGATTTTTTTTTCACCCAGGTGGTGTCAAAGGTGACATTGACATTGTGATATAGGTCGTGTGACTTGTTATTTAGCTCAGCTGTGAACCAGAGGAAGCCACAAGCGAAACGTGTCGTTTGGTGATTTTTCATTTGTTATAATCTATATTTTGTATATTTTATTTCGAATTCAAATGCCCTTGGGGCCAGTGAACATCGAGCCTGGTCAAGAGGGGGCCAGTCGCGAGAAAATGTGTGTGTGTGGGTTTAACTTTGGTGATTGCATTAGGAAAGTAAAGAGGACAAAAGGGAAAGCGATCATAACAGCGCTGAAAGTGTTTAATGTCACTGTGGTGCTGCACATCACAATAATGGGCCATTGCATTGCACCTCCAGCCTCCCAAACACCGACTATGGGCTGCCTTTGGCCGCAGGTCACGCTTTGGACATTCCTGCCTGAAGTGGACTCGTGGTGACTGCCCCACTGGTGTGCAGTAAATGCTCTTTTAATTTTCGCCCCTCCCATCTGAAATTTATACTCCTGCGTAAAGTGCTCTGCGTAGCTACGCAGAGTCCTCTGCGTCGACGCAGAACCTGTCGAAGAGCCTCTGCGTCGTCTCCGGGTGCACGGAATATTTTTTAAGTGTCCGTCACTCCGTCAAGGGACTACGGAGACGGCAAGAGCTGCGATTGGTCCTCAGGACAGGCCGAGCTAAGCTGCTCTGTGCCGGCTCTCAGTGCGCTCCGGGCGTCCTGACAGAGGTGGAGCTGATCCCCGCCGATAACGCCGCTGCCAAACTATAAATACGTCATATCTATATACACACAGCACATGTTTAGACTCTAAATGGCCAATTTCTCGCCTCAAGTTATCTTAAAACTGCGTTCCGTCACACAGAAAAGTGAGAAACGGCCACTGTTTCAACAACAACAGTCTTTCTCTCTCTTTCTTTCTCGGGCGCCATTGCTCACTGTAGCCAGAAGCACAACAACCTTGCGCAGCGACCCCTACTGATCGGGCGGGAAATTGCAGCGAGTGTCCGTCACCACGACGCAGAAGTATAAATGCTCGAGGCGTCTCCGTGGTGACGCAGACGGATAACGCATACGCAGTCGGAGAAGTATAATGTATAATCCGTGCATCTCAGAGCAACAGAAGATGCTGCCAATGGAAATTGTCTACTATTACTACTGGGATGTATAGTGAGTAATACTGGTAAACATGGTTTTCGTGGGAATAGCTGAAAACAGATTTGCTGTATTTGATTGAAATATGTTTTTTTTTTAAAGCCAAAACATGCAGCCAATGTGATCACTGTGAAATGGAAATTTGAATATATTTCAATTCAACCAAAAAACCTTTAATTCCAGTTCCCTCAAAGGCTTCCACATGGATGCTTGCATGGCATTAACACACTTTATCTCACAAGACTTGTTTTGTCAATTGTGTGTTAATCCTCTCAGAGCTCTACTCGTCCAAAACGGTCAAATAATTGACATAAAGATCAATGTACGGGAGGATCAGATGCCATATGATGGCAATCCTGAATTTCAAAAAATCATTAAAATTATTCCTTAAGAGGTTTGCAAATATTTTCAACGGATCCTTGTTCAGGGCGATGGTTTCTATTATTATGGTCAGTCAAGTCAGACAAATGATTGTGTCTTGCACTGATAATGACACTGATCTTTGCTGTATAAAGACACAAAACAAACATCTTATGAGTGTATTTTCTGCTTGACTTGAGAATGAGTTATTACAACGACTATCTCAAGTCAACATTGCAATGACATAAAAAATTAATACACCACCACTTCACAGAAAGTGGTGAGTGATGGTTGTTAAAGTGACATAAAACAGAGAGTCTTAAAGTGACTCTATTCATAGACCAGACAGGAGGTTTGAATGTTTATGTTTTATACATTGTTTTGAAGAAGTGAATCATGCTGGGACATTTTATGCAGATTTATAATCTGTTGTATCAGAAGATAAAATCCCTTTGCCAGGGACTGCACATTTCAATCTCATAGCAAAGTATTGTATTGTTATGTGACACAATAATGTATGCAGTCAATTTGGTGCTATTCATTTGATATTAATGTAGATATAATGCCAAAAAATGTCAAATTGAGACATGAGGGTCACAGTGTGACTCAGAGTCAGAAAGAGGGAGATGTCATCCTCACACTGCAGACTGATCACTGAACTGGTCCATCACTATTGGTGAAGCTTCTCAACAAGAGCTGCCATAAATCTTGATAAACTGGAGAGAGAAAACACTTCTAATTTCAGTGTGCTTATACTGCCATCTTGTGTTATCACTAAAAATCACTATCCTTGTCGGTGACGCCCACCCTCCCCTCTCTGTCTCCCTCTCGCTGTATCCCCCCCTTTTTTTATGATTTATGAGATGAAAAATTGCACTAATAATTTTCCTGCTCAGATCTTACACTGTTATACAATTGCAAGGACTACTCATTTTGTTTTGCTTTTCCATTAGGGATAGTATCTGGTACCTGGTGCTTTTGTTGGTACCTGCTCTGGTGAGGTTCCAAGTGAGCTGAGCGCATACTAAAATGTGACGTCTACAGACATCCACTGATTGGCAGAGAGCGTCGTCACTGGAAGACCCATGAATCAAATGGAACAATGTCGAACTATAGCTCGGATAAAAAGACTTAAAAATCCTGATAATGTGCATTCATCTCCAACATAACAAAGAGTGACACTGGTTTGGAGTAAATAACACAAGTATAATTCATGCAATTTATAGTGTTACATCTGTATCAATAATAATAGACACAGACTACTCCAAGGTGGTGAAGCGGGGCTCCAAATAAAATTCTGCTTAGGGCCCCGTCATGACTTGGGCTGGCCCTGAATTTGACCCTCGCAATTTTTTCAAGATGCAAGACGCAGCATTTTTGTATAAATCATCCATCCATTATCTACCGTTCTATCCTCGTTGTATGCATAATATATGTAAACCTCGTCCTGACCAGGATGTACCCGTCTTTCACCCTGTCAGCTGAGATTGGCAAAGTGCCTTAGTGACCCTCATGACCCCTCTGACCCAACCTAATACATTTCACCTTGTGTGGCTGTACTCCAGTCCACAGCGTCTATTTTTGTTAATTTTCAACCTGCATTTGAAACTTGACACTGTGTTTATTATTCTAAAAAAAAGGTTTAATTAACCCTTTAGAGAAATTGCATAACTTTGATATATAGAAAAGTTTAATTACAATATAAAATTTCAATTTAAAAAAGCAATTCAGTGCACACAGAGCATTTGTAAATTTGTCAACTAAGTCAAACTTGAATTTTAGAATAGAGAATAAAACACACAGTGCAAATGATGTAGAACCGTGTAGCAGCATGGTCAGTGGTATATTCAGAAGAGGAATAAAAATAGAGCGACAGCAATTTAAAAGCTCATATTTAATGTATGGGATGACACCCTTGATCTAAAATGTCACAAAACAAGGCTCGTCACCTCTGACGTATTCTCCGCTGTCATCGCTCTCCTCTCACAGAATTGTTAAGTGTTTTGAACCTCTCCGCTCCCCGTACTCATAAAACGCAGACCCTACGTCATTACGCACTGTCGTCCGTTTCTCACACTAGCGAGCCTTATCGATGATAGCGGATAGGGAAATATGCACGACAGAATCATATAGTCGTTATATACATGTGATCGGTATAAACCCCCGGTGTCTGTTTCCTCACACATATACGATTTAGAAGAAAATGACCGATTTGACAGATTCCTTGACGAAAGAGGGCTGGTAGGTAGCATTGGCGCTAATGTCAGTGAGCTAGCTAACACTGTTCGCCAGATTTGTTTTGGCGAATAATATCTAATTATTATTAATACTATATATTGACATATTTTATCTCAAATGTGGTCACGTAAAATCGTGTTCATTATTGCAAGGCTGTTAGTTTTGTGAAAGCCGAAGGAATGTTCGTGAACTAAGTAGCTAGCGATATAAACATCGTTAGCAAGCTAATGCACACTTAGCTTTCCACTACTTAACGTGTGTCGCTCCGGTTTGTGTTAAGTGTAAATCAGTATCAGTATTAAATGTTAAATGAGTTGGACAAAGATACCAACCGGGTTCGGCTTAAGTCTAAAACTTGCAGTTTGTTTTGATAGTGAGAACTTGTCAACACCACGTTCTAGTGTATAACGTATGTTACTCACTAGCTCAGCTTTGCCCACTACATGTAATTTATCTCTTTCAGTTTTTAGTGAATGATATTCTCTCCTGCTCTGCGTTCAAGTGCTTTTCCGAGGCTAAGTAATTGTCGGAAAAACTAATGTAATCCTCCTTTTATAAGTAGTAAAATGTGTGTTGAATCAAAAAATACTAGTATAACATAGTTTAGTGTCCGGAGGAGGAAAACATACATTGTACCAGATTTGGCTACCAGTTTCAGCATTTGTACCGAATTTAAATATAACTGAGTTGCGTGTGAGACAAAACACATTTCTTTGCGTGATATTTATTTTACAGCTGCTGTGAAAACGATCTGCTTAAAGTGAACACCTAGTGTTAAACCTCTGCTGACCTCATCACCTTCTCTTTCCACCCTGTGTGTCATTTCACAGGTACCTCAGCGATGAAGGCGTAGCTGAACTGAAAGGATCTGCAGAGAAAGTGACACACAGTGACATTATTCGAATTGCACTTGATGTAAGTTTTTTCAGCTCTCTTTATGGATTTGTCCATATTTTGAACACAACACATGACATACAATAATCCAACCATAATATACACATAAAACTTTAACTTTTACGTTTTACGTATACAGACGGCATTAGACAGATTATTATGAAGCTCAATACTGTGTATTCAAACCCCTTTTTAAAATGTCTATTATATGTCACATTATTTGTTATGTCTATTGAACTAAACTCCGTTTCCCTTGCAGAGTGATCTTAGATCTACGGGGAGAAAATTCCTACCAGCTGACATCAACAGCGGAAGAACAGAGTCGGTGAGTGGTACAGAAAATCTTCTATTGCTGTTTCATGGCTGTATTTAAAATAATAAATAAAAGACACAAAAGCTCACACGAGGCAGAAATAAAATATGTATATATATGTATATATATAAATATATATGTATATATATAAATATATATATATATATATAAATATATATATATATATATATATAAATCAAATATTATGAATTAAAAGACCTAAAACATGGGTAAAAATAACAGCCATACAAAAAAACAAAAACAATAAAACGAATAAAATGAAATATGTCAATGACTGGCCAAGGAGAAGAGATTAAGAAGCTTTTTTTTTTAGCTGAATGCCACAGGACAATGGGTTCAAGTGAACATTTTGAAGTGAAGTTATTTTATTTGCCACTAGATGGCCCTAATAGACCAACAAACATGGATCCCAGGACTGAGAAAGTGGAGCTTGAAAGCTGGAGAGAATACATGTTCCAACAATATTGTCAGTGGATTAAAACATCTAATTAAAACTTGTGAACTTAACCTGGCTCTCCTTCAGACCTAGAATGAAGTGGACATACTTGTGTCATCCTGGTCATACACTGATAATCTCACACAGTAAATATAAGGAATGAAATAATTCATCGTGTTTGAGCTTTTAAAGTTGCCCTACACGGCAGATTAGAGTATTGTAATGTAGAATGCATTTCCATATTTTACACTTTCACTGAATGTAAAAGAGGTCTGACAATTGCTTTTTTAAATAGAACCGTGACTGTGACAGTAAAGGAAAGCCACTAATGGGGAATTTTATTTTTAATCAAACCTTAGTTCAAGTTCATATTTCACAGTTCTCCCCACATGCTGTGGTTTTTTGCTTCTAAGCCATAACTCATCTGTTGTCTCTTGCACGTGGACAGTTGGTGGGTCCATGTGTTCTGCAGGTGCAGAAAGTGAGGAACATCTCGGCTCCTAAAGACCATGAGGAGTCCCAGGGTGCACCACGAATGCTGCGCCTGCAAATGACAGATGGCCACACCACCTGTGTCGGACTGGAATTCAAACACCTGTCTAAGATCAGGTATCTCATTTAGAAACATATTGGGTTCAGTGCAAATAAGTGGATGTGGTACCTTTTACTTGTTTAGGAAGTTGAGATCACTGATAATTATAAAGAAAAACACTAAACAAAAAAGACACAATGCAGCAATTGCTCATAGAAGAAGTAAAAGTAATTCAATATTGTACAATATTATTTATTCTCACACATAAGCCTGATGCAGTCAAACTCATTATCCCTGCTTATTCCTGCTTTTTAGTGATAACTCCAAGGTCCAATGTGTCTCTGCAAGGTTGATCTGAGGAAAAAGATCGGTTAGAATACTTTAATCTCAGAATTGGAGAAAAAAAAATTATGACTCAAATCTCAATTATTTTTTTTTACTGTGTTTTCTGAATTTAAGACCACATGAAGGTAGAGTTGGAGATCCTGGAAAAACATTTAGAGCAGGTTACATTTTGAATTAAAGTCCAAGCCCCTTTCTTCAGACTTTCCTCCGAAGCTATGCCACCAGAGCACAGGAACATGCAATGCATTTTCACGAAGAGTGTTGGTTTCACACAGATTCACAAGCGCTGCTCAGTATCTGTAACTCTTGAGTACTATTCAGTATTCAGTACCTTCCGGTGACTTTTTTGGATACTTGTTCAAACGAGTTTATTATTTGGTGCTGCCCTAGGTAGCGACATCACAAAAGGCGTGTGTCTTTAAAACAACTACCCAATTTCAGGATATCCCACCACAAGGCGAGTGCCAGATACACCAAAAAGGAGAAATGTATGTTACAAATCTACAGAGACTTTGGTAAATCCATGAAGGCTTTCTATCATCTTCACTGGCATTCATCCCTGATGCATTGAAACCCTTTTCCACCACTAGAGAATGTATTTTTAGTTGCTATATGAATGCAAAACAGGTGTCATGTAACCAGTTGTGCCTCATATATTCAAAACAAAATGTCTAAGATTCTGCTCATATCCCTCTCCTTCACCTCTCTGTCAACACTCTCACCCCACCACATGCCGCTGTTTTTCCCTTTATCTGCATTTTCCACGTGGCGGCAGCTGATCTAACAATCCCCACCCGTTAATTGCATCTCCATCCCAGCAACGGTGGCTTTGGCGACTGCTGCCATGGTGACGAGCCAAGTCTGTACAGGTGGAGTGGCCAGAGTGTGGGCTTTGACTTCCTGATGGGAAGAGAGGAGAGAACAGAACAAATCCCTTCTTTATGAAGCACTCACACACACACTGGCCACCAACAGTGGTGGTCAGTGTTTCTTAATGTGTGGCTGAGGCCGTGAGCGATGGGTCTGATAACAGGACTGTTCAGTGTGTGCGAGACTGTTGGAGATGGATGACAATGAGGAATTAAGCAGAAACATTGATCCGAGGTTGAATAATGTGTTTGTAGAATTTGATACACATGATTGGATGTAGGATAGAGAGAGCCTCATTTCTGCTTTTGCTGCTGTCATGAGGCTGCGAGCATCCATCCCAGAGGTTTGGAGTAAAATCCCCAATAGTTGTTTGGCGTCGGTAGCTGGAAATCTCTCTAAGTCCCAGTGCTTCCCTAATGAGAGAGGCAGAGGCCTTATCAGGCCTGATGAGATAGAGGGGCTTTTAATTTACCATGAGGATGGGGTGAGCAGCTGGGATTATTAATAGGCTCTCGAAGTCTGGCCACCCATCTTCTGGCACTCAGCCATGTCATTTATAAAGTGAAATGGGCAGGGCGATAGGGTGTGGGCGAGTGTATATTCAGTTACAGTGTGTGAAGCCTTTGAATGTATTCAGAATTTTATACAAACACAAATGTGCTTTCCTTCAATTAGGTAATGCAGGATATCGGTATCAGCAGATATCACCTTTAAAATGTAGTATCAGATATCGGATAACACACCAAAATCCCCCAACTTGAATTGTATGCGTGCACATAACTATTATTTTTTTATGTGAATTTATTTTACACAATGAGGAAAACATATTGTTAATTTTGGAACAGAAGAGACTAAATGACCACTGCAGTTGGTTGCAGGGAAAAAGTCTATATATGTTATCAGCCCAAGCTCTCCCGATATGTCTGCATATCAGATATTGGAAAAAAGTCTAATATTGTGCATCCCTATCTTCAATGCAGAATTTTATTTCACCAAAATACATTTAGTGACCCAGATCTTCTCACACTTTTAAACCTTTATCTGAATAAGGTGCTGTACACCCACATTTGACAGATGTGTGTGTGTATGTTTCTGCAGTATTTTAATGGTGCTGTGACTAATTTTATAGTATTATCACAAGGTGGCAGCACATGTGTGTTTGTAGAAGAGATGACATTTACGAGGTTTCCTGAATGCATCTTGAAGTTCCTCTAAATTCAACATGCTGCAGATCCCGCAGAAGTGAAATTTACCTGGGTCTTTCAATGCATCTCGTTTAGCTGCTCCCATTAGCTCAACACAGTGTGAACCCAGCATTACTTTCACCAGCTCTCCTGCACGCATACTCGACACATAGCATTGAATATTCAAATAGCATGAGAAGCAGAAAGAAGAATATGATTTTTGCTAGAAATGCTTATCTTTAGCTCCAGTTCAGTTTGAGCATGATAGAAATCAGCCAATTTCATTTCTTAAAGCCTTCTTTCATAAGTAATGTTGTATTGTTATGTTGTTGTTTTACAGTCTTAATACCCCTCCTGGAACAAAGGTGAAGCTCCTTGGTACAGTCCAGGTAAAAAATGGTCTTTTGCTACTTGATGACACGAAAATCTCTGTACTTGGAGGAGAGGTCGATTACATGGTGGAGAAATGGGAACTGCAAAGGGTGAGGGTCACTTTTATTTCGATTGAATATCACAACCAGTCTGCCTTTACTCTTTAATTTTTAATCTTTGATCATATTCTTGCTTTATTATTTCACATGCAGAGTCTGGCGAAACACAGCAGGAGTAATATCGGAACAGAAGGTGGACCTCCTCCCTTTGTGCCATTTGGTCAGGTGAGGGAAATGTTCTCTTTTTCAAAAGAAACGTGACAAATTGCCAAAGAGAAACAAAACACAACTATAAAATGCATTAAAATGCAATCAGTATTAATGTAAATGAAAAAGAGTTTTAAGCGGTGATTTGATAGATGTTGTGGAGTCTGTTGAACAATGATCTCTCAGATCTTTTTGAGGTCTTCACGAGTCTTTAAAATGCAGGACTGATTTTGAAATGTTGCTTTGTTGCGTTGCTCACAGTTAAGTGTTTGTCTGTCTTTCCGCTTTCAAGCGGCTCTGACAAAAATAAGCTCTCAAGTGCACTATTAAAAATAACACTTCACCACCCAATCAAACGTTACTGTCTCTTTCTACAATTAGATTTGGAAGGTGTCATAAATTAATAAACCACCTTTCACTTTTCATTTTTTTATTTTACACATTGCCATTTAGAAAACAAAAAAAAACCAACACTAACAAAACATTAAACACATTATTTCTCATTTAAAACATACTCAATGTGAGTCAATACTCAGTTGCAAATTATTTAATATTCTCTAGATTATCAGATTTTACTAATCTAATAGTCTTCAAAGAATACAAAAATGTTTTAAACCATGCAAAGTCAGCTTTGTGAACAGGCAGTGGAAATCTCTGTGTTGGAGAATTCCAAACAAGATTCAAAATGCTGATGACGGGAGTAAAACAGATACGTTTGGCTTGTTTTTTTTTATTAGATTGCCCACATTCTTTCTCTTCAGATAAATCACCTCTGGCTTTTTAATCTGCCTGCCTATCACTTTACTGTGCTGAGATTGCCAACGCAACAGAAAGAAGGTGGTGAACCTGCTCGCAAGTAAAGGTCATTGCTCCATTCAGTTGCAGTCTTCACTGATTGAATCATCCTCCTCTCGTACAGTCATGAAAGAAAGCTGCAGAAAGTGTTGACTTTCTATTTCATTCCTACAAAGTCACTCTTGATATGTTTGAAACTCTGTTTGCAGTTGAAAATGAATCTTTGGAGTAAGCTTTGTGATTTTGATTTCTATTGGTTGAGATCTTGGAGTTTATCGCAAGATATGTATACATTTCAAAAAGACAACTTGAACTGATTGTTCCTTATGCATGTTCCGTTTGGCCTCATAAAATTAGATCGTTTTTTTTATAGTTTTATTTTTTTAATAATTGTCTTTTAATATGGAGGCTAGTACACTTTACCGAGGGTTAATATAGTTTTAAGAGTTAATTTTAAAATGATTTTATTTGTTTTTAAATCCTAAATGGACTTGCCTCGCCTTAACTCTCTGAGCTTCTTCATCCTTACGCTCCTGCCCGGTCTCTGAGGTCAGCTGATCAGCTGCTCCTGCAGTTACCAAAATCAAAACGGAAGCTCAGAGGGGAGCTTATCGTCTTCTTTGTCAGTGCCTGTATAGTAGACTGCAATAGTAGACCTAGCAAAAAAAGACATTAAAACTGTTAACTTTATTTATTTATATTTTTTATTTATTCAGCGCATAATTCAGCATTATCTTATATCTCATAACTACATTCTTTTCTTTGTCTAGTTTTTTCTTTTTACCTTGACAGTTTTGATTGCACTTCCTGCAATCAACCCCAAGTGTCCCATGATGTTGCTGTGACCTCCGGTGTTGGTGTGATGGTGCACAGCAACATCAAGTGACACTTCCGTGGAAGATTGCAGGAAGTGCACTCGAAACTGTCAAGGTAATCAAAGAAACTAACACTAGCCAAAGAAAAGTTTGGAATTTTGTGAGCTAGAATGAACCTTCTGGACTGTTATTGTGTATGAACAAGTGCGTTGATTCTGGTTGACAAAGCCTCTTTATTTGTGTCCTGTAGAAATGTGCAAGGAAGGATGAAGTGGACAGCAGAGAACTGGACCAGAGGAAAACCCTCCAGACTAACAGTGTGGTCAAAACTGCTGATGAGAATGATGAGTTTGAAAAACAGCGCACTGCTGCTATTGCTGAGGTGGCCAAGACCAAAGAGGTGAGTCCTTGGATCTTTGTCTTTACTACATTTTCTCTCTTCTGTAACATCATGTAATATTTTTGTTAACTTAGAATGTTCTACCTTTATGTTGGCTGTATAATTTTATGATTTTTTTTTTGCCAGATTTACCAGTTAATTTTCTTTTTCTGTACAGGCTCCTGATTGGCATTCATCTTAATCAGGATTGCTTTTGGCATTCAAACACCTTCTTAATTGAAAAATCTGAATAATATCGTCAGCTGCACAGCCTCTGCTCCTTGTACTTACTAAATGTTTTCTTCAACCATGCAGCTGTATTGATCCTAAAGTTCTTTTGCCTTGTTAGGGTCCCCGCACATTTGGAGGAGGAGGAAATGCCGGCAGTAATTTATCCAACACAGCTTCCTCCTCCCGAGGCAGAGACTCATACCAGCAGAGGAGACGAGGAGAAGACAGGGTTGAAAGACCTGACAGCAGACAGGATGGAAACTACCGAGAGCTGGTGAGAAGTCAAACTTGGTTCAAAGCTGTGAAACAGTTCACGTCTGTGTTGAAGGGATGGTTGAACGTCACATTATTGAAGTTTTATTTTTATTTGTTCTCCTGCTGCCTGCTTCTTAAAGCTACTGACCACAAAATAATGGCAGACATACTAGGGTCTATAGACGAGGCATGACTTCTGTTGTTCGATTACAGACCAGCAGTCAGCCAAGTTTTCCCATCGAAGCACAGTCCATTTTGTCCATCTTTGTTTTGTGACCTGCCAGTTCACTGAACTCAAACTTGCACGAAAGGAAATGTAATGATGCTTTTCCACTGTACAGTTCTGTGTACAGTGTACAGACAACCTGCTCTGGGTATAGAAAACTTGTTCTTAATTGGTGCAGGTGCCTCACCGATTTGGTACTAAATTAATAATTCGTTTTTGAACAAACTATTATGATATCAGTGTTCATGTGTTTATGTCAACTTTGCTTTAAAACAGTTGGGAACTGGAGGATTTTAGTGCAATTGACCAGCATTTTCTGATTCAACCGTTCCGTCAGTATACATTTGACGTTGCCCTGCGTTTACTTTATCTTTGTGGCCTCTGTGCCAAATTTAGCAAAACATAGCAACTTTACATGTAAAAAGGTAATTCCAAGTAAATTAGGTAGTGCTAGCAATATCAAGCAACACAAACAATTTATAAAAACAGTCTATAAACATGAGCGTGTTTGACATTTCTGCTGCTGCTAATGGAGCAACTGCGTTCTTGGTTCTCAGCCTCCTGGCACGGACACTGATAGGAACTTAACTGAATCTAACACTCAGTATATTTAATTGTGTAGCTTGTTACTTGAGGTGCTTTTAGCTTCACTTTATCTCTTGTGGTGGTGGTGGTGGAGAAAGAAGGACGTTTTCTCACTGCTCTCCTCAACATACCTGTGTTCAGGCATCCTCGGAACCAAATTATAGCGACATAATGGTAATGACATAAAAGTAAAAAAAAAAAATTGGACATCCATTAAGTCAGTGTTTCTCTTTGCTATTAATTTTAATTTTAAATGTATTTAATATTACATTATGTTGTGTGTGCGTGTGTAGGTGGATGAACGTGCTCTGAGAGACATCATGGAGATGGGCTTTAACCGGGAGGCTGCTCGACAGGCCCTGATGGATAATAACAACAATCTGGAAGTGGCACTAAACAGCCTACTGACTGGATCTTCTGGAAGCAGATCTGCACCTGTGCTACCTGAGTCTAACAAGCCCCAACCCAGAGGTTCTTACACACTCACACCCACAGCCACACACCTAAAAGAGTGGGATTGGAGAGTTACATTTTAGTCATTTAATGCAGTGAAATCATGTGGCATCTAATTAAAAGGTACAAACACACAACTTTGCTCTATTCACTCCATTTACTACCACTATAGCCTTCAGATGGATATTCTGGGTTACCTGCACTTGTTATTTTACATTTGTTAATTTATTACAGGACTAACGGTCAACTTTTAGCAACTTGAACATCCTTGTCAGACAATTCCGAGCTTTGTCACACATACTTGGATTGACCAAACTGTTTCTAACTGCATCAACATTGGTTCTTTTCAGGCAGAGGAAAGGGAAGAGGCCGGTCCAGAAATGAAGATGAGGAGGAGGGCGGAGGAGGAAGGCCATCTGGACCAAGCACCCTGTTTGACTTTCTGGAATCAAAGATGGGAGTTTTCTCCATCGATGGTGGGTGAACTGTTCGGTTGGTGTTTATTTACAGCTGCCCAGCAACAATTGACCTCTCTCACTTTTCACAGCCATTAAGCTTTAAGCATTAAGCAGAACCAGCATATTCTGTGAGGATAGTTACAGTATGGCAAACATGTTTTATATACCTGAGAATATGATGTTGCTGCATAAGCTAAATCTGGGGCACCACTGAGGTTGAGAGACCAAATCAGCACAGCAGGTGTTGCATCTGTGGCACCAACTTGTAACTTGTTGATACTCAACCCTAGATACAGTTATTTATGCCAGTACTGTTTTACCTTCATTTTTCACAACACTGCATATTTTGTTTGTTTTCTCAGAGCCAAAGAACCAGGCACCACAGAGACATCACGAGAGTAAAGCACATTTCTCCAACCCACAGAGCTACTCCAAAGACACGTCACAGACCAAGTTCTCCTCACATTATGAGCATAGGCAGCAAAGGAATGACAGACCACCTCGCTTCCACAGGGACACCGACTTTCCCAAACCTGGTCAGGAGTCTCTCTCTAACTGTACAACTGCCCACATATCGGTTCAATCCCAGCAGGGGAAGAGCCAAGAGAAATGGCCAAGAGGACCATCAGATAGACCACAAAATGACCGAAGAGAGACCAGAGACGAGCAGATTTTTCCTTCTTCCTTCCCAACGACTTTCACACGTAATCAGCAGTCTCAGCAGCAGATGGAGTTTAGCGGGTCTAACCTGCAGCGATCCAGAAATGGAGATAGAGGTGGTGGGAACATGACTGGACCATCTCACAGGAGGGGATTTAAAGATAACGAACTCGCATTCAAACCGACTAACTCTACAGGCAGTGAGGTGGATGGAAGAGTAAATCATAAGCACACGGACAGAGTCGAAGAACCCAACAACAGCAGGAGGAAGGGAAGGGCCGAACCTGACCGACAAAGAGATCCTGGGCCACAGAATTTTAACTTGAGGGGAGGAAGCTCGGGGACGACTCAAGAGGTTGGGTTATCACGCGATTCTCAAGTCATGACATGGGGTCCTCCCCATTTCCAAAACGGAGATGTGGAACACAAAAGAACTGGCCCAATCAAGCCACCAAACTCCTCTTGTCCCCCCAACAGGGAGCCTCCTCCCAGGAAAGCACCTTCTAATAACTCAGGACCTAAAAGAAGGTCAGGGCAAAACAGAGGTCAAGGTCCTCGAGGACCAGAGAAAAGTCACATCATGGATCAAGCTTGGAAACCTGGTGACCAGTGCCTGGCACTTTACTGGGAAGACAGTAAGGTATGTTATTGTTAAAACATGTTTGTATTCTACTTAGTGTTCATTTGAGGAAGTTAAAGCTGCACACTTTTAACTTCTGAAACTTTGTGGGGGCTTCTTTGTGTTTTCAATCATACTCCAACCTTTTTGCAATCTCCTCACATTACTAGTGCAGTGTTGCTGTTGCCTTTTTCTGTCTTGAGATTAAATGTATGACTTCCTGTGTAAAGTGTGGGAACTTGTTTTAAACTTGTTTTAATGTAACCGACATTTGTTTATATTTAAAAGTTACGCACTGCAGCTTTAAAATTGACAACTAACAATTCTTGTTGAAATTACACAATTTACACAATTGGTTTATGTACTGCCTCTGGTCAAACACCAGCTACTTCATTCATATTTTGCCATTGGTTTTCTTACTCTACTGCTTCACTGGTAAAAGCTTCCATCAACGTCTTATCCAGCCAGAAACGCTGGTGTTGTTGCTTTTGTTATTCTCCCTACTGCTCGAAGCACCGCACAGATGCAGCTCTGTGTCTGATTAAACGATGCCTCCTGCACTGCTCCCCACTCTCCCTCCCTCCTCTTCCGCGCTCATCTCTCAGCCCACTTTTTGGCATTATTAAAAATCAGGCATTAGGCGGAGTTGGCCTCAGAGGAGGGGGTTTAGTTAGAGTGTAAGATTTGTTTTGTCTTAAATGGATATCAATTCATCTCGTCTTGACACGTGTAATTGTTTGCATTCAAATAAGTACATTTCCTCTTTCTTCCTGTTTGTTGATGTGTTTGTGTGCCTGTGAAGTTCTACCATGCCAGAATAGATGCTGTGCATCCATCAGGCTCCACGGCCGTGGTTGTATTTAGTGACTATGGAAACTGCGAAGAAGTGCTGCTGCATAACATAAAACCGGTCCCTGCTGACATGCTGGTAAGGAGAAAGATATCAGACCATTTAAAATATTTGAAGTTGAGGAAATATGAGTCTCCCCACAATAACATTCCGATCATCTTAAATACACAACGGCAGGAGGAAGACGACGGTTATTATGACAGTTCACTGGAATTTCGCCGTGGAGGAGATGGACAGCCCAGACGGACACGACCAACCCAACAGTATTACCAGCCGCCCAGAGCACGAGACTGATGTGTCTGCGTTTTTGCATTGGCAAAAACTTTGGCAGGTAGATAAACTCACATAATAATTTCTTCTGCATC
The DNA here is from genome assembly GCF_963457635.1 of Microchirus variegatus. Taxonomy (NCBI): domain Eukaryota; kingdom Metazoa; phylum Chordata; class Actinopteri; order Pleuronectiformes; family Soleidae; genus Microchirus; species Microchirus variegatus. The sequence goes on along the minus strand of NC_139807.1, from coordinate 30,223,109 downwards.
TCATACCTTAGTACAGAAACTGACAGAAGCATTTTAATGTTAAAGTTTCTTGAATTCTGCTTTAACCATGTATTGTTCAATATTAAATTCTTCAAGATTAGACGTTAGATTTGCCAAATTCCTTACTTATTTCTAAATGGAAGACTTTGATTACCAATGGCTAAAAAAGGATTAGGAATAATAAAAAGTGGTCACGTTTTTTACCTTGGATTGTGTTACTTTTTTACTAAAATGCACCTAAAAAATATTGAAAAAGAACAAATTCTGAATGAACAAGATAATTCTTTGACAGGTTTGATAAACGTATAAACGTATCTTGTTAATTCATAAAAATGTAAAAAAGATTATGTTGATAATCCATAAAAATCAACAGTTTTTCTCTGTTTAATACGGATGTATTTTATTAATACAGAAATACACAGCCAAATATGGGTGGATATCTTGTTGATTCTGAAAAACAGAGCTTATTTATACTTAAAAAACTAATTTGTTCCTCTTTTATTCCTTCTTTATCTGTCAGTGTGCGTGTCCCTCATCCTTCCATGGCAGATTGTGTCACTTTTCTGCAACAATCCTGAGTGCTTCCTGATGTTTTCTAAATGTGTGTATGTGTGTGTGCGTGTGTGTGTATACACACTGTCGGGACATACAGATCTTTTCAAAGGGCTTGGACCTGATGCAAAAATAAAAGCGAAACTGACATTAGCATCTGTTGTTTTTGTTCCAACACATATCTACTGTACATGTACATGTGAAGAGTTGTTCTCAATGGATGCATTCAAAAATAATGGATATTAGAGTATGTAGCAAATTGGTAGTTACAATGTGTTTTTTTTTTTTTTTTTTAAACTATCAAATTCAAATGAATAAATATTGAAGAGCAGAAACGGAAACCTCTCAGGGGTCTTTTGTTTTATTTTATTAGTTATGATTAGAAGATAGTTTTCTATTTTTATTATATGGGTTACATCCTGGACACAAATTGAAATTCTTGAAGGCAGCTGCAGGATTTTATTCCACTCATTATCATTTATCATTATTTATGATACATTTGAATAAATTACCAAGTTTCTTTACACACTGCAAGATTGTCCAAGTTCTGATGAAGATCTCGGAATAAAAGTGGGATATAAACTGTTTGCTCTTTGTGATCAGGAAGAAATTCTCAAAGTCATTTGAAAGCTAAGAAATTAAGATGTCTCCCTTTTATACGCATGATGCCTTCACTTCAAAAATGTCTGTCAAAAGAATTTTTAATTGATTTAATAATAACAACAACCTACGAGTAACATCAACAGAAATGACCAAAAGTTCTGCACTGCAACTTTATCGGTGACATGATAACATCTCAAAACATCTGCGAGCAAATCAGCTAAATCCAGCGAACCACACATCAGTCTTTCCACCTGGTGTGGACAGACAGTAGCGTACAGCAGAGTGAGTCAGCAGCAGCAGCTTCAGCTTCTGCTCGTTTGCTGTGCTCTCTGAAGCAAATCCAAGGGGGTAAGACAATCTCTTCCCCCTGTAATTGAGATGGTTACACTGCAGAGATATCATTTTGCACATCACAAAAGGAACTGTACCCAGTTCTTCAAGCACTGCACACACACACACACACTGGCTGTTTATGGAGGCTGTGCTGTGTGCGAGAAACACGTTTTGCACACGGAGAAATAATCTCCACCCCTCTCTGGTTTCCCTCGTTAACAACAGTGGTGAGACAAACGCACACAATGTGGCGCGGTTCAGCAGAGGGGTCACTGGACTGTGCTCCAAAGCTTTTTGCTTTACTTTATTTTCCAACCCAGACGCCAAGTGAGCACAGATGAATAATTAACAGCTGGTATTATGGAATCCTATCCGTGAGGAAGCGACTGAAAGTGAAGCTCTTGACAGCGGACTGTGACGCTCGGGCCCGAGAATCATGAAGGACTGATTTAAAATCACATTGTTTGAAAATGTAAATATATATAATCAATCATAGTGTGTGTGAGTGCAAGTCATGAGGCTGTAGTTCACTGTGGTCGCATCCAGAGACAGGGTCAGGATCCATGTATGGGTCATGAAAAAGTTTGTCCTGTCTTTTAAAATTTTGGCAGGAATTAATTCAATCAATCAATCAATCAATCAAACTTTATTTATATAGCACATTTCATGCGTCCCATAGATTTTAGAAATGCCCTTGCTAATTGTTGGCAATGCATGTTTTGGGATTTTTACGTATTTTTGACTGATTTACAGATCGGGCATTGTCCAGTTTGATGAAATAATAGGTGCAGTAAAATAGAAAATAAAACATTGGTTAAAGGGTAGAATAAAATAATTTGTGTCAAACCCTACAATGAAATAAAAGAGATAAATGAATAATAAAATTCCAGGTTATATTTTATTATGTACAGTATACGTGTAAAATCACGTCTAATCTTTTCAAAAATATATGAGGCGTTACACAATCGGCAGTAAAATAGTCAGAAATGTTATATTATGCTCAAATTAGCTCTCTTCATATGTTCTTATTATGGTTATTTGTCATAAAAGGTTTGGAAAACTATGTTTTCCACCCTTTTATACACAATGTGTGAATTTAAAAAGAAAATTTGTCACAATTTACTGTATGTGCTGAATATCACCTTCATTGGCCATGGACTTACAGGTTCATTGGAACTTTTGTATTGTCATGACTGTTTGTCATCTACAGAGAAGTGGGTCCCCATATACAAATGTTTGATAATCATTGAATTAAGTTCAGTTCTGCTATATGTACAGCACATACATAAAGTGGATAAAAATATATAAAATATGAAAAAGAACAAAATATACTGTGTGTACATTATCTACAATACTAGAGCCAAGGTGTTTTGTGTTTAAATGTAACCATTCACAATGGTAGGTCAAATGTTTTTGTATGAAATGATGAACCATTTCTAAACATTGTAACTCAATGCAGGTGAGCATGTTATTCTGTCGAAAGAGAGCATGAGACCAACAAGAAAGTGAAAGGTCATGAAAGCTGGCAGTTCATGTTTCAATGGAACTAACAGAATCGTATTAACACTGTGGTCACACTATTGAATCTAAAGCTTCAAACTCTGTGACATAAACACTCACTGTAGTTAGATCTGCTGTTAGTGACCCCAGCATTCAATCAACGCTATTTATGAGTGGATTTTTACTTTGAAGGATTGACAGTTTTATAATGTTTGATAGTGTCGTCAGCTTCAGTTTGATTGTGTCTCCAGTATTGGATTATGAGAGGATGGCACGATTGCCTCACTTCAGCACAAAGGTCAAGAGGTTAAAATCTGCATCTGTAAATCTATAGGACGACATGGGACATGGTGTTAGATTTTGGATATCATCATATTGTGATCAGGTATCTGTGATGACGTTTGTACAATAGATTAGGCCCCGTCCCAATACCTCCCCTAACCCTAAATTTTGCGCGTTCTTGTGTAGGGGGGAGCAAGGACGAGAGCGATTTTGCCGTTATCATCGACCCTCAAAATGTAGTGAGCTCTGATGCGGGCTTAAAACAAAGTGGAAGATGAAATTACCCATGATGCTTTTGCGAATTCAGCGAGCTGCCTGATTTTTTTCAACAAAGATGGCGGCCACATCTGCAGAGGAACAATTTCGTTGTAAGTACATATTTTTTTTGCAAATAAACACGTTACAAATTTGTCGAAATGTGTTGGAATATGTTGGTTTGATATACATCCAAAGGACCGTTGAGCTTTGAACACTATTGTCAGAAAATAACTGACGACTTATGAAAGCAGCTAGCTAACTAGCTCGCTCCACCAGTAGAATTGTCAACATGTGACGTAAGTTAGCACGTTCGTTACGTTCACTACGCTAATTTGCATATAGTGGTGTCCCAATTCTATAGGGAAGCCACTTCGCTCAATGAGGGGAATTTACGGTTGAGGGCACTCCAAACCAAGTGGAAATTTTAAAGCTGACCTAGACCGGAAGTTCCATTTAACGCCGTTTTTTAGTGCTGTGTGAGAGCGGGTGTGCTGAATATACTGGCCAATCACAAGACTTTATCTTCTGGGTGAGAGAGTTGAGTCTCAAATCTCGCGGCTGGGAAACACCGTCAGAAAAGAGGATTTCTATCGACTCGTTTACAGCAACTAGGAGGTTTTTGACCATAAAAACAAGTTAATGTATGTAAGTAGACCTCCATAACTAACATATATGTGCAAGAGGACCACTCTATGTGAGCTTTAAGGGGGCCTAAAAATACAAATCCACAACATTTTACTTTAAAAAGTAATTTAACAAGACTTCTTTCATTTGAAGCTGAATTATTTATGTTATATCAGAATTTAACATGTATTTATCATATTATTGTTTTTAAAATATCCTTCATTTAGTATTAAAAAGCCAAAGAGTAAACTAGTGACGAATTGTACGTGTCCCATGACCCTCGTGAGGATAAAGCGGTAGACAACGAATAGATGAATGAAAGAATGTGGTATTTACAAATGAAATATGCAGTGATTATGAAATATACAGCGATTACATGAAAGCATTAGTGCGTGTCATAAACATCACACATCCACATACTTCATCTCACCACGCCAACATATGGCTTACAGTAATCCAATCACATAGAAAATAATGACAGAACGCCTTAAGGTCAGGATTTATCTATCTATCCTTCCATCCATCTATAGAATATATATATATATATATATATGACCATGTTACTTTTGGAGCTGAATCCATTTTTATTGAAACCAGTATCAAACTGCAGAACTGCCTCTCAAAGGGAAGTTGAAATCTGACAGCTTTATTGAAGCTTTGGAAACAAGCTTCCTTGTTCCTGCACAACTCCTTTCCCAAGCCTCTCTCCACCTGCAACCTGATCAGCGTCGGCAGCAGGAGGAATGCTTTTCTCTCCTCGAGACGAGGGAAACAACCTTCGTTCCCACATTAACGTCCTCTTTGCTCTGTACTTTTTCGTTTCCCACCTGCCCGCCTGCCCTCCTGCCTGCCCGCTCTCTGCTCGGATCTCCATTCACAGCTGCTGGCCATTGTGTCGCTGCTTACCTGACCCCTCGCCCTCCTTCTTTCCACCATGATACCTTTGTGGCAGTGACATCTGAACCCTGTGATCCTGTTCAATACCTCCTTTCGAGCATCGTTCTAACATGGAACTAACAACACAGTTCTTTCTCTCCTTCACATAGATGAGAAGAGATATATCAGGGAGGAGGTTACATTTAGAAATGATATTTGATTTATTTCATTTCATTTTCTGAACGGGCAAAATAAAACGTTCATTATTTTTTAAATAATACATGAATAAGAAAGGGTGTAGGGCTGGGCAATATGGACCTAAAGTTACATCTTGGTATTTCTTTTAGCTGAATATACAATATATATATATATATATATATATATATACATATATACATATATATATATATATATATACATATATACATATATATATATATATATATATATATATATATATATATACATATATACATATATATATATATATATATACATATATACATATATATATATATATATATATACATATATACATATATATATATATATATGTATGTATATGTATGTGTATATATATAAATATATGTGTATATGTATATATGTATGTATATGTATGTGTATATATATAAATATATGTGTATATGTTTATGTATATGTATTACTAAGCTTGTTAAATGTTTATTGGACATAACTGGATACAGACCAATAAGTGTAAACAAAAATACTGGGTATTTACCTGGTTTCTTTATGGTGAATTTTAGTGTATTATTGGGTTATAAGCTGGTAATAAGCAGGTAGCTACAGCCCCCAATTACTAGCTATTTACCTAGTAAATATATGGTAACAGAAATGTGTTACTTGGTATTAACTTGTAATTAGAAGGTAAGAACAATGGCCAAAATACTGGGTAATTACCCAGTAAATTATTATTTATTACATTAAGACATAAATTACATTATATTAACACTTATATTACTTAACGCTAAACTGTAGAACTGCAATCTGGTTATTAAAATTAGTACAAATGGGATTTTTTTTTTTTTTTTTCCTTTGGCGGCCCTCAGTCCAATGTTGGGTTCCTAAATTGGCCCTCGGGTATCAAAACTTTGAGAACCCCTGCTCTACTTAGAGGCCCTATACTTTTCTTCTCAGCCATTGGTTCGCCATCATTTCTAATTTCCTACTTTCATGTCTAAGTGTGTTTTAAAGCCGCTGTGTGCTCAGCCCCCTACAGAGATAATTGTGTCCGTTTTTTTATATGTTCCACTTTAAGTGTGAAACCTGACGGTCTATACAGTATGGAATGATTCATCAGTACCTAATTATTAAGAAAAACAAGTGGTCTGCCTCCTGTGTGTGTGTGTGTGTGCCTCAGGGTTAATGCCTGTAACACAGAAGAAAGTTAGTGTTTTCCACAAAGCTTCCTCTGTCAGATTTATGATGTGGAGGAAATCAAATATGGCATGCTGATGGCCCGTGAAATTACGGTTGTTGTGAGTGAGTGAGCGAGTCGGTGGAGCCAAAAACATGTAGCAGAGATACTATTTTTGATTTATGAGATTTATTCATGAAATTTAAAGTCTATATATAACAAATAAGTAGAAGAAACAGTAAGGAAAAGTAGCTGTTACCTTGAATAAACTCCCATTTGTTGCGCAATACTGTTTCACCACCCCAGGTGTCACGCTACAGTATTGGCTAATTTCCCTGTCAGATGTGGGCTTGTGTGGGCCCCACAGCGCCATTTGGAAAGCAATTCATTAAAACATTAAAAATACAAAATTAAAAATAAAATAATTGACATTTTGTCTGGTTATAAAGGATAAGAAAGCATGCAAAGTGTATTGTAGATCATATGTAAAACTGAAATTAAATCTTTAGGAAAAGAACATGTTTTCCAATTACACTGTAACATGTTTAAACTAGGGCTGGACCATTATGGCAAACATATTAGTCACAATTATTTTAGACTGATATTGAAATCGTGATTAATAGACAACGATATTCATTGATTTCAAAACTTGAGTATTTATTTAACCACCAAAACTTAACTTTAAATATCATTTAAAAGAAGAGCCAGAAATTACGGAGCCCCCGAAGTGACATATTAGTGGCTATTATCAGACTCCAAGTGAAAACATTAGAATTAGCAACTATATAATGCTTATGTAATCTGACATAACTCCAAACTACAATGCCCAAAACCAAACTCAAGTTCTAGTACAATTACTTGAGTAAAATAGGTGCAGTTTGTCAGTGGTGATGGCTGTATTTTTTATTTTTATTTTTTTAATGTGCAACAGATCACGGCACACTACACGGGTCATTCCTCAAAAATCCTGCCAACATTTTGTTGCCAAGCAGCCCTTAGGTGTTACTCATAACACATCGCAATATAATGGTCAAATGGGGCCAGTTAGTTCGACCAAAGACAGTATAGACTAAGGGTGAATGATGAATCAGCAGAGCTGAGTATTGATCTTTACCATTATCACATTATGGGTCCACACAGCCAAGCAAACATGGGTTAAAGCAACCTTTCAGTCACTTTTATGGTCCCTGTCCAGTTGCCCCTAATAGCTACACCTCAGGAGGAACAACTATAACGTCCACAAAGTGCTGCTGTTGTTGTTACTGTTTCTGATTGCCACTCTCAAACAGTAATTTTCCTTAAAAGAATAGTTCAGGTTTTCAAAATGTTTTTGTGGGAGGCATTGACTTTGCACGCTGTGTTGCCGTTCCTGTGTACCTGGAAACATAGTCCATGCTGCCTTTAGGGACAGAGGGAAAACTGATTCATGAAGTTCATTCCTCCTGTTTACAGTGAAGTAAAATTGCTGATTTTCTCAATGGACTTTGGTGAGGGAGTGTGAGCAGTTTACAGGCTTTAGTTTCCAGTTTCGGCTTTTCAGCACAGCGGATCGTCTGCCTCCATCTTGTCCTCTTCTGTCCTCTTATGTCTTACTTCACAACATCCTTCTCGGTGGTCTTCCTCTCTTCCTCCTTCCCCGGCAGCTCAATCTTCAACACCATTTGTCAATAATCACTATTCTGCCTCTGCAAACCATCTCAACCTGGCCTCTCTAACGTTAGCTGTCCCTGGAATATGCTCGTTTCTAATTGTGTCCATCCTCAGCATCTTCAGTTCTGTCACGTTTTACGATGAGAAAAAAAGATAGATGGTATGACTCAAGATAGGCCATTTTCAGAAGATGCACTCAAATAATATTACATGCATTTTGCTCAACAAACCAAGGGCAAATATTAACATATTCAACAACAAAAAGGTTACGCACTGCAGCTTTAAAATAGACTATATACTTATAGATCTATAGACTTAAAGGTGCATTATGTAATAAATCTATAAAATACTCCTAATATGTCACAGAGACTCAGGAATAATGTTCATATAACAAACTGAACTCACCAACAACAACAGTACAAAAAATATTTGCATTAAAAAAAATCTTTTGCAGACTGCAAATCATGTTTATGTTTTGAAATCATGTTTTTGCGTCATGTGGCGCCACCTACTGCCGTCTACCAATCATTGCAGTGAGTAGAGTCTCAGCTACCGAGCAACCACGGGTTGCCAGTTACGTCAGAAAACAAAACCTAAAAGACCTCTGTATTTTGAATTTGAATGTAGTAACTGTTTTTGGCCACATTCTTACATATGGCACCTTTAAAGCAGGTGAAGATTTTATTAGGTGAGTGTTTTTATTACGTGGCCAAATATAAGTTTTTTAGTTTATCTCATGATCTCATGACACAACACTTAAAAAAGTGCGTTTGAAATAAGACATTGCACACAAACAACTGATCCATCCATTCACACAGTAGTGACTCCTGTGAAGCATCTCAGCGTCTCACTTTCATCTGTAGCTGCCACACACATCATCTGTGGATAATCCTGTTTGTCACACTGTCCTCTGTTCTGTGTCCAATTCTGAAAAGGACAACACACACACACACACACACACACACACACACACACACACACACACACACACACACACACACACACACACACACACACACACACACACACACACACACACACACAGACTGATCAAAGGCATTGAAACATCTGGCCCCACATTCTTCTCATAGCAAGAAGACGTGGTTTTGTGCTTAGTGTCAGAGGTTGAAAGACCGCTTAAGATGTTGGGAGCCTTATGTTACCTATTAGCTTTGAGGTTACTTATTAGTTGTGAAGCTGAAGCTAATAATGATGCAACTAACCAACTAAGCCATTATTTAATCCAAAGGGATGTCATTTGACTACAAATCCTACTGGAAATCATTTTTGTGCAGCTATATATGCTTAGTTTTCCTTGATAATGGTGTGTTCAGTCATCCTATTCTCATGAAAGAGTCGTACATACTTTTTCATACGCTTTCATACGAACCCTTCATGAGAATACGTTGCGTTGGTATATAAGAGTCTTGTATGTAAGAGTAAAAGAGAACATGTAATTTCTACAACTAATTTTGTATATAAGAGTAAAACTTGTATAAGAGTAAAAAAAAAAGAAAAGTAATTCCTACAATCAGAATTCTTCTTAAATACTCCACTTTTTGGGGGGTAAAAATAGGGTAATATTATGGTAATAATAATTGTTTTTGCAAAACATCTGATCAGACCTCTGGAATGTGTTCTTCATTTAAATACATTTTTAAAGTTATATTTGGACATTTAGATACACAATGAATTTGCTCTGAGTTTACTGTAAAACAGACTGTTCAGTGAGTCTCGTTGTCCGGATGATTAAACACTGACTCTGGTTGGTTGTATGTCTTCACTTTCTGCTCCCATGACTTTCCTAATGAGCACATTGCTGTATGTTTTGGAGTCAGTGAACGGTGATGCACACATTTCCTTTTGACCTTTTGACACAGAAGGGCAGAGAAATGTTTGGACTTTTTCATTACAACAAAATTATCCTCATTAGTGGTTCAGATCAGTTCATTTTTAAATGATCTCTCGATACCTAATTATGCCAAAGTGCACTGGCCTAAGATTTAGTCAATGAATCGTAGACAGATAATAAATCAATCAAGCTTTATTTGTGTTTAGGAAAGTTCAGTATCTGTGCTCATAGCTTAAACATAAATGTGATGAAATCCCTTCAATCCCGAGATTAACCTGTGGACAAGAGATTTGCATTCCAGCTTTACAGTCATGATCAGCAGAGATGATAAGCACCATAATGTCCTCTCTTCCTTCTATAAGAGGCTTAGATATCATAAAGAGTGATTTAATTATGACTCTGTCTGCAAACGTGGCAAAGGGCAAATGTTTCTTTGGAGGGCAAAGGGATAGAAAAACAAACATGCAGCTTTAACAGCAGTAAATGGGCCCTCACATCCCCCACGTATGAGAGAGGCCACCAGTAATGTGTCATGTCTAGGTCTTCCCCCTCATGGTCGACCAAACTGATTATGATTTCAGCTCGTGCTATTCCACATACAGAGTAAAGGAAGGTGAGGGTGGCTTCTATCTGGGCGGAAGCCCGCTGTATGTGAAAATGTTTTTTTTTTAAAGCGGAACCTAGACCGGAAGTTCCAATAAACGCTGTTTTTTTAGTGTGTATCTGTATCTGTCATTACCTTGTTTACAAAGACCTAAAGGTTCTAAACAAACAGTTCAGCCACTGCTGAGAACGCTGTGTTTTATTGTAATCTTGGGCTCAGCGAGATCTCTGAAAAAACCCGGTCCGGTTACGTAAACAGCGGTTCTCCGGAACAGCAGATCGTCCTGCTCCGGGCACTAGTCCGGGCACATCCGGTTGCGTACATTGAACCGCAGAAGAAGAATAACGTCCGTTGTGGAGGTGTTTCACGAGTGACAGTGTCTTCTGACTCTGGGTCTGACTCCGGGTCAAAGTCATAAAAGGGACTGCGGCGGGGAGTCGTGAAGAAGCTATTTTTAAACATCGTTAAAACAATGTTTTGATAATGAGTAGCAGAGCATCCACCGTTCCAGAAGGGGGAGCTGCGCTTCTGAGAGCGGCTGTGGTGAATATGTCACTTCCGGGTATTGGCCAATCACAAGACAGTTGGGAAGGCTCTACGCTGGCTGGCCAATCACAACACACTCTGTCTTCTGGGGGTGAGATTTATGTCTGAAATATCGCGGCTCAGGAGAGCGTCAGAAAAGACAGATTTCTGGATTCGGCTCGTTTACAGCAACTAGGAGGTTTTTGACCATAAAAACAAGTTAATGTATGCAAGTAGACCTCCATAACTAACATATTATGTGCAACAGGACCACTCTATGTGAGCTTTATCTATAATTGCCCTAAAAGTTAAAGGTAGAGCGGAAGATCATTTTCTGTATTGCTGTATTGCTTCACATCCCGATTGTTACCAATGCATCATCACAAAAATGAAAAATGTCAACGGCCTGAGTTCAATACTGAGGCCACCAATAATGTGTCATGTCAAGGCCCCTTTAAACTTGTTTTCCCTACAGACACAGATCTTGTGAGAGAAGGGAAGACTATAAGTGTTGCATCATTTTGGAGCCTTTACTTCTTCTACTACTTAATAACACTTGTTCACATGTGAACATGCTATGCTCGTGTACCTTTTTGTTGGCCTCTCTTGTTTGTGTAGCAGACGCTCTCTGTAAAAGAATGCTTTGTGTTAGTTAAACTGGTCAAACCTGACAAAGAAAGCATGCACCGAGGGTAAAAGGATTTTTCTGTTTGTTATTTAACACTTTGAACGTCACTGGCTTGTTGTCAAAAATAATTAACCCTCTCTGTGTCGTTGATATTTGGTTTTGAGGCTCAAGTCTTTAGGGTGAAAAGGATTAAAACAGTCTCACGTTTGATCAAGATCTTTTTTCAAATTATTTTTCAATAATAAAACACACATCATAAAATACATACACACTCAAAAATAGGGCCCTAGCCTACTAAATCAAAATAAGGAACACATCTGTACCATTTTCAAACCCAGAATACAGATGGACAAATGCCTTTTAAAATGTGGAAAAAGAAAATGTCATGGGTACGGGCTTGAAGAGGCAAAATATGCAGGTCTCGTATGATTTCAGTATCATGGGCCCCACAGCCTCAGATGAAGAAAGGATATACTTATGCATTAGATCCACAAATTTGCTTACTGGGATCCCTTACAACGATTGGTACATAATTATGCAACATTCACAAAAGGAATTTAGAATTACGTTTCCTCATATCTACTCATAGTATGAAGGTGTGTGGATATAAACAACATTTGGCAACCGTACCTGACTTTAATTAACACCTTACAAGCATCCTCATCAGATTTCATACAAAGGTATTGTCAAAGCAGACTGGTTGTTTTCCTTTTGATGCTTGGTTTGAACTGCAGCAGGTCGTCTTGATTATGATCGCAGAGGCTGGACAGACTTGGTCTCGGTACCCACTTAGTTCCCAATCCTAGACTCTGGGACGCCCAGGTATAACTTACAAACATCAAATAATCAAATAAATACAGTTATTGGATGGGTCTTAACACTGTCACTAATAAAAAACAGTGGATTTATGCTACATTTGTGCCTTTTTTGCAACAAAAAATCCAATATTCTAATTCCAAAGATCCCTTATTTTCAGGGCTAGGAGATACTATATGCATCATATATATGATTTTTAAACTGTAGTGCTTTGGTACAAATACTGATGGATATCTTTTTAGCATGATTCCAAATTGCATCCCACATTTACTATTAGTCACCGACAATTCTTTCTCTCATTAGCGTTTAATCGTCACAATTCTTTTGGTAGCTGGTATTTCTTAATCATTTGGTCCAGTGTAACCAAACTATTGTCTGAATCATCGCCAGGAGGTAGGAGCCGACTTATCATGTTGAGTTGCTGTCATGTGATCGGCTGATTAGATGGTGTGTTAACAACCTGCTGGACGGGGCGTACCTAATAAAGTGGCGGGTGAGTATTTGCATTTTTACGATCCTGACAAGAACTTCCTGCGGGTGCGAATGAAGATTGTTCTCTTTAACCCTAGCTCAACTAACATTATGCTGTTTTTTTATTGTCACAGAAACAGTTCAAAGCAGGTATACGGCTGATAATTCTGCCTCTAACCAACCAGTGTCATGTGTATTTCAGTTCTCTGGGCTCAAATTCTCGCTGTTTGTCCAGCGGTTCTATAACAGGGAAGAAAACAGCTAAAAGATGCTAATATATGTACATTACTTGAGGTGCCGCGAGTGAACACAAAGAAGAATTTGTTGACTTAGCGCCATATGGCAGATGGGCATTGGCCTTTACAAATAGGAAAAACCTGACACCAAACGCGTCACATCATGAGCACTTATCTCTGTGCCCACCTGTTCATATTTGTGTCTCCCTGTCCTTTAATCACCCTCCTCTTTACACCTCCACCCACATGCCTCGTCTCACTGTCTCTCACTGTGTCCTCTATTGTCTTTGCCTATGGCTGTTATTAACTCTCAGGCCGTTGTGTGTGTAGCTCACTTCTCTCAGGCAGATTTTTGTGTGTCAACAGTTCTAATTGCCTTTAATGACATGACTGCCTCATACTGTGTTTTTATATTGTTATTTTTGCTTTATTACAGTACATTGTTCCTTTTATGTGACTCCAAGACCAGCACAAAAATAGTGGAATTTCCAAGGTTACAGGAACACCTCCTGAACTCGGATTTCCAACTTAGAAACTCAGAGCAACCTCATGTACCTCGATTTCAAGATATTAATACTGCTACTTTCATTTTTTTGTGTGTGCACAAAATACCATGTTATTGACAGTTCTGACATCCAAAGTGTGATGTAAATGGAACACAGCATAGACAACATGGGCATGCACAGGGCAGTAAGCTATAAGTACCTCACTGTGTCAGAACCTCAAACAACCAAAAACTGAAATATTCCTTAAATAAACCTGTGTAATAGCACATTGATTTAGTCAGTTAAGGACAACTGAGACTCACTGACTGAATTATGTTTCATTCACCACTGTGAATAAACACCAACAAGCAGCTCAGCCACTTTCATCAAACATCTGTGCACAACCCCTCTCCTCATTATTCAGATGCGCTCAATGGCAGCGTAGAATACATATGTGCTCGTATGATGTGTGAAGACGGAACTCGCCCCGGCTTTGTTCTACCCACCTCCAAACACGGTGGTGCCTTTTCAATTACGACGTGCCAGATCAGTGATCGGCATCAATCTAGGGGGCAAATGAGAGTTGTGATGATATCCTCCTGAAAAACTGCTCTGCTACATCTTCTTCACCAAATTAGGTTTGCAGACTTAGTTCCCCTTGACGGAAGGAACAGTGTCTTGAAATGCATGAGTGGCTGATATTAACAAGGAGCTCTCGTCTGGCACTCCACTCAGTCAGAAAGGCAGTCAGACCATGTAGGGCACATAGCACTTCCCTAGAATGACAGTAATACATTTCTCTTTGAGAGGAGGAAGAAGGAATGCATACAAACATACAACATACATTAATTCCCTCTTATTCTGACTTGAGAAAGACATCTAAAGCCTGATTTATACTGTACTTTTAAACATGTTGATTATCAGAAATTGACAGCATTGCTTGATACTTTCCTCTCATGTTGCGAAACTGTGGAATTTCCTTATGTCATTATTCCAATCCAATCCAAATTGATTTCTTTAAACACATTTAAAAACAACCAAGTTGACCCAAGTGCTGTAATTTGCAGAAAAACTTGCGTGGGAGCAAGTTAAATATGGAGGAGGAGTTCATTCCACAATTAAGGCTCTGTCTCCTTGGTGTTTTAATCTTGACCACAACAAGATAATTTTCTGCAGACCTCAGTGATCATGACGGTGAATAAGGATAAAAGATCACTGAAGTAGGCCATTCAAGGCTTTATAAGTCAAAGGCAGAATTTTAAAATGGATTCTAAAATGAATTGGGAGCCAGTGCAGAGATGCCAACACAGGTTTTACATGCAGTGCAACCTGGCTAACACCGACATACAGGGTATTAGAATAATGTATCTGTAGATCCATTTTAAAATCTTGATAAATTCTTACGGATAAATTACAGTAGGTTATTTTTACACTGAGCAATAGAATTCAGATTGACTGATTGCACTGATTGACTATGCAAACTCCTGTAGGTGCAGCAGAAACACACACTGTTTTCCTGCTTACGTGCACACTGCACAGTTATTTATGCATGACTTGTTTAAAGTGCTTGGAATGTTTTAAATCTGGACAAAACAGGTTCTGTTCCATTTGTCTATTTGTCATTTTTTACACTAATTAACAGATTAGAATACAAAGGCAAAGACAGCATTCCATATTGACAGGATGCTACTCTATGTCTGTGGGAAAATATTTTTAACGCTGTCTGAAGATATCTTTCAGCAGAACCTGATAATATTGCCGAGAGCAGCATTTCATTATTGTCATTATTGAAATCCAGCCCCAACCCTTTGGTCCTCCAGGTCTGTCTTCATGCACAATTTTAGGTTACTCTGTGTAACATGAGTGAGATGGGATATGCCTCCTCGCTTATTCACAGAAGCACTTGTACCATTACACCGTCGCAATATCGGCATCAGACTGCCCTTTGGTACACCTGACTCAGTGTCACATGTCATCCAAAACAAGCATACCTCTTCTCACTTCACCCTCACACAACCTGGGTTATGAAAGTAACCTGAGTTACCTGAGTTTTCTTCCTAAGCAATAGTTTTGACGACTCACTATGGGGTATGGAGACTCCCATATTGCCAGAAAAACTTATCTTGACAACTGGCTGTCAACTCCCTGACTAAAGCCCAAAAGTGCTCTGCGTAGTTTACGCAGAGTCCTCTGCGTCGACGGAGAGCCTGTCGGGGAGCCTCTGCGTCGTCTCCGACTGCACGAAAGTGTCCGTCACTCCGCCAAGGGACAACGGAGACGACAAGAGCTGCGATTGGTCCTCAGGACAGGCCGAGATAACGCTGCTCTGTGCCGGCTCACAGTGAGCACCGAGCGTCCACAGACGTGGGACTGATCCCCGCCGACAACGTCGCTGCCACACTATAAATACGTCATATCTTAACACACACAGCACATTTTTAGACTCTAAATGGCCTATTTCTCGCCTCAAATTATCTTAAAACTGCTTTCCGTGACACGGAAAAGTGAGAAACGGCCACTGTTTCAACAACAACAGTCTTTCTCTCTCTTTCTCTCTCGGACGCCATTGCTCACTGTAGCCAGAAGCACAACAACCTTGCGCAGCGACCCCTACTGATCGGGCGGGAAATTGCAGCGCGTATCCGTCCACGGCGCAGAAGTATGAAGGCTTGAGGCGTCTCCGTGGTTACGCAGTCGGATAACGCATTACGCAGTATACCAGGGTCCTTGCATCACGCAATGCGACAACTGCACCCGCTTTCTCAAACCTCTTCCACATAAGAGTGTAAAGCATGGACTGGGTACAGCATGTTCACTGAAAAGGAAATTTCTGAGCTGCATCATCATTTCTCAAATACTTTCCATTTGCAGTCATAAAGAGACCTGATCGATCAGAGGTGTCAAACTGTATTTTCCATCATAAATGTTTTTATTGTGAACGTACGTACCACATACCATATCATATCATATCACATTTACTTTGAAATTATGTGAAATATCATGAATATCTTTATTGCAGTATCATGATAAAATATTGTGTTATAATTTTTAGCTCATATTTTCCACCCGCTGCTACTGAGCAGTTGTTTTATCTCCCACTAGATTGATCCCCCTTGACCAGACTAAAATGTTTATTAGTAGCAGATGATGCTCTGGCATTTTTGTTTCAGTGACTCCCTCTGTGATAGCCCTGTGAGACTCAGGGCCAGGGCCGTGGGGTTAAGCCACTCCGGGAGAGGGTGAAATATCATGCGCACAACTGGGAGTGGAGGTCACTGCACAGTGGGAGAGGCCAGAGGTGACCACAGAGGCTGTCCATTGCATGCTAACCGCTGCCTGCTGATCACCTGCTTTTGTCAGTGATACATAGACATATTTCATACCGGATGACTTCCTGTGTTTTTTTAAACGCAGTGAGGATGTGGATTTGATGTTTGCAATTGCAATTGTATCCCCAAGTAATCTATGCATCAATTAATCGTTGCCATTTAATGTAATGTTGAGTTAATTTCTCGCCACAACACAAAAACAAGCTGCAAGTTTAAGTTGTAACTTAAACAAGATTAATGCTCTTTGTAGTTTTTTTCACATGCTATTGAAACAACTAGTAACATTAGAAAAACTACCAACACCACACCAGATCTAGGTAGGAAACAAAACAACAGGCACGCTGCATTCACTTGTTTTGGGAAGTGTGTCTGAGTGCCGGTTGCAAGCCATCAGGGACCTGCCACCGTCCCCGGAGCAAGGACCAGACGTTTGACACCAGAACCGAGAGCCCGCTTGGGGGCTCGCCTCCCTGCCTCACTGGGTAAGTGAAGTTTAATTTCTCACTTTGACATTCAGAGCACTGCTTTGTTAAACAGTCGGATTCCCCTGGTCCGCACCAGTTCTAAGTCAGCTGCTAGGCACCAGCCGAGGCGATCCCGCTGTAGCTGGGGAGATCCTTGGAAGGGTTAAAGCAATAGCAATAAAATGAGAAATTAAAAATAATGGGACAAAAAGAAAGGGACATCTAGAATATAGCAAAATAGCATATTTTTTGCTCATGTATGATAAAGCAGAAACCATTGAGTGTCAAATAAACGGGCTCAACCTTCTTAACGCAAACCCTAAATCCAAAGTGTAAATATAATATATGGTGACTGACCTGAGGGCAGTTTACTGAGCAGCTTACAGAGACTGTGCTGTGAGGGACACACAGATCTGCAGCCTCCACAGCCAATGTTACAGATCATCAGGTCATTTCAACTGATCACGTCACTCCCTATTACAGCATTTTGACTGATTTTATGAAAAAATAAAAATAACATTTCCATCAATATTATTTGACAAACCCCTTCCTGTTTACTTTTCAATGCATTAATAATTGAATGATCTTCCTCTTCTTCCGGCTTCTCCCTTTAGGGGTCGCCATAGGGGATTATCTGCCTCCATCTTGTCCTCTCCCTTGTGTCCTCTTCTGTTCCACCAACTGTCATCATGTCCTTCACAACATCCATGAACCTTCCTCTTCCTCTTTTCCTCCCATCCTTTGTCTGACATCATCATTCTCCCTCGATCCTCTCCATGTGAATCTCACCCTTGCTTCTCTTTATTTCTAAACTGTTCAACCCGAGCTGCACAATTGAATATGCAAATTTTTACGAATTGATGAATTTTAAACACAAATCTCAGCTGGACTTCACTTTGCTGTTGAGTGAAGCATTGATTTGTCTCTGTTGCTGTCTTGACTTCTTGTGATCTGCACTTTTCAGGCCGACAAACAGAATCAGCCAGTTCTTTTGAGATTGAAGCCTCCATTCTTTGTTATATTCCCATTTCATAAACTAAAGACGGAGGTCTCGAAACCATAAATATATGAGGATGAGGGCGTGATATTTGCAATAATTTTCATCCGTCGCAGCCATTTAAAGCATGATTAGGCATACACCGGGATGAGGTGGCATCCGCACATTTCATGAATCTAACATGAGACCACACTATGATTTCTGCAGCCGTTTACATAGCTCTTCTACTTCTAATTTCTGGTGAGCTCAAAGATTTTTCCACACGAAGGTGGAAGCACCACTTGTAGACCTCAAGCATGACATCTTGCACCAAATGCATGTAGATGCTTACATGATTATGAAGGAAACACAAAAGTGGCACCTCATATACTACATAAATACATGCAACAAACCAAGAGCCAACACTGATATTCTTCTTCTTAATTATATCCGGCATGCTTTATACTGAGAGGTGTAATGTTAGATAAATGAGGGCCACTAACCTCAGGTCATAGGAATTGTTTTTCTTTAGCCATGGGAACAGCAACAACACTGTCCACATGAACAGCCTTTGGGATTTGGTGAGGATACATTCATTGGCAAGACAGGATGGAATTAGGTTGTTTGCAGTTTCTTGTGTGGGGGGAGAAAACTGTGCTCAGAAACACACCACTGCAGCTAATTCCCTGGAAGCCCTTCTGTGTTTTGCTGGATGAAGCCAAATAGGAACCAAGCAATAAGGGAAATTAGTAATGTAATCCACTGGCAGGATCAAAGCCATGTGATGGGATTATATTTTTGTTGCGTCACGGCAAAATAAAAAGATGCTTCAGATCAAAGATTTTTTTTTTTTTTAGAGGAGAGAATATGGAGATGCGGTATTGAAAAAGGTGAACAAAGTGTGAGTGTGTGTGTGTGTGTGGGGGGGTGACAGGGGATGTGGAAGGGGTCGTATTTGATGTCATAACGGGGAAATGTAGCCTCCCCATTCATGAGATCTCCGTAACCCAACCTGGCCCTCTCTCCATTGTGTCTTTATTTATTTGATTTCGAGGCCTGGACACGACAATAAAGCCAATCTGGAAATGGGATCTGGCTGTTGCCGATGGTAATTACTTGCTGTCTACACCATTAAGAATTTAATGTAATTTCAGATAGACTTTCCCACTTTCAGGGAGAGAGAGAGAGAGAGAGAGTCATGGGAACAGTGGTGAACTGAGTCTTTAGCTGTTAAGAAGAAAGACATTGGCAAGACAAGGCAAGTGCATATGGAAGTCAGCTCCAGTTACCAAGAAATGCTTCAATGCTCGACAGTGTATGATGTCTTAACGCCTTTCTTACTTGAGAATTATGTCTTTTTAATAACCTACCCATAGGATTCAGTGTCTAAGTCTAATCCCACAAGGCCAAAGAGTTGAAGCCTGATAGGAGCCAGGCTTTTCAGCAGGATTATACTGCATCAGTCATGTAGAAAAGCTGTGGAAATGTCTCGGTGTGTGACCTTTTCCCAGCTGTTTCCTGGCTACTGTACGTGTAGCCCTGCAGCAGATTCATGTAATGAGACAGAGACATCTTAATTTATAGTTGGATATAAAAAAGGCCTGCACTCACAATGCGTACAAGTCTGGCACTGATAGAGGATGTGGTGCACAGGAGGTTCCAGGGGGAGCGGATCTTCAGGGACCAGCAAGATCTTTTGGCCCATGATGTAGAGTGGCTCATGAGCTGTTTTCCTACTGCCACGTGCTTTACTCCTGGATCTCTGTAATGCATTGGGCTCGGTGTTACAGAGAAGCTCCAAAAGGAACCACGCCACGCCAGTCCCTCTGCAGGTGCTGACAACAGTGGGTTTTCTGGCAACTGGCACCTTCCAGAGAGAACTGGCTGACAGGTCGGGGATATCCCAGTTTACCTTCTGCCATATTATATCATGTTAGGAGGTATCATTGGTTTGTTTCATGGTAAATAAATTTTCCTTTCAAGGTGGGTGAACAGGCAATCAATAAAATGATAAATAATTTTTTATTTGTGTTGTGGCTTTTGTGTTTGTGTTGTGGCTTTTGTATTTGTGTTGTGGCTTTTGTATTTGTGTTGTGTCTTTTGTATTTGTGTTGTGGCTTTTGTATTTGTGTTGTGGCGTTTGTATTTGTGTTGTGGCTTTTGTGTTTGTGTTGTGGCTTTTGTGTTTGTGTTGTGGCTTTTGTATTTGTGTTGTGGCGTTTGTATTTGTGTTGTGGCTTTTGTATTTGTGTTGTGGCTTTTGTATTTGTGTTTGTGTTGTGGCTTTTGTGTTTGTGTTGTGGCTATTGTATTTGTGTTGTGGCTTTTGTATTTGTGTTTGTGTTGTGGCTTTTGTATTTGTGTTGTGGCGTTTGTATTTGTGTTGTGGCGTTTGTATTTGTGTTGTGGTGTTTGTATTTGTGTTGTGGCATGTATTTGGACTGACACCTCTGGGCCACCGTACATGCACAATCCTTTTTATGCATATTTTCCAACTCCAAGCTTTATGAACTTGAATGCTAATTGTTTTTAAACATTATCAGGTGATGTGTATTTATGTAATGAGGGAGAGTGTGGCATAAAGTGATCAACACCCTATATCATGGTGTGGATGGTATCACCCAAACTGTGTTGAAAAACTATTCATTTTGGTGATTTAACTGCAAATGTGGACATTTCTGCACCTGTGCAAAATGTACCATTTATTAACCAGAACCAGTGTTTGTTATTACACAGAGGAACATATTATAATCACCATAAGAGCTGGATTTAAACCTCAAAGGGGACAAAGGCCTTATATGTCTGTTCTTTCTGTTTCAACAACCTGAGGGAAAATGGCTAATTAAGAGTTGGACCGGTTGGGAAAAGTTGATACAGTGAAATGACGCCCGTGTTGTTATTGTTGCAATTAATCATATGCTGTAATTGTTTTCTCAGTGTAAAATTGTGCAGAAACCATATTACATTCTGTGTCACTTGGCTGCGAAACACCTATTATCTGGGAAGCTGAACCCATTTATTTTCAGGTGACACTGAACACACCATCTAGGTATTGATTTAGTATTGATACTTTTACTTGACCAAGGGCAAGTTTGATCATGATTTCCACGAGTCAGAAACACCCCAAAAAGGTTATTTTGGCAAATGGAAAAAGCTTAAAGAAACCCGATAACCTGAAGCTAAAGTTTTCTTTTAAACATTCCCACTGGTCAAAACACACATTTAAATCCAGGTTTAAATGGGTTCTGTGCTGGTCAAATGACTTTTTGTTTTCATAAGCTTTGGCTTCAATTAGCATTGTGAGAATGCAGCACCCAGATGAACACAATCATTTTTTTTAAAATTCTTTTTACATTTTTGGCAGAATTGCAAATTCTAGCGTCATTGTTTTGCCTTTAGCACAGCCGTTAGCCAAGAATGTGTTTGGTTAATCATATCTTTACAACTTGGAATCAAACGAAATGTCACAAATTTGACAACTGTCACTTTCACACAAGGGTGATGAATATTACGGACATAGCAGCAATGAAACAAATGACTAAAAACTGTCTGGCACCACAAATAATAAAACGGAAGGTAGCAAATAAAGAAATTCACACTGTGGAAAATAATAATACACACAATAAGGAATCTCAATATAAAACCATTTCCAGTGGGAATAAAGAGCAAAAAGTATAAAACAGACATCATCAACATAATCTTTTTTCTCAAATTTTGAAAAAAATAATTCGTTTTACTTTCAAATCATGATGTGTGTATCTGCTAAAATGTACATATTTTTAATATTGTTATATTTGTTTTATATTGTGTCTTTCTTTTAGTTAGTTTAATTCTAATTTAATTTTAACTGGAGGTAAGCCTGTGACTTCTTCTCTCCTGACATGTTTTTAATACTCTTTTTTCATTCATTTCCTAATTGTATGCTACAAAACTAACCTAAACTAAAGTCACAACCAGGGCTCCTCTAACATATCGAACTCCTACACAATTCACTTTATCTCACGCAGCTGAACCCGAGTGGCCTTTTGAACCTCTCCCAGATGTTGAATCTATTTCCACTCCTCTATGACATAATGTCGAAAAAATGCCCTTCTCATGTCTCATCGTGAGTCAAGTATGGTGTCATTACAATATGCAGTTCCCTGTTTTCAAATATACATAACTGTACACGTATACACAAATATTTTATTGCCCCAGCCTATTTATGTGGTCCACAGTTTGGCCAGTGGTGATTACTGAGGATTACACTGAGCTGTGTCAATCTGCTGATGTGCTCTGTTGCTTATACATGACATGACGTGTTCCAGTCTTTGACTTGCTGATTATAACTCGATGAGCCGCACGTGTGAACAGACTCCGAGCACTTGTTTGGTTGCATGTTTCCTGTTTTCTCGAGAGCCAAACCCCAAACAGGTTCTTAACAAGGACATAATAGTACAATTGCAGTTCCTTACTTGGGAGTGTGTGTGTGTGTGTGTGTGTGTGTGTTTTGTTAACACGAATATATTGTTAAGTCTGTGTGCACAACTTTTCACAGCAATCATAAAAACAGGCAAAGGTCAAAGGAACAGTAGTTTAGTGCAGCAGAAAGCATTGTGGGTGTATGCGGTGTAAGGGGAAAAAAAAAAAAAGCATCAGAACCAGTTCATAT
This sequence comes from Microchirus variegatus, assembly GCF_963457635.1. Lineage (NCBI taxonomy): Eukaryota > Metazoa > Chordata > Actinopteri > Pleuronectiformes > Soleidae > Microchirus > Microchirus variegatus. Next base: position 30,200,019 of record NC_139807.1, on the reverse strand, counting down.
TTGATATTTCAAAATAACATAGTGACTCTAGCAGTGCACTAGTTGGCAGGATCAGTCAAAAAAAAAAGCTGAGAAATGTTTCTTACACTAACTGCAACTGGTGTGATATGGTGTTACAGGTCAGTCACAGTGTGGATCTCACAGTGTAGATATCACACACAACAACTGTGCAACGTCTCAGGGTTTTGAAACTTGAAGTGTGTATCTTGCGTGATCTGACTTTGATTTGATAATTCTAAAATACAATACTTTGGAAGCTGTCGTTGATTCAACAAAAATCCCTGAATATCCCTCCCTCCCCCCTCCAGGTGTGTTGGAGAACCTATGTATAGCCTTTAGTTAGGATCAAATCTCACAAAATGTTTAGTGTGTCCATTGTGGGCTACTGTAAAAGTATACTGACACAAAATGGCGGCCTCCAGAGAGCTGAACCAGCAAATGAAAATAACCTCGTCTAAATTTTACGCCAGGGACCTTTAAACAGTCATAGAATAAACCCTTCCAAATATCAAAAAGAGGACATGCATACTGAAAATAGAAAAATAGACAAATCCAGTGTATTATAAAAATAAAGAATCTTTAATAGATAATTCGATTTTCTGTCACAAACACATTGAGAATTCCATGTTTTTTTTGTTAAAAGGAGAGTGACATACTGTATAACTGAAGCAAATGCATGACAGTGAGTCAAATTGTCAAGTGAAATGAAAATAATGGACTTTGTTTTACACACAGTACACACAGTCAGTGAGCCTTCACACAAAAAAGGGCAAAATGTCAGACAGGATTTTGACAACAAACATTTTAAATTACTCATCAATCCACAGCGTTCAACTTTCAATCTTGTTTTGTGTTATTATGTTTTTTTTGAATTTTTGAATTCATATCAGCCCATAACAATGAAGATGTGATTGCAAGTGCTGGAAAAAAACTAGAAATGAATTACCTTTTTTTTGGTCTCTAACCCTGTTTCAGATTGAAAATGAATATTCATGTTCATAAAATAAAAATGCTTTTGTGAACTAGCTTTCTAAAAAACACAAATTGATATGGAACACAGTTTGCTTCCCAAATGTAACATGGTTGCCTTGAAGTTATAAATCTTGATTGTACACAGATGTATCCAAAGAAATTACTTTATTCTCTGTATTTGACAATTTAATGCCAATGCAAAAGTTTTTGTGATAAAGCTGCTGAATTGTTACAACTACTATAACATTACTTTGGTTTTCTGACACTTCAAATGTCTGTACTCATACACTGTAGATGTGGACAGAGTAGTAGTGTGTGTGTGTCACCTTTTAATGACCATGGCGCATAATTTAAATCAGTGTTTCCCAAACTTTCTACATGGGGACCCACTTTTTTTTTATCAGTCATGACAAGAGCAAAATCATGTAAACAAATTTAAGTTGCAGCCATATCTATGTTCATTTTGAATTGGTAAAGAAATCTTTTCATTTTTATGGATGTCAACATATGCACATAAATCTGAAAACAAAAAAAGTTTGGGAAGAGTTTTTTGAGAACCCCAAATAAATCTCCTATGACCCATCTGTAGGTTCCAACACCATGTTTGGGAACCAGTGATTTATAACACAATTATAGAATTCGTATGACACGAGCAAAAAGAGCAACTTACTTCTCACAGTGAGTTTTGTAAACATTCATGTAAACTGGATTTTTTTTTTATTTATTTCGTCGACAGCTGGATGTTAGGTGTCTGAGACCTGCCTGAGCTTTCCATTTACAATCTGGATGGAGTCATTCTTCATTTTTAAAGGCATTTCTACCTCTGATATTCTCTTTCTGCTCTTTTTAAACCTCTTGCAGCAAATATAAGCCGTTAGACCAACAACCAAGCAAAACAGCCCAAGGCATGTCACTGAAAGAAAAATAAGGGCAGGCTGACATGGACACAGCTCATACCTTTCAGGCCCTTCTGTCATCTGGCCAACATACCAAGGCCTCTCCTCTATCTCGATGTCAGCTTCTCTGGTCAGCAGGCTCTGGATGTAACTCTCATTGCTGACCGTTTCATTTACAAAAAAGTTGACCGTTACAGTCGAGTAAAGAGGTTCAGGCTGGCCGTGATCGCTGACCTTCACCAGGAGGCTGTAGAGGCCGCGGTTGCTGAGCTCCCTCTTTAATGTGATATTTCCAGTGTCTGGGTCAATAGCAAATGACCCCGGCTCACCACCTTTCCTCTTAATGATACTGTAGGCAATCACGGCGTTCATGCCCGTATCCTTATCCACAGCGTACACCTCCGTAATCGACGTTCCAGGTGACGTGTTTGGTAGCACCAGCATGTAAGACTGATTGGACTGGGGAAAGAGGACAATTGGCGGGTTGTCATTCACGTCCAACAACAACACAGTCACCATGGCGACGCAGGAGAGGGCAGGTTGCCCGCCGTCAATGGCCTCGATCCACAAATGGTACGTCCCTTGTTGCTCGCGGTCCAGCAGCATCATCGTCCTCAGTGTGCCGCGACCCGTGTCTATCATGAAGATGTCGCTGCCGTTGAGGATGGAAAGTGCGACCCAGCCGTTTTCTCCAGCGTCGGCGTCCGTCACCGAGAGGACCCCGATCTCGCCGTAACCGGGGAAGTTCTCCGGCACGAAGAAAGTGAAGTCCTTATTGATGAATCTGGGACTGTTGTCGTTGCGGTCTTGCACTGTCAACACCACGGTCGCAACGGACTCCCTCCTGGGTGTCCCCCGGTCCACCGCTCTCACGATGAAGCGGTATCGCTCTCTCTCCTCGCGGTCCAGCGATGTGGCCACGGTCAGGACTCCTGTCACGCGATCCACAGCGAAGATCCCCGGTGCGTCACCTCCCAGGAGGTAGGTGACTTCCCCGCTGCCTTCGCCGTCAAGGTCTGTGGCTTGGAGCTGAGCCAGAAAAGTATTTGGTGGATTATTTTCCTCAATGGATATTTCCACCAAAGATTGCTGAAACTCTGGTGCGTTGTCATTCTCGTCCAGTACCTGCACTTTGAGGTAGGTCTTGATAACAAGTCCTTGAGTATTCTTAGCAACCACAATGAGATCGTACTCCTGTGTCTTTTCAAAGTCCAAGGGCTCCGTCGTCTCCAGCAGATATTCGTTTTTGAATTGCTTATAGGGGCCAAGCCTGAAGGGACCAGTCCCTTCCAAATGACAGTCCACCTTTTGGTTCCTATCAATGTTCTTTACAGTGAAAAAAGCAATTGGAGAGAATGCTGGCTCCGACTCCTTGACTGTCACCACTCCATCCTTTTCTGGTGCGATATACCGCGGTATGACAGCAGGAGGTCCAGTGATATCTTTTATGATGTGGACGGTGACCGTAGCAACAGCAGGAATGCAACCAGGTCCATTAGCCAGAACGGTGAGCTTGTAAAACGTGGCCGTGACAGAGTCTATTTTTGCTGCTAGCTTAATCAAGCCTGTGATTTTATCCAAATGGAACAAGCTCCTCGTGTCCCTTGGCACTCTGTCACTGTAAGCGTAGCTGATCTGCGCATTAACACCAAAGTCGGGGTCAAAAGCGTGCAAACGTGCCAAATGTGCCCCTTTGCTTGTATTTCCATGTAGACTTATGTTAATGTGTGTCGCCGTGAATTGGGGGCAGTTATCGTTTACATCCGTGATGACAATTTTAAAGGTGGCTGAGCCGAGTAGAGGAGGGGTTCCCCCATCCTCTGCAATTATCTCCGTTATGTATTCAGCCTGTTTCTCTCTGTCCAAGGCTTCTGTCACAATGAGGAAGGGCGTAAGCTCGCCGCCCTCATTCTCCTCAACATCCAGAGTGAACACGCCAAAGTCATTTACCAGCCAGTACGTCTGCACTCCATGAGAGCCCAGGTCCGGGTCCATGGCAGAGTGCTCCACCGCGAAACGAGCGCCGACGTGTGCGTTTTCTGGGACGGCTATACAGATCTCATCCACAGGGAACTTTGGCCTGTTGTCATTCACATCCTCAATGATGATCTTGACTTTGATTAGCTGAAAGTGCTGTTGAGGCAACAAAAACACGTCCAGCGAGAGGACACATCCGTGGCGCACTGAGTTGTCAGGACAGAGGGTCTCCCTGTCGATCTCTGTAGCAGATGTGTAAAGCTCCCCAGTGGTATTATTCAGGTTTACATACTGCTCAATGACCTCCTTTTGCGGGAGACTGAACAGAAAGGGGGGCTGGACAGTGAAATCCAACTTTAAGTCGACTCCGATGGCCCCTATGAAGGTCCCGGTGGGTAATCCCTCCTTTATCTTATAGATGAGCTCTTTTGCGTGGCTGAAATTTGCAAAACAGGCGAGAGGGCTGATGTGAAGCAGGAGGACGCACAATCCCTGTCAAATGAGTAAAGATAAACTTTAATGAGAACTGCAGAAAACAGTAAGATTTGCAAAAAAAGACGTAGCTTTTTCACTTTTTCACATGCAAACATGATTTGAATTGTAATCATTACAAATACTATAACTCTGATTATCATGGTTATTATAGCCAACTGATTCATGACACTAGACTTATTCAGGAGTTTAACTTTCTGTGCACAAGTTTAAGAAGATGAGTGACGATAATGAGAGTTGCAGAAAGCAGTAAGATTTGCAAAAAAAAAAAAAAGAAGGCATTACTGATGCTTTGTTTCAGTGTGAAATTGACGATTTTCTTCAAGCAGCAAGAACCTTTTCCACACATACAACCACAATTTGAATTGTAATCATTACTCATGTGTAATTATTCTCTTCTGATCAGGATTATTTCAGCCCAACTGTTCCACATAACTATACACATTCAGGAGTTTAAACTTTAGTCCACACGTAATTTGAAGATCAGTAATAACAGTTTAAATGAGAGTTGAAGGAAACTCTAGATTTGCAAAAATAGAGGCATAAATGATGCTTTATTTCAGTGTGAAATAAAGTAGAATATGCTTTTTTGACACATACAGCCATAATTTGATCTCGAGTCATTACACATACTACAACTCTCGCCCATCTTTAGGAGGATGAGTAGAGATAACAGTTCAATAAGAGTTGTTGTCGTCATAATTACTTTCGCCAACTGTTTCACAAAACTCGACGCATTCCGCCGTTTAATGTTCGTGCGCAGGTTTAAGAAGACGAATAAAGAGTTGCAGAAAAGACTCACGTTTGAAAATAAGAGTCATTACGGATGCTTCATTTCTCAGTGTGAAATCGACTAGTAAGCGCACTATCACTCTAGTCGTGATGACTTCCCTAAGCACATGATCCTCATTTGATTAATTTTTAAAGGATAAACCGTATAATATACAGAGGACCTGGTTGTGTTTGTGCCTTAGTTGGAAGAAATAAACAAAACTGTGTATCATAAAATTGCAAGTATCATAAAACTTACCCATATTCCTCCTCTGTTGCTACGGCTGGGCTGTCTGCAGTCGATCATGTTCGTGTCAGTCCAGCACTCCCCAACTCACTCACAGCAGTAAGAGCGGCCGCCGAATTAACGCAGGCATTTTGAGTGCTGTGTAGCACAGACCTCTGCTGAGTGCAATGCCTTATTACTGTCTGACTTGAACAAGTCATTCATCCCAGTGTAGGCTCAGGACACTCCCCCCCGTATGCAAATCGGGCACCTCTATGTTAACCAATGAGAGCCCATGAGGGGAAGTGTAACTTGAAATACAGATTCACCTTTCACACGTGGCACAAAAAAAAAAAAAAAACTCACTGAACCATAAACACACCTGTATTTTAATGTGCACACCCATGTTTTGTAAAAAGCAACATAGTTTTGGTGGGAAAATTATAGCACAGCAATAACGACTGAGTTTTTAATGACACAAGCAAGATGTGAAAGGGAGATTAATTTAATCTGACCTTAGTTAACACGACTGTAAAGATTACACAGAATAAATTGAAGCAAATAGAATAGAACGTTATTGTCCAACTAGAACAGGAAGTATATATATATACGGGATCTAGCTTTATATATGATGATTAAGAGCAATACATGTAAATAAAAAATCTGTTTAATGTTATAATTAAGGTGGCCCTGAGGTGCAAAAAAAACCGCAAATCACAAAACACAACACAAATCAAAAACACAAACGCAAATCAAAAAACACAAACGCAAATCAAAAACACGAAAACATTAACTCGAAACGCAAACACAAATCACACAACGCAAACACTAAAGCAGAAAACACAAAAATATTAACTCACAACGCAAACACAAAAGCAGAAAAGTTGCGTTGTGTGATTTGTGTTTGCGTTGTGAGTTAATGTTTTTGTGTTTTTGATTTGCGTTTGTGTTTTTTGATTTGTTTTGTGATTTGCGTTTGTGTTTTGCACCTCAGAGCCATAATAGATAAATAGATAGATAGATTAGATTAGATTATGTAAAGTGTATAGAATCCAAACAAAGACAGCGACAGAGAGGTAATTTTGTGATTTTTGTGATCAGAAGTTGTTGCCGCGGTCTGATTCTGGATTGAGCCTTTAACTAAATCAACCTCATAATCCCCATGTGTTCTAAATGCCCGGCCAGCTGTTTGCTGGGATTGGAAGCAGACAGAGAGACTCTGAGAAAAATGAGTAATTGAAGTTCTCTGGTGGAAGAGTGGATTGAGACACAGTCACCCTCATTTCGCGAGGCTTTTGTGCTGTCATGCCTCATCGCAGGCGCGCTGCGGATCGACAATTATGTAAAGTATGTGGCCTCGAAAGACGTTAGTTTCATAATATGGAATACAGTATTTACATATTTAGACAGTATATTAATATTGATCATCTATTGTACAAATCCAAATGTGATAATCTACACTCACTGGCCACTTTAGTCTAATAAAAGTCTAAATCAGCCAATCACATGACAGCAACTCACTGCATTTAGGCATGTGGTCAAGTCAAGCTGCTGAGGTTAAAGCTGAGCACCAGAATGAGGAAGAAAGGTTTGAACGTGGCCGGATTGTTGGTCATGAGTGTTTCATTAACTGCTACTCGACTGATGTACTCATGTATGTCTAGAGAATGGACCAAAAAGGAGAAAATATCCAGTGAGCTGCAGATTTCTGGGAGAAAATGCCTGTTGATGCCAGAGGTCCGAGACTAGACCTCTTCAAGATGATTGAAAGGCAGCGGTTTCCGCGACACATGTTTATCTACAGCCATCGAATTCATACATATTCCATGCACAGCTCCAGTCTCCTCAGAGGCCCTCGTTTCCATACCTCTCAATCCCAATGTAAGCATTCTCTTCAGAGGATCCAAAATTCGGTATTCTCCGCCAGTGCACTATTTTAGATTTGTCTTTATAACAGATCCCAAAAAGTTCCAAAATCATTCATTCGGTCGGAGCAGTACTTATATGGGTTTTCACTATAAACTGGGTCCTGTTTTCCATTTGTGTAATTGTTACTTTACATTAATGTAGTCATACGTCATTTATCATAGTTATCTTCACTGTTTTTGTTTTGTGCGCACAAAGTTCAGATTCTGATATGACGACATAACTGATGTTAGTGATCTACACTCTTCGAAATAAGGGTTCCAAAAGGGTTCTTCTACAAGGGCTGAGGTTCTACAAGGGCTGAGGTTCTACCCGGAACTGTTTGCTTCTGAAAAACCCTTTCCCGAATAAATGGTTTTTCAAGGGTTCTTGGTAACACTAGTGGTTCCAGTAAGAACCATTTTGATCCAGAGAACCCTTTAAAAACCCTTTCCCGAATAAATGTTTTTTCAAGGGTTCTTGGTAACACTGATGGTTCCAGTTAGAACCATTTTGACCCAGAGAACCCTTTAAAACCCCTTTCCTGAATAAAGGGTTTTAAAAGGGTTCTTGGTGGAACCCTGTAAAAGGGTTTGAGGTGGAACCTTTATAAAAAGGGTTCTCCTATGAGGACAAGCCGAAGAACCTTATATGGTTCTACTGAGCACTTTTATTTCTAAGAGTGTAATGTTTATTAACTAGTTGCTGCCATCTGATGAGGGAAATTAGGAATTTGCACCCTGAGTATCTCAAACCCTGTGTGGAGGGGGTCGAGAGATGGCACAGCAGAAAAACAATGCAAGTATTTCGCTTGTTAAAAAGATAATAAGTACAGGTTGTTTCATTGCAAATGAAAATAAAGCATCACTAACAATTAGTTTCTTTAGTTACTTTATTTTACAGGTAAACACAAATAAATGTGGATAATAATGTCAAATGTTAAGGGCTGTTTTAGGCTTTCGGTTATTTACTCTGTAGCAGTTGCTTTACAAGGAGCTGTAACACAAAAGCCGCCAGTGTTGCCGTACAGTTCATGTGTCACACAAACCTGAGACGCTGACCTCTGCGTTCTGTTGGCTCTCGTCTGTCACTTGTTCAGTCGCAACTCGTCTCATCGTGACGACAACAGTGGACGAGGGGAACATCTCATGAAAAACAATGAGCAGTGAAAATGATCTGAAATAAAAACTTTCAAAGCTGTCCGTTGTGACTTTTGCGGGAATTTTACTTCAACTATATCTGTTACTCTCTATTTGTCTGATAATATGTCATAAAATGCTCAAATCTCTGATTGTTGAACACAGTAAAGTCAATTTAACACAATGTTAAATTGGACTTTTGGCTGTATTTTAACACTGAAATAATTCAACTACCCTCTGTAATAGTGTCAAATGTAACACTTATTTGTATTTTAACATTAAAATACTTTTTATACTACTAATACTACATAGAGTAGACTCCAGAGATTTGGTCCTAGTCGGAAAATATCGAAAATATGTGTACGTGCACATTTGAGAGCCTCTGCAATTATTAAACTAATCTAATTAAAATTTTCAAATATGAAGACCTTTTTAGCGAGTTTCAAAAACACAATATTTTATAATTTTATAAAACCTCCCCGCCCCCCCCCCCCAAAAAAAGAAAAAACTCAAAGGTTTAACAAGGCCAAGAGGCTGTATTACTTTGGTCTTAATGACACAATTTGCTGCTGTGAGTCTGTGTAAGATGATGCTGGGTAATCTCTGCCCAGATTTCCGAACAGATGTCCCGTTAACCCTGGTCTTTTCTTTTTTTTAATCAAAGTGTCGCTAATCTGTCCTGATGGATGCAAGAGACGTCCACGAATCGGGAGACGCTGGAAAACTTCATCAGTCCAAACAATCTGTGGAGCGACAGTCGAGAGCGTTAATGTCAACTTTTTCATTTTGTGTTTTTTGAAGACAGTGGGCCTTTCGTACAGTGGCCATTTTCATATAGGTCACTTATAACAGGTTTCAATAATCACATTAATGTCCTCAGTTTCATGCAATTTCATGCTTTTTCCAGGTTCTCTGGTTTCCTCCCCACAGTCCAAAAACATGCAATATGTGGATTAGGTAAATCGGGATTAGGTAAATTGGTCGCTCTAAATTGACCAGGCAGTACTGCCTGTATAACTAACTTACTGTGAAATTACACTGCAGTACACAGTCATTTATTGTAAATACACACAGAATAATAAAGATTTGTGAGAAGATGCATACATGCTGATGCTTTTTATGTTTTTATATACTGTATGTTGTCATTTTACCAATTGTTGCATGCATGTGAACCCCAGGAATAAAAGCCGTGACCTTAGCACCAGCAGAGGTGGAAAGTAACTTAATTACTCAAGTTACTGTATTGAATACTTTTTCTCTGTGTATTTTGTATTTTTTAAGTACAATTTAAAATCAGGATTTTGTATTTTACTTGAGTACGTATTGACTCAAGTATTGTACTTTATAAATCCAGATATTTTCTCCAATCAGTTACTGAGTAAAAATAAAAATTCCACACAATGGAGACCTACAGGGGGGAAAATATACACCAATCACGATGTGATTATTTCATCAAAGTATTGGTACTTTTACTTGAGTACAATATTTGAGTACTTTTTCCACCTCTGAGCACCAGTAACCAAATACATGACCGTTTTCTTCAGCATTTTTAAATTTTACATTTACGTGAGCTGCTATGTCACATGCAATGACTGCAATATTATTGTTTTTGTACATTAATTTCATCAAAGACAGGACAACATTTGAAAACAGAAGAAGAAGAATGACGCAGGACGATCATTAATCAGAGGGAGTTTCCTTGAGGGAAAGTCTCACATTGTTGTGACCTGCTCTGGTCAGTCTCCCTTTGGGCCCATCAGCGTAATTGTGTAAATGCTTCAAAACATTAGGGGACCTTGAACTATTACCGTAATCTAAATAGCTTGATGTGTGATAGATTGCATGTGACATTTTGCGCGGTACAAATGAACCAATGAAGCCCGTAAATGTAATTAGTCACTGAGCCAGCTGGAACGGCTGCTTCATCCGTCGTGTCCCAGAAACGGGGGAACAGCGCTGGCTGCATTGTTACGAATAAGAAAGTGCAGTCAGATATACGAGCTTTGACCACATTTGATGACTCACACTTGAACGTGTGTGAACGTGAATTGACCAAACCTTTCAGATCAAACACGTGGCAAGCATTTGTGTGACGTTTATTACGTTAAAATGACAAGGCTACTGTTATGAATTCTGGGCAGTCGTGCACTTACATTAGCCAAAAGCTATTTCAACAACTTTATAGACCAAGAACGTGACTGACATAGCATACTGTCAGTTAGACATACATAAACAAATGTGCATCAATGTAAGTAAGCATGTCTTATTATTAGGTACCTTGCCCAGGGGTAACCAAACCCCCACACTTGCTATTTTTTATTGTTTGTGAAAAAACAAAATCCAATTCAATAAAGAAAGAAAGGACAATCATGATAGAATATATTATGGTATGGAGTTATTGTTGTGACAGATGTGGTGCATTTTTCCCACCAAAGTAAGGAAGACAATCAGAGGACCAGGGACCGTCTACAAATGGCAACACCCACAAGGTAAATGTTCAATATTTTATATATCACCCATCGTTAGTTTAAAGGGGAAGAAAGTAGTTTATAGTGACATCTAGAGGAGAGGCTGAAATTTCGGTAGAAACAAAGACCTGCTGCTCTGCTCACCCCCTCCCTTCCCTGAGCGCTACGGTATCCTCAGCTGGTCAAATGTCGTCCTCGTCGTCTTTCTCCGTGTCAACAGATGAGGTTCGTGAGGCGAGGGAGAGGGCGAGCTACCGCGGCCGTAGCAGACGAAGCGGAGAGAGAGGAGGCGGGACTTCCTGCTACAAGTAAAGAGACGCTTGTTTTGTTCTCTCGCGTTTGTCCTTACAGGCTCCGGCAGAAACATGGCGTCTCGCTGCTAACAGTGGCTATGCAACCGCGACCATGTTATTTTAAATGACTTTTTGAAACACTACGAAAATGAAACAAAGAATATTATACAGCGACTAGACAATGCAGGAGCACATAATATGTATACAAAAGTGGATTTTGGGTTATATAAACCCATAAATACTACATATTGTCCCTTTAATCCAGGGGTCACCAACCTTTTTGAGACAGAGAGCTACCTGAAGGGTAAAAAATAATATGGAGGGCTACCATATAATATTTTTTTGTTTGTTTACCATTTAAATGGTTAATATTATGCATTCAACTGCATACACATTCATTCCAGTGCTTACTCCCAATGATTACCAGTTTTTATAAACAATATCAAAGATATTTTACTGAGCGATCATACGGATACATGCAAGTGAGGTGAAGTGAAGTGAGCCCGCGGGCACCGTATTGGCTGCCTGCGGGCTACCAGGTGCCCGCGGGCACCACGTTGGTGACCCCTGCTTTAATCTATAGGCTTACACCAATTTAACCAACACAAAACCTCATCCCCGTCTTGTCCTTTCTCTCCCACACTTTTTTTCCTTTTACCCCAACCGGTCGAGGCAGACTGATGCCTAAAGTGCTTGCTCATTGTGTGAATTATTGGGTTTCTCTGCCTTAAGATAATGTATGTTATGATTTGGCGCTATACAAATAAAATTGAATTTAATTGAAATTGAATCTACCTATCTACCATCTATTTGAGGAAAAAAAAAACATACTTTTCATAATTTCCGGTAAGTTTTTTACACAGAATATTTGCTTAATTCATCACCATAATACAATGTAGTGTCAATAAAATCATTATTGCTCTATTTGTTTTTTGAGGACGGCTCATTAAGATGAAAACAAGGCTGTGGCTAATGTCCTACCTTAATTTGGAAAGATAACATGTGACTAACTATAACAGGCATGAGTAATTATTTAATTTTCCCACAGACGTCACCTCCCATGCATTAATGACATTATCCATTTCACCGTCTCTGCTATAACTTCCAGAAGAAGGTTCCATGCACCTTTACAGTGGTAACAACACATTCCCACACTGTTTCCTGACATCATCAAACTAGATTTTCTGTTATTATTGTTTTTGATTGAGAAATGCAGAGGAACATAGATTATCCACCCAGTCCTAATATTTTATATCAGCTCGGGCTTAAATGGGTCACGAGAGACTGAATCATCGTGGCTCTGCTTTACTTTGCAATATGTGTGGATGCATAATAGCTCATCATTTGCATACACAGTAGATATTTCCTCTTGATGAAATCCCAGTATTGACTTTTAGCACCATGGTGTGCTCATTCAGTGTGATATAAGACAATTAATAACCAATCCTGTGTCTTTAATTCCATCACAGAGGAGGCTTTTCCAGCTCAACACACTCCAGCGTGCATGAGCCAGCACTGCAGCTGCATCCTTCACTCTCGGGGGGGGGACATGCCTCAATATTACCCCTCTGTCACCATGAAGCCAAGCAGGAGCAAAGAGGAGGAGGAGGAGGAAGAGGAGGAGATGTGTGATTAGTTTTGTATTTTGTATATAAATGGAATTGAGTGTAAAACCCTGGGACAAGCCTCTTTTACATTATATCTCTGCACAATTACTTCCTTTAATGTGCAAAGTCAGACCTGGTTGTTTTTTTTTTACGCTGTCACTGCCACCTACTGGCTGAATTGATATAACAGAATACATCCCATTAACCAGTCCACACCCAAAAACAAAACAAATTCTACAGCGACTACTCCTACAGCAGAATTAGATTAGTGCAAATGCTGGGGCTGACATTTTTAAAGGATGCTCACGTTCCACTTTATGACACTGACACAAAACAATGATCAGCAAGCAGTTCAAATCATAAAGGAATATAATCTATATTTAATCATAATAATAATCCCCAAATTAACCCCCCAGATTGTAAAACAATGGCTGCCATAACTCTTCAAAGTATTTTATTATTAGGGACATCGACTTGAAATATAGATGAGCTTCATTTTTCCAGAAGGGTAGAAAACATTTGTTAACAAAATATGATATAATGATTCAAAGTCCGCATTTTCTTTGTTGTCTACAAGAAATACAACTTATTTTCTATTGATAAATAAAGACAAGGGTTTAAATACAATACTAAGAATGAATTAAAATCCAAAAGGTGAGTTTTTAACTTCAGATCAGTAGTTGATTTGTCATTTCTCCATCTCATTTTCTCACAGACAGAAGGTAAAATGCTTGACAACTCCCTGATGCTTTGCCACGAGCTGCAGGTTTTAGTAAAGGACTTTTAAAAATGCACTTTAATGAGACATTTTTATCTTAACTTCTAATTGTGTTGCATCTTAATTTTATAGTTCCAGTATAGAGTTAGAGTTTCTGATTTATTTAGGGTGTAGTATCCTCATTTCAATGTTATTTTTGCACTTGTGTTTGCAAATTTCACGTAAACTTTTATTTTCTATTCATATTTATTTATGTATTCATTGATTTACCAATATATGTTACCAATATATGCCAGACTACCCGTTTTACATTATGACAATCCCGTTTTGTGCAAAGAGATGACAAACAAAATAATCCAAATTACCAAAAGGAGGAGGGTGAGTGAGAGCTTTACACATTACTATCTACAGAAACATCGAAATACATTACAAAAACGTCATTTTGCTACATTTTATTCGATGATTCAGTTATTTATTGACATTGATCTACTATCTGTTCAAGTATAGATGAAGCGCTTTTATTTTGTATTCCTTATGTCTGTATTCTGTTTGTTTTGCGTGTGCTTAAGCTTGAAATGTGTATATACAGGTGCACGGATACAATTATTATTCTTATGGAATTAGATTTGTCTCAACATAACAGTATATATACTACACAATTTAGGGGTACAGATGAAAAACTACTCAACCGCTATACACCCAGTATTGACTCTCTCTCTCTCTGTCTGTGTTTCTCTCACACTCACACTCTCACTCCTCCTTCACTCTTTCCTCTCATCAGCTTTCTCCACCCTTCTGCTCTTGTCGGCTGCTAAAGATGCATCCTGGCACATGGTGTGTGTGAGAGAGGCTCATCTGCAGAGGTGAGACAGAAACAGGGAGAGTGTAAAATAACATGAACACCTTGTGAGCTTGTATTTGAGACAGAGAGAGAGAAGATGGTATGATAGTCTGAGAGTGTTAAAGCTCTGTCTGTGTGTGTGTGTGTCTGTGTGTGTGTGAGTGTGTGTCGCTGCAGGTGCAGGCTGGATATATCATTGAAAACAGGTGCTGTGGTAAGAGTGTGTGCCCCTCACAGCTGCAGCCGAGGAGATTACTAGCCCGGCTTCCATGTAATGAAGTTTCTATCGATTTGCTCACCACAGGTTCTTGTTTCTGCCTGCGAACACTGTGACTATTTCAAAGCCCCAATTTTGGAGGCTTTTGAGTACATCAATTAAGGTTTAAATAGAGTTACCAAACAGGCTGATTGCGAATAAGCATAATATCAACTTCTGATACTTCCGTATCTAAAAACGCAAGTCAATATTTGCTTTGTCTGTGTTGAAGAAATTCAATAATTTACTCACAAGCAACACTTCAGACTTCAGGTACTTTTTTTTGTTTTGTTTTGTTTTGTTTTGTTTCGTTTCCTCTCCTCCTGCGTTTCTGTTTCTGTGAAGAGACGTGAGAACAAACTCCCGGGAACACACACACACACACACGCACGCACGCACGCACGCACGCACGCACACACACGCACAATCTAAGACTCAGAATACAAAACAAATGTTTTGCGGTAGCTTCAGTCGTAGCATCGTGGCTTTATAAATTGTAATATTCAAGTTTATTCACTGGAAAACTGTTTTCTTTACTGCTGGGAAAAAAACAGCAAAGCAGAAATAATGCAGCACACACACACACACATACAGAGAGATGAGAGAATGAGTCTCTGTAATTATTCTCATATCAAATATTAATTTGCGAACCGTTTTTAAATGTATGTCCTGCATGAGCAAGCAGCGGTGGGGAAAAAACTGAGTCGGTCTGCAGAAAATCAAAAAGGAAATGGGAAGCGGCGAGAGGAAATAGGAGGGACGGAAGAAATAATTTAAATTTAACGCTCCGGTGCACAAGAGGAATGGGATGATTTTGTAGACGAAAAGATAACGTGTGAGTTCTTTCTAAGTCTTTACTTTGGCGAACTTATCCTGGCTTAAACGGATTGTGGCAAATAAATAAAAATAAAAAACACAATATATTTAATCTCTGTGGTCATATGTCTGTGCGTGAGGTGAGGATCATGGACACTGCACTGTAGTGTAGAAGCGTGTCCTCCTTTTTGGTGCTGAGGAAATGTCCGACCTATATACCAGACAACATATACCAATATACTACACTTTATATGGTTTATGTCAGACAACTTTTCTCTCTGCCTGTAGTCTAACAGGGCTATACTGCATACAGAGGTGCTGATGATGCTCTATGAATGTGTGAGTGAATGGGTGAATGGCTGTCATGTGTCAAATCAAGTTTCCACATTAAAGGTGTCACTTCATTCCCTCCTGTCTTTCCCACCTCTTTGATTCCCTGTGAGATTTCCTTGTGTGTTAACCCTTAGAACAGAACATTCAATCTGTTTGTTAAAGTGTTTATTCAGAGGGGAAGAACGTGCACTATAGGGTGTCTTATATCCTTATTTTCAGCACAATCTATTGGCAAACACTTGACATGATTTCTTTTTCCATTTTCACCAACTACATAAACACACCTGAGCAAAAAAATACTCTGTACTCAATGTACGGTTTAAAATTTGTGAAATCTGGAAATACGTCACATTTCACAGTTCACTTGGCTCCTTTTTCAAAAAAAAATGAAAGAAAAATTGAGTATTTCTATAATATGTGATATAAAATGAATCATAACTTTGACCCAGCAGCAAATAAGAACATGGAAAATCTAATTTGTAAAGCCTGACCCCCCCCCCCCCCACCACCCATTGTTCATGAACCAAAATGAAAGAAAAATGGTGTATTGATATAATATTTGATATAAAATGAATCATAACTTTGGCTCAACAGCATATAAGAAGATGAATCCCCCCCCAGGATGTCCATATAAGGAGTTGTGTATTATTCCTGCTCGAATTTATTAAAATTAATTTTTTTAATTTTTTAAATAGGACCTGGTGCTACAGAGCCCCCAAAGTGACATGATAATTTTTTTTTTTTCAATTTTTTTTTTATTTCAGATTTTTTTGGGAAACTCGAGATCTCGACTTTGAAACTCGAGATTTACATTTTTTTATTTTTTTCTCATGTCACTTCGGGGGCTCCGTATGGTGCAGTTCATTTTTGCAGGTTCTTTTCCTGCCAACATGGTGGTGAAATCAATTTGAGTCAGGAGCCTATTTCAGCAACTTTTTCCACGAATGACTGATTTTACGGTTCTGGATGTATTTGAAAATGTAAGTACATATATTATAAAAAATATGTTGCTGATTTAAGAACATGGCTAACAGAGTCACAAAGGAATAATTATGAAACGAGACAAAGCACTCTAGGAGCACAAACCTTCTGTTAGAACGGCTAAAAATAGTTTTTAAAAGAAAATCACCACAGGTGATATCTAGAGAGGGGGTGAGAGTGAATGATTCTGGGGCTGAAGCTTATGGAAAGAAAACCAAGAATATTAGCTCTAAAATATACCAGGGCTTTCAGAAACAGCAGGGGAATAACAGAAATTACTTAAAGCAAAATGGGGAAAAAACCACTGGACTGGACTGGAAACACAATTTCTGTTTTTCTGCAATTACAATACAATGGAAACGATGACTTCCAAAAGACTGCCAGTCTCCAAAAAGTAATGAAAGCTTCCTGCACATGATATTCAAACCATGTATAAAAAGTCGGACGCCGACATGGAGGTAAACAGATTTTGGAGAGCGAACAGTGGGTGACTCCATGGTAGCAAAACTCCATTTGAATTGAAACCTATGGGAAAATAAGCTTTTCACTCTGTTTTTTTTGCATAACACTTTTTTATTGATTTTCTATAAGCACTATACACTTTAAAATTGCAAAGGTTTGTATAAAAGTATAATAACAACGACAAATGCAGTGATCAAACCACACAATCAGAGTCAAATCCCTTGGTTGCAAAATCTCAACTTGCAGCAAATCATGAATCTTGAGACTTTTGTGATCACAACTACAATTTAATCCTTTCTTTGTTGCCATTTCACCTGAAAAACTGCCTAAAACATTGGTTCTCAAAGTGCGGCCCGGGGGCCAATGGCGGCCCGCAAAAACATTTCTGGCGGCCTGCAATGAATTACAGTTGATAGTTTTAATCCAGGAGCTACTAAGCTTGTTAAATGTTTATTGGACATTACTGGATACAGATCAATAAGTGTAAACAAAAATACTGGGTATTTACCTGGTTTCTATATGGTGAATTTTAGTGTATTATTAGGTTATAAACTGGTAATAAGCAGGTAGCTACAGACAACTGTAGAACTGCAATCTGGTCATTAAGATTATTACAAATGTGATTTCTTTCTGTTTTTTTTTTCCTTTTTTTTTCCTTTGGCGGCCCTCAGTCCAATGTTGGGTACCTAAATTGGCCCTCAGGTATCAAAACTTTGAGATCCAATGGCCTAAAACATAACCTGGTGTACTTCAACACAAAACACATCTGTGTGTTTCCTCCCGCTATGTCATGTAAATATTTCATCAGTCACATGTTGTCAACTCGATAAAAAAAACAGGCAGAAGTGCGATCTGAGTGGCGGCTGTGTTGGCGGGAACTCTTCGTTAGCGAGCGAGGTCAGAGGACGGCGAGAAGGCCGGGTCAAGCTGACAGCAGAGGCAGCGGTGAGTCAGACAACCGCGCGTTAGAACAACAAGCAGCATGTGAGGGGAGCATCTCTGACTGCACAGCAGGCTGGAAAAATTCAAGTGGACGGGCTGCACGGCAGCGTAAGATCACAGCGGGCTCCATTGCTGTCAGCGAAACAACAGCAGCCTGAGGACACGGTAAGGAGAGGCTCGCCAAAAGTGGACAGCAGAAGATTAGGGGAAAATGTTGTGTGCTACATGTAGTGGGGTAGGGACACAATTTGGGTGTCAACAACATCATATCCTCTCCTGTGTCTGCAGCTCAAGTAATGACAGTGAGGCAATGGTTTCAGGGATTAATTCTGGGTGCATCATTTAAATGCCTCAGGTTATCTTAATATGTTTGCTGAGCATATATGTCCCGCTATTAACGCTGCATTTTATTCTTACATCAGTGGGATAACAAAACCAAAAAAAGCACAATTTTTGTCGTTGCTTCCAAAAATGACAATGAGCTCAGTGCAGCAGCTTCTACGGCAACAGTATGAAAGATTCATACACGAATGTGTGACCTCACAAAACATATTTTTGGGCCATAACTCAAATATTAATATGCAAAATATGCCCAAAAAAACAAAAAAAATATTTTGACAGGTCTTAACTACAGTCACTGTACGAGTTTGAGCAGACACGGATGTAAACTAAAACGAGATTGGTTGGCAAAGGCACAGAACCGCAGGGCATAAATTCTACTTGTATGCTGTCATTTTACCTCCGTGAACATGTCCTTGGCTGTAAAAAAAAAAAAAAAAGCGGAGCTCTGTATGCTGCTACAGTATGCATGGTTTTGGACTTAATTAAAAGGGAATTTTCTGCAGATGTCCAACTCCCCTCAGTCTGTCATTTCCCCCTGACTCTGGTCTTTTTCGAGTTTATTAGTGCTGTAGATACAGCAGTGAGGTTGGTGCATTCATGGTAACTAAAAACAACACTGACATGCTTGACTGAGCCTTAGTAGGAAGTAAAATAGTCTAATATATGTGTGTGGGCTTCTTCCTACTTGTGTTCAAGGGCTGTCGACTAAATGAGGGAGGGAAAACACAACCGAAGGCAGAGGCCCACATGTGGCCCACCAATTCATACCATGTTATTTGTCTGTATTTGTATTTATATTGTACTAATTTTGCAGCATAACTATGTTGTATGTATTTTAAAATAGGCTATTTATTGTTCCATATCAACAATTATTTTTTTTGAATTTCTGTTAAATCTAGTAATTATTGGTACTACAAGTTCATGGATGGCTCGCTTTTGAGTGCCTGTCTCTTTAAATATGCAAATGAGACACAGGAAACTCCGTCAGCGTCACTGAGGCTAACGGCAGCTAACAGCAGTTAGCGTTTGGAAAAGCCATAACTTGCCGACTCCAGCCGGCACATTGCCGTCATATATAAAATGTAAATCCTCTGAGGCCGGAAGTTTGTGTAGAACTCTGTGCTGCACTGTGGAGCCAACAATAGAACACTTCACAGACTTCAGCTCTTATTATTATCTCATACTATTGCCCTCGCCTTCATTCTCACATTTCTTAGGGACAAAGCGGAGCTCCGTAAGACAACAATTCCAGGAATGTATTATTGTGACTTAGAAAAGAGCGCGGAAGTCAACGTCGCGTGTTGTTTCTCCTGTACTTAGACTGAGGCGGACCACAAAAACACGAATGAGTCATCATTTTTCACACTTTGCCGACTGATAGGACCTCCAGAGTCCCAAATATTATGATTAAAATGATTAGAAAGTTGATTTTACATAATATATCTCTTTTAAATTCAAGATTTCACATTTGGCCCTTATCCTCATCCATATGAATACATAACATTTTACTCATGGATAATGCGTTGTGTTTAAAATAAGATATTATACATCCAACATATGTAATAAAGCTTTTCTTGTCTTCAAATCTGCACTCTGCGGCAGGTTTACTGACTTCATTGTAGTGATGGCTTCCTTCCTTTAAGCTTCACCTAACATGAGAAGGTGGCAGATAACAGCTGCACTGTGCAGAAAATAACTATAGAAAGGCCAAAACAAGACATGCCATGAGATGAAGTTTGAAAGAGTGCACTAACCCATGTAAACTATGCATAAATGCCTGGGGCAAATCTGCATAAAGCTAGTACCAGATTTTGAACGGTGGGTAAACAGCATTTATTCGCATTTACCCTTCACTACTCCCCCTGGTGTGGCTTTCTGAACCGATGTTGTAAAGCTTGGATCAGGTCAGTGGAGCCACAAAAATTCAAATAGCAAGCAAAAAGAAAACACTGTCATAAAATCTGTGTCCAGGACTCTAAACATATCAGATATTCACCCCCGGAGAGAAATAACCGTAGACGACCAGCCAGTGGTTTAACATCCTGGCTCTAGCTCTATCAAATGTTGGTGCTTCTATTACTGTAACAACTCACACATGACTGCCACTTGTGAGTGTAAAATAAAAAAAAAGCTCAAGTATAACAGTCTTTAATGGTTTAGAGGCTGATGTTAGGAAGCCTTGCAGGGACACAGAAACAAGCTGTAAAACTAAGTACAACCCCTTTAATGATCCTAAATTAACTGTTACCAAGTCATTCACATTTATGTATTTATTTAGAGTTGGGACATTGCACAAAAATGATCACCATTGATATGCCAGATTAAAGCCATTTGCTAATTTACATCTTCAATATCTGGGCAGGTTTATGGAACACACCAAATTATACAACAGTTAGTTCCGACCGGTTGCGAGCAAGTAATTCGATTAGATAAGAGGCATTCCATGAGTACTGATATTGACTTTTACAACACGGGGACTTTGAACGGTACACACTTAAAAATAGGGCATTTCTGTACGTGTAGTTACACATTTGGAGAATATGAATACGTTTCACTATCAGAGAGGCTACAAAGTGAATTAAAGCTCACATAGAGTGGTCCTGTTGCACATATATGTTAGTTATGGAGGTCTACTTACATACATTAACTTGTTTTTATGGTCAAAAACCTCCTAGTTGCTGTAAACGAGCCGATAGAAATCCTCTTTTCTGACTGTGTTTCCCAGCCGCGAGATTTGAGACTCAACTCTCTCACCCAGAAAACAGAGTCTTGTGATTGGCCAGTACCCAGAAGTACACCCGCTCTCAGAAGCGCAGCTCCCCCCTCTGGAACGGTGGATGCATTGCTACTCATTATCAAAACATTGTTTTAACAATGTTTAAAACAGCTTCTTCACGACTCCCCGCCGCAGTCCCTTTTATGACTTTGACCCGGAGTCAGACCCAGAGTCAGAAGACACTGTCGCTCGTGAAACACCTCCACAACGGATGTTATTCTTCTTCTGCGGTTCAATGTACGCAACCGGATGTGCCCGGACTAGTACCCGGAGCAGGACGATCTGCTGTTCCGGAGAACCGGTGTTTACATAACCGGACTGCGTTTTTTCAGAGATCTCGCTGAGCCCGAGATTACAATAAAACACAGCGTTCTCAGCAGTGGCTGAAATGTTTGTTTAGAACCTTCAGAGCTTCTTAAACAAGGTAAGAACGCAGATACACACTAAAAAACAGCGTTAATTGGAACTTCCGGTCTAGGTCCGCTTTAAATAGCAGCAACTAGGAGGTTTTTGACCATAAAAACAAGTTAATGTATGTAAGTAAACCTCCATAACTAACATATATGTGCAACAGGACCACTCTATGTGACCTTTAACAATACACGCAGGCACCGTTATAGCTACCTCACCCGGGACTATCTCAGTCTCAATTTTTTCCCTTTGTTTGTTACAGGTTTCATGAATGCAGCTGTTGTGCAGTGTCATTTCCAGTAAAAGCAGAGGACGATTTCACGAGGAAGACATTTGGAGCAACGTTACTGTACAGCTCCGACGATTGGAAATTGGCAAACCTGCCCCACTTGTTTGCTAATGCAACTGACGTGCAGCGATCCATCATTGCAATGCTCTTTTTTTTTTTATTATTGAGGATGCTTAAGTAGTCTGATGTGACGCTGTGAGTGAAGATCCTGGGAGACAATGGACTCGCTCAAGGTCATATCTGACAGGACATTATGGACAGAGCCGCTGCGAGTGTTTGTGTGTGTGTGTGTGTGTGAGGGGAGGGGAGTAAATACAGTATGAGCTTCGTTTCCTCTCCGTGCATCTTTCCCCGCTCTGTGGTTAGCATGCTGAGTAGGGCCCCTCTAAAAGATACACTCTGCCTTTTTATTTGAGATTACTTAATGGTCTGCTCTTAATGGCTAACATTTGTGCCGCAGAATGTAGGCGGCACAATTTGCACAGTGTGCCTCGCATCCTTCTTCCTCGGGCACGCGGGTGTTATGCATTTGTATCAGCATGGAAACAGGCTGCACTAAACAACATAATTCTATGCCAGCGGGCTCTCCAGGTGATGTATGTCCCTCTGCCCTCTGGAGAGTTACGAGCGGGATGGAACAAAGGCAGAATGTGGATCACCTCGTGTCCTTTTGATGGTATTTTTATCACCTATTTGTGACATTAGATCGAGGACCCAAGAAAACCTCCGGTGAAGAAAATGGCTGTACCACAGCTTCTGTGTCTTTTTTTGTGTGTGTGTGCACATAATGTATATGCGACTGCAGCAAGGAAAAGTGGGGGGAAAGGGAACAAACAGGGCAGAACAGTTGGTGGTATTGGAGAAAGCATAGAGAAAAGCCAAGGTTAATAGAGATGAATTGTGCATGACAAGGAAATAAGAAGATAGAGAGGGACTGGGAGGGAGGTGGGGGAGGAATAGGGCATCTGGGAGGAGGTGGCATCTGATGAAATGGGTGTCTTCTCTCACAGGGGTCAAGCTGTCAGTGTGACTTTGTGGCATTTATTGTCCCACCTTTGCCACTGTGACCTCACATCAAGCCAGTGGTTCTCGACCTTTTTGAGTCGCGACCCCCAATTTAACATGCACGGCTGTCCGCGACGGATGGATAAAGCACTGTCCGCGGTGCTGAAACAACACCCGATCAATACACCGTTGGCTACGTCACATTTACAAATCAGACAAGCACTTGTGATCACACTTCAGCTGTTAGTATTTATTTAGAAACACTTTTGGATTTTTTGAAAAACATACCATTACTAACTTTTCACGTGAGTAATAGACCGACAATTGTCGCTACATCCCATAGTATTGCTGGTAGTTGAGCCGGTTAAAATGTAAACAAATAGCGCAAACTTTCTTTTTCTTTTTAATGGAATAAAATGATTAACAAGGGAAGGCGGTCAGGTGGTGAAAAGCTGGTGTATCCAGTGTACTTTTTCGGCCCAAGCGCTCGCCAGGCTGTTTCTTGCAAGTTCAGTTTTCACTGCAAATTGGAAAAGCACGGGGTGAGTTTAATGGATGATGCGACTGAATTTCTCACAAAAGTCCACAAGCTTAAAGAACGACGACCATAGTGCTATATTATGGCTCAGGGAATGAACAATGATCTGGCAACTGCACGACCTTTTCCCCCCACAAATGTATTCCAAAGCTAATTTCATAAGCTAATCTATGACAGGTTTGACATTTCAAGAATAGCTGTAATAGTTTTTGTTTTTTATTAAAAAAAAAAATCATTGGTAAAGGGCAGCGATGGTCAGGTGAATGACACATTCTCCCCATTAACTGTAGAACAGATTTATACTGACATCTGAGTTATCAAGATACTTTTTTTTTCTATTGTACAGTCTATACAATGAAATGTCTGTTTTTAAACAAGTATCTATTTGAAAATAGAATCTCAAGCTTATGGATTTTGGATTATGAGAATTATGGTTAAGATATGTAAGCATAAAGTCTCCAAGAAATGAATGTAGGTCAAAAGAGGAGGAAGAGGAAGTTTACTCACACTGCTATTGCATGAAATAAGATTTTAACCATTATATAAAAAAAATGAAATGTGATGATCTGTCTTAATATTGTGGAGGTGATTACAGGGTTGCCAAATTTTGAGAAAACCTTGGAGCGAGACATCCAGGCAAACGGGGCTGGCCCAGTCGAGGTTACCACCACACACTCAATACATGTATTTTATGCATCCCAAACGTATTAATGCTTTATACAATATGCTCTATGCTTTTCAACTCTTGCTACATGGTTAGCCATGTCAGACACTGCTCTGCTAACTTGTGATACCTATATGCACCAAGTGTCCACACAACAATGCATCCTGCTTCACACTCAAAATCATTCCACTTCAGTCCATCCACCTTTCCCGTGCGTACCACTGACGGTACAGATACCACAGTTTGTTAACCATCTATTCTTTAATCGACACTTGTCCATGTGACATACACGCAAAAACCACATCTGAATGATTAAACCCTCTTTAATCCGTCTTCACTGTCTTCCCTCTGTGTGATTGTCAGGACCGTTTAGCCCTGCCATATTTAGCGCGTTTTGTCACGTTGCTAACTTACCCGCAAGGTGAGAGGATGCTGGGAGGCGCCGAGAAAGTCCTCTGGCTCCAGATGTCTGCACCAGATGTCCCATTATCTCTGAGGTAGTCCTGTGAGTTTTTTTTAATCTGTTTCCAACTCTTTGCACCTTTACTAAACCCCTGCAAACACGCACACGCACACACATGCACACACACGTCTTAATGTCCCCACAAGGAAAAATGTCCCCACTAAAAAGGTTTTTCCAGGGGGCGGTCCACATAAGCATAGAAAGACAAGAGCATGCACGCACGCACGCACGCACACACACACGCACACACACACACAGGTATATACACCTGCATGTATTTAGAATTAGATGCAAACTTTTGTCTACACATGTCTTAATGTCCCCACAAGGCTCCAATCTACGTCTGCGTCTACGTCTTCACGTTCAGACAAAATCATGTTGAAAAACAATTTCACAAAAAGAAGAAATGTAGACGGATCAGGGAGCTTTGAATTATCGATGACAAACTTTGAGCGACTCACCTGACTGAGAACTGGCTCTGGGGTCTGTGGATGGTTTGAAAGTGGAATAATTGTATGAAATAAACTCTTGTATCTGCTTCTGAATTCAAAAAAACCCCTGAAACATGCTCCATTATATGTTTTGGACAATTTGTCACTGTAATGTAAAATCGGAAATTCACATAATATTTGCTCAACAGATCAACAAAAACAATCAGAGCAGCAGGTAATAGGCTCAATCCCTGTTCCATGTTTTCTAAAACAATAATTCAACACATACAATATAACTTCTACGCTGGATTACTATAATCCACATGTGTCAAACTCAAGGCCCGGGGGCCAGATGTGGCCCGCCATGTCATTTTCTGTGGCCCGCGAGTGATGAATTGGTCTTAAAAATCTGTGTTTAAAATAGGTCTATGCTGCTTTAAGGCGTGCGTTGACCATAAACTACATTTCCCACAATGCACTGCGACGGCACACGCGACGAGTGAAATTGAATAATAAATACAGAAAGTTATTTAGCAATATGTTACAGAGTAGTTATTTTACGTTATATTTGGTTACATTTATTCTGTATGACAGTTACATCACAGTTTACACCTTTGTGTTGTCTGCTGTTTTGTTTGCGTTTTCTGATTTGCGTTGTGAGATAATGTTGTTGTGTTAAATGCTTTTGTGTTTGTGCTTTCTGCTTGGGGCGGGATTCGAACTGGGGCTATCTGTAGTGTGCACTTCTACATGGCAGCTCTACCAAGTGAGCTCAAGTGAGTTAATGTTTTTGTGTTTTCTGCTTTTGTGTTTGTGTTGTGTGATTTGTGTTTCCGTTTTGAGTTAATGTTTTTGTGTTTTTGATTTGCGTTTGTGTTTTTTTGATTTGCGTTTGTGGGGCCCTCTATTTCAACAGCTCATTCAAACGTGTGGTTTCTGAACACTTTATAAACAGAATATAGCGTATATAAACAGAATATAGTGTATATAAGACAGATAATCAGCCGTTGACAGCAGGTGTCGTCTGTTTCTTTAAACTTTGAAGAGCAGGATGTTTCAGTCTGTGTCTAACACACACACACACGCGCACACACACAAATATGTATACAAATGGAGTCGCTGACCGCAATGTCCTCTGCGATTAGCCTCATGTTTAGGATTTATCAAAGCACCCTAATTAAAAGTTAACAATTAAAAATGGTGTACTCTGTATCCACCCACTTAATTCACCATATGCTCCTTAATAGACTTTACTGTTATTCTTAAATAATGTAAATGAGTCGATACCAATTATATTGTCATACATTGAGCACCCCATTAGACAGATGACAACCTGACATAGTAACCACTTCACGTGGCAACATGGTCACTTTGTTGCCATGCGTGTACACAGTCAGGCAACATGGGTGAACACATTCTGGTGCAAAGTCTGATGCATTATGAACTGATTGATGTCAATTGCTATATAGTTTCAATTATCATGCGTTTGTAACCGTCCAGTTAAAATAATAAGTTCGATTTTTCATTTTAATGTAGAATTACCTGACAGCAGAGATTTCTGTTCTGTTATTATAGCCCATATGTTGTCATCGTTTAAGATTTATCCATCCTGACCCATCCAGCATGTCCATATGGATCCCATAAGGATTATATTTCGACTAACAATATGGTTCCCAAGCAGGTTTGTCCATTGTCTCCCTGGTGGAGAGTAACCAAATCACAGGGGGCAAAGGGGATTGCACATTGCTTAGAGGTACCCCAGATCTTCATCTGTTGGGATTTGAACCTGCTAACAGAACATTTTCACTGTTTCCTACATCATTTGCAAATTAAATTTGAACTGCAAAATAATATGCTGGCTTTTATTGAACGATGGAAAAATACTCCCAATAGAGGTTTTGACAGAACAATTTAACTTTGGAAATATCGGGATAACTTTTTCTTTTGTGTTGTGATAACTTGAAAAGTTGGTGATGTGTTGCTCATCATCTTTGTCTGACACATCACACAGCTCTTGGGGAAATCTCCAGCCTCAGGACTCGCCGTCTGTGTGAGTAATTCACTCGGCTTTCTGTCAACAAACTGTCTTCGTGGTCCGAACATCCAGAAAACAGATCATAAAAACACCTACAATGTATATTATAATAAACTGTCAATTACTTCCAAGATACACAAGTGCCTTATAACTCCATTTTTGTGCTGCGTCACTTCAGATATACCCTGCACGTACGAATTCTGATCTAGGGGCTCTGAGCTAATTATTGTCTAATTTTTCTATTAAAACAGCACGACACAAGAGCCCTGTACGCAGATGACGTAAAACTTTAAGTCCTTATTTTCAAGATTAGTAGTAGATCACGTAGACGTTTATTTTATCCACAAACATGGACATTGCAATGCTTAGTGGAAGTGATATGTTTTATGTCAAAACAGTTGGAGGCAACAGCAATACTGCGCTAGTAAAGCCAGACAAACAGGATTGAGAATGGCTGAAAACACAAAGAAGTGCAACGTTTGATCTACTAATCAAAAAAAACCACCAGTTGATAAACATTTTTTGTCTTTGCCTGCCCCTGTGTTGCTGTTGTATACACACAAACGCTCCCTCTGATAGTATTGCTTGATAGAACCTTTCAGATGAAAGACACAGCAAACATATAAAGCTATATTGTCTGTGTTCATGAAGAACAAACAGAGGCAGAATAATCAACAACTATATCAACAAAAAGTGCTCATTAGGGAATAAAACAAAGACTATATTGTTGGGTGTGAGCCACAGCGGGCGTCCACTTACTGTGTTCCATGACCTTCAATCGATCAATCTGTTATGGAGAGAGCGGCTCGTGTCCCCCGTTTCTTTCTGAGACATCTCAGCCAGTTAACCGTTTGTCCTGTGCAGTCATTTGTTCAGCCCTCCTTGTTATTTTAACAACCCTGGACCCAGCATTCTCTTCTGAACCTAATAAAAAATACATACACTGCATCATGACATCATCTGTATGTCAGAGCAACTACACATTTACAAAACTGTCACACTCTGTTTGTAGCGCATGTGTGAGAGTCAGTTAACCAGTGAGAAATGTTGCGTTGAACTCTCACAACAAACAAAAATGCACTACAACCCCCCTGCAGTTAAGTCATTTGACGATCACTGTAACGTACAGTGCAAGTCATGATCGTCATCCCCCTGCAGAGCTGCCTACCACTAGATGGCAGTGAAGCACTTTGCCCCGGCACAGCCTGTGCCCATTATGTGTTTGCTGTTGTCACTGTTGGTTGCGCCTATCTTATCTTCTATAAGATCCTTCTTTCTTTCCTATTGTATAGCACAGGAAGATAAAACCTGTCAGTACAGACCGGTATCATTTAGGGATCTGTTGCTGCTGACAGCACATGGATAGTTGGAGCACAGATAGATAAAGAGAGAGAAGAGGGAAGTGAGAGAACACAGGGAGAGAGGGGAAAAGTGAGGGGAGACAAAAGAGAAGGGGAAGCAGCAGCAGCAGCAGCAGCAGAGCAGTCGGTCTATCGCTTGCTGTTAATGCTGCCACATCTTCGCTGTATTATCTTCCTTAAGCACTACTTTTCCGACCGCGTTGTTTCCTCTTTCTACCCACACTCACCACTTTCCGGCCTCCTTGCCCTCCCTCCCCCCCCTTCCTTCTCCTTGAATCTCTCTTTTTGCCACTCTCATCCGAGCCACTTTCCGTCCTCTTTCACCTTCTCGAGTTTCCTCATCCCTCCCTTCCCAACACTTCCCTTCCTCGCCTTTTGCATACATCACCTCTCGGCTTGCGTTCCTCCGACGCCTCTGGGGGGGGGGGGGGGGGAGAAGAGCATCAGGGATGAGCACCTAAAGGTCGAAGGGTGGAAAGAGCTCCCACTGGGGCTTCTTTTCAGCTTTGACCTCTCTGTACCCCCTGGATATATGGTGGCTGGATACAACCATTATTTACATAGTGTTTTCAAAAGCAACAGAATAAACACTTGACAAAGAATTAAAGCTGTAGTATGTAACATTTCTGAATTAAAATACTTAAAATTGACACAACTGTTATATATTTTTTGGTTAGTGCACTTAGCCAATTAGCCAGAATGTCTCCATATTTTTGCAATGTGGTTTCTCTGAGGCAAACCTATTTCATATATTTTGGTAATGTCCATCATTGACAATTTATTGGAGGAGGGTCCACAGAGCTGTTTCAATTTTGAGACAATTATACATTGTCAACTTGTTAGAAATGTATATAAGTGTATATAAGACTGTTTATTCATACAGTGGATCATTGGATTGATCATTATTATTTATTATAATAAAACTCATGACATATAAGTAAATACATTTTAAAATGTTGAAAATTAGTCATATTTCTTAAAAAAGTAATCAACCCATTGGTTACCCGTTTAATAGACCTGCTGCAGCCTGCTACTCTTACAACTCCAGCCTTACACTGTGAGCTAAAATGGTTCACATCCAAACACTGCAAATGTACCGTGCACCTCACATTACCAAGGGAGCAAGAACACAACACAACACAACAGCGGCATCCTTTATGATGCCAGGCACACGCTTAAAAGCTCTTGCAGATAAATAAGGGGACACATTTGTTGATGGTACTTTATGGCATTAATTTACAGCTCTAACTATCTCATTTCCCCCTCCTCCTCCTCCTCCTCCTCCTCCTCCTCCTCCTCGTTCTACCTCTCGCGAAGAGGCTTTTGTTTACACGTGTGACCCCAAAACATTACACTACAAGATAAATTCACAGTATAAAATAGTCATAATGCTGTGTTGCAAGACTGTGCTGCTGTGCATTAGGGCTATTTTATGGCAACAATAACCCACAGCCTTGACCTACTCTGATACATGCTACACTCGGCTTGGCTGCAGTGTATGCAGGCATCTAGGTCATATAATCTCCTATGCGATTCTGTGTGATGAATAATATGTGATCTATATGGCCACTATTATTATTATTATTATTATTACAACAACATTGAAGTATAAAGAGAAGGCCACACATAATTGTGTGGCAGAGACGTATACGAGGGTGTTGCCGGACATGTATGAGGACAATGGTGGAGTGTGCAGATGAGTGACCGAAGGGTTCAAGGTGAAGGTGAGATGACATTACGCGATCTGTTCTGAACCCCTTCTTGTTCGCAAGGGTGATGGACAGGTTGACGTATGAGGTCAGGCAGTCAGGAGTCTCCATGGACTACGTTGTTTGCAGATGATATTGTACAAGTGGAGGTCTGCGGTGGACAGAAGAGGAATGAAGGTTTAGTGGGAACAAGACAGCATACCAGTGTGTGGATGACACAGTGTGAGACAGGTGGTGTGGTGAAGATGCAAAGAGTTGAGTTAGAGAAAGGGAAGTTGCTATGATGTATGGCTTGGAGACAGGGAAGAGCACAGAGAACGTTCGTGGATGTTGTGAAGGAGTTGGTGGAACAGAAGAGGACACATGGGACAAGATGGAGAGGCAGATGATCCAGATGCTGTAAACCGAAAGAAATGCTCTGAATTGCCAGTTACTCGTCTTGTTCAATAGGTCATAATGTTAAAATTTTGTTAACTATATGTTCCTAATAGGAGCCTGGTTGCAGGTGACGCCCCTTAACTAAATGTTGACATTTCTCTGGCCAAATTGTGAATCTCAAGGCTTTAAAACGGGTTTTCAGATTCAGATTTGTAACGTCATGACCACTTTGTCCTCAAAAAGCTCTGAATTCGCAAGAACCAAAAAAATGGTTTTGAACCAAGATGTGTCCTCACAAAGTAATGAAACCATGTGCATGTGCATGTACACACGCACGCACGCATACACACACACACACACAGAAATACATAATTGAATCATACACACTGCTCACAAGGGGGGACCCATCTGGAGGGGATGTTTACGTGTGTATCTTTGTATGTGTGAGTCTCTTACCGTCTTTGTGTGTGTGTGTGTGTGTGTGTGTGTGTGAAGTACATTTCTCTTGCAGTCCACCCTTAGGCCCTGGGCTACATTTGCTCTCATCCATCAGCCAGATGAGCTGTGTCCTTTTAACATTGCTGACAGCATAGAGAAAAAAATAAATAAAAATAAACACTGACAATAATATATTTATTTGGAGATTAGAACCCAAATCAATAACCCCTTTGGAAACGAAGGCTAACGCTGCTGATGGAAACAGACGACCGAGGTTAGACTTTAATCATGACGTCTTCAGGTTTCTTTCTCCAATTTGTCATTATGTTCTCGCAAAAAGTGTGAGCTTCGGTGGCAGGCAGAGAAAAAACATGTAGGGTATATAATGCACCCGACGATGTGACAAACAGAAAAAAGCACGTTTGTATTTATGTGCGTACGCTGTACGGAAAAAAAAACGCCTCTCTCTGCTGGACATGTGTGCATTTAGAGTGCTTTTCAACTCTCACATATCACACTCTATTTCCTGGTACAATTGTTGCTGCTTGTGCTCAGCCAACCTCGTTATTTGTTATTCATGTTTAGGTTTTTGGAATTGTTTGTGTGTGTGTGTGTGGGGGTAAGAATAACATGGTTTTTATTACAGATGTTTACAAGGACTATGTAGTCAGGCTCGACCCTAATTCTATTTTTATTGATTCATTTGCATTTGTAGTTAAGGTTTGTCATTTGTTTTTTTAATGAAAATCGTTTTCCTTTTTAACATAAACTGCTGACGCTCCCCTTGGGCTCCCGTAGTTAAGTTAGATACCTAGAAGATGGGACATAGTTTGAAGTCAGTCGAAATCTTGTTTACATGTTATGGTGTTAGCTGTTCACAATGGCAGGGCCTCCCATCTTGTTTATACACTCGTATTTTGTTGCTAAAATAAAAGCTACATTTGTTTGATTAAAGTATTTGTCATTCATAGTTCGTTTTAAAAAATAGTTATTTTATTAAAATTGTAAATCGAGCAATGAATCCGCTGTTTCAGTTAAATATGAGCAGTGCAGTGGCTTTTTTAAGTAAAACTTTTGTGTGATAATCAGTCTACTGCTTTAACTTATTTAGTCTGGCACTGCGATTTAATTGGGTATTTCATTGAATTCCTTAAATTAAATAAAGGCCACAGCATTTTAAGTTTGCATTTATTCATTTTTTTTTGCTGTTAGATACTCTTACTATCCGCTATAGAAAAGACAGTTAACCACATGACATCCACTCAAAAAAAACCCGGCGACACAACACATGTAAAACTAGCACATTCAACATCAACAATTTACAACATTGTTGAGAAATTTCTCAATTGAGTCCTGCTGTTCTACAAATAAGCATTGCTCTCTGCAAAACAGCCCCCAAGCTAATTGCAAAAATCAAAAAACATGCCATTTAATTTCCTGATCACACCTTGCCTCTAATGAAAAAATAAATAAAAAATACGGCGCTGTGAAGCAATACCAGGAACATCTCCATACTTATAAATTGCTTGTCATTCCGCCTCCCCCCCCCCCCCTTAAAAGAAATCTATTGCCCACCCACCATGCCAGGCCATCTAAACATTTCTACCTCAGCTGTGCACACCAAACAACTTCTCTCTCCCCTGCAGCGGCTGATGTGTGCCTCTATTTCCATCGCCATTTCCATTTGCTTTCAAGAGCCACTACTTCCCGTGTCTACGAGTCCGTCCGTCTCTCTGGGGGGTGTGTGTGCCTCTCCTGAGCCTCCTGATATTTCTTCTCCCTGTTTCATCAGACAATTTCTTAAAAGGTCAGGCAACGACGGGGCCATAAAAGATAGAGAGAGAGAGGTGGAGGAGGAGGAGGACGAAGTCTTACCTCCACCCCATTAACTGCCCCAATCACAATCCTGAAGGACAAACGATACAACGGTGATGTCTTTTGATCAAGTGGATTCAACCGTGGTGCGTGAGGTATACGTGGCAGAACAGGCATGAAAGATTAGAAAATACAAGTAAGTCTTGTAACACAATACAATGTAGGATTTCAACCTTAATGTCTCTTAAGATTATTTTGATGGTGCTTCAAACTTACAACAGGGTCAATGTCACCTCTGTCAAAACCTACTCAGGTCCGTGTTGCCTGCGTTGGCACTATGGAACTTCTGATTTTGTGTTGATGCCACAAAAATGACTATGAAAATTCCACTTTGGGCCGATGATAGCTCAGTGGTTAGAGCGAGACACTTAACCCCACGTTGCTCCTGACGGCTGTGCCGGCAGTGTGTGAACGGGTATGAAAGATGTGTGATAGAAAATGACAGTGATGTGACAGCTGCAGATTCCTATTCATAACTGTGGATTCGTAAATTCTTAACATTTGAATTCTCCCGGTTGTCAATTCGTATTTATTTTGTATAAATCACAACCGAGTACGTGCACGTCTTTTTGACAGTTATCTTACCCCGAAGGTTTGATTCCTGTGTCAGACGTCGCACTTATGACGCTCCCAGTTACGACACTCTCTGACCAATCGGTGGCAGGCTGTCTGTTGACGTCACGTTTTAGTATCGGCTCAGCTCGATTGGAACCTCACCAGAGCAGGTACCAAAAAAAAAAAAACACCAGGGACCAGGTACTATCCCTCATGGGAAAGCAAAAAACCTGAGTCGAGCCAAATATTGATACAACTATATACACTCTTAGAAATAAAAGTGCTAAGTCGAACCATATAACGCTCTTCGGCTTGTCCTCATAGGAGAACCCTTTTTGGCTCCAGGTAG
Source organism: Microchirus variegatus (assembly GCF_963457635.1). Lineage (NCBI taxonomy): Eukaryota > Metazoa > Chordata > Actinopteri > Pleuronectiformes > Soleidae > Microchirus > Microchirus variegatus. The sequence continues at coordinate 30,166,305 of NC_139807.1, read as the reverse complement.
AACCTTTTTTATAAAGGTTCCCCCTGGAAACCTTTTGGAGCGTCCCTTTCTCTGGGGAAAGAGTTTTTCAGAAGCATATGGTTCCAGATAGAACCTCAGCCCTTGAAGAAGGACAATTTTGGAACCCTTATTTCTAAGAGTGTACAAGCCCCATGAGTTGGATAGTGCTTTTCTAGTCTTGATGACTAGACAGAGTTTTTGATCACCCATATATTCATTCATACACTGCATATACTGTAGTTAAATCATCTATTTTTTATCATTTACACCCATTTTTATGACAAGGGCACGGCTGGTAGTCACGCTTTGGTATGCAGAGAAGAGGAGCGAGAGATCAAACAGCTGAGTCACTCTACCTCCTTAACATAGACTGAGGGGCCGATCCAATTTTTTTTCCACTGTTTTTTACATTAAACAAACAAAAAAAACAACAACAACAACACATTCCATTCAAGTGTTTAATTATTGACATATTGCTGATATTTAGAGTGAGCTTACCGAGACAAATAACTCTACAGTTGGTGGCTTTGAACAGGAAGAGAACAAAATGCTCAACAAAATGTTTTCATACAATACAAACATCAAGTGACAAAATGGCTGCTGCCTCACAGTGCCATAATAACACCATTGTTCCCTCAGTGAATGACACTGTGCTTTTGTCCATTTACAGGTGTGTTGTTTGTTTCTTCGCTACCAGGTGACACTTCACATTCCTCTTAAGAGCATGATCATTTTCAGCGCGTCTCTGTTATCTACTCCTTTTAACATCCTCCCTTAGACCTTGTATCTTCTGTTTTATTCTTTCAGCTGTCTTGTCTTTATTCCACTTCTTTTCTTTATCACTTCATCCACTCTTTTCTTCCTGTTCCCATCTCCACATCTACGGCTGATGTTCTATTTACCACTGCTGCCTAGTTTCTATCTTCTCTCCCTCTCATCCCTTCACGCCCTCCAGCCAATTTCCCCACAGTACCCTTTCCAACATCTAGTTTTCTCTCTATATCACTGCTGATCTACCTTTCATGCTGGGCTCCTACACGCTCTGATGCCCTCCCCCTGTGTTTATGCTATGTGTGTGTTATTTGTGTCCCCCTACCTGCTATAGTGAAACACATTGCTTCATGTAAGGCCCAAATGGCTCCACCCAAACCACTCTGCATGCTGGCTGTCAGAGTGCAGGCCACTGAAGATTACACTTCACTGAGCAAGTAGCCTCTCTGCAGGCTCATTCCCAGCAGATGTGCTTAATGCAGTCTATTATCACTGTGCCCCCACGCTTTATCATCATGTCTCTTTTTCCACTCCATTTTGTCCTTTTATTTAAGTTACTCGCTGTTATGTAAAGCTAGGTCACCCTTTGTATGAGGAAATTGCTTGTTGTTTGTTGTTTTTTTTAATGTCATTTTTTTGTTTTTTTGAAGAAAGTCGGCTCACTGTCAAAGTGCATCAGGGCTAATGGATCATTTACTGAATTTCAAAACTTCTTTTAAATTATTCCTTAAGATCTTTGCAAATATTTTCGACGGATCCTTGTTCAGGGCGATGCCGACTATTATGATGGTATATTTCGAGTCATTCCGAGATACTTTTTGTTTTTGAGAAGAAAGTCAGCTCACTGTCAAAGTGCATCAGGGCTAATGGATCATTTCCTGAATTTCAAAAATTAATTAAAAATATTCCCTAAGAGGTTTGCAAATATTTTCAACTGATCCTTGTTCAGGGCGATGCCGACTATTATGATGGTAAATTTCAAGTCATTCCGAGATACTTTTTGTTTTTGAGAAGAAAGTCAGCTCACTGTCAAAGTGCATCAGGGCAGATTGATCATTTCCTGAATTTCAAAAAATCATTAAAATGATTCCTTATTAAGAGGTTTGCAAATGTTTTCATTGTGTTTTCTCACCCATTACTTCTTAAAAAGGAGCATATTTTGTAAAATGAAAGTTAACATTTTCAATATCAGGGTTACCTAACCATATCTTTGTAAACAGGAAAACTCTCAAAGGGTATGTTTCAGATTCACACAATAACAATTGCATGTTTTCAGTATGCATGAAAAAAAAAGAACTATATATTTGAATCTGTAATAGCAAAGACGTACATACATAATTGGTCAGTGACATTCATACATCGTCTGCATAAAGTATCAACTGCTGTTCTTATCTTTTGCTGAGTTTTAGTGTAATTATTAATTGTAGGAGTCATATAACTAATCTATTTTCTTTTGTAGTCTGGCAGCATTAAATGACAGGTGACAGGTATTCTGAGATAAATTTCAACCAACTGCATGTATCAATGCAAAGGTTACTTGCTAACGCGGTTTGACACCTTGGATGGGCAAGGTCTGAATACTGTATAACATGGTTTCTTTGTTCTGTAAACCATATTCCTGTGTGCCAGTGATGATGTGCAAGAGAACATGAGACACGACGCATATCAGAGGTTAGCAGAGCAGTTGCAAGAACGGCAAATGTTGCTGAAGTGATGCCGATGCTTGCAGTGTCTGCCACTGTTCTGTGCACTTTCTGCAACAAAGCTTATGTCACAGAGAGGCTCACACACAGAGTGGACAATGTGTTTTTAGTTGATGTCGCCACTGAATAATACGAACCGGACGTTTGCCAAATCATTTAAAGAACGAGAAATCATAGTTTCCAAATTCCTTCTTTGATGTTGATCATCACCATCACACATCGTACATAGTGTACACACCGTATTTCCTTTGATGCTAATGTGTTACTGGTGTATTTTAACTTTTTTTTATTTTTTAGAATTCAGACGCCGCACTGTTTAAAGGTCACAGGAAGAAGGTCCGTGGCCTCGACAAGCCAGTAGTCAAGCTGTGTTGTCCAGTTGGTCGGGGCACCAAGGTTCTGCTGGTCACTTCACCCTGTTACCCCCCTCCAGTTAACTTACAGCTGAAGCTTCAAACACTTTAGAGGACGTGCTGTGCTCCAACCCAACAGATGGCCTGTACTTATCTTCATATTGAACTTCCTCTAACTTAACCCATGACTCGGGATGTTGTAGATGCCGTGATGTCAACAGATGACAACAAGATACAGCTAAATCAACATGCCTTTGTGTTGTCTTTCTAAATGACTTTCTAAATATTTCTTTAGTTTCAGCTTAATTTATTTTGGAGTCAGGTTTTTCAAAGGTGAACTTTCCTTATTGTTTGACATTTATTGCATGTATTTGTCATTTGAGTGGCATAAATGTGTTCCCCTTTACAATACTGACACAATGAAGAAAGCCTTCCTTTAACGGTAAGTTGGTTATTTAGCAGAAATTTCAAAAATGAATAAAACAAAAATATAACAAAGCAAAAGTATGAATATAGTAAGGGATACTATATAGTATTGATTTCCTAATTTCATGTAACATATATAGTGCTACAGTTTTACAGTACATCTTAAAGATTTTCTCATGTCCCAGCATTTCTCTTAAGTAACAAAGAAAACAAGAAAACCTTCACCTAATCCATACCAAAATGTGCATACATCTCTGAACCACTAGACATTTATTTCTCTCTCGCCATAAAACATATATGTTTATTGTCAGCCTATTGTATTCCATCAAAAGCAACCTGTTCCATAAGTGGAGTTGAGGGCATGGAGTTAATTCCCAAATTGCTTAAACACTCCAACAACCCCAACAGTGAGACTGGTTTAGACCTGCCCTGACCTCACATAAAACTAACTAGTTCCCAAGATGCCACGCAGCTGAGTCCCCCAGTCACTGCAGCACTGGGAGCTGCATGAATACAACACCCATTATAACCACCTTTGGCTGTCTATGATAATAAAATGTTTTTATTCTCCAAGGGGATTCCACGGAGTCGCCAGTACCTGTTCCTAGCAACTGTTGCTACAAGGCGGCTGATTATTTAACATGTCCATCCCATGGAGACAAGACAATGGCAACACGGTGGCCGACCAAGACATTTCCAGTGAATGACTCAATAAATTAATATGACAAGAGGCCATTTTCCCCCCCCCCAGACTCTCATATGATCAATCCACATTCAAGTGCACAGTCACCTGGGCAGCGAGACTACGCCATTGTTCTACTTTTCTTGGATCCTCTGTTGGCAAAGGGACTAATTATGTCGCGCTTGCTCCAAATGAAATGAACCGAAACCCAGCAGACTTTTGGCATCCTCTTTAAACAATCAAACAAACAAACAAACAAAACAAAAAACAGCGATGGAAAATGTCTAATATGCTCACTTGTAATGGAAGGGTAATCCACTTTGACTGTCAATTTCACAATAAATCACTTCATTATAACCATGAGGTTACAATAAAACTCATTATATCAATATTTCTATCATTAATTTTGTTTATTTTGTTTAGACCATAGAAATCCATATGGCAGACGAGACCAGACAACGTCAACATGGACCCACGCAGATCTGATCTCATCACTTGCAATATATAGTGTGAACAGTTGGTCAGAAAGATCAGATTCTGATTGGATAAGCTTACAAATCTGAATTCGGCTGCAGTCCAAACAAGGCCTAGTCTGACTTTTTGATTTAGTACCATTTTAGTCAAACTAACATGTTGTTATCACAGTGATTGTTGTCTCTAAACACAGGAATTTATTTTTCTCAGTGACATCACTCTTGCAATAGGCTGCATTTTCCACCATTATCTCCACAACACCAGTAATCGGATATAAATATATAGGACTTACTGAACCTTTATAACCAATACAGCTGTGAATACATGTGGGTGTGAGTACCAGGAACTTTTTGGCCTGTTTGAGCTTTAGCCAGGAGTTTGTCTGCTTTATGTTCACATGTGCCTGAACTAATCAACTAAGTGATTAACTAAGTGGAAATTCAAGCAACATGCAGTGTTAAAGTATTTCCTGATAGTTATGGGGTTTAGAAATAACCACAGGCCGACAATGACAGATGTTAAAGGTCTGTTTCAAACAGTTTATCAGGACATAGTTTCAAGTGTTATGGGGTAATTCATTGTCACAACATAATGGCTCTCTCACAAGATTATTAATACAATGCAGGTGTTGTTCACCGACACTACAAATAAACTTGCCTTGCCTTGACATTTATGCTAAAACTAATATTTTCACTTAGTCCTGCAGTTTTCCTGAGGTTTTTAATTTTTGTCATGAAAGTACTTTTCATCTGGTGCATCACTGAATTTTTGCAAAGGTAATAGGTGATAAAACTAATGCTTTTGGACAGGGGGCCTTTTGAATGATAAATCAGACACTCGTCTATGAGCCACCTATGGTACTGGTTGGCTGGTTAGAGATGACAGGCCGTTTAAAGTCGTCTCCCTCCTCCTTCCTTTGGCAGTTTCCATTCTCTTTCTCTTTATATTTCTGTGTATCCATCTCTCTTTCTGTCAGAGGCCTTCATCAAGTCCACTGTCATCACACCTTCAAGCTCAGTGCTCAAATCATCCCTCCAGTACATGTCCCTCTCCTGGGTGTTTTCATTTTTGACAGCTCATTCTGGCCACCTCACTTGTCAAATGTTCACTAACGTCATCAATAAATTTACACAAGCCTTAAAGCTCACATAGTGTGGTCCTGTTGCACATATATGTTAGTTATGAAGGTCTACTTACATACATTAACTTGTTTTTATGGTCAAAAACCTCCTAGTTGCTGTAAACGAGCTGATAGAAATCCTCTTTTCTGACGCTGTTTCCCAGCCGCGAGATTTGAGACTCAACTCTCTCACCCAGAAGACAGAGTCTTGTGATTGGCCAGTACCCGGAAGTACACCCGCTCTCAGAAGCACAGCTCCCCCCTCTGGAACGGTGGATGCACTGCTACTCATTATCAAAACATGCAGATACACACTAAAAACAGCGTTAATTGGAACTTCTGGTCTAGGTCCGCTTAAAGAACACTATGGAAATATACACACATATAGTGTGTGACTATTCATACATAGTGCATTGTCTCTACATAACTGAGCTGAAATGAAAGGTATAATTTCATAATTGGTTGCAATTTTCGATTAGATATCAACTCATTAAGGGAGTGTTCATTTTACATACCAATTTTGCTTGGTTATGAAGTTGATTTTCACAGAAATAATGCTGCAAAGTGAATAGTTTTGGCAAACATTACCAATTACCAACTAGGGGGAACCCGAGAGCAAATTCTGTAGTGTGTTGCTTTCCAATTCAGTGGTCACACTAATAAAAAACGGACAAAGAGGCACAAAGTCTCATTATTAGCGTGTCTATTTTGCACATTTACTGATAACCCTGTGACAGGCCTGTGTGTTTTGCAGCACTCTTCTCTTACGGTCCCTGAAGGAAGCAGCAGGACGTGGCATCAGCACAACACAGGGCACCCGATGACACTGCGAGCAGCTGCCCATTTAAGCTCCAACTCAGTGTGCTCTCTCTCTCTCGTCATGCAGAGACTGGTCCGGCCCGCGGCTGTGGCCTTTTGATTTTACTTTAGTTTTCTTGTGTTCACACTCATGAACCCCTCACCTCACCCACGATCACTCATCCGCATATCCACTCCTGCTGATACTGCCCGACATACTCCATCTGACATTAAGTTTAGTCGATGGCCTTCTTTATTGTTTTAACTTTGGACTTTTACCAGCATCCGTTGTGCCTTTTTTCGATGTGCCGATGACGATCTAAGAGCCGGGTCATGACGCATGCATTTCAGTGTACTGCCAAAATAATCTGCCCAGCACCTCCATCTCCAATATCCGTTGTCCAATATAATCACTATCCTTCCGCTGCATGTGACCAAACATCGTCTCAACATTGACTCTCTCGATTTACCTCCAAACTATTCAAACCTGAGCTGCCCCTCAAATATGCTCATTTCTAATTCTGTCCATCCTGGTCACTCCCAAAGAAAATCTCAGCATCTCCAGCTCTGCCTCCTGTCATTTAGGCAGTGCCACTGTCTCCAAGCCATACATCATAGCAGCCCTCACTACTTACTGTCTTGTAGACATTCCCTTTCACTTTTGCTGCTATAGGGTATCACTGCCGAGAATAATACAGATAAATATAGCTCAGTCATGTATTGACGGCCATAATGTAGTAGCAGCGTTAATACAGAATACAAACCGTATTTTTATAATGCGTTTATAATGATTTTTAAAAATGTATTTATCAGACTGGGAACAGGATAATTGGTGTCAGACTTTTTTTTACCTGCTATTTGATCGCCAAGGTGGCTGCAAGGATGATGCACAATCCATATGATATAGATAGAGTGATAGCAAGTGAAGGACCACAAATTCAATTTTAAGAGCTAATAATCAACACATCTTTATGTGTAACATGCATTTACATTTTAAAAGTAAAAATGCTGTAAAAAACTGGAAAAAGGGTTTTTAGCTGTGACATGATGTGCAATTTCAAAAAATAAATGTCTGCCTGTGTTGCACAAGACACAATACTGAAATGTTTCTTTTGCATTTGCAGTGTTCATCTTCATATGTCTCCACCATGAACAGATTTTGAAAAGACAGACTCTTATGAAACAAATATTTAGATGTCCACTCGTAGTTTAAAAGGTGAGATTCAGAAGCAACTTTGAAGCTGTCATGTTCTGACAACTCCAATTCTGTAACTGCTAATTGATCCGTCACGTCTGGGGCTGGTTTAAGTTTGCTGGCCAGATCCTGCCCCAGGATGTATGTTGCTTATGTGTGAGCTAGAGAGTCTGCTTGTATTTGTCTTTAATGTTTCTTATTATGGTAGTCTATTATCATTCGCCACATCTTGTCATTGTTTGTGTAATGGCTTTCCTTGTCCTAATTATTTGCACCTGTGTCGCATCGTCTCCTCCCCCCCCCCCCCCTCCTGTGTAAATAAAGGTGTGCTTCCTCTGTGGGTCTGTGCCAGATCTTTGTTACCCAAGTATTAGCATTCCAGCAATTGCTTGTGCTTTTCCTGGTGTGTTTTTTGATTCTGATTTGAAGAGTTGTACCTGGATCAGTGAATATTATTACTAGATAACCATATACACTGGTTTTTAACATGAAAAAAGTGGTTTAGAGGTTTAGTTACTCTTTAAATGAAAAAAATTAAATAAAAAATAAATGTTTTTCATCATCAGGACTGATGTTCAGAATTGGAGATAGCGTCAGGCTGTGTACATGCATTAGTCTCAATGTTGCCTCTGTTCTTGTTGGCCAAGTATATTCAAATACATTTCCTCCATGTTCATCACATGGCCCAGGGCCTTTTTCACCTCAACAGTAAATATTCTGGGTTAGGGTTAAATATTCTGTGGCAAAGTAGTTATAAAAGGCAGGAAGTCAAGTTTAGACGGCAAAGAATAAAAGTAAAAAAAATAATAATAAGCAGGTGGTGAGAGCAAACCAGTGAAGCTGGGGGCACATGGAAACAGTGCAGGATTGAGTTGCAGGCAGAAAATACATTAATTCATGGAAGACTAGCATGTTTTAATGTGTAAAATTACATTTTCTCGATCAATTATTTTGATAGTCCTGAAATCGCAATATCAGTCTGATGAGGCGAAGAAGTGCCACCGTCCTTGGTTTAGCCCATCATGTGATGTGATTGACAACATGGCCTTGCACAACATTCTCCGCTCATCCACACACATCAGTCACATCATGCTGTGCTGAAACAGTGCAGAGTGGGTGGTGAGTGTTGTCACTCAGCGCCAGCAGGGGAAAAAAAAAAAAAATATGTAGGAAGACAGGAAACAATTGTTGCCACCCAGACACGACTGCTTTGGACAGCGTAGTCAAGTGGAGTTTTGAGAATTCTGGGGCAAGGACAGCGAGGGGCTGTTTTCTTCCCTCATGTCATCTTTTGACTGCACAGTAATGTGTGACTGGCTGTCTGACAAAAAAACGAATAAAAAAACAGATGCAGGCGAGAAGGGAATCGACAGGTTGAGCCAAATGCAGAGTCTCCAGGGAGAGGAAGAAATGTCGAGCAGAAGAATGAATGAAAATTCACTTCTTTTTTTTTTTTTTTAAACCGCAGTTCCTCCCTCCTGCTCACATTGTGAGTGACAAAAAAATATAGGCAGGGGAAATTATTTAAGAGACTGGAAATCTTGGATTTGACCTTGTCTAGTGAGGTCAACATTTCTTTCAGTCCGTGAAACCTTGTGATTATGATTTTCACTCAGACTGCTTAACCAGAGAATTGCAGAAACTGTTCCTCCACTGGAAAAATGTACATTGTTCCTTCTTGACATTCCTTCCTTCCTTGGGTGTCTTTGTCAGGGGTACCCCAGCCCTTGATCTGGTGGGGACTCGAACCAGCATCTCTCTGGCTACTTCTTTTTTTGTGGTGCAGTGGACTTGAGCCCTAGCATGGAGTTTGCATGTTCTCACTGTGTGTGTGTGTGTGTGTTGGGGGGGGGGGGGGTTTCTCCGGCTTCCTCCCACAGTCCAAAAACATGCAATATGGGGACTTGATAAATTGGACACTCTAAAAAAGTGACCGTGAGAGTAGTATGGTTGAATGTGGTAGAAAGTGGATGGATTCCATTTCTTTTTGTGGCCCCCCATGACAAACTATGTCAATGGTGTTTAGCGCCTGGTGGCCTTTGCTGAAACTGCTGCCCCCAAGACGTAGAAAAGGACAACCATGACATCTCATCTCGTTTCCGGTGTCACATTCACTTCCTGCTCTCCTGTGTTTCCATGCCTCTGTGATTACCTGCACCTGCTCTAATAGTATACATTCTCTATGTCCCTTGTCTTCTGTGCCAGTTTTTCTTTATCACATTGGCCTCCTACTTTTCTGCCAATTGTGTAACTCTGCCTAATACTTTTTCTTTCGACAAGGTTGGAACAAGGGCCTTTCTGCAAGGAGTTTGCATGTTTTCCCTGTGTGTGTGCGTGGGTTTTCTTCGGGTTCTCCGGCTTCCTCCGACAGTCCAAAAACATGCAGATTTGGGGATTAGGTGAATTGGTGACTCTAAATTGACCGTAGGTGTCAGAGTGTGAGTGAATGGTTTTTTGTCTCTGTATGTGGCCCTGTGATGGACTGGACGGCGAGCTGTCCAGGGTGAACCCCACCTATTGCCCTATGTCAGCTGAGATAGGCACAGCACCCCTGTGACCCTCCGGTGGAGGATAAAGTGGTAGATAATGGATGGATGGATGGTTGAACTTTGACTTTTTCTCAATTAAATTCTTCATCACTTCATTATTAAGAATAATGACAAATAATTGACAGCTTCAATAAGATGCAGCACACACTTTGAAGAAATATAACCCTGTGTGACCCTTTCTTCCTATACCCAATGATAAGGTCAGTAACTCTGGTTTAATTGTGCTAATTAAAGCCTAAACTAGTTATTGCACAGTGTAATGGTGATAGAAACACGGCACCTTCCGTGTTTGTATTGCTCCCTATAATCTTTGCTCTTGCTGCTATTCTCTTTGCCAGGGGCAACTCAATTAGTGACAAAGGATTCTTAAGTGTTGACCTGGGATTTATTGTGCTTCTCATGCAGTTCATGCATCGTCTGGCTACTGCTGCATTTTTACTCCAGTGACCGAACAGAAACTAATGTCAGAACTCTGTTTTAATCTGTTTTAATGTGTTTTTTTTTCAGTTCCTGTTTGATTTTGGTACTCACGTGTTTTCTTACTTCCTGTTCCTGGTCTTTGTTTACTTTTACTGCCATTTACTTGACCACACCCACTTCCTGTGGTCAACCTGTGCATTTGTTGTGTAGGGCCGTTTCTCAATACCAAATGCAAGAAGTATGCAAGTATGTACTTGGGAAGTACTACAGGTTTTCTCTGCAGATATGTTCCTGTGAAATGCATTCTGGGATACATGGCTTTCACAAGTACACACACATCACCCAATCAATGCATACTTGGTAAAATGGGCGTAAAATGGTATGAGAACCGTACTTGCTGCTCAGGTGCTTATGGATTGGAACGGTACTTGGACTGCCACTATGGTGTTTCACAAGTAAAGTAGTATGCAAGTACAGAGAAGTATGCATGTTGAGAAATGGCCCAGCATTCACCACATGTCCTTGCCAGATTGTCATTGTTACCCTATAGTGTGCATGTCAACCTTTTAAATGTCGCATGCAATGCTTAACTGCAATCAGTGTCCTTACCTGAAACACACTCACGGGCCACTCACATACCTAACCACCCAATGACATGAAAGCTATGGTCCAAAAAAAGAGAGAAAGTTTAGTTCAAGAGGTGTGATTGCAAAAGCAGGCAGAAATCTGTATAGTCTGTTTACTGACATAGGTCAAGATACTGGGAATATATTCCTGCAATCAAAACAAACAAATCCAAAAGAGCAAGCAGAAATTGAGGTCGAAAACAGGAGGAGAATAACAAAAAAAAACAACAACAACAAAGAAAGCACTAAACAGGTCTGGCAGAAAAAAAAGGAAACACTGAACTGCCTGAGACAAAACACACTCCACAATCTGGCAGAGAATGGTGCAAGAGAGCTGCTGCCTGATTAGGGAGAATGAACAGGTGGATAGGTGAAGCCAGGTGAGGTGATCGTCTTAGTCAGAACATGATCTGAAATGACAGCAGTGTTAATAAGAGTTAACGTTCTGAAATAAATGTTATATAATATTAACAACGATGAGATCGTGTGACAGAAATATCCAGTTAGCAGCAGTTCTTGATCAGGCCAGAGGCCAGAGGTGAATGATCAGACTAGAAAGAGTAACTCCAATATATTCACTCGTTTTAAGGTAGGAAGACGACTTGTCTTATGCCTTATTATTAGGCTAATAAAGTGGTCAGTGAGCACACTCTGTATAGGTGGATGAATGTCTGAAATTTGAAGAAGCCAGAGAAGTGTCCATATGTCTGTTAGACTTTCTTGAAACTAAAACATACAGAATATGATCCAGTACTAACGTAAAACGTCCACTGCAGCATGTCAGTTAAGCCAGGGTCTCTGCAGGTTTCAACAAGTCAAATTTAAGACTTTTTAAAGACTTTTTAAGACTTTAAGACCATAATGAATACAATTTAAGACCCATTTGGCAAAAAGTACAAAAGACATGAAGGAAATATAGAGCCACAAATCGTTGAACTTGCACTTACTCATCTTATGCAAGAAATTCGGCTTAGCTGTGAGCTTTCGTTAAGTTTTCTCCACTGCTATGCTAAGCTATAACACACCGCGGCTTGCGCACAGCTAGCTAGTGGTGCTCGATTAATTCTCACCGGGCAGCACAGGTGGCCTACTTTAGTTCCGTGTCGCAGTTATGTTATCGCATCCTCAAAAATAGAAACATTTCAAAGCGAGACTGAAGTTTATGCACGTTTTAAATAAAAGTCATGTTAAGAGATTTTTAAGACCTTTCAACATTGTATTTAAGACCTTTTAGGATATTTTAGTAGAATTTTAGACATTTTAAGGCCTTAAATTCAAATTATTGGATTTAAGACTTTTTAAGACCCGGCGGATACCCTGTAAGCTAACATTGCCGATATTTATTCATCTGTTATTGAACTAAATATCCTCATTTGTTATATGAGGCCGCTTCCTAATATCGTCTGCCCACTCCGTCATTATTACACTGATGTGGAACTTCAGCAATTTCCGTTCTAACACATTGTAAAGAAAGCAAACTTGCGCCGTTTACAGAGAAGTGAAGAAAATGAATACTGTATAATGTGCTGCACAAAAATAAGTAATGATGATGCAAATGATAATGCAACAGTCTGTGATGCTACTGTATGTGACATCCTCCGCTTTATCTCCGTGTTGGACTCTAGGATGAAACAGCTGTTAACCAAGTGGCACAGAAAAGCCTCTGTGATGGCCGCGATGGTCTCTCGGAAAGAACAACAATCCTTCATGTAGTGGTCAACTTAACTGTGGCAGCAACATATTTATCACAAAAGCCCATTTGACTGTGCAGGTGTAAACTAACAACATTACTGATGGCTCTGTCCAGAGCAAGTGTCCCAGTAAGCCTCACCATTGAGCCAGCATGCACCAAAGCAGTGGCTGGCAACTGGAACTAGAGCATCTAACCTATATGCTGTACGGCCATTATTAATGTGATTAACTACACCTGTGCTTTTGGGCTCTGACTTATGAAAATCTCTGCCCTGAAGAAAAAAACCCAAACATTATAAATGATTATGACTGTTGTACTATGTTGGCGCTCCTTGACCAAACTTGTAACGCCAACATTTTTGGCCCAATCACTCAGGAAGAGGTTATATTTTACAAAGCTTTTACATCTTAATTTCAGGACTATATTCATGACATGTTCACACCACTCCCACCAAGACAGAAAAGCTTAAGGAAAAACATTTTTTTTATTATTATGTTATATATCCCTGATTTAAATTGTTATTGAACTTATTGCTCTTGCCTGAACGAGCAGCTTGTCCTACAGAATCTAAATGTCACCCCAGTGAGATATAGTAATTAATAGAAGCATTAAGTCAAAGTGCTTTAAAATGAGAAAAGAGTCACTTCAAGAACATTTTGAAATGTCCTTCTCCAGCAGCCACGTTGATGGATTCGTGCATTTCAGGATGAACACATGGGAGCCCTCTATCTCCTGAGATAGTGTTTGGCAGACTAAGTAGACAGAGGGAAGGTTCTGGATATAAATTAATGTGTGAGCATAAACCTGAGGGATTCAAATCTGTATTCCAATTTAACCAACAGTTAAAACCCCCCCCCCCCCGAAATGTATGAATTTTCTTAAGGATAGTTGATATTGTCCTTCAGTTGGACCGGAATGCTTGTCATTCACTTTGAATGGAGTGATGTCAAGTGTTGCTGAACTGCATTGTGGGTCTGTTGCTTGTGGTGTGCAGCAGATGTGGAGAAAAGTTCAAGGCACTCTATTCACGGCAAGATGATTTAAATTCAATTTATGATACATCATGATGCATGTATGGGTAACAAGAACAGGAATAAAGTATTTCTTCACAGTATTTGTATTCACAACAAAACATCTGTTTCAAAAACTGACACGTGAAATCTTAGAACAATACCTTGCAAAGTGCAAAGTCTTCAATAAATTGGCAAAAGAACAAACTGCCAGAAAGCAGAACATTTCTGGACTTCAAATTCTTGGAAAATAATAGGGCGTGAACTATATGCTTCTTCTCTGCAAATTCAAAATAAATGTATCAAATAAAATAAAGCTGCGTCATATGAAGAAGTGCAATGTTGATTTTTACAGGTAGCATTCAGCCAATGAACCTCTGAAACATGTACACGCTTCTCCTTAAAAAAACAAACAAAAAAAACATCATAGAAGAGACAGGTGGCGCGTCTGTTGTTTTTATGTCTATCTATGGAAACATCTTTCAATGGCACCTTTACCTTGAGTAGATAGATAGATAGATAGATACCTTATTCATCTCACAGAGAAATTCACAGTTCAGCAGTTCAGAGTAGTAACATCAACGTCATAGCAACAAATAACGCAAAACCTACCAATCATCCAGGCTAAACCAATTAGTGTGGAGTAGTCCAGTCCTCTATCTAAGCTCTTGCTCTCTCTCTGATACTTATTATTTTCTGGAACTCATGTATAGTCTTGAGCCAGGTTGTGACAGCAGAATTAGTTTTGTTTGCACACACACGCACAAACACACACCACTTAGTGACAGTGAATTTGACCTCTGCATTCATGAATACTCTGGGCGCAGCAGTGGGCAACTCCAGGGGAGCAATGGGGAATTAGATACCTTGCTCAGGGGCACCCTAGCCCTTGATATGTCGCGGGATTTGAACCGACCTTTGGCCATAGGCTGCCATATTACATAACTTAAAGCTAATGAGGGCGAGCTGATATTGGCACAGGGTGTTTTTTTTTAAATGCATTCCTGCTCAACGGAATAATTCATGAAGATTTTTTTTTGCTGACCCTTTGGATAAATCCAGTATAGAGACTAAATCCATTTTTTTGCTGGACCCTGGCCCTTGGTTGTGTTTAACATCCTCTACACAATCTCACCCTTTGACAATCATGCCATTCTGTTGAATACAAGCAAAACATTTACCAGTCAATTACCAGTGTGTTACATTTAGATGGGATTATTGGCAACATTCTTATTGGTACGTGAAGGCTGCTGTAGTTCACTGAAACACTTTGGGAAAGGGAATGGTGAGTGGAGGAGTTGCTGCAATCTGCAGTTTTGCCAATAGATATCACAAATTCTTACACAATGGACCTTAAGCACAAAAGCTTCTAAAATAAAATGGACAGCAATAAAAACGTACAAAGCAAATAAAAGTAAATTAACAGTAAAATTAAAATTACCAAGCCGAAGTATATGAAAATGTTGGTGACCACAATTACATTTACCTTTTAATACACTAATTTGGTTTCACTGAATTTCTGGGTTGCCAGATATTTAATTTCAGAATCAATGCACATTCTCTAAATATGAAGCTTTTGTGTGACCACAATAGCATGAACATGCTGCAGCCTTTAACTTTATG
This sequence comes from Microchirus variegatus, assembly GCF_963457635.1. Taxonomy (NCBI): domain Eukaryota; kingdom Metazoa; phylum Chordata; class Actinopteri; order Pleuronectiformes; family Soleidae; genus Microchirus; species Microchirus variegatus. The sequence goes on along the minus strand of NC_139807.1, from coordinate 30,150,862 downwards.
ATACAAGTCCAATTTAACAGGAAATGCTGTAAAAATGGCAAATCCTCAAGTGTTGGTGTACTTGTCTTTGTAACTGGACAAATACACTGGTTATTGTTAAAGTTTGATTAGGCTGTTCAAATGAATGGAAGGCAATGCAGAGTCCTTAATAGGATATCTGTGTGTGTGTGTTGTACCTTACCTCTTTAGCACTTTATGGTTAGGGTTTGGCATTAACTGGTTATAGATCAGGTTAGGGATAATGCTTTGTTTAGGCTGTGCACATGAATGGAACTCAATGCAGTGTCCTAAAAAGAACAGCTGAGCTGAACATGTGTGTGTGTGTGTGTGGGATAGCGAACGAGAGCATTTGTATGTACTATGTAGTATGTGTGAGTGCATTCGTGTGGCTGGCTAGCTGGGGGGCATAAAGCTGAGAGTATAGGACATTATTAAAAACCATCTGCTTTCCTGCAGAGTCGGAAGGCTGCCTGGACACAGTCTCTTAACAGGCCTTGTTTTCCTAAATGCCCAGAGGCAATATGACAAATTTCGAATGCTTGAAGTAGAAAGCAAGAGGGGGGGGTCCTGCATACCACTACTCACTTCAAATTCACAAATTCACGTGAATTTTGTCACAAAAAACCCCCCAAAAAAACAACTTTCGGGCATCATTCTCAATACGATAATCATATGACTGGTGGTGTTTTGCATGTTGTCCATTTTTATTTTACAATTCTCCCATATTCTCCATATTACCTGTTTCTTATAAGTGGAAAAAGCAACAGAAAACACTCTAGTCAGATACATTTTTATCCAAATATTAAATCAAATACAAATGCCATTCCCATTTGTATTGATACAACAACATATAAAGTGTAGCCTAGTGCACAACATCGGTGGAAAGATAACTATTTTATGGTTGAATAATTGCGATAATATAATCAAGCAAAAATGAAAATGCGTTGAATTAAAATATTTTTGATTCGCTGTTTTAATATTTACCCACTGAACTATGGAAATGTCAGTTATAATATGAAAATTAATCCTTTCCCAGAATTTCAATTTTAATTATGTTTGCACATTTATATATAAACCTATGTTTTTGCAATTATGTTGGTATACCATAATTTATCTCATGGAGTAATAAAACGGCGGGACCAATTTTCTCTTGCAATAATAACACAGAGGATTTTTACACAATGTATTTTTATTTTTTAAAATGAGCAATGTCTCTTTGGCAGATTTGATTATATGAAGTGAATGGAAAACCAAAAAGAAGCACATGGAGGACCAAGTCCTCAGGACTTTGGTGGCTTTGTTACAATATATTTTTTTTCCTGTGTGAAATAATCAGTGTTGTGTTCATTTTGTAAGCACAATGCCGAAGGTCTGGCACATCTTTTACTGCAGTGCTACAATAATACATATTCCTATATGGAACATAATGTTGTGACATTTGCACATTTGAGAGCTTGTATAAAATGCAAGTCTTAAAAAACAATGAACGAACTAAACAACATAACGTCTCCATCTGAAGATATCAATCCTTGTGGGAGTTGAAAACATTTTGTTCCCTATGCATTCATGGTTTGTGCATTTATGTTTTAACAAAACAAGAGGAGTACCTTTTTATCTCATGCACAAAGGCTCTGTCTTTGTCTCAGTGTCTGTGCCGTGAATGGGCCTGTGAGGACTTACAGACGCAACAAATGAGTGGAACACTAAGGGCTGCCTCGGCCATTTCCTGCAATCAGTTACACTTTGCGGGTCCACTCTCAAAGAAACGACCGTAATTTGACCGTTCGCTCTCAAAGACCGTGACATGCTTCGTAATGGGGAGTTAGGGAGTGTGGCTCTAAATCTCAAGCTGAGGGCAAGTGTCACACTCGTGCGGACACGTGTGGCTGATGCGCAGAACTTATGAGATTAAGAAAATGGCACTTTCTAAAAATGCCTTTAAAACAAGAGCACTCAGAGAGCACAAACCTCCACCAAGGCTGAAACACTGTGTCATCTGTGTTTTACACACCATCACACTGCCACCACTGAAAGCCGTTACCCTATCGGTGCAGAAATCAGCATAGCGTTCTCTACATCTTCTCCACACTTTAAAGCGGACCTAGACCGGAAGTTCCAATTTTAGTGTGTATCTGCATCATTACCTTGTTTAAGAAGCCCTGAAGGTTCTAAACAAACATTTCAGCCACTGCTGAGAACGCTGTGTTTATTGTAATCGCGGGCTCAGCGAGATCTCTGAAAAAACCTGGTACGGTTACGTAAACACCGGTTCTCCGGAACAGCAGATTGTCCTGCTCCGGGCACTAGTCCGGGCACATCCGGTTGCGTACATTGAACCGCAGAAGAGGAATAACGTCCGTTGTGGAGGTGTTTCACGAGCGACAGTGTCTTCTGACTCTGGGTCTGACTCCGGGTCAAAGTCATAAAAGGGACTGCGGCGGGGAGTCGTGAAGAAACTATTTTTAAACATTTTTAAAACAATGTTTTGATAATGAGTAGCAGTGCATCCACCGTTCCAGAGGGGGGAGCTGCGCTTGAGAGCGGGTTTACTTCCAGGTACTGGCCAATCACAAGACTCTGTCTTCTGGGTGAGAGAGTTGAGTCTCAAATCTCGCGGCTGGGAAACACCGTCAAAAAAGAGGATTTCTATCGGCTCGTTTACAGCAACTAGGAGGTTTTTGACCATAAAAACAAGTTAATGTATGTAAGTAGACCTCCATAACTAACATATATGTGCAACAGGACCACTCTATGTGAGCTTTAACCCTGTATTCTAATCTGGACTCATCACAGAACATAATGTTCCTCCACATGTTCAGGTTCAGGTGTAAGCAAGCTGTTGACCAGCATGATGAGGAGGTTCTTCCACATGTTACGGAGGCCCATGTTTGTTAAATGAAGAAATTGTTAAACAGCCAACATGTCTTGTTTCTTCAAGCTTCAATCACCCAATCCAATAAATAACACCAAACAAAGGTCAATCGTAGAATAAGCTGTTTGGCATTGGCAGGTAAGATTTGACAAGTTCTTCATGGGCACAACCCACAAATGCATTTTCCTTTCAAATGTGGCACCATTTAAAAGCGAAATACACACCCTTTCCAATGGTATAGGATCTATTGCCAAGAAGCATCGTTACAACATAAATAATCCAGCAAACACACATTTCCTTAGTTTGTGTGCGAAGTTTAGCCAGCGGTGTTGGCAGCAAGAAAGGCAGCACAACTAAGCAGTCTCCTCACAAAACCGCTGCTCCACATCACCATTTAGGACAGAAACAGACTACTTGTTTTTCCGGTCGGAAACTATAGAAATCCACGTGGAAGACTAGAGTAGACAATGTTAATATGGACAAACACAGATCTGATCACTTGCCATATGTAATGTGAACAATTGGTCAGGAAGTTGCTCTGGTTTTCATGTGATCCTGGTCTGCTTCCGTTGGTTCTCCTCCATTTTTCACACCTCCGATTAACATTGTCAATGGGCCTTTCTATGTTAAATTTATCCTTAGTTAATCATCTACCCATCACAAACCCTGCACTTACTGCACTTGTTTCGGTTTGGATTATCGGACCTCTAGCTTGTACTTTCCATGTTTGCATCACAGCACAATATCCTTCCTGTTCTGTTCAATGACCCTGTTCGCCTCCATCTTCTTTATTCTTTTGGCATAAACAGACAGTGATGACGTCTGCATTTTCCTTCCCCCTGACTGGCCCTTCACATGGCTCAGCAGCTTAACTTGACAGCTCCGCCGCATGTGGGTTCAATTGGTAGAGATGAAAGCCTTTTTTGCAGAGTTGCTGATAGAAGCCTCCATTTACCTTTTGCCCTTAGGCAACTAAGAGTGAAGGAATAAGGTTAAATCCATGCTGGTAGCAGACTAAATGGAACATGATCTCTCAAAAGTACCAGTAACAAGGAACAAAACGGGTTAGTAAAGAAAGCTTTCTTGAAAGCTTCTACATTTAAAATATGTAAAACTGCGGCCATTCGCGTCCAAAGTGGGTACTGCAATCTCAATTTGGTTAATTTTCATCTAAGGCAGAGACAGGCAGCGTTTCAAAATGAAAGAAGCAGAGTCACAGTAGCTGAGACATTTTCACATTGTCAAAGGAGATGACAACGCAACAATCACTGATTGTAAAAACATATAGTCCACAGACTATTTGTACTCTGCCCAGTGGCTGATTTTGAAATCTTGAATTTTTCCAGGCTAGGCAGTACATTTTAACACAAAATACTAAATTCAAATACTCTACATAAAATTGCCAATAGTTGGATCTGGATCAGTGAACAATATTACTAGATAACCAAATAGTTTTAACCTGAAACAAGTGGTTTTGGGGTTTAGCTCTTTAATAACTCACCTTCTCCAGGAGGCAATTATCCACACTAGTAACTCTTAAAATTTCCGATGCAGACCCTTGTCTCGCTTCTCTGATCAAGACATTTTGAGAAGGCTTCATTAGCACAAGTGAACGTTGCATCTGTGCATTGACTTTTATGTAAACTTGTCGCGTGACAAATTTGCGTCACATCTGGTGTGAACGCTGCATCACTCTCCTGGCTAGATTACTAGATAGCCATTGGTCTTAGACTACAACAAGCACTTTGTTAACATTTTTTTCCATCTACGCATACGTCGTCTAGACCATCCAATTGTGAACGGAAGCATTTTTATCTGCGTCTATCTGGGTCATGTCCTCAGCCACAGTTCACCAGCTCTCAGTTTGTTCGCTAGATTCACCTACACAGCGACAGTTCACCAGCTCTCTGTGTCCGTTCGTTCGCGAGATTCACGTCCACAGCGACAGTTCACCAGCTCTCAGTTCGTTCGCGAGATTCACGTTCACAGCCACAGTTCGCCAGCTCTCAGTTCGTTCGCGAGATTCACGTTCACAGCCACAGTTCGCCAGCTCTCAGTTCGTTCACGAGATTCACGTCCACAGCCACAGTTCACCAGTTCTGTGTGTGTCAGTTCGTTCGCGAATCATGACTGAGTCAGTGACCGACAGCGCGAACGAATCACAGCAGCACGGCAGACACAGTACTTCTTACTAGTCGCTCCCTCCCCGCTCGGCACTCGTTGGCTGGCGTCGTTTGCCGAAGATTCACGAGTGAGCGACGGTGTCGGCGAACGACTTCACAAAGTGATTCACAGAACGCGGCAGTTCCACTCCCGGCCGCCGCGATCGCTGCTGAGCTCGACTGAACTAAGAAAGGAACGAATCAGTTCATGAAGCGATCCCAGTCAGTTCGTTCACTCAAATGATTCGTAATTCGAACGAATCACTCACTTATTGAATGAAGTATATGTCTGGGAGGGGAAGACCCCTTTCCAGCTTGTTAGTATTGGCGCCATTTCAGCTCTTCCTGCTATCCATTAATATCCAGTAGTTTTTAGCTAACAGTATAAAATCAGTCTCATGGCCAGTCTGAATTGTGATGCATGCACGGGGTAATATTGTAGCTTCTGATATAAAACCCAGCTCAAATAAAGTTTTGATGTGTAGACAAAGAGTTGGTTTATTTATGTCCCTGGTGAGCCTATGACTGATATGGAGTGCTAATATATAGGTGTGAGTCGTAGTCGTTATGTCAAATGTTTGATGAATGACAGCTGGTTGTCAGCAATTATAGTGACATTGTTGACATGCAGCAGGGGTCACTGTGGTGTTGTTAGTGGTGATGGAAAGATCTTGCAGAGGGCAGGAGCAGCCTTGAAAGAAGAGCACTTACTTCACTCTTGTCAAGGCTGAACTGAAGGCACTGGCCCAGGCATTCATACAGAAATGTCAGTGTGGCATCAACAAATGAATGCCTCACACTGTGTACTGCCAGAGGGAAAGAAAAGGTTAGACTGAGTGTCATCAGTGCAACAATGACAGGTAATATTAGTGGATGACGGAACAAGGACATTTCCAGAGCGAAGAGGAAGCGGTTGCAGCTATGCTGAGCAGCATTCCATAGGAGAGGATGTTTAGTGGCAATAGCAACTAAGATGACACTAATAAGATAGAAGAATGAAGGACAGAAGTCCAGGTCAGCGATGTGCACAACTAGAAGTGTGTCAAAAAGATTCAGCTCCGGTGAGAGAACAAAATGAACTATAATAAGGCTGGGGACAGAGGGACAGTTTTAGCAATAAGCTCCACATTGACAACCGGACATGTTTTCCCCCAAAAAATATATGAGCAAACCAGGATCAAAGTCATCCAAAATACAATTTCCAAATAAAAAATCAGTCAGTTTATCATGTAGCACAAGTTACATACTCCCACCACATTCTCACTCGGTCGGAGGTAGACGTTCTGTTTTTTTAAAATAAAGGCAAACCTTTTCAAATTAAAGTGCTGACAGAATAAAATAATAAACAAACAAATGTTTTAACTTTTACTCAGAAACCTTAATCAATGTACTGTCCTCATCATTCATTCAAATAAAAACGACTCAATTACAGTAAATGTAATTCATTACTTTCCAACACTGCCAATACTGGCAGATAATCAAGAGAAACGACATCCCATTGACGTCATTTAAATGCACTGCTGACGGATGAAGAGTGGAGCAAATTAATGAATTGTACTGGATTAGAGTTAGGGTTAGATTATGGAAACAGCTAAAACCAGTATATTGTTGTTGCTTGTTCTGCACTGTTTATATTTCTGACATACTGTGCAGTGTTGTGATAATGCATTATATAGGTAATGGTACATGTATTTAAATAGTGCTTTTTTTGGTCTTGATGACCACTCAAAGTTGCTTTTCACTCCAGTTTTTCAAACCTTTTTTGAGCCAAGGTACATTTCTTTCATTGAAAAAATCCAGAGGCACACCACCAAACAAAAATGTTAAAAAAAATGATACTCTGTAGCCTATATTAACAATTGAGTCATTATTATCAAAGTGTCTTGAATATTTATATCCATATTATTTGCAGATAATTAATTATTTGTATTAAAAAAAATGTTTTTAGAACAATTAGGTGAAATTGGATAATTTCCCACAGCACACCTGACGATCTCTCACGGCACACTAGTGTGCCACGGCACACTGGTTGAAAAACACTGTACATATATACATATATGTGCAGCACATTTTCTATCACACATCTTTCACATATTCACACGCTGCCAACAGTCACCAGGTGCAACTATAGATAGATAGATGGATAGATTTGGATGTATTTTCTATAGCAGTCCTGCTTCTTTTCTTCTCATTGATTTTTCTTCCGCTTCTTATCCAGATCAGGTTCACAGTAGGAACAGGACAGCTCCCATGTTGATTTTTCTTTGGCTGGGAGATGTAAAGCATCTGTAGTGTTCGGGATCTGTCCAGGTGACCTCATCTAAAACACCTCCAGCAAAGAGCCTAAGGGTTTTTTTCTTTTCTTTAAAGGTGTGGAGACGACCTAATTTAACTCCTCTAAACCTGAAAAAGAGACAGTTTTTCAGCCGTGAACTGAGACCAGCCACTCTATTGACACTTTTCTCAGTGGCTGCTGAAATAGACGCAGACGTGGTTTTGCGGGCCCTGTTACAAAAATGTGTAAGAGCAGGAAAGCAACAAATGTTGAGATTACAAAGCGAGAGACCATGAAAGAAAGTAAGGCACCATATGGGCTGCGAAACATCTGCTGCCCCAGGGGGTGGCAGAAACGGATGGAGCTCCATTACTCCCATGGCTAATCCATTATTATGATTGAATAAATAAATAAACCATTTAGTCACCTACAATTATCTCAAAACCTGAAAGGTTCCAGAGACTTCATTGTTCATCTGTCTCATTAGTATACTGTAATTTTGTTATTATCTCTTTTTTTGTTTGTTGCTAACTATGAACAGTGCTGCCAATATTACATTGTATAGCACTTCTTATTTATTATCGCTTAATGAATGAAGATTGTACTATCATACTATGTTAGTCTTTAACCAGTAATAATTGTTCAGGTCGAATACACAAAATGACAATAACAGCAGACAGAAGAAAACATCGACCTCTCGGTGTATTGTGTTCTCCGAGTATGTTTACACACATGATACTTTTAAGGTCAGAATAAATGAACAATACATTGACTTTCTCCTGGGGCAAAACAGCTGCAACAGACTCCAGTTGATAGTCGTTCCTGGAGAACCCTATGAGATATTTATTTATAGCATTGATTTGGTCTCTGTTTTGGATATTTTCTACCCCGGCTAATGCCAGATTGCATTACAATCTAATCTGAGCTATCTGAGTACAAGTCTGGGAAGTGTGTTCTCACAGCTCCCACTTAAAAAGAGACGTCACCAATTTTCAGATAATGTCTTAATTCGGCCATTCCAAAAGCCTGGGTCAGGACCTACTTTTTGGGGTCTCAAAATGCATGTCCTGAATTGTTATTCAGGCAATAATATCTCATGGAAATGATTATTTTCTAATCTTGTCATGATTTATATGTAACAGTAAAAACCAGAAGTGAGAATGTTATAATTAATCCTTGCAAATGTGCAGAATGACGGGTTGGGATCTTTGAACATAAACATTATATCAGCAAGTTATACATATCTATATCAACTGAAAAAAGAGAAACTCTGATAAGTTAATTCAAACTAAAGTCGGCAATAATTCATCATTAGTAAACTTTTTTGTCAACCATTTTCTTTTTTTCAGTGTATCCGCTCTGCCACTGTCAATGTGTGTATATAGTGAATATACAGCAGGCATGCACACTTCCAACCCGGTTTAATTAAACAGATTTCTATTGGTGTCAACATTTGGCAACCTGCTACAAAATACAATGAAACACTGAAAGGAAATGTAGACATTTTAGACAAATATCCAAACCGAGTTATTTACTCAGAGAACAGTACAGTTTACTCACAGCAGTGTATAATGTGTTTCTGAATACAAAGGCTCTTGTTGTGGAGGGTCTTCTCTGTAGGTGTGCTGTTCGCTTGGCAACAAAGCTCCAGGCTGAAAAACACTTGGGGGTGAAACAAATCCCAAAGACTTTGGAAAAAAAAAGCGAGTGACTAATCCTTTGCAATTAAATGTCCACATATTTTTGTGGACCATTACTTGATTATTGGACAATCTGTGCTTGTTGTTGCAGTTGGAGACACGCTTAAGTATTATAGGGCACACAATTCAATTCAAGGATTTGTGGCCCCAACAGAGAACTCTGACTAAGCAAAGTATTCAAAGATTATTTTAGTGTCGATGGGGGTCTCAAATTCTGACCTATGGGGACCCACGAGCATCCAGTCTGGTCCAGAGAAAAAACTAAACCAAACAAAAAACTGTTCAGTGGAGTAAGTGACATAAGATTACTATTAGAAAACAATATTCCATCATATTGGAGGAGTGATATTTCACAGAATTTCAAAGTTTCAAAAAAAAAACAACAACACTGGCAATGGGAATTTAATTAATCACCTTTTTTTTGTATTGGGTTCACCAGGTTTGTAAGAAAAAAAAAGTAAAAATTTGCTAATTATAGTGAAATATTAACAATATACAAACTTTCAAAGTCTCAGGTCAAAACTTTTCAACACCAAATCTACTGATCACGCCAAGCATCTAATCAGTACAGGCCGAGGTAATGCTGTTCATGTCCGACAATTACTAATTTCTCACCTCAAATCATCCTAAACTACACTCTGGGACACTATTACTATGGGAAATTATTTCAGGTTTATACGTATGTGTTTTATCTGCCGTTATTAAATGCATTCTGGGATACATGGCTTCCCCAAGTACGCTCAAGTCACCACCCGATGCATACTTGGTAAAACAGGCGGCGTGAGAACACTTCCGGGTATGAGAACCGTACTCCCTGCTCACGTACTTGTGAATTGGAACAGAACTTGGACTGAGGCTGATGATGTTTCACAAATACTGGAGTACGCAAGTACAGAGAAGTATGCAGAGAAACGACCAAGTTGGGATATTGTATTTCCGAGTTCATGTGGAACTTGGATCTCCAACCTCACCACCTGACATGGTATTCATACAAACAAAATTGCAACCATAGTACAATTTTTTTTATTATTGTAACCCCAGTCCCATGTAGCTAATGAATATTGACTGAGATATAGTCAGGGTGTTGTAGTACAATGGGGCGGGGCCTGAGTTCGTCAGTAGATGGCGCTATATACCTGTGATAACTGAGAGTGATGTATAAACTTGACGGTGCCTCCAATAACTTTAAGAAGTAACACAAAATTTGGTACTTCACCTATCTAAAATTAAAAGTTCACTTTAAATTGTTTCATCACTTATTTATCCAAAAGGAATCACATTTTCAATCTCAACACATGATTTAAGTGAAACAAGATGACTTTATTACAAAGCACGCTTTGACCACGTGCAAAATAGTTTCACTGTTGGTGTTTAAGAATGCAATATCAAAGCTCCAATACTCGACAATGGCAGGTTTGACACAAACATGACATTTGATAAACCCAACAAGGAAAAAACACACAATCGAAATGACCATGAAGCTCAAATGTACCCATCCCACACTCACACCGGGCTATAAATGTACACAAGGAACGTTGCAGGCCCAATCGAAGCTTGTGAACGTAGGGGCCCCCCCAAAAATGGCCACTTCACTGGGTGAAACCAACACAAACAAAAAAAGCACGTGCAAAATGTTAGTGGGTACTCACGACTCTAACGGCAGTCAGAGATGAAGATGAGAGGAAAAAGGGGCTAAAGGCAAGGTGCAGTTCAACGGCAAGGGAATGGCGTTCAGCTACACGGTGCGGCGGTGGTCCAACATTCAAGTACAGCAGCTACAGTCTCTCTCCAGCGGTCCAGGGCTCCTCCCGGTCCTCACTCTCTCCTTCTTGGCAAATGTCTGGTCCTGAAGCACATAGTTCCTCTTAGCGGCTAAATTACAGGCTAATTCGTGGCTAAAACCCACAGTTAGTCTAAACGAATGAGCAATTGCTAACTGCAATGCAAAAATTAACAGTGGGAAAAACCCAGAAACAGGCTAAGCTAACGGCTAGCAGCGATTAGCATTTCAGCTCGTCTTTTACACATTACAGACAAACAGCAGCACTTAGTACATCAAAACACACGTATTTACCTCTGGCAGCTTCACAGAGTTCACACACATCAACCACAGGACGACTCTCCGTCTGTCTTGTTATGAGTATAGTTATAGTTATACCGATCTGTGGCTATCCTGATCGGACACCGATAAAGCCGTTTTCTGCTGTCGTTAAACCTGCTGCAGTACGGAGGTGACGCTAAGCTCCTCCTCCCTGAACAAGGTGAGGACACGATTGGCCAAGGACTACAGAACATACAAACCAAGAGATGATAGAGTACAGGATGATTCACTACCCCACAAAAAAATGTGGTCTAGCGTTTGCGCACAGTTTGAGCACACAACCAGCTGTACATGAAACTTTTTGACTAACACCACTCTTCCTCTTCTCTGACTTTTACCTGTTTCATCATGTAATAATTCAACAAATATACGGAATGAACATTTTACCTTTTAACAACAAACATTTGAATGTATGCATAGAAATTAATAAAAATGAAAATTAAAACAAAAACATCCTTTACGAAAATAAGGACCACAAGGCTACATTATTATTATTATTATTTTTTAAACAACATGTTGCTGCACTGTTCATGTGCAAAATACCATGTAGAGCGTTGTTATCAAGTGAATACCAGTACAATGGCTTGATATTCTTTTTATTTTCCTAAGCATGAAAACGGTGGCGAGAGGAGGTGAAAAAAAAAACAGGTTTCTCTCAGATACATGATTGATATTATACTGAAAGCAGGGTTCAAGTAATAATCTGAGCTTGTTGGGGGTCTATAATGATTGACGTCAAACTGAGGCTGAGGTAAATAAATAACACACAGCCCACTACTTGCAAAAATGTTATCACAGATGACTGCAACAACAATTATTTAATTGAAATATTAAATGAGACCGTATCACAGCGCACACACAGATCATATCATAGATTAAAGAGAGACTTTACTGTTAATTATACATTGCTGCCCAACATGACATCAAGTCGATTGCAAGAACAAAGCATTTGTTCTTTTTGTGAAAAATATGAAAAGGTATGACACACGACACACCACATAACACAACAACTTTAATTACTAAATGTAAAAGCCACCTTCTTACATCTATGCAGACAAAATAGACCACAGGATGTCACAGCAGGTAATTTGCAGTTCTTTTGTAAAACATGCGCCTGTTAGCCTGTTCAGCTTGTTTATTTAAATAATACTCCTTACATTGAAAACTGCATAATTTGTCATTAAAATAATGTTTTTTTTGTTTATATTTTAGCAACCCCCCCAAATGATGTACAATTTTACCACCTTCATGGGAGCTCAGCTTCCATTGGCTCCCACATAACTCAAACCCAGGCTGAAAGGATATGATGCAATCTGCCCCCCAAATAACTCCTAAATGCAATATGTTGCTTTTTCTACTTTGAGTCATCCCCATCAACATTTTATTTAAATCAGTACAATACTTTTTTTTTCTTTTTAACAATGTTGCAAACATGCAAGCATGTATTGTGTTCAAACTGCGATACCAACAATATTTATTCAGTATAATCCAAGTTATGCATGCATAATGCATGAGAATTACACTGAAGTTTTGAGTGGGCTATTGACAATCACTAGTGTGTCACCATGGAAACTCTATCAAATAGTGACATGGAAACTGTGTAAAATAGTTTCAGGCTAAAAAAAAAATATATGAATACAGTATGAAACAATATGAAAACCATACAATCTTTGGAGTAACTGCAGTCAAGATGCTTATTTCAAATCGGACATCTTGCATTGCTGCTGCAGAAAGTGCATAATGTATATATATTTTTCAAAGTCTGTATGAACACAGAGTTCCATCTCTTCATTCATAAAAGGTCCATCCATCCATCTTCTCCCACTTTATCCTCCACAGGAGGGTCGCGGGGGTGCTGTGCCAATCTCAGCTGACATAGAGCTATAGGTGGTGTCTCACCCTGGACAGTTTGACAGTCCATCACAGGGCCACATAGAGACAAACAACCATTCAACCAATCACACTCACACCTAGAGGGTCCAATTTACATGCAAACTCCAAGCTTGTTCCAACCTGGGCTTGAACCCGAGTCCTCTTGCTGCAAAGGCAAGAGTGATAACCACCACACCGACTCTCATTAAAGGTCACTAATCATAATTCTCATTGAGGAATAGTATGTAACATCTCTATTATTTCACGTAACTCTTGCAGCCCGCAAACAATTCAGCCGACAGGATTTTTAAACAGGGTAAAGAGGTTCAAACATAACATCTCTCTAACCTATCACCTAAACCCAAACCCAGCATTCGAATAAACTTTATTGCCATCAGCTTCAAATTAATTCAGGCCACTTTGGATAAGATAAGGATTAAGGATCTCACTGTTTTGGTGCTGGGGGTTTCAAAGTTGCATCTGATTCTGAAGGTTGCTCCACAAGGAAGAGTGATCAGTGATACTTGTAGCTCTATTTTATTTACTTTTTTTTTAATTAAATGTGCCCTTTCTTTAATAAGTTATAAACTCATTGAGATTACATTTTTTTTATTTTTTTTTTGCAAGATTGTCCCGGCAAAGACGGGCAGCAGTATAGGTTAGGTCACGCATAATCAATACAATGTCAAAATATGAATATATTTACGAAACTATACTTAAAACTTTACTTTACACAAAAACGCAGTATAAAATAACATCATTAGCAATTTTTCAGCAACATCAAATAAAATGCATTTAGGCAAAACATCTACAACCAGATGTTTCCGCCTCCAAGAAACATCTGAACATTCTCTCATTCCATCTGCTCTGTGCCTAACGCTGCATTGTTACATCTTATGGATTCAAAGCATGTACTGTACTATCATCCCACATGTCGACTGCAATGCAAAGGGAAGAAACACAATTAAAATACAACTTTTTTTTTAAACATAACTGTATTTTGCAACATTTTGGTTGTGATGTACGAGTCTATGATACAAACTGGCTGTATAGACCAACCTCATCATGCTGAATGGCCTCTCCGCCTGGTATGGCAACCTTAGTTTGCAACTGAAACCACAGATTACTCACCTAATGCAGAGAGGTCTCTAAAGATCATGGGAGTTAGGCAACATCCAACTCTCCAGGCTGTCTTTGAAGAGCCAATCAATCCAAAAAAAAATAGGCTCAGATTCTACCCCTGTGTACTAGCTCCTCCCCTCAGGCTAATGCTGCTTGATCTTAAAACTCTGAATAACAAAATGGCCAAAGGCCAGTCTGTGTAATTGCTATTAATCAATACAATTGTAAGTATGTACAATGCACAAGTGTTTCGCTGTGGCTTTAGAGTGTCCAATTAACCCAATCAATGGGGAGCAATGGGGATTGGGGAACTTCTGGAGACGTACCCTAACTCTTGATCTGTTGGGATTCAAACTGACCATCTTCCAGGTTACAGGCCGAGTTCCCTTTCCAATAGACCATGGGCTGCCCCCTATGTGCAATGCACAAGTAAGCTTTTAATTCAACATTTTTTAAATGTTATTATCCAAGTGTTTAAATGGAAACATAATAGTATTGATGTAGCTTTAGTCCAAACACTCCTCCTTGTCTGCCCTCTTGCACTCAGTCTATTTATTACCTCTCTAGCTATTTAATATTCCCTTCTTCTTGACTGCTATAGTCAGTGTCTCGCCCTCTCCCTCATCTTCGAGACACCGTTGGTCTTGTGGGAGGAGCTTGAGCTTGATGAGCACACACTCTGCTTAAAACTTTGGTTTGCCGAGACACAGCGCGGTGAATCAAATTCCAATAAAGTCTTCATCAAATAAAAGGTCTCTTCGAGCCTTATCGAGCAGGACAGGTTTTCTAAGTCTCACTAAACTTTTCCAGTGTGTGGTGTTTTTATGTGACACTATAATGAAGGAGTCTGTGACTGCACAGAGGAGTTGTAGGAGACGGGTGATTTGGTGAGTGTCTGTTGGAAGTTTTTCTTTTGGCCATTTTATTTCCTCCCAATCCAGTGACTCCTGCTTCATGATTGGCATTTTGTAATGCAAATGCAAACTAGTAACTTGTAAAAATAAAACTAGTTTGCTGTGGAGAGCTTTAATGCCACTGTCACTTTTTAGAAAGCCGACCTGCTTTGACCTTACAGTTATTAAATAAAATGAAATAAAATAAAATGACAATCAGCACCTCTAAGTCAGAGGCCATGGTTCTCGACCGGAAAAAGGTGGCTTGCTCCCTCCGGGTCAGTGGAGAGATCCTGTCTCAGGTGGAGGAGTTTAAGTATCTTGGGGTCTTGTTCACGAGTGGGGGAAGGATGGAGCGTGAGATTGACAGGCGGATCGGTGCAGCGGCCGCGGTAATGCGGTCGTCGTATCGGTCTGTTGTGGTGAAGAAGGAGCTGAGCCGAAAGGCAAAGCTCTCGATTCACCGGTCAATCTACGTTCGTACCCTCACCTATGGTCATGAACTTTGGGTTATGACCGAAAGAACAAGATCCCGGATACAAGCGGCTGAAATGAGTTTTCTCCGCAGGGTGGCGGAGCGCTCCCTTAGAGATAGGGTGAGGAGCTCTGTCACCCGGGAGAAGCCGCTGCTCCTCCACATCGAGAGGAGCCAGCTGAGGTGGCTCGGGCATCTGTATCGGATGCCCCCTCGGCGCCTCTCTCGGGAGGTGTTCCGGGCCTGTCCCACCGGGAGGAGACCCAGAGGAAGACCCAGGACACGCTGGAGTGACTACGTCACCTGGCTGGCCTGGGAACGCCTTGGGGTCCTCCCGGAAGAGCTGGAGGAAGTGTCCTGGGGAGAGGGAGGTCTGGGCGTCCCTTCTCAGACTGCTGCCCCCGCGACCCGGCCCCGGATAAGCGATAGAAGATGGATGGATGGATGGATGGATGGAAATAAAATAAAATACAATTATTTTGTACATGCAGTTGAAAGGCAGTTAAAACTGTAGAATATATCTATTAAAATGTATTTAATTATTCAAGGTACTTATAATAGAGTTAATAAGGTACTGTATGTTACATTCAAGCTTACACATACGCATTTCAAAAATAACTGAGTGTAATTCAAACCTCCAAATACATCAAGTACCTCAAAATGGGGTAAAAATGTCCTTAAAACTGTATTCATATCAGCCAGCAGCACCCAATAACTACTTCATAATAAATGACAAAAGCTCTCATTTTCTGTTCATGTCATCATCTGAACAGACTGCTATTAGCATTATCCCTTTCTCGAGTCTCGGTCCCAGTGGAATCATCATTGGGCGAGGTATCAAAATAGCTCCTGTTCCCTCCCCGTCCCCGAGTGACTACACATTCATCAATGGAGGAAATGAAATTAAGGCACTGACAACTTGATAATAAGGGCTTGGATAGAGTAAAAAGAACATTTTGGGGTCGTAATGAGCTGTCATTATTCAAAAAAGCATAATTATAGAGGAGAAGGTGCAAAGAAAAAAAAAAACAACAACCGGCCTCTTCTTTGTGGTTGCGAGGCAACATGAGATAATGGCTAAACCCCGCGTGTTGTTGTCGTCTGTTGTGCTCTTCGATTAATTTGAGAGCAAAACATTTTTGTAAGGTTTTTTAATTTGGTCTGTGGTATACGATCTGAGGCAAAGCGACACCTCACAATGTCTAATCAGGCTTTTGTTCAAAGATCATTGTCCTCCTCCTTGAGTCCGACCACTTGTTACTGTAAAACATCACTGATAATCATCACTGCAAAGTTTCCATCATACACTTATTTGTTTCCTCCCTTGATACCCACAAGTTTCGACTTCATCTTGTCAGACACCCCATGCATATGTATGACTTGTTGTCTGGCTTTCTCAATATGTTTATTTTAAGATTTTTTTTTTTTTTAAAGCTTTACTCATAATTTTGTGTTATTCCAAAGAAGATTGTCTTGATGTTGGAAATTATAATGAGATTTATGTTTCTAGGACACCATCGGAAATGAGGCTTTAGTCTCAGTGGGGTATTTCAAGCCCTCATCTGCTGTTTTTCAGTTTTTTTTCTATTTGAATTGAATAACAGAAGCAGAAGATGACAGACAGGACGAAAAAGATACAAAAGAGGACGGAGGCTTCGTTTGAGTACTGACAAACCAAACGGAGAATAAAACTAAACAAAAACCACAGGAGTCGCAAGCTTTGCAAAGATGCACCGCAAAACCAGTCCTACTTGAGGTCAAACATTCTTAAATTTATAGCTTAGCATTTTTATATTTGCACACACACACCAAGGGTGAATTCCAATTCCTTGCTTAACCCTCAATCTCAAAAATGTGCGCTCCCTCTAGTGCAAGTGTTGTCCCGATTCTCAGAAAAATTAAGTTGAGGGCCAAGTTTAAGGGCTGTATCGCCCTCAATATTGAGATTTTCCGAGACCACCCTTGGGAGCAAGGGCTACCCAGAATGCATTGCGTGTTTTCACATAAGAAAGATGGCGTCGAAAGCAGCGATACGAGTGCGCTACAAATGAAGTATTTTCTTTGTTAATAGAGATATAAAAATGATAAAAACCATTGTATTATCTTAGTTTAGGCCCATATTATGGATTACTGACGTCATTGTTGCGTAACATTTATTTTTATTTTACGATCTTTTGTCAATAGCAGGCCGGTGCGGACAAGCAATCATTTGCTATTGTTTACTTTTCAATAAGTCGTGGTGTGTGGTAACTGTCAGCTGAATATGTCCGTGGTTGTGGTATTTGTATGAGTATCATCTTATAACTAACTGACAACCTAATAACTTGACTGACAAACGGATCGTAATAAATAATCGTGACGTAAATGTGTTCTTCTTTTTTTGGAGTTGACAGACTGGACGCAGCTTTCGCGTTATTCTGCCCCCTACAGTCTGAAGACGTATATGCATTTAAGGGGTGTCCCATTTCTAAGTGACAAAATAACCCTCAACACTTGGTTTTGAGGGCCAGTTAAGATTAAGGGTTTAGCTTGAGGGTTAAGATAGGAATTGGAATTGGCCCTGATTCATGATTCTGAATTTATTCTTCAAACTTGATTATGTTTTCTATTGCAAAACTTGCTTGAAAAGATTATTTGTTTTCTTTTTAGGCAAAAAAATAGGACACATTTCTCAGATATGAGGCTCAGTTCTTGAAAACACTTTTTCTTTCAATGTGAATCAGTATTTTCTGAGTCCAAAAATGTATTTATATGAAATATTACTTACTCATACAAATATGAAACAAGTAAATGTTTTGACAAAATGACATAACTTCTCATTAAGTTTACAGTTATGAGTAGATTAGAGCTTGGAAGACATCGTTCTGCTTTTATCAGTCAGCAACGCTGTGCTCTTCTTGCTCTTATTTTGGAGGCTTGGCTGAGGAAGGATGTGTGGAGGACAAGGCTTTTTTTTTTCTTCTTTCTGAATTTGGAACCAAAGCCAAATTGGCACTGGTTCCTATACTTTGTCTGAGCTTTTTCCGTGACCCATGAGGAAAAAAAAGTCACCCCACTCGCATATAATGTGCATTTAATTTAAAAGAATATTCTCACCTGGAGAAAAAACATCAGACACAGATGAGGACCATTTTAAAGTATTAGTTTTGCACCAGTTCTGGAAAAAACCCCCCATCAATATTTAACCCGAGTTATACTTCTATCTATTCTTTTGCTAGTTTTGTAAATATAACTTTTGACTCCAGTCACAATGTCTGGGCAAGATCCCACTACTCTATAAACAACAATCTAAGCACATTCTCTTACACTCATGAAGCAACTGCAGGATGTGTCGTCTCCCATTGTCTTTGAAATGCCAGGCACGCTTGCACCTTGCTGGATTGCAATTATAATAACAGATTTGCCAGATAATAAGAGTGGGAGCAGAGAGTTTGTGTGTCTAACAAGCTGAGTGTGCCCATGCTGTGCACATACTGTATCTATGAAAGTCAATGTTCTATTTTGATAATATTCCCTTAAAGTATTTTTGCCACTGATTTTAAAACCAAGTTGTTGTTGTTGGTCCATATCTCAAGATTGGAAAAATGTTTGTTTTAAAGATATACACTACAAGTCAGAAGTTTGGACACTGCAGAGTGACGGTAAAAAGGCAAAAAAAAAAAACAAGTGCTCAGCATCTCTGGGAACTCCTTCAAGACTGTTGGAAAACCTTTATGGTGATTATCACATGACACTCATCGGGAGAATGCCAAGAGTGTGCAAAGCACTAATCAAAGTAAAGGGTGGCTACTTTGAGGAATCTAAAATATAAAATACACTTTTTTTGTTCACGTGTCCATTCATAGTTTTGATGCCTTCAGGGAGAATCCACAATGTAAATAGGTAATGCAAATCATTGAAATGAGAAAATGTGTGTCCAATCTTTTGACTGGGAGTGTATATCAAGAAGTAAGAATTATAAATAGCTGTACAACGTGTGGAAAATATTACAGTAAAATAAAATATAAAATGTTACTATAAAGTGTGAAAACACAAGGGCTATCACAGCAACTATAGTAGGAATAAGGAGCTCATTTCATTTCATTTGTATAAATATTGAAACCTTTTTGGTAAAACTTTGCCTGTCAGCAAGAGGCAGATATTGAAAAATCTGAAAAAATGTTTCAAGCAGCAGCATAGAATTATCACATGGTGAAAGGAAATGACAGGTCTGCGTTAACAGGCTGTAAAAACATTATACATTAAATATTCACCAACAACTCGTACGAGCAAGAGAGAGAGCGAGAGAGACCTTGGCTGAAGCTCATTTGCTGACCTGTCTATAATACATATTAATATCAAAATACATGTTTATATTTTTTCAACTGCAGGCTTGTAGATTCAGTAATGTTCAGCAGTTCTCTCGAACATGTTTGACTAACTCGTTCTCATCGTCATCACGCACGTGGTACAGGAAGAGCACCTCACAGCAGCTGCCCATGTCCATCCACACTTTAATGTATTTGAGAATAAAATACAAAAGTAGTTTTTCCTTACCCTGGTTGAAGGTCTAAGGACAAGAGGATGTTACCAACCCTGTGGGGGTTTGGAGTCAATTGAAATCCCCGTATGTGTCTTTCAAAGGCGGAAGCATACCCTTATGCATCTGTATGGTGATGCTAAGGGACATGACAGAGCAGCAGTATATGATGTTTTTCGAATGAAACCCTGATGCTTTGACTAACTCTTCTGGCAGCACTAGCACTAGTAGTTTGACTACTAGTAGTAGTCAAAGTGCTGTGAGTTTTGTTATTTGGCGAGTGATGGGGGTTGGCACAATAAACTAAAACACAAACTCAAAACATGGACACATTTCGCAGGCTGAAAATGAACATTTAAATTGTGAATACACTCTACGATTGTTGCCAGTGTATCCAGTATTTCAAGTAATTAACACGTTTCCTTCATTGTTGATGACACACCATGGCCAATTTATGACTGAGTACAATACATTTCTCACCTAATGTACCTTTAGGACCAAATATGGCCGTGAGCGCTCCGATGGGGGGGGGGGGAAACTGCATTTTCTAGTTTAACACTCTGTGCTCTCAATGGGAAAATTACAGCTGCCTTGGTCTGATACCAGCAGGCTCTTGTGATGCGCTGCTTTGCTTTGTCTAATGAAGATGCGTCTAATGGTTGAAAACAAATAGAGCATGTGATATTAGAGGACCTTGCTGACATGCTCCAATCAAGAACCTCTTCACACTAGCCAAGGTTTTTTTTTTTTTTTTTTTTTATATAATAAATGATTTTGTATCTATCATACCTTGTGTTTCAGAGTAAGTGTGTGCACGTGTGCTCTAATGCGTTTTCCCTCTTTTTAATCAGCATCAGCACTGGAGCCATCTATCAAAGGAGCCTTCTTTTCTTGAAGCCGAGTATGCTTGACTAGCTGCAGAGGAGGAATGACAACCAGGTATAGGCCCTACAACAACAACAACACCACCAACAACAGGAAATTGACCACAGTTAAGCTGCACGGCTCATTAGGCTCTGACACAGTCGAGTGGCGGAGCAGAACAGTGGAGCTGATAGACTTCCATAAACCTATAACAGTGATTGAGGGAATAATTGATCACAGCAGTAGATTAGCACCGTTCTAAAACTGCGCCCTCCTAAATTTGTGACATGTTGATGTAGAAATATTTGACCTTGTACCAGATTTAGCTGCTTTTCCACCTCTGTTTTGCTCATGTTGCTGTGTGTGTGTGTGTGTGTCTGCTGGGTGAAGCAATCTGGCTCCTTCTCTTCCCTCCCTCCACCTGAGCACCTGCTCCTGATCATTTTATCAAGTCTTTGCCAGATCACCATTTTACCCAGGTGGTAATACGCGTCGGTCAAATTTAGCTTCTGCTGAATTACCTTCTGTTGTTTTTCAAACCTTGTTAATCTGTGTTTACCTTTGCCTCAGATTCGCTCTCACCAGCCCGTCCTTTCCTTTGACCTTCCTCAGTCAACCACAACTCGCTGCTTAAATACCAACCCAAAGTTAATTTACTCAGTTTGCTGAGGTAATCGCGCCAGGTCCAGGTAACTGTTCAACTTCTCTCCAAAAGATCCAATCTGGACATCCAAAAAAGGACTCCCACACTTTCCCTTGCCAGAAACAAAAGGTTTAAATTGCTATTATGTCTACTCCTACAAGTGTTACTGTTGATATTACTCCTGCAGGCAAGGCTAAAGCTGCTGCCAACCAGATGGGGCTTCTGGAGTAGGCGTTGAAACTACTACAAGGTTGGTTTCTTTTCTTTTTCAAGTTTTCACAAAAGATCGCAGAGAGCGCAGCAGTCCTTGTAACTCCAGCCATGGTCGGTGGTCAGTGTTGTGTATGTGATGAAGTAATTAAGGCCATAACCGTTTTTGTTGCTTTTCCTCATCTCACACTGCGACAAAATGGCCAAGTGAGCATCTTCCCTCCGATGTGTTTGACCGTGTGTTTGTTTGATGTGTTAAGACACCTCAGGCTACAAGTCCTGAGGCTTAGAAGATATTGTAACATATAGCAGATGTTAATGAAACATACATCCAGCACTGCAGCACTGAATTATTTAATTCAAAAGGCAAGAAACATGAATAGATGGAGCTGAATGCAAAGGGGTTTGCAGCTTAAAACCTTTTCACCTGTATGAGAAAAGTAAGCTGCATCATATGACCCACTTTCGTTGCATTGATCTTCTGTGACGGAGCAGTTCTTCTGCTGAGAACGAGCATTCACTGAGGCACTGAACAATTGACATTTGTTTGCGCAAAACTGTTATATTCAGGCTGTATTATAAGACTAGCATATTTCCACAGCAGGATCAAACCAGAGGAGATAAAAGCCATCTGGACCAAACTTCGCCTTGAGTTAAATATCTTGAGAAGCAAACGGGGAAGATGCCCCTCTCGTGGTGCCTGTGGAGTTTCAGCAGGTGCTTGCATCACATCTACCCTCACATTAACTGTAACTCTGGCCCATTTAGCTCTCTGAGTGATCACAACCTAAATTGAGGGATAAGTGTTGGAACCATGTCTTGGACAATTCCTGGCTATAAATTTACTCCCTTGCCCTGCATTTATTGCATTTCTGCTGGGATGTAATCAATCAGTGTCTGGGTACTTTTATGTTTGCCGAGCTGAAAATGTCACAATTAAATTCCACCAAAGCCTTTTAGTACTATAGGCAAACAGCAGTGTTTGCATAATGGAACATTGCAGCAAGAAGTATTTTTGCCCTTATTGTAATTGACTACCTGCATGGAATGTCACTTACAACTTCTGCTTAAATATAAGTCAGCTCTTTAACTTCCAGTCAGTCGTTGCTAAGGGGGAACTTGGACATTGTAATGTTAGTGATTAAAACATCTGATATAGAATGAAAGCATTTACATCTTCTTTTAGTTGTTAGCCCTCGGGGAAAAATGAAAAAGTCATTTAAATTTCAACATTGTGAGGGGACAACAGCAGAGTACTACTGCAGCCCTCTGTGTACAGCATCTGCACAATTCTATAATTCTTCACTAACTACTCTTAGTAACTTATGCAGACATCAACTGCTGAACATCTCTGCATCTTTGATTGACAGCTTACTGAAAATAACCGGGCTCGCTTATTGAAAACCAGGAAGTGATATATACAGAATCTTGCTCACAATTGTTGCTAAACTAAAAGTCATCTCAGTAACTTCCAGTCAGTTTTTGCTCAGGGGAAACTTGGAATTTGTAAGGTAATGTTCACCATTAAAAGTGCTGATATTGATCAAAAATGTTCATGTTGCCTCTTAGCGGTTATTTCAGCAATTAGCCTTGAGAGACTCAACATGGGCGATAGTGGATTAGTGGTCGAACAAGCCATCTTTCAAATCAAAGGTTATGATTTTGATCGGTGTTTCCCAGACCTTGAAATGATGTTGTTCTCGGATGTCTTGTTTTGTCCACAAACTGGGGCTTCTCTGGGGTTTTGATGTTTTCTTTGCCGGATAAAGCATTGAACCTAGGGGATGTACAGTACACATCTGAGAACCTGAAGAATCACAGAACTTGTTTTGTTTATTGTGAAAACTCTAGAGCTGGTTAATTGTAACTAAATGGTTTGACGACTGATTCGGTAGACTGATAGACTGAATAGACTGATAATCAACAAATCATAATCAATTGGTGCACAAGGGTTTTCTAATCATCCAATAGCCTTCTAACATCATTAGCAAACACAATGTACCATTAGAACACGGGAGAAATGATTGCTGGAAATATGCCTCAACACACCTATGTACATATTTCATTAAAAATCAGACGTTTGCAGCTAGAATAGTCGTTTACCACATTAACAAAAGGTTGTTTGCCAAATAGTATTTGTCCCTCTGTCAAATGCTGTATTGTACAAAAGAATTACAAAAAATAAAAAACATTATGAACATTATGATTATGATATTATGATACAATTCTGTCGATATATGGCAAGAAATCATATACTTACAGCTTATAACGCTAACACATAATGTATACAGCAATGCCTCTCAATGAATAGAGCATAAAGTTGTGTATTGAAGAAAAAAAACAAGCCTTGGTTGAAAAGGTCCTGAAGAAGCATATGCTGTCAATCCACAGCCCCTAAAAGCAAATGTTAATGTGCTGTCTGACGAATTATTAATCGCTCCATCCTCAAATATTTTCCCATTCTCTCTCCTGCATGGGCCCAGTGTTTAATTTCCATGGCGAGCACGAGTTGCCATTTGCAGACTTTGAGAGCAAATGTTAATTTGCCCCTTGCGCATCTCTGTGCCAGAGGAGCCATAGGGCTGGAAGCTAACACAGTGGTAAAGACAGAGGAGGCTGACTTGGGTATTTACATAAGGTAATGTGATTGAGTAGTTCCCATAGATTTATCCTTTCCTTAGAAACCCATGGGTGATGTGAGGAATAGGAAATAAATGTGTGTGTGCACAGCCTTTATGAGAAACACTTTTGGCCAATTATCGCGAACGTTGCTTCACAAGTTTCAAGATGGTCGAGTAGAAAAACAACTCTGGAGGTCATTTGTAAACAATCCACAATGATGGACAGGTTTCTTACATTGCTCGATGGCCTCTTCTGGCTGTATTGACAGCCACAAAGGAGGAAGTTAGGACATGTTGAACACCACTGTTTATGAGGAAGTTGGTGTGGGGGCCACACAGGGGTCTGGTGGTTAGTACTGTTGCCTCACAGCAGGTTACACAGTTCTTTTTCTCTGTATGTTGACCCTGTGATGCACTGGTGACCTGTGCAGCATGTGATTCACCTTTTGCCCTCAGGCAGCTGGGATTGGCAGCCCTGCAACCCTCTTACGTAGCTCACTCAGTGAGTGAGTTTGTTGGTGATAGATCCAAAACACATAGGAATGATACATAACTCTGACTGTCACATAGGAAACACTGGGTGTTTCTCAGAGACAAGGACAATGATAATATGGCTTAATACCAAGTATATTACGCCATCACACTCTGAATGACTGTTCCGATGTGCAGGGTACTTCCAATTCCATGTAGGACTGAGTACTTACCGCAGATAAATTACAAGGATGCATGTTGTGTAACACACTTGCTCGCCTGTTCCATTTGTGCATTCCCAAAAATGCTTGGAAGGAGTCTTATCTCTATAGGACCTGACTTAGAAGGTATATCCTTGACTCTGAGAAACAACAACTATCCTAGTCAGTTTAACTTATCCCTTACCATTTCAAAACCAACAAATGCCAACACCACTGCCAGGCATCGGATGAAAACCTTTCACGATGCTGCCTTAGTTTCACTTTTTACCTCCTCCTGCGTGAGAGGACATTATCAGGACCAATTCAACATGCTGAATCGGTCATAAACTGGCAGAGCTCCTGCGGACGCCAACAAAGGCTGCTGGTGCTGCACAGACCACCGCACTGGAAGCTATGAACAGTCATTGATTACCTGCTGTTGTTTGCCATTGGCTTTAACTGCATGTGTAATATTGATGCCATGAAGACAGAGGTCTGTTACACCTGCCACGAGTGACAGTCGTGTCCCCGTGTGTGTCGTTGTTTTGGTTATATTGCTGCAAAGGGGCAGCGCATCCCTTCTACAGATCCTGTGTATGTTATTGTTGTCCTAGCAACTACACAGTGTCTTGAGATTTGCTGCTAATTAAGGTCAAGAGAAATGAACTTGCCGTTACGTTGATTTACCACTCATGCTTGGACTTTCTCTCCTTCAATGGAGAACTTGGCATTACACTTAACAGTCGAGAGTATTCAACATAATCAGCTCTCTACACTTTCAAGCATTGTCATGCTTTTTGCTTTTGTTATTTTTGACCCATGAAGAGAAAAAAATAGACTTACTACTCACGCAAAAGTTGGAACTTGGAGTGACATCACCCCAGGTTCACTGCGTTCCAGCTCAGAAGTCGGAAATGCAGACATATCTCGGGCTAGTCATTGTTAGCAATACCAGACCATAATAAGGCTACATGTCGATGGTTAAAAATGTAATTCTACTGTGTGCTGGACTGATGTACTGTGAAACAAATACACAATAGAATTGCTATGAATGGTAACATTAGCAGTGTTTGTATGTGGCAGCAATCATGGAATTCTGAACTCCGTGTGTGTGAGAGTAGAAATCTGAGGTTTGGGCGTTCCCTCATCAGAAATTCTGAGAAATTTCAAAGTTCAGTAGCCACTGTGTCACTCAAATCTACACGATTGTGTCATGACTCAATGTGAACATGCTGTAAGTGCTAAATTTGAGATGATATTCTCGAGGCATTAAAGGTGAAGTAAGTAGATTATAGTGACATCTAGAGGAGAGGCTGATATTTACAACAACAAACTGCTCCTCTGCTCACCCCCTCCTTTCCCTGAGCGCTACGGTATCCTCAGCCGGTCAAATGTCGTCCTCGTCGTCTTTCTCCAGATGTGTCAGCAGATGAGGTTCTAGTATTTATTCAGATGTATAAGTGTGTCTTTTGTATATCGTATTAGCACTGGTCTTAGACATGTAAGCTAGCGTACAAGTAAATCGATGCTTGATTTGTTCTCTCAGGTTTGTCCATACAGGCTCCAGTAGAAACATGGCATCTCGCTGCTAACAGTGGCAATATTGTGACCATATTATTTTACATGACTTTTTGACACACTACGAAAATGAAACAACAACTATTATACAGGAGCACATAATATGTATAAAAAAGTGGATTTTGGGTCATATAAACCCATAAATACTACGCAGTGTCCCTTTAAGATAACTCTTTGTTGACATGCATGAAACCAAATAACCAAGAGCTGTGAATTATGTATTTCATCAACAAATAGAACAATGTGGTCAGACAAATTTTTAAGTAACATTCAATGACATGCTTGCATATTATTTATAGCTACATATTCCATCACCTGCTAATACAAGAGCACCACATTATGTTTTTTTTCTGCAATTTTACAGCTTTAGTTTTTGGAAAAAAGAGATGAATTAAATAAACATGTTAAAGTAATCAACAACATCACTTCAGCATCATTTGATGTTTGTTAAAACATTAGCAACATCATTTTCAATCAACTGATTTTCAATTTTCTGTTGGAATGAACACAATTGGCAATTAATGCTGGCAGTCAGATCATACTCTCACTAAAGATGCAGTGCTTTTCTAACCCATTTTTTTTAGTTCCTGGAATATGTCTATCTTCTTGGATTGATCAGGTCTGAATTTGCTTTACAGACAAAGTGGGCATCACCGTAGAGCAGATTAGAAACGGCCCATTTTCGAAATGGTCGATGTGATTGATTTTAAACTTGGGCAGCAATCTTTTTTTTTCTCTTTTTTTTTTTCCCACCGCAGACTGAAGGGTTGTCTCATTCAGCGCTAAATGGTTTTTACACAGCAGTGCAGGGAAAAGGGAAGGGAGGAAGGAAAAAACAGGTCATTTGTTGACAGGGACAAAGAGGGGATACAGCAGAGAAGCATACACCGTAGTGACCCAGATAGGACCTAGTTCCAAGCCAGAACATATATTGTGTTATATTATATACTTTCAAAGTTGTCATTTGCACTAAAAGTAATATCAGACTTGAATTTATGTGTGCACATTTATCTTGAGTTAATAGAATTGCAACAATGATACCTGGTGATTCTTGATGTTCTGGGCTTTTTCTTGAAGCGTTTGATTTCTCCAGTGTGAATTTGTGGCCTCCCGAAAGTTTCAGCCACATGGTGGTGCTGGTGGACTTTTGACCGCGGGCCATCGACGTGTTAATCTGTCTCGCGCGCTGCCTCCTTTCGGTCCCAACACCATCTCGTTCTCACTCCCTCCCACTTTGACTTATCACATCCTCCTGCTCACTCACTCCCGCTCTCTTCCCTTAACATAATGTGAGATGAAGTGAAGTGTTATGGCAAATTAAGTAAAATTAAGACAAGGGAACAGCTCTACTTACCTGTGCCACGTGTGATTTTTTTTTCTCCCCCCCCCCCCCCCCTCCACTTTTATTGCACTGCTCGTCCTGTCCTTGGAGATGGGTGCTGATGACAGACAGCAGACCATTAAAGGAGTAGGAGTGTTGCATCCAGTGGAGGTGGAGGTGCCTGTGTGCAACACACATTATCATTCACTCTCTGGTTTGTTTTGTTCTCTTTCCCTTTTCACACTTTGCCTGCTATTTTCTTTTCCCTCTCTTTGGCTGTGTGCCCCCTCCCTTCTTCTCTTCCTTTGTCCTCTCTCCAGCCTCCTGCTTCGAGGTCCTGTCATTTGCTACAATCTTGAAGTCTTTTCCATCTCTCTCTCTCTCTTGCCCTCCTCCCCCCCCCCCCACCCTCCCTGTCTTTTCCAGGTCTGCTCTTATCTGTCCCATCACCTTTTTTAAACCAACATCTACCTTTTCCCCCCTCATTCTGCCAGCCTACCTCCCTCTTGTGGCACATGTCTAATTCTCCTTGTACCCACTCAGTGGTGCCACTCATAGCTTGCTCCTTCACCCTCCTCCTTCCCTTTTCTGGCGCTTTCTGC
Source organism: Microchirus variegatus (assembly GCF_963457635.1). Classification (NCBI taxonomy): domain Eukaryota; kingdom Metazoa; phylum Chordata; class Actinopteri; order Pleuronectiformes; family Soleidae; genus Microchirus; species Microchirus variegatus. Next base: position 30,122,361 of record NC_139807.1, on the reverse strand, counting down.
CCTGGCAGTGTGACAATTGTTGGAGCATACACTGCTAAGCAGTTATCACCGGCTCACAGAGGTGTTTGAGTGTGTGTGAGAGTGTGTGTGTGCATCTGCATATACGTGTATAGTTTGGTCATAATAAAAAAGACGCTCTGTGCCGCTACATTTTTCTATTTATATTGGGATGTACAGCTCTTGTGTTCTGCAAGACAATACAAACAATGTGTCAGACAGGTTTGTATTATACTGGAGCTCTGTATGGCTCTTCGTCTATATTGTAATTTCTTTTTTTTATATAACAATGAGGGTTAAAATGATACTGAAAGACGGCAACTCCTCTCCCGATGTTACCAAACATCCCTGGTGTGTGTGTGTGCGCGTTTTGGATCCATATAAAAGGCAATAATTGTGTTGTCTTCAAGGATTTTTTTTTTTCCTTCTTCTTCTTCTTTGGGCCCCATCTGTCACTGGGAGAAGGTTGAAAGAAATAAGGAATTAGCCCAGCTGGACTCCTTTGTCTATTGAAGGTAGATCGCATTGTAGTTTCGACCAGGACAATGCTTCTCTGGCCTTATGGGTACAAAGAGATGGAGGACACAGGCCAGGCCTCAGTCCCTCAGAGCCGGGGAAGCCAAACAATCATCCTGGAGGAGAAGAAATGGGTTCAGGAGGCACTGGTCTACTCTGCCTGATAAAGTGAAGACATGTTTGGAAGCTGTGAGAAATTCCCTGTGTTGTCCATTCAGCGATAAATGAAATACATTTAAATTGTTGGTTGTATGTTTTAGCATTTCATCCATTCATGTATTTGCTTATCTGCTTTATTTCAGGTGTCAGGACTGAATTGGCAGAGCTCATTTGACTCTATACAAACAAAGCTATAGCTGATGTCACACAGCCAAGATAACAATGCCGTTCACCTCGATAGTTGTATATACTAAACCCATGGTTCTCAAACTGGGATACGTGGACCACCAGCGGTACACTGTGATATCTGATCATTGTTTAACCTGAAATGGTGAGAGCTGGGTGGTGTATCCCAAGTCACAAATAGCCTTTTGGTATGATGGGGGTAGGATGTGCATTCTTTGACCTCGTAAAATAAGAGGAGTTTTAATAAAATAGCCCTCTGATTGGACGAATAGGATTTGGGTTTTTGCATGCTGAATGAAGTGAAAAAGTACTGAGACTGTTTGAGGAAGGGGGGTTAGGAGGTATATATATTGAATAGATGCAGAGAAGAGTTAGACTGCTCTCGGCTTTTGTCAAGTTTGACAAGGCAGCCACTGTCCACATACCCACAGCAGGTCGTGGTTAGCTCTTGGTAAATCATGGACTGAAACAACCAAGAGTCAATTATTTACATTACGGCGACCTTGAGTGTCTCGGCGACCTTGAGTGTCTTGAAAGACGCCTTCAAATATAATGCATTATTATTATTACACTGCCAGTTGCTATTGCTAACATTATGCTATGTTATGCTAAAGCAACTCACCCTTCCAGTGACAACAACTCTATGTTATGCCAGTAAACTCCAGTTAAGTTGAGTATTTGTCACAAAGCCAGATTCTTTTAACTTTTATCCGTTAGGTGACTCTCTATAAGGCAACATTTTGACAGATCATGGCTGTATTACACATCCCACGTGCAACATACTGTAATTTCAGTACAATAGACAAGAACAATAGCTCATGTTGTTTATACTGTAAAAAAATATATTGTTAACTGTAAATATCAAAATCATTCTGTAAATATTTTTTACTTTTTTTTACAGTCTAGGTGTTCATATTTTTCATATATAATGCATATGTATTGTTTATTACCTTTATCTTTACTGCCTTTGCTGCTGTGACTCCATTGTGGGAATAATAAATGTCATCTATCTTATCTTATATGATGCTCTAGGATGAGAACATTGTGGAAATTTGGAAGGGTTTTTGGCAGAAATTGAATATACTACCTGAAGGTATGACTGTATAAGTGTGCATTTGCTGTAAAATAGAATTATTTCGGTTCCCATAGCTTGAGAAGTATAAGCTTTTAGTCATTTATGCAAGGGCCTTGCTTTCTGGAGGCTGTCATCTTGTGTCACCATGTTTCCACAGCACCCCCAGTGGACAAATGTGTCATCTTGGATTATTAAGCAGAGGCTTACTGTGCAAACAAAGACAACACGGATATTTTCTGATCTTTCTGGTACGCAAAGGTCGCCATATTTCCCTGACACACTTGGGAAAAGGAGGGGTGAAAAGAGTGGTCCTCTGATTGTCGCCATATGGAGTCTCACTAAAGAGGTCATTGAAATCCACTGTAATTATGGGTTAAAAAGAATTATTCATATGATGACCGGTTCGTCAACGTAATTGTGTGAGTTGACTGAAATCAACACCTTAGTCACAGGGTTTGGTTAGACACTAACAGCAGGGACCTCAAGCTATTTTGGAGGAGTTCATTACTTTCATTGTATACTCTAAGACATGTGAGGCTAGTGCTAGTAGTATGCATTATAAAAAAACCTAATTAAAATTTCATTTCATGGGGTGAGATGCAGATTCTCTACAGCAGCTGTAACGATTTACCCCCACCCTCAAAAGGAAATAAGACTATAGCTTTGGCTATTCAGCCTTTTTTTTAACATCAGTAAATGGAGGATTTGTGGATATTGTTTATTTACAAGATCTGCAGTATAACTGTGCAAAATGAACTGCAAGGTTGATGTTTTCATCTGAAATAATTGATTAAAAGTTGGGTTCAGGTAAATACAGCCACGGTCATAACAAGACCAACGAATGGCAGGATAAAAAAAGAAAACACTTGTCAATTAACATAATGTTTTAAATCCTTGCAAGGTAAATAATGTTTTTGGGGTACTTATTTGTTTTTGTGGGTTTTGCAGGCTACTGTGATTTTCAAAAGGTCACGAGGACTTTAAACCTAGTGACCTCAGAGGACAAGTGGAGGAGCTATGGACAGGTACCAGGAAGCAAGTACTGAAAAAAAGGGAGACATGTTTGGTGTGGGAAAGGGAGATGGGTGTTGTGTTTGAGATTGGAGTAAATCCTGGAGTCTTAAAGCCCCACTAAAATCCTGAGAAGGACACACAACGAAGGACAACCTTAAGAGTTAACCTGGGACTAAAAAGCATCACTAATAATGAAATTCTGATGGAATAAAGCAGTGTTTTGGTTTGGTGTACAAAGTGTCTTTTGTAGCTGCTAATATAATTTAAAGGTGCCATGTGTAAGAATGTGGCCAAAAACGGTTACTACATTCAAATTAAAAATACAGAGGTCTTTTAGGTTTCGTTTTCTGACGTAACTGGCAACCCGTGGTTGCTCGGCAGCTGAGACTCTACTGACTGCAGTTATTGGTAGATGGCGGTAGGTGGCGCCACATGCCAAAACATGATTTTTTTTAATGCAAATGAACAAGATTTTTTTTAATGCAAATATTTTGTCTGTACTGTTGTTGTTGGTGAGTTCAGTTTGTTATATGAGTCTCTGGGACATATTAGGAGGATTTTATGGCGTTGCTTTCGATTTATTACATAATGCACCTTTAAATATATTGGTGTCTTTTTTTTTAACAAATAGTAACCTAATTAAAGGAGAAACAGTGTGATTGTTACACCAGTGTGGAAAGTGTTATTTAAAACAATTTATGGCTGATTCAGCAATTTTAATGAAGTAATGCTACATTACATTCTTAGTCGGGGTTGGAATCACCTTGATATTATAGTATTTGCGATACACTCCCACAACAGCTCTAGTGTCAGCACTTTGCACTTTCTAGTTGACTGAAACGTCAATATCTTTTTTTTTTTATGCTAATCCAGAAAAAGTAAAAATGTAAAATGTTAAAAAGAAATCAATACGCTTTACTTGCCTCCCTCTTCTTCGGCCAGGTAACTTCTGCCCAAGTTTCCACTCATTCATTTGAGCGATGCCGCTGCAAGGAGACATCGAGTAGCGACTGTTTACTTTGGAGCACCTTAATTTGTTAAATAAATTATCGACATTTGCCCCGTCGTATTAATTATCATACTGCATAAGGAAGGATGACGGTACCAAAAAATCGATATTTTGACCCACCCCTAATCTCCACTCATTTGTGAATAGCTTTGAATGCCTGGTCCAGAAAGACAGCATCTATCTGCTATGCTGTTACAGGACCTTCTTACGCTATCATGAAAATTGCTTTAAAACTTCCCTACAGGAGGTGGTTGTCCTTTTTTAAATTGCAGCAAAACTGATTAGTTCATCAGTTTTGCTGCCGCCTCTCTGCTGCTTAAGAACAAGTACATATGTCTCCAGCAGGAGGGAAGCTTCCTGCATTGGATAAAAGTAAATGAGCAGTGCAACGTCTTGGGGATAAATGGAAAAAGGAACAACATTAGGGACATGTATTATCCGCACCCCCCCCCCCCTCCCTTCTTTGCATAACTTGCAAATTATCAATGTTTTTATTTGCTTCTTGCCATATATTCGTTTGGAGGGCCCAGGAGACCTATTAAGGAACCAAGGGAAGAAAAACAACAGATTTCATCTGATTCCCTCGAGTGTGGAGTGTGAAGAACACTTGCTGGAAAAGAGTCTAGTGCAGTACAAAAGTTTTACTGGAAGTTTTTTTTTTTTTTTTTTTCCTACGGTATTGATCCATTTAGCGTTGACTCTCCCTGGTGACTACAGCAATAGTGCAAATTAGACAGACCCAAGGCAGCTTGTATACCGGTTTGATCCGAGCAAAAAAAAAAAAGAAAAAAAAGTCAAGAGTTACTGCAAACAATAAACACAGAACAATAAATGTAGGACGTTAACAATTGAACAGTTAAAAATCATTAAGGTTTTGGTGCAGCGATAAATCAGACACTGATACATTACAAAAAAAAAAAAATACTGTAGTGTTGCAGCTTTACTGATTCCTTTTTCAGATTTATTTAACGATAAATACAATTTATGGAAACACTAAACAGTAATGATACAACAAGCAACACAAAACAAATAGGAATGACCTGGTTGTGTAAAGCATGTACTCCTCACATGTGCAGTTTCTTATAGGACCAGGTGTTGGACAGAGTAGAGCACCTCTTAAAGTTGTTTAAAAATGTTTATGCCCATATTCTGAAATCTTGGGGGTGCATGGGAAAATGAAGCAAATAAATCAAAACGAATATGAAAAAATGTTCTGTATTTACTGTATATATAGTGCTTGTATAGTCTTGATGATCACTCAAACTGCTTTACACTACAGTTTTGCCATTCACACACTTTGAGATAATACATCTATATCATTGGTTCTCAAAGTGCGGCCCGGGGGCCAATGGCGGCCCACAGAAACATTTCTGGCGGCCCGCAATGAATTACAGTTGATAGTTTTAATCCAGGAGCTACTAAGCTTGTTAAATGTTTATTGGACATTACTGGATACAGACCAATAAGTGTAAACAAAAATACTGGGTATTTACCTGGTTTCTATATGGTGAATTTTAGTGTATTATTAGGTTATAAGCTGGTAACAAGCAGGTAGCTACAGCCCCCAATTACTAGCTATTTACCCAGTAAATATATGGTAACAGAAATGTGTTACTTGGTATTAACCTGTAATTAGAAGGTAAGAACAATGGCCAAAATACTGGGTAATTACCCAGTAAATTATAAAGCGTTATTATATTAACGCTTAAATTACATTATATTAACGCTTATATTACTTAATGCTAAACTGTAGAACTGCAATCTGGTCATTAAAATGATTACAAATGGCATTTCTTTCTGTTTTTTTTTTTCATTTTTTTCCTTTTGCGGCCCTCAGTCCAATGTTGGGTTCCTAAATTGAAAAACTTTGAGAACCCCTGATCTATATGCACACTTGACAAAACAACTGTTGTGAACAGTAGAATTAACTTCTGCAAGTTTTCGTGGACACTTTTGTGTTTTCATACTCCTGTTTGTAGCTTTCTAGCTTTACTAGCGAAAAAAGTGCTGTTGTCTCCCTCTGTCATCCATCCATACATCTGGTCATGATTTTTAGTGTTTATCTGTGTCATTACCTTGTTTAAGAAGCCCTGAATTTTCGAAACAAACAGTTCAGCCATTGCTGAGAACGCTGTGTTTTATTGTAATCTTGGGCTCAGCGAGATCTCTGAAAATCCCGTTACAGTTACGTAAACAGCGGTTCTCCGGAACAACCGATCGTCCTGCTCCAGGCACATCCGGTTGCGTACATTGAACCGCAGAAGAAGAATAGCGTCCGTTGTGGAGGTGTTTCACGAGCGCCAGTGTCTTCTGACTCTGGGTCTGACTCCGGTTCAAAGTCATAAAAGGGACGGCGGCGGGGAGTCATGAAGAAGCTAATTATAAACACTGTTAAAACAATGTTTTGATAATGAGGAGCAGTGCATCCACCGTTCCAGAGGGGGGAGCTGTGCTTCTCTGAGCGGGTGTGCCGAATGTCACTTCTGGGGTACTGGCCAATCACAACACAGTCTGTCTTCTCAGGCGAGATTTATGTCTGAAATAGCGCGGCTGACAAGTGCTTCAAAAAGGACAGATCGGCTCGTTTCCAGCAACTAGGAAGTTTTTGACCATAAAAACAAGTTAATGTAAGTAAGTAGACCTCCATAACTAACATATATGTGCAACAGGACCACTCTATGTGAGCTTTAAAGAAGACCTGAAAATAGTGATTGAGACTATTCATTAACATGCTAGTGAATCTGGAGATCAAACCTCAACCATCTCAACTGTTCCAGAGTGTCACACCACCTGCATTCACAGGGATATTAAAGAGGACAAAAAATACTGATATTAAGGTTAATACTGTTAGACTGATTGCCAACTGCAAACAAACTAAAAAAAACAAACATGACGAAGCATGCACCATACTTACTTTCCCGAGGTCTGACAGCAAGATGTCAGTATCGGCGCTCTAGCTGAGCTGGACCCAGAATGCCTGTCTCCTACAGGTGACCGCATCCAGGGGTAAACGAGGTGAACGGCTTGGCTTGCATTTTGTAGTGCAGCTGATAAACTACATCAGCAATGGACTCCATCTTGTGTTTGTGATGCAAAGATTAACTGTAGGGCAATTACAGCTAGTAGAGCAGAGGTAGATAAACAACCTAACACCAATTCCTGGCTCAGTGGCTGCGGTTGCAGCAGCAGCTACTAACGGGCCCAGGCTTCAGCATGTAGCACTAGGCCCCCAACAGCGATGGCATATTATACAATTAGTTAGCCATCTTAATAGCGGGCAACTGCTTAGAATTTTGAGGTTAAAGTGGACCAGCAGCTGCTTGAATCTTCCAAAAGCAGGTTAGCTAGAAGCTAAGAACATTGATGCTTACTCAAAGTTTGTGATCCAAGCTTCCCTGTATTTCCTGATTGGCAAAACAAGTCTTTGATGAGTAAGCACTGAGGAAAACGTCCTTGGGTAGGTTGGGGTTGTATCGCTGAGGAATACCTTGACAAATAATTTTAACCACTGGCCACTTGTTGTGATTTGACAGTGATTAAAGAGACCTTGTCATCACATTTAATCATCACACGGCTTCTCCTCAATATTGCAATACGGATGTGCAAACTCTTCTGAGTTGGCCTCCGTTCAGTCTGTGGTGTGTCTGGACATCTTTGTTTGTGTCTGATGTTCAGTCTTGAGAGAGAGTGAGAGTTCTGCGTACACCAACAACTGTATATACTGCACTAGATATACTCGGAGTACTGAAAAAGTACTTAAAATATCTTTAAATAAGTGTGCCATCCATCAGCATTCATTCATTTAGTAAAGCTTAAAGCTTTAAACTCAGTCAGCAAATATTTTGACTGTGATGAAAACTCCACACTGGGATTCAAACCAGCAATGTTAATGCGGTGAGGAGATCCATGCTGAATATAGCATGACCACGCTCTCTCTTTGCAATAAGAGATACCTTTTGTATTTGTCAGACCCTCTTGCTCCAAGCTGACATGATTATAGACTCAAAGAGTGTGTGTGTGTGTGTGACCTGTGCTCAGATCCTGTGAACCGGTGCTACTTGCTTCACAGATTCTGTTCCAAATAATCTTTAGGCCAAGTTGGCCAAGTATACAGTATATTGGAAGCATTACTGTTCCTCTGCCAGTGGCATCTCCTCATTGAATATCAATAGTATAAGCATTACCTGCAGTAATTATGTGTCCAGGTTGCAGTGGATTTCAGATGCACATTTTGGAAGCCGTTTAAACTCTAACTTTATCTCAAGATCCTGAAAATCTAAAGTAAAGGACACATTTTAAACATAAACAGGCTTCACAATTAATTCTAAACCGCCTTTAGCATTGTCTTCTGTGAATTTGGCGAGAACAGAGTAAAAGTTTCTTAGATTTCCGTGACAAAGTGTTTGAAAAATCACAGGCGAGAAGCGACTACATCTAAAATCGTACATTACACGGATACAAGGAGACACTGCACAATAGAAACGTGATGTTCAGAAATGTGTATTTTTTCTGACAGTGTCAGAGGTTGAAAGCAGATGACTGAATCCTTTGCAAGAGAGCGTTTTGCCCATAGGATTAAGATTGGATGGCTGGGTTTAAACCTGTCAAAAGAGCAGACTCAAATCCCTCACTCGCAAACACTTTATGGTTCTCACTCGAGGTGCTTGTGAGCAGTGGTGGAAGGAGATATTTCTCTTTCATGCCACTTACTTCAGAAGCCATTCAGCACATCAACTGGATTCTACGGGATTTTGTCAGGCACCGAGTGGAGAAGCAAGATTGAGCAAATGAGTTATCAAGATTTTTTTTTTTCTTTAAATGTGTGCGTTGTCGACAACAATTCAGGGCCCACTAAAATAAGCCAAACATTCTGAAGAAAAGAGTGTCAGCCAATAGGGTTAGCACATTTTGCTTCTGCTCCTTAACCCTTAGCGCTCACGTGGCATGGATCTGTGCCGCAGGTGCAGCCACTGTAAAATGCCATGGGAATAATACACAACTCCATGTAGGAAATCATGGGGGTGTTTGTTGTTTATAGGTCACATATCCAGGAAGAAGTTTCAAGAAGTTTATATAAAGTAGCAATAATTGTGCAGAAGTCACAAAATAGACAATTTTTCTTTTCTTTTTGTTCATAAAAACGGGCCAAGTGAACTTTGAAATGTGACATGTTTCAAAATTTCACAATTTCAATCCGATTTTAACATGGATGAATGGAACAATTGTCTTTCTTTACTTAAAGGTGCATTATGTAATAAATCTAAAGCAACTGGCCATAAAATCCTCCTAATATGTCACAGAGACTCAGGAATAATGTTCATATAACAAACTGAACTCACCAACAACAACAGTACAGCCAAAATATTTGCATTAAAAAAAAATATTTTGCAGACTGCAAATCATGTTTATGTTTTGAAATCATGTTTTGGCATGTGGCGCCACCTACCGCCGCCTACCAATCATTGCAGTCAGTAGAGTCTCAGCTGCCGAGCAGCCACGGGTTGCCAGTTAGGTCAGAAAACAAAACCTAAAAGACCTCGGTATTTTGAATTTGAACGTAGTAACCGTTTTTGCCCACATTCTTACATATGGCACCTTTAATTAAGCTGACTTTAACAATGTATTCCCGAGAAAACCAGGAGCAGGAGTTGGGATTTCATGCAAACCTTTGTTTTTGGCTTGTCGCTGGTCATTAAAGCTCACAGGAAGCTGTAATATATCTTATAACGACAATTAGATTATTTTGCAAAATCGCTAGCTTAGTGTCCTTTCTTAAAATACATGTTTTGCAGTGTAAAATTAGAAAGTTTTCTTACTGTTCACATTTTATATTAAAAAAGGATAGCTGTTCCTTTTAGTCTCCGTATGATCCGTGACTTAACTGTTGTTAATTTGTCCACTTGTTATCAAAGTGTCACAAACAACCGCTGCACACATTTCACGTAATGCAGTGAAGGTTGAGGCTAAATAATACAGACTTCTTTCATAATTAAAATGTTCCTGCTGCATTACAACCTTTACTTCACTCAAAGCATCATTGAGCTCGCAAAAATAAAACTCCTTCAAATTTAGAAAAAATAATTAACTCGAGCACAAGGCTGTTTGTGTGTCGGTGCTTTTCTTAGATGTGTCTTTGGTGTGATGGTGAGCAACCAAGGGGGAAATTAAAGAGAGCAAACAATGAAAACAAGAAATCACTTTCTGACGAGAGGTTAGTGTATTTGAGTGGAATGACAATGTATTATTTTTGCAAAATGATCCTGTTTACTTAGAGAGCACAACACTGCACTGCAAGAATTGATTTTCAAGAGTAAAGTAAAATAAGACTTCTTTGTCCCTTTTTTCTTGCTTAATTAATCTAATTTGAAGAAAACAAATTTTGTCTTTATACGATACCACAGCTAATTTGAGCTTTTTTCACCAGTTAGAAGCTAAAACAACGTTTTTTAACTTTAATGTTAACGATTGGTGTGTTTGCAAATATAAGACATTCTAACATACAGTATATGTCAGCTTAATCAAGACCAAAGACTTATTTTAAGTCATTTGGAATGCTGATTTGTCAGTGGCAATGTCCTAAATTATCTTACCTTAGCTTATCCTATTATCAACAGTAAACAAAGAATAAAAACAAATCTTCAGCTGCTTCAGCCACAGCTGCCCTAAATCAACAGCATTTTTAAAGGTGCCATATGTAAGAATGTGGCCAAAAACGGCTACTACATTCAAATTCAAAATACTGAGGTCCTTTAGGTTTCGTTTTCTGACAGAACTGGCAACCCGTGGTTGCTCGGCAGCTGAGACTCTACTGACTGCAATAATTGGTAGACGGCGGTAGGTGGCGCCACATGCCAAAACATGATTTCAAAACATAAACATGATTTGCAGTCTGCAAAAGATTTTTTTTATGTAAATATTTTGTCTGTACTGTTGTTGTTGGTGAGTTCAGTTTGTTATATGAACATTATTCCTGAGTCTCTGTGACATATTAGGAGGATTTTATGGCCAGTTGCTTTAGATTTATTACATAATGCACCTTTAATTATCAAAATCATGTTTTCTGTTTCTGTAGTGGTTAATACAACAGTATGTAGAAGCTCTTTAACTGAAATTATATTTCACACGCGAAAATAAAAGGTTTTCGACTGTTTTTTTTTGTTTACATAAAAATAGTAAAGCACATTCCTCGATTAAGATGTCAAATTAAAGTTATTTACTTGCATTCCTGAACAGAAATATTTGTTCTAGTCGTTGAATCCTTGATTAATGTCAGACTTTTCAGAGAAGCCCAGTGAGCCGGCTCAAATTTGGGTTTAAAAAGGTGAATTCCCTTTTTGTCATTTGTACACTAGGGGTATAACGGTGTAGTGAGAAGGGTTTTTTGATAACTCAGAATGCATTATATGAATAAGTTGCAACTCCAGCTGCAAAGTGTATTTCTGGTGGCTGTGTGAAGATGAAAGCAAAAGTAGAAAGAAAGAGAACAGATCCAGCCTCTTAACATGGACTTGGAAGGACATAGGTGAACTATTTTCATTCTTTCATCACGATTCCTCTTATATACCTATTTTCTCATACAGTGATAATGAGGAAGACAAAAGCATTGAATAAGAGCAACTCATGGTTTTCATTGTAAAAGGTTAATGACAACACTTCACAATAAGGGTGCACTAATTAACACCAGAGAATGCGGTTCGAAGCATTTTCTAACTGTTAATTCATGTTTCACTAACATCCATCTTCTCCCGCTTCATCCTCCACGTGAGGATCGTGGGGGATTTTTTTGAATGGACTCTGTCTCCTTTTTTCCTCACTTTTTTTTCTTATCTGTAGTATGGTTTGTGTGGAAATAAAAAAGAACGATCAAATTGTTCATAACAAAAAGATGGAACGCATTTGTCAACCAAACTAGGTGGATGTCTCAGCGTTGCAGGAAACTCATCCTGTTAAAAGTGGTACAGTAAATCAGCACCGTTCTGTGAAGCGTATTATCTGCAAGTCAGTGCAGAGCTGTCAACGGTTTAATTGGAACTTGTCATAAAAACAAGAAAAAAATGTTCATGTTGTGAGATGCGAGTCATTATTTGTCATTCTAACCTGAATGTCAATGAGGGCACACAGATGAGATTCCCATGGGCAGATATTACTGAAACCATAAGGGACCTGCATAGTTTGCCCACTTCAAGCCTATACCCACTTATGCTGTGTTTCCAGGCGCGTTATAACGTCAACGGCGCGGTCGCCTAATAAATGTGAGCATTTTCACCGGGCGCGCTCCAGCATGTCTCAGCCGCGTCCCAAAAGCGTCTTGCCACGCCGCAATGCTATCCATAGGTAGCAGTTCTATTTTTGCCGTTGCCGTTGCTGAATCGTGTCAAGCTCAAGAGAGCAGATCGCACCAGACAGCAAGTCTGACACAGAAAGTAAAACAACCCCCTTTCAAAATAAAACACAATACGCAGCTCATCTAGCCTATCACAAATTGACATCAACATTACGTCGTCACCAGTGCTACCAGGTCAGGTGTTGTTTCCTTGATACACAGTCTAACGCGCCCGGTAGAAATCCACCTCAAGGTCCAATTCCAATTCCTATCTTAACCCTCAATCTTAACTCTCAAGCTCAACCCTCAATCTTAACTGGCCCTCAAAACCAAGTGTTGAGGGTTATTTTGTCACTTAGAAATGGGACACCCCTTAAATGCAGATACGTCTTCAGACTGTAGGGGGCAGAATAACGCGAAAGCTGCGTCCAGTCTGTCAACTCCAAAAAAGAAAAAGAAGAAGAACACATTTACGTCACAATTATTTATTACGATCCGTTTGTCAGTCAAGTTATTCGGTTGTCAGTTAGTTATAAGATGATACTCATACAAATACCACAACCACGGACATATTCAGCTGACAGTTACCACACACCACGACTTATTGAAAAGTAAACCATAGCAAACGATCGCTTGTCCGCACCGGCCGACTATTGACAAAAGATTGTAAAATAAAAATAAATGTTACGCAACAATGACGTCAGTAATCCATAATATGGGCCTAAACTAAGATAATACAATGGTTTTCATCATTTTTATATCTCTATTAACAAAGAAAATACTAAATTTGTAGCGTACTTGTTTCGCTGCTTTCGGCGCCATCTTTGTTATGTGGAAACACGCAATGCATTCTGGGAAGTCCTTGCTCCCAAGGGTGGTCTCGGAAAATGTAAATATTGAGGGCGATACAGCCCTTAAACTTGCCCCTCAACTTAATTTTTCTGAGAATCGGGACAGCACTTGCACTAGCGGGAGCGCACATTTTTGAGATTGAGGGTTAAGATTGAGGATTAAGCAAGGAATTGGAATTCACCCTAAGTAAGTGTGGGTTTGAAGTGGCTAAACATGGCCGTCATAGAAACCAAGGACAAACGTCCTTAAAACCCATATTATCTGCCTGAATATAAACCTTATGTGGCTGGGCAGTATTTCTTTTTTGTGACGTATGATATGATGTTGGAGAAAATGAATTCACAAACATGCTGTATATCGGTCACATAGATGATAATGATATATCACATAATGATATAATGATGATAACGACGTCCCTTCACAGCCAAAACAAACGTGTACATTTCCCAGTTCACACATAATAATGATGATGGCATTACAGTGAGACACTTGGTGTAATTCCATGTAAATTGAACCCATGCAATGAAGAAAATTCACAGGTGCAATTATCTTGAGGGAGCTCAACTCCATTCTGAAAAGTTTCTTGTGTCCATCTGAATTTTTAAATGCTTCATCCATCCAGTGAGATGCAATTGGCATTTACTGCCCATGCCCATTAAACCTTTAAATTCCTGCTGACTCCCTTAGCACAGTGTTGTGGTATTACTTCATCCATTGCAGGCAATTTAAATGAAATGAACTATTGAAGACTGTCAGTGCACTGGGATAGGAAAACTAATGGCAGTCGGCAGGGGAGATAACTTTGGCAGTAAAGTACTTAACTGGAGAGATACTCTGGATATACAGATCCAACTCTGTGTCACCAGGAGAGACCTCGATTAAAAAAGTAAACCTCACTACTTTTGCTCGATTTATGACCTTTTGAAAATGTGCGATCAAATCCTATGAATCCAACAATCGTGTATTAATGATTACCGTTCATGTCACATCTCTCGGCAATACAGTATAGGCTACATATTTAACCAAAAAAAAAAAAAAAAAGTGAATGTATTCCCCTCTCAAGCCAACCAGGAATTTAAATAAATAGTCACTAGGGAGCAAATACGCTGGGTGCAAAAATAACTCAATTTGAATGGAAGTGTACAGGAAAATCAACCGACTTCTCACTTGATTTCCAACATTGGTAAACTTTTCACTGACACCAATGTCTCAATTTTGTCTCAATTTTGTAAACTATGTCCCCATTTAAATTATAAAGTACAACATATCAGGCCGGGTGAACTCATCCAAGTCTGCCAGTAATCGGACTCTGCAGGAACATCCAGAATCTCCTTAAAAATCGGAGCCAATCGCAAATGTTTTTGCTTTTTTTTTTCCAGGGGATGCTAAGAGCGGGCAATAGCGACAGAGAAGCGACATCTAGTTTTCATCATGTTTGTATACATTCACAATGGCAGCCATTGAAGAGCAGCTTTTGGTCAATTCGGCTGTTGCTTCCATCGTCATTAGCCGATACTAGACAGCCACTGCTGCTAGAAAACTACAACAAGCAGCACATCAGTTGACAGGTTTTCGGTTACTCTGCGTACGTTATCCAGATCATTGGTCTGATAGGTCTATCCAATTGTGTACAGAGGCATTTCGATCTATGTCCGTTGGCCATGCCTCTTAGAAATAGGAGATGACTGTATCCTTTCCAGACTCTTATTTAATGTCAAATGAGATTGAGATGTGTGAGCCTGGCTCATATGAGAAGACACAGGTGTGACTGACAACTGGTGTCATGATAACTTTGGCCAAATTGTGAATCCGGAGGCTTCACGACTGGTTGCCACTTTGTATAGGTACATGTACCAGTGCCTCACGAATTCAAGGTTGAGTGTTTTTGAAAAATAGACATAAAATATTTGTAATTTTGTCTTATTTTTATATATATGTATATAAAAAATAAAATCTTCTTCGGTCTATCTTTTTGCCATGTGACTGTGGAGTCGTCCGTCTGACCTCAGCAGTATAAAGAGTCAATTAAAAAAACGAAACATGGTTGGTTGCATTTCAAGTTGTCCTTCGAGTCAATCCATGTACTGTAGATCAATTGCTAATGTCACTCTGACATGATAACTCCCAAAGCAGACAGCCTGTCCCAGAGATCTTATTTGCAGTGACAAAAAAAAAGCAAAATGTTCATGGTTTCTGTGAAACCATTATTTTGCTTTCTTTTATTTTCTCTGAAAATCTGCTCTATGGTAGGGTGACCATATTTTGATTTCCAAAAAGAGGACACTCGGCCCCACCTTGAGACACAAAAAAACTTTCCCACGTACCGTCCCGGTCGGGGACGGTACGTGGGAAAGTTTTTTTGTAGTTCATCTGTGAAGCTGCACTTACGCTTCGGCATTTTGTGTGCAATGCTGCTCCGCTGTCTGCTCTGTTGCCGCTGTCTGTTCTGTTTCCTGTGCATGTGCACGTCGCGGAGCCGCCCACAAAGCAGCCTCTCGGGAATTACGTCACACAACAAAAGAGGTACCGTAGTATTTGTATGCAAAGCGCCGGTCAATTTAAGTACACGCTTGATGGTTCGATGAAAAACAGCGAACCCCGGACATTTTCATGAATTTATAAAACCCCCCCGGATGCCCCGGACAGGACGTAAAAAGTGGACATGTCCGGGCAAAAGAGGACGTTTGGTCACCCTACTCTATGGTCCCATTCAGACCTGGTCTTATCTGTCCTCTGTAATCCAATCACAAGTTTGTTATGGACAATACACACTGACGTCAAGAAGAAAATTATGTTTTTCAGTAGTTTGATCAGATGGGGGTTACATGGTAGGAAAGTGGCAAGCATTGTTGCCTCACAGCAACAAGGTCAGGGGTTTGGATCCCATTTTGACGGCCTCTCTCTCTATAAGGAGTTTGCAGTCAATTGGACATTGGACTTTGAAATGAAGATTTGTTTTTGATTTCAGGCATGTCTCGATGTGTCGCTCTTGTGAGAATCCATATAAACAGCAAGCGTCCTTTCTACGTGTATTCTAGGAATGCAGCTTCTGCGTGGTTCCCTCATTTGTTAACTTTCTCCACTACATCCTCTGCACACGATGTCGTGTGTTGTTAAAAATCTCGGCGATCGTTTAAGCGACGCTAACGGCGATGATGAAACTCTGGGAAACTGTTGTAAAAGATTTCTCCCCCGAAGAGCGGCGACAGGACTGTGCATCCGCTGGAGCAGCGGGTTGACAGATGAAGTCCCTGGAAAAGGAAACAGACAAGTTGCCGCACACACACACACAAACACAAACACACACACACACACACACACACTTCGCTGCTCTCTGCACATCACTTTGTGATTAACCTCAATGTGACCATTCGACTCTGAGCTGAGGATGAAACTGCAGCTTTGGGGACAGCAAAGGTTGAGCAATGTTTTCAGTTATTTCAGCATTTGTGCTGCCGACATGGATCATGCCATCCCTTGGCAATACAAAAATACAATAAAGGGGCTGTTACCTTAACTCAGCTAATTGGTATAACTGCTCTCACCTCTTTGTGAACTTGGTCTGGATCGATTTTCAGCTATTGTTATGATCATGTTCAGATGGGCATTGTCATAACAAAGAGGTCAGATGTATATATTGTGCCTTCCCATTTATTATGAATTGTTGCTCTGGAGCCCTGCTGTTGAAATGGCTATTGATTAGGAAGGGCTGGATGCAGCTGGTTTTGATTATTCATGTGAAGACTTACCTGCGCTGGATCAATATGGCCCCAAGGATGGGAAATGCACACATGCTCGGATGCTTCGATTTAGGCCTATACACATGCACACTCACACTTTGAAAGACATAGGAAAGAAGAACAAGACCACTGTAGCAAATCGGGTGACTTTCTCTTTTAGTACTTTAGATATTTATACATCTTATTCTTTGCATACTTGCTCTGTCTGTTCCATTGTACAATTATTTTATTGTAAATATACTATTATGTATATTTTATATTGCTTATATTACGTCATAATGTAGCAATGTCTGCTCTGAACCTTGTTGTTTTAACAAGTGAATTTCCCCAGTGGCGGGTATCAATAAAGTCAAATCTATATTTCCTCTTTTTGATTCACTAAATATTTAGCCAATTCTCTTTCGATTTTCTCAAAACACAAATCTACAATTTTTTACGAGGCAGTAATGAGTTAATGAAGTCAGCATTGCATCATTTTGTTTTGTAATTGTACACCATGCAATCTTGCATTCACGGGAGAGAAAACATGTCAAAACAAGCAGCAGGAAGCTCGCAAGAAAGCTTGCAATTAACAGTGGAGGAGCAACATCATCATTTCTTTAGACGGCAATGAACCAAACTGCTAAATTATAGCTCACATCGTATTTTTCAGTGACAAAATAATGTGGGGGACAAAACTGACAAGTGAAGCAAATCACAACACAAGAGAAACACAAACGCGTGTAGCTCGTGCCTCTGGTTCCAGTAATGGATGGACAATGATAGTAAAATAGAGGCAATCTCTTCACCGTAAATGAATGTACATTCTGTTGGATCGTTTCCCCCAAAGAAATCAAGAAGGAAAAACCCCATCAATTAGCAAGTGCACAGAGAGACACAATGTGATGAGAATGACGATAATCAAGGCCTCGTCATCCTCCGCCTCCATCCTGCACGGTCTTCCGACATCAAACATCCAGCGAGTAGTTTGAAACCAAAGGCCCACGTTCCATTCATTCCCTCATAGAAATATAGAAATTCTTACTTATGAGTGCAGCAACATGATTGCTTTCCCATATGGTTTTTTACATCTGTAGTCATGGACGTGTCTCTTGATACTTTCCATATTCTTTGTCAGCAGTAAGTTACTACACCTCCTGCTATGTTCATAAATACACCTCAACTCTAGCACTGTACTGTATAAGCACTCTCAAATTCCTTCCCAGTAGTGGCGATTTTCTAAAAATGGTACCAAGGTCATTATGTTTTCCCACACAAACACTTTCCTTTGGCTAAGACCTATAGACTCCTCAGATTTTTGAGGCCATGCTGCTAAGAGTTGGACAAAATGACAGACAAGACCTCAAGCATAACCTCCATGGGTGAGGTAATAATAGGGAATGATGTTTAGTTGTTATATATATATAGTGTGCACAAAAAAGTTTACTTGATTATATTCATAATATGACCGTCTGACCCTGGATTTCCACTGGACGCGGAACGGCCGCGGAACGGCAGCGGCGCGGTTCTGCTTCGTCCTCTCCCCAGCGTCAATCCCCACCGGGCGCGTTACGGCAGCGGCGCGGAGCCTTGGGAGCCGGCGGTATTCACGGAAGATCGCGCGATAATATCGAACGGACGCGAGTTCGCGATTTCCAGGGATAGACTGTGTGTATAAAGTAAACAACAACAACACAGCTTCTTTTCATTCTCCGACGTGGAAGAACTGTTGATCTGGTGTCATAAATGATTTTATGTTTCTCCATTTCAACAATCAGTCTCTCGTCGTACGTTATGACTCTCAGAGACGCTCTGATTAATTGACTGATTACCTGACAGCACCGGTCACGACGTAATGTTGATGTGAAGTTGTGACAGGCGATATGACCTGCGTATTGTGTTTTATTTCGAAAGGGGGGCGGAAATGTTTTACTTTGATTCTGTGTCGCTTTTCCTGTCTGGTGCGATCTGCTTCGTTGAAATTTATGAGGTTCAGCAGCGGCAACGGAAAAAATAGAACTGATTCCTATCGATAGCGCTGCGGCGCGGCGAGCCGCTTCTGGGCCGCTGCTGAGACGCTCCGCAGCGCGGCCGGTGGGAATGCTCTCATCGATTAGAATGGAAGCGATTTGCAACGGCGACCGCGCCGCTGCCATTCCGCGGCTGTTCCGCGTCCAGTGGAAATCCAGGGTGATGCTTACACCAGCACAGTCATAGAAATACAGCTCCCGGGTTCAGTCTGGAGCCTGGAGGTCAACATATAGAAATATGGAAACTCATTGTGTGTGTGTGATTGCTCCCACCCCCCCCACCTATTTCTGTGTGTGTCCAAATGATACAATGGGCACACAGAGCAGTAGGTGAGCCTGCGGTGAGGTTCCAGATTTTTGTTAAGGAAGAGCAGGAGGCCTCATCAAAAGCCAACATATACCTCAGCTGCACAAAGCACTCCTCAGAGAGAGAGAGAGAGGGAGGGAGAAGAATGTGTGGTTGAAAGAGAAGACTGCCACATCTGTTTCCTCTGTTTGTTCTCATATCACACAACTGCGATCCGAACAGTATTTTTTCTTTCCAGTGCGTGAAATTGGATAGATATAGAAAACATCCTAATGCCACATTAGTCTGTCTGGCTTTGTACCGATGCCACAAATGCGCCGAATATCACCGCATGCACTCTGACAGATGGGGTACAACAAAGATCTCTTGCTAATAAATATGTATGTAGACAGTGGATTATATGCAAAACTGTTGTACTACTTAAAGGTGATGGATGCGACATGGTGAATTCTTTGTGGAATCCAAATCCTCACTTTTCAAATGTATCCAAATATTTTTTGCCTCGTGCTTATGTTCTTTTTTCTTTCTTTCTCTTTCTGAAAAACCCACATATTCTTGTTAATGTAATGCAAAGCTGAATTTTTTAAATTAAAACAGCTTTGGGAAGAATGAAATCAAAAGGCAAAAAAAATAAATAAAAAAACAAATACAAAAAAACCGATGTCTAAAGTTCAGGACATGTTCTGTTGCTTTCCATTCACTGATATTGCACCCACAGGGCTTGGGAAATATATAATCCCCGGTTTAGGAAATGTATTTTTAAGCAGCAAGTATGATGAGAGTGCATCGCATCCT
Organism: Microchirus variegatus; assembly: GCF_963457635.1. Classification (NCBI taxonomy): domain Eukaryota; kingdom Metazoa; phylum Chordata; class Actinopteri; order Pleuronectiformes; family Soleidae; genus Microchirus; species Microchirus variegatus. The sequence continues at coordinate 30,102,379 of NC_139807.1, read as the reverse complement.
GTCTGTACTCCTGCTCCCCTTAATCCTGACACTATTATTCAAGCCAGTGCTGAAAGTGGAGGCTATAACATCTCGAACAGATTAGACTCAGAGAAAACTTAAAGTGCACACGGTGTCACAGAAGGCCGTGTTCCTCCTGCTTTAAAAAGTGTTGCACGAGAAAAACAGCCCGACTAGAAATAAACCAAATGCTTACATTGGTTGCGTTTCCTTGATTAAAGAATCAACTAATGGGTAGATTCCTTAAAACTTAAAAATAAGGGTTGTACTAATCATGAACAGAGCATCGCCCCCATCGACAATGTAGACAAAAGAAGGCAACTTAATAATTCATTAATAATTCTAAATAATCACCCAGTTTATGGTGTTGTGCACACTGTTAGCTTAATCACTTTGTGTGTGTTTTATTGGCACAGATGCCGGTAACATGAGTGTGTATGTCCTTCAACTTTTGGTAAGCAGATGACCTGAGGCTTCTCGCTCATTAGTTACGGAACTAATGAGCGAGAAGCCTCAGGTCATCTGCTTCAGGATTGGAGGGACACGGCTCCCTCTGAAGCAAGCGGAAGTACTTGAGCAAGGGTTCTCAAAGTTTTGATACCTGAGGGCCAATTTAGGAACCCAGCGTTGGACTGAGGACCGCCAAAGGAAAAAAAAACAGAAAGAAATCCCATTTGTAATAATTTTAATGACCAGATTGCAGTTCTACAGTTTAGTAAGTAAGTAATATAAGCGTTAATATAATGTCATTTAAAGGTGCCATATGTAAGAATGTGGACAAAAAACAGTTACTACATTCAAATTCAAAATACTGAGGTCCTTTAGGTTTCGTTTTCTGACATAACTGGCAACCCGAGACTCTACTGACTGCAATAATTGGTAGACTGCAGTAGGTGGCGCCACATGCCAAAACATGATTTCAAAACATAAACATGATTTGCAGTCTGCAAAATATTGTTTTTAATGCAAATTTTGTCTGTACTGTTGGTGAGCAGTTTGTTACATGAACATTATTCCTGAGTCTCTGTGACATATTAGGAGGATTTTATTTCCAGTTGCTTTAGATTTATTACAATAATGCACCTTTAAGCTTTAATATAATAACAGTTTATAATTTACTGGGTAATTACCCAGTATTTTGGCCATTGTTCTTACCTTCTAATTACAGTTTAATACCAAGTAACACATTTCTGTTACCATATATTTACTGGGTAAATAGCTAGTAATTGGGGGCTGTAGCTACCTGCTTATTACCAGCTTATAACCCAATAATACACTAAAATTCACCATATAGAAACCAGGTAAATACCCAGTATTTTTGTTTACACTTATTGATCTGTATCCAGTAATGTCCAATAAACATTTAACAATTACCTCCTGGATTGAAAACTATCAACTGTAATTCATTGCGGGCCGCCAGAAATGTTTCTGCGGGCCGCACATTGGCCCCCGGGCCGCACTTTGAGAACCAATGTACTTGAGTGACTACATGCATATTCCGGTAACTCTGGCCCGTGACTCATGTAAATAGCTTATCCCTGTAAAGCAGCATAACCCCAATGAGCCCTTATTACCTGAATAAGAAGGTTTATGCCAGTATTACCCGGAATGATCAGACATGTCTTATAAACGTCTTATTCCGGTAATTACAGGGGCATGCTCTTGTGTGCAGCTGCAAATCTGGCATGTACTACACAGATTGTGTACATGTACAAAGAGCATGTAACACAAACTTCTTTTACAGTACATTTGTGGATGTCAAACTGGTTTGAAACAACACAATACTCAATACCACAGCTCCCTAATTTAGAAAGAACGATGACATGTCGCACAGCAAGTGGTAACAGAGTGAAGGCTGTATAGAATGGCAAAGCTCTTCTCGGCTTGTACACCTCCACAGCAGTCCTCTCTCTCCCTCCTCCTTCCCCCCTCTCTCCCGCTCCCTCACAGCTCCGAACAATGAACATCATGTTTGATCTTTTATATCGGAATGATAGGACTCACCTATCGCTTCGATCCGTGTCACCTTTTTTTTTTTTTATTCTTCTTTTTTCTTTTGATTCGTAAACAACTTTTCAGCTGCAGATCAAAGTCTGCGGGATCACGTTAAGGTTTCATTACACCACAGAACTTGTTTTCGAAAGACCTTTTCACGACATACTGGAGTTTTCTTTCCATTCGCCATCATCAAGTTTATGTTCAAGTGGTAAAGCAAAGAAAAATCTGTCACACAAGAAATGTTTACTGAAACATGAGACTTGTTAACTTAATAAATTAGACTCTAAGAATGTATACGATTATGCACATACCGATCTGTGAGAGAAGAGAGAATTTTATGTCTGTATTAAACACATCCTTAACACACATAGATAGAAAAATGTGCTGCACATAGATGTGCTGTATGAAAGTGTGAGTGAATAGGTGAATGGTACAGCAGCTTTGAGACTAGAAGACTAGAAAAGCGCTATATAAATAAACAGACTGCTTGTTACTGGTAACTATAGGTTGAAGGATACCATCAAAGTTCAATTAGTTTTCTTTTGAGGCAAAAAAAGTACTTCCCAGAAGTGTTCCCTTACCTATTTCTGCATTAAACTATCTCAAAACTATAAAACTAATGTCATATTTTATTTATTAATTTATTTTTTTAAACATCCCTAATTTAAATGAATAGAAATTTGTAATTGCTTTCAAGGCCTTGAACCTTGAATGAAGGTTGTTTTAAAATGAGGTCATTTGCAAACAATCCTGATCAGAGAGAGGAAGGAAATATTCACTACTATTATTTAGCCAGTGTATTTTATGTATTTTATAAGTATTTTATTTATCGTCACTTAAAGTTCATGACTACTCATTGCTACAAGTACCCTCAAGTACCCTAAGAGAACTATTTTGTACCACCATGTTTTTTACAGTAGCCCATGGAAACAACTAAGCATCTTCTAGTTTTGATGAGTAACTGTAGGTTACATAGGTTCTCAAACACAACGTGTGAGCTGCAACATAGAACCTCACCAATAAATGTTCCTAACTTTTACACACCGTACCTTTTTTAGTTTTTTTTAATGAGATTTTAACTTCAAAGCAACTTCGAGAATCTTTAAAACTGCCCTAGTTATTATTTGGGGAGCAAAAAGAAGACGTGCTCAAACAGCACAGGAGCTATAATGAAGACTCGGCTGAGTTCTCTGTATCCTTGGATCTTGCCAGGAAGTGGTTTTTCACATTTTTATCCAACTTCACACTTTGAAATAAATGGTCATCGTCACGGAAGTGTCGCATATTCGTCCTTTTCCTGACTTGAGTGTACATCCAGTATCTTCTTGGCAAAGCTTAACACACACACACACACACAAACACACCCAAGGTCAGTTTAATCTCCCTGGCAACAGTGCAATACATTTGGTGCATTGTCAGGCTATTTAATCAAGACGGCCTCTCTCTCTCATTCTCATTCTCTCTCTCTCTCTCTCTCTCTCTCTCTCTCTCTCTCTCTCTCTCTCTCTCTCTCTCTCTCTCTCGCTTGCTCTCTCTCTCAATGTGTGTGTGTTAGATGAACATGAAAATTCCTTTTATGTCCAAAACTGCTGAGGAAGGCGGACACCCTCCTTCCGAAAAGTGCAAGCAATGGAGAGAGGGATGAGGTGTGTGTGTGTGGAGGAAGTGAGAGTGAGGCTGAGATGGGGCTCTTGTATAGCAGCTGTTAAAAGTCCTTGGTGATGCCTTTGTATTGATCACACTATACACAGTCTATGGTCACCCATGGCAAAAGGTAGTCACATTGATGTCCATTGCTGTCAAAATGCCTCTGGAAATGGAACCGCAAAGAAAAATAGACAGAAACATTCAGCCTTCGGCTAAAATGAATTATATCATGGTATCTGCAAGAAGAGGAGATGAATAAGGAAAATGAAATGAAAAAAGCAAAAAAAACAAACAAACAAAACAGGCAGATCAAGCAAGGTAATTTAACTTTTTTTTTAAAATACAATACAAACACACAAACCAAAAAAAAAAAAAAGGAAAGGTGCTTTTCGCTTGAACTCAATTTTCAACTATATTATTTTTTTGTGTCATTATCTCATCAGCAATTAAAGGGTGAAGGCTATTAGAAATAAAAGTGCTAAGTAGAACCATATAAGGTTCTTCGACTTGCCCTCATAGGGAAAGGGTTTTTCAGAAGCAAATGGTTCCAGGTAGAACCTCAGCCCTTTGAGAAGGATGCTTTTGTTAGAACTATACTTATATTTATATAGTTTGATAGTTGTTTCAGTTGTGAATAGGGCTTATGGATATTATATCTATACTATTACATGAGACAAGATTATGGTCTTAGATTTTGGATATCATCATATCATGATAAGGTATCTGTAATGACAGGCGTGGGAATCACATCGTACCTCACGATGCGATATACAATATAAAATGCATGGACAACGGTACCAATAATGTCACGATACAACAATTTTGTGAAAATCAATATATTGCAAGACAATCATAAGACAGTATAAGATTAGACTAACTTCATTTATTCATTAAAATATATCGATATTTGCTCCAGTGTTTCGATTATTGTATTGCATGAGGAAGGATGACAATTTATCACCAAATCAATATCGTCACCCACACCTCGTGATGACTTTTCCTGGTTTTAAAGGCTTTTAAATTTTGAATTGTGCAATACACTAAATATTTTAAATAATAAATATATATTGATTAAAAAACTCAACATTGTCAAAGTTATATTTAAAACAGTCACTATATAACACTTCTTTAATTGTCAGCCTAATTATTTGTGCTTTTTTGTAATTTGACCACGTTTATAGTCGGTTTCATTGTTTCTAACGTACATAAACATCATTCAAACATCTGAAAGGCAATTACTGAATTTTAAAATCATGCAATAAAGATCATAAACGATAGATATTTTATTTTAGCGTGTATCGTCACTCTACATTGCGAACATCTCAAAAGAAAACTTTTCATGAGTCCAGAGAAACAACCTGTGTGCAGCTTTATATCCCCCATATATCGTGTATATCTAGATTATTTCTAAGCCATTATTGCTCAACCTTACAAAAACATGGATTTGATTCACATTGTGATATCGATATCAAATTAGTACATCCAGCCAAGCCGACCGATTTCCAATCCAATTAACCCCTCCATTCTGCTTTTTGACAATAAGAGGGCAGGAGAAACGGACAACAATGGATAGGAGGAGGAAGAGAAGGAGGAGACGACTTTTGCATCTCATCCGTTGACAGTCAAGCATGTCGTTATCATGGTGTGCTGCCCTCTAGTTTGTCTCCCTCCGCAAGATAGTGGCTCAAGCTCCTCGCGACTACAGGGGTCAGACAACCAATTATCTTTGTGCCCTCTATCAGATGTGATTTATATCACAAGGCTGTCCCTGCTCTGCAGTCCCCTCTCTCCTCCCGTGATCAATCATTCATCCCCCCCCCCCCCCCCCGCACCCCCCCCGTGCAAACACAAAACAGGCCTTTAACAAAACAAACAGTTAATGTTCTGGATTGACCTGCCGAAGAAACTGGGGACATTAATCCGCTTAGATCTTTACAACAATAAAGCTATACTGACATTGAGAGGGGGAGCTCAAGGTGACGGCAGAGATAAGCGATACTCCCAACGTTATTTTTGACTGCGCTAAATTCAATTCCATTTTCAATTCATCTGTTAATATTTATACTCACTAAAGTTAGGTTTTAATATTTCATTTGTTTGATTTGATGACATATACGATTACTCTTGTAGTTTGTTTCACTGCTATAGCTCTCTGAGGATTATTGATTATTGAGTCTACAGCCAAATAAACCATGGGTTTAAGGGGATTCGCTGTATTGTGTTATTTAAATAATAATAACAAAGTTAATAATTGGTATTTTTTTGAAGAGGCACCCCATGTGTAAGGCTGCAGTGTTAGTAAAAAATAATTATTTATTTAATTTTTTAAAATCTTATTTATTGAAATCCACATCCTGATAGCCATTATTATTATTTCAAATACTAATAATTTCATGAAACCCATCTGGTGTTCGCTTTTAACACAACCTTGACATTTTTTAAGTGATCATTTACTGATCTGACAGATATGTGGCAACATTAATTAAGGATTTTGATAAATCTTTCTTTGGTCTCCAAAGAAATATTGTCCAAGTCCTTGGATTTTACTTCAGCTGCTAAATGCTAATGCAACATTTTCCAAGAGCGACTGTGACACTGTCACAAAAAAAGTAAAGTGATAACTAAAATAACTCGTAGAACTGGTGGAAGGATCTGATAATAATGGGTTTTACAATGTCCATCGAATCCATTCACATGCAAGACGGCATGTGATCTAACCTTAATCAAATGATCATAACGGCTCTATTAAGGTTTTTAATGTTGTCATTTATGTTAAGACAGTTATAATGTTTAAATTTATGACATCTTTGATATGTGTTATACGGTATGCAATTATCTGTGCTTTACCATGTTTAACTAAACTGTCGCTATAATTATAAAAGCACTCTAATTAATAGGCTTTTGGAGAGAAAAAAAAAAATCTACTGTGTTAACACCAGCAGAACAGAGTGCAAAGTGTCTGAGGTGGTGCTGTCCTGCAGTCTCCACCAGCCGACTGTTTGATGAATGTGAATCACGTCAGGTCTTTGCCTCTGGACACTTTGAGAGCTGACTCGCCTCCATTAAGCCTCTGCAACAGTAGAGGTATAGAGAAAACCTCTCCCCTATGTATTTTTTTCTGTTATTGTGAGAATGTTGTGAATATTTCAGGATCACAGGTTGATCAATATCAGAAGGCTGCATGGCTGGTTAATGATGTAGAACCTGAGCAGTGTCTGAGCGAGGAGAGATGGGTATAGAGTCCGAGTTGCAGACTCCGCTCTTTCATTAAAGACGTGATCAGTAAGCACAACATGTCTTCCACCCTTGGGCAGAGTTTTAAAGAGGCTTCATACTAAAAAAAAAACCTTTTTCTTGTCGAGTATGTAGATACTGTACAGTATGTGTAAGGGATGCTTGGACTGCATGCTGGAAAAAGAAAGTGAATTTCTGATGTATGTCATGCTGATTTTATTCCTTCAAGTTGAAGGTTACATTTAGTCAAAAAGAGCCCATGATGTTTCGTCAGAGATAAGAAGGGAAAATGTTGAGTTAAAATAAAAAAGTACATTTTCATATAGTATAGTAGCTCATAGTATTAGTTATAATAATAATAATAATAATACTAACATGATTGAGGGGCCCTATTAGACACACCACATAATTAAGCTTCATTACTTAATTGAGGGCCGCGTCAAGTCATCAGGATAACATAGCCCGATAAAGTAATCTCAAAATTTGTTTTATTTGGCTGACAGACCCCTTTCAGATCTAAAGGTGCCATATGTAAGAATGTGGCCAAAAACGGTTACTACATTCAAATTCAAAATACCGAGTTTCTTTTAGGTTTCGTTTTCTGACGTAACTGGCAACCCGTGGTTGCTCGGCAGCAGAGACTCTACTGACTGCAATGATTGGTAAACGGTGGTAGGTGGCGCCACATGCCAAAACATGATTTCAAAACATGATTTGCAGTCTGCAAAAGATTTTTTTTAATGCAAATATTTTGGCTGCACTGTTGCTGTTGGTGAGTTCAGGTTGTTATATGAACATTATTCCTGAGTCTCTGTGACATATTAGGCCAGTTTATGGCCAGTTGCTTTAGATTAATTACATAATGCACCTTTAAGGTGGGAATGACATAAACGGTAGTATATGCTAGAGAGGCCCTATATTAAGATATATAAAATAAAGTAACCAGTGTCATCAAAATATTGGGATTAATAACATAAGCATAGCAGTGCAGAAGCTTGGGCTTCAGGGCTACCTGAGCCTGGGCCCGATATGCAAACAGAATTACCCCGAACATTGTGATCTCCAGCTATGTCTCAGAAATGCAGAACCTAAAAAAGCCTCACTACACCTCTCAAAATTGTCTTGGGCTGGGGATGAAAAATGAATGTCTGCAGTGGGGGTCTGCAGTCATTAGATTTTTCACTAGTCGCTTTTTTTGAAAGAGTCGCTACAGGGGTCTGAATACTCACTAAATATAGTGGCAAAGTTGGCAACACTGAGACTGAGCTATTTTCCAGTTTGGCTCCAAGAGAAAGCTATTGTGTTCATTCCTTGCCAGTAAGAAGTCAGTCAGAGCTTGGCGTGAACCAAAGTGTACATAATGTTGGCGCTGAGGGGAGATTACTCCAGAGGGCAAATTCACGCATTTGTTATTTTAATGAAATATGTTAAAAGTCCTTCGACAGATACAGTATGTGTCATCTTGCGGACTGATCTTCAGAACTGGAGGTAGTGTCAGGCCTGTCTTGATGTTGCCTCTGTTCTCCTTGGCCAAGTATATATTTTGTCTGAATATACAAAGGACATTTCGTGTAGTCAGAAACCAGGGTCTTTGTCATCGTCCTCCAAAAACCTTGAAAGCCAAAAATTCATCAACAGGCCAGTTACTTACACAGCTGATGCACTGCTGCACATGGTGTAACGCTGCTTCAATGCTATTCTACAATTAGTCTCTGTGGCTTGTTTTTTTTTCAATGGAGTCTTCTTTTGCAATGCTAAAACCTGTACACAGTGTGAATGACCTCCAGTCTTGATCTCCAGCGTAGTGAGGGCATAAGCTGTTTTGCTGCAACTATAGGTCAAAACCACTTTAAAAAAAAAAGCTATGCTTTTCAAATGTATTAATTTCCATCCGAGTGCACATATATTGCTCTAAAAATGCAGTTAGGTTCTTTGTCGTTTCATTGCCACATTGAAGCATTTGTGATTCTGATTCTTTGCGGAAAAAACATCTCACTTTAAACCCTGACCATGTGCTTGGATTGGTAAAATCAAAAACAATATCTTCTATTTATTTTTGGATGATAAAGCACAGGTTTATCATACATACATGCACCTACACATTCACAAGTTCTATGTCTGAAAGCAACTTTCTTAGATCTCTCTTTGCCCAACTCTCTTCTCGCTTTTTTGCTTCACCCTCACACTTTTGCAACTGAATAATGGGCTGCCAAGCCCGGAGAATTGACAACACTCCACTCTCTATTAAAACGAAGTTTGCTCTGATACAAAAAAAAATAAAAGTCATGCTTGCACACACACACACACACACACACACACACACTGAAACACTGGTCATACACCGAGTGTCTTGTCCGTTTGAAGTGACAGAGGGAATCTGGATAATTGTATGATTGAATCTCTTGTGTTTTTCATCCACTTCACTGAGCAGGCTTTATTTAGGAACTGAAGAAGGGAGAGAAATCTTGAGGATGTTTGAGCCTGCAGAGACGCATGTGTGAGCTGTTTGCACCCACACTCTGAGTCGCACACACACACACACACACACACGCACGCACACACACAAATAAGCCTACCAACTATTTTCGGAGTGTGGCTGTGCATTGTTGAGGGAGTGTGCACATCGATGAGTCAAGTGACTCTTTCTTTGCCCTTTGTCTCTCTGCCACTTCCAGAAAGCCGGGGAAGATCACATTAAGTGGGGCTGCTGTTGCGGCGGCGCTACATTTGGCTGAGTGCTGAGGGCGATATGGGGCAAGGCATTACTCTAAGTCAGTCCCTACAGGCTTCAGCCGATCCAGAAACAACAAGGCCAGAGCAACTCACAGAGCCCGACATCCTCACTTCAATGGTTCAGGGTCTGTTATTAGCCTGTATTCTCTTTAAAGAAAAAAAAAGGATATAGGCACACACTGAACAATGTGTGTGATGTTGATGTGTGGCCAAAGATTTATCCATTGATATCGGGTGATTACATATAGATTTTTTTAATTAAAACTGATCAGTGCATTTGAGAAATAATGTGTTTTACTGTTGACAAAAGATAAAGGAAACATTTTTATTTTGGATATAACTAATACGGTTACAATAAAATAACACATTGTCACAATGTTATGGATTTATTTATTTATTTTTTTTAATAATTGCACCTTGCAAATGTATTCTTCATCAAATACTTTTTATTTGAGATTCATGGCCAGTTGCTTATCTTTAACAAAAGGGCTGCAATTTAGATCAAATTTCAAACAAACCCTGCTGAAAATAATTATTTGCTGTAAGTTACTGCAAGTGTGTCATATTCATGTCGCTTTATCACACTTCTGATTGTGATAAAATGTGATCTATATAACATGACACTTACTGTGTTGAGTTTGGATGGGTCACATGGCAATAGCAGGAAGGTCACTGGTTTGAATCAGACTGAGGGAGTTTGTATGTTCTCCCCTTGTGCGTATAGGTTCTCCCTGAGTACTTTGGCTTTCTCCCCCAGTCCAAAACATTTATTGTGGTGATTAAGTTAATTTGACACTAAATTGTAGGTGTGAATGTGAGAGTAAGTTGCTCGTCTGTGCGATGGCCCTCTGATGGACTGGGGACCTGTCCAGAGTGTAATGTGGAGGATAAAGTGATGTGCTCGGTATAAAAAGGCTACTCCTTCATTCCACTTCATCACCCCTCTGTCTCATCGCCATTTTTTTCTGTTTACGCTTGTTACTTTTGCGCATTCAGAGTGCTCAGTGCCTTCATTGGTCAATGTCACGGATGTGACGGAACGCATTAATGAAGCCAGACAAAACAATCAAACATGACAGACTTTCTATCAGGAGGTCATGAGGCATCCCAGACTTGGTTGTGATTACTGTTCACTTTGACACACCGCACAGGATAAAAAAAACAATTGATTTTCAGGGGACGGTGGGTCCTGAACCAAGTCTATGTCACAGTTACGGCCTGTATCAGGCCATTATTTTGTGTAGTCTGACCTCAGCACTATAGTCAACTAGAAAGACAATGTTAAAACTGCAAAGGTGGAATGGGGTTTTAAAGCGGACCCAAACCAGAAGTTGCAATTAACGCTGTTTTTTAGTGTGTATCTGCGTCATTACCTTGTTTAAGAAGCCCTGAAGGTTCTAAACAAACAGTTCACTGCTGAGAACACTGTGTTTTATTGTAATCTCGAGCTCAGCGAGATCTCTGAAAAAACCCGGTCCAGTTACGTAAACACCAGTTCTCTAGAACAGCAGATCGTCCTGCTCCGGGCACTAGTCCGGGCACATCAGGTTGCGTACATTGAACCGCAGAAGAAGAATAACGTCCGTTGTGGAGGTGTTTCACGAGCGTCAGTGTCTTCTGACTCTGGGTCTGACTCCAGGTCAAAGTCATAAAAGGGACTGCGGCGGGGAGTCGTGAAGAAGCTATTTTTAAACATTGTTAAAACAATGTTTTGATATTGAGGAGCAGTGCATCCACCGTTCCAGAGGGGGGGAGCTGAGCTTCTGAGAGCTGGTGTGCTGAATATACTGGCCAATCACAAGACTCTGTCTTCTGGGTGAGAGAGTTGAGTCTCAAATCTCGCGGCTGGGAAACACCGTCAGAAAAGAGGATTTCTATCGGCTCGTTTACAGCAACTAGGAGGTTTTTGACCATAAAAACAAGTTAATGTATGTAAGTAGACCTCCATAACTAACATATATGTGCAACAGGACCACTCTATGTGAGCTTTAAGTTCAGTAAATGGGGCACACAAACTGAAAAATGTAATTATTGTTTTATAACTTGAAGAAAACCTGATAAACTATAATGGGTTGGTTAAGCCATGTGCTCCTCAAACTTTATATATGACTATCCGCTTTTTAAAATTGACAAACTATTACAAGCGACTTTGCAATATTAATTGTGAGAAGATTAAATGTGTTTGATATAACATTTTTCGACCATGGGTGGAATCAGTACCGGGTTTCTGCAATGGGCCCTTTGCGCAACGGATCAGTAGCTCCACCAACTGAGCCATCTGATGTAAATAACTAGTTTAAGCATAGGAGGCCAATTACGTAGAAATCTTAAAACTCCAAAAAACAAAACAAAACAGTAAATGAGCTTAATATTCATGAATGACATGGCTCAAACTCAGCATGTGCAGGATGACCAGAAAGAGCGAACTACTGCAGGAATTTTTTAAAATAAAAGTACATCTTTATTGGCAGCAGGGGCAGGTTGTCCACAAGCATAGATGCATTTCTATTTATTTACCTCAGAAGGAAAAACAACTGAGAAAAAGGGAACTTTCTCTCTAGGAGGCAAAACGGCAGGTGCTCAAACCCCTGTTGAGGTATTATGCTCCCGCCAGGACTGTTCCATTGTCATATTGTATAATAATGTAAATAGTGTCACCATCAAATGGTTGTCATCATCCACAAGATTATTTGCAGAACATCAAGAAGGCAGGTCTGATCTAATATGAGCTTGTCAGGGGGGAGATGCAGAGAGAGAGAGAGAGAGAGAATGCTCCTCCTGCTGACATTGTGATAGACAATGAATAATAATAACCTCCATCCCTTAAGTAATATGGTTTCGTATTTACCTGAATCATAGACCGTGAATAAAAAGTGGATGCATGCTTTCAGTTTGCAGGGTGAGTTTGAGTGGAAAATATTAATTCATTGAATTGCCAGCAGGGGTTGATTTCACAAAGACAGGTTGCCAAAAGAGCTCAGATTGGATGGAAGTCTATGGCATAATTAGCTTCTTCTTGAGTGAATGCTCACTAGTTTAGATAGATAGATAGATAGATAGATAGATAGATAGATAGATAGATAGATAGATAGATAGAGTTGTGGATAGGTGAAAACTATATATATAAGTTTAGGTCTTTATTTATAGAATATTGGGTGGATGGATGGATGGATGGACAGAGAGGAGACAGGGGTTCCAAGTTCAAATATACCCTTCCCTAGGTTCTAAAATCCCAATAACTCTCATTCATACAAACACAAACAAAGGGAAAACCTAAACAGGGCTGAGGGCAAAGTGGGTGGAAGTCTAGTGCAGGGGAGGGATCCACCAAAGGTAGGCGGGGTACATCCTGGACAGTTCACCAGTGGATGAACATGAGACCTTAATAAAGTGGGAAAAAAGAGAGTGGCTGGACATGAGAATAATTGGACACAGGCAGAAAAGAAAGCACCGAAAAATATCTTATACTCCTGTATTCTTATGGGATGAGTTTTCGTGTCAATCTTCTAAGCTAAAATTCCTACAGTGCCTACATTCAAATGGCCCCATCTTCTTCTTATATATTTTAAGATTGTGTTCAGAATGTGTTAGACATCGTTGGAAAGCTTAGAAATCACACTTTCAGAATCTGTAAATAACTCAAAATGTCCCTCAGGAGACTTGTTGCTGGTTTTTCCATGGATGGGCACATATGGATGAGACGCCATAGGAAAAAAGGAAGTGTCTTTGGACATCACTTAGTAGGCTATACAGTATGTCGTGTTGTTAGTGGCTGGTACAGCCGCCAGGCTGAGCATGAATGAATTAATGTGCATACAACAAGAGATTAAACCTCCTACCTGCCCTGTGACAGCACAGGCAGAGTAAACACAGTATGTGAGCTCCACAGTTGCTCATACAAACGGTGTGAAGAGATTTGTGCGGGGGGGGGAAAAACAACGTTGAAGTTAATATGTGATACAGCTTGGGGGGCAGTGGGACTTGTGAAGTGAAATGAAGGTGTGTAATTCACATGCCATACCACAAGGCCCCTAAACTCCCATCTGCTAAAATGGTTCAACTCATTGGCCGGCGGCACAACTCATATGCTCTCTCTCTGTGTGTGTATACTTGTATGAGTATCTTTGTGAGGACCAACCATAGGGAGTGAGGACATTTTGTGTGATCCATACAAATTTAAACGTCTTTTGGGGGGTTTCAGTCACCAGTCATCAGAATTTAGGTTAGGCATCTAGTTGTGATGGTTAATGTAGGGAATGCATTATGTCTGAATGTCCTCAGTAAGAATGCTGTGCGAGGACGTGTGCGTGCGTATTTGTTACCGCTTTGGAATCTTTTCTGTCATAAACACTGAACCCTTATTTCTGAGGAACAGGTTATTTTAGAGCTAAGTAAGGGCTGGGTTAAGGTTATGGTTAAAGATATGGATAAGGCTTTGTTTAAACTCCAAATAAATGGAGGCTACATGTGTGAACCTGTGTGTTTTCAGGTCTCACACATGTTTGAACCTCTCTATTAACAGTCACATTATGGGGACTTTAAGACGTGCTCTACGGTTAGGATAAGGTTAGGGTTAGGCCTGTAGTACTTATGGTTAAGGAAATTAAAGTAAGTAAATGTCATGTCCTCTGAAGTCATAGAAACCAGACTATGTGTGTGAGTGTGTATGAATGTGATGGAGGCCAATACTGCACAGTAAATATACTCCCCCTTGAATTATTCCTAATTGAATCATTAAAACAATTTTGAGATGTTTTCCATAAGAGCCACTCACACGGGAGATGCCTCGAAAAATCAATTGCGCACATTGTTCCTCCATGGCTGATGAGTTACGTGACGATGATATCAGTCAGTTGGTATGCTGCATACAGTAGATGGAAGCAAACTCAATCCTCACGACCATGAATAAAGTGTTATGTGCGTTAGTTCACGCAAACCTGTGCTAATCCACACACACACAAGGGCCTGATAAGAATGTCTGCTGCTTTTTTTCAATTTAGAAGGACAGACAATTGAAAGCTGCTTTTTTATGTAATATTGTATTTGTGTTTTGTACAGCAAACATTTATCAGTTGTCTGAAATCCTGTAGTATTAAATGCACCACACACCAAGACAAGAGCAAGCAATCAGAGAGCAAAAAAAGATTAGAAAAGGAACAAAACAGATCCATATCTTTTGGGGCTATGCATCCTCAGCCAATATCTATCTATAAATGATTCAGGAAATATAGTTTTTATCATGAACAAGTCAATACTATTTGGTATAAATTGAAACAATAAAATCTATTTGTTTTATGTGGACACCCACAGTCAGTTAACAATTAGAGTAGGTTGAACTCTATTGCTTTGTACCTTCTTGAGTCTTTTACAGCTTTTACAGTTTAAGCAGCTTCATTAAACCAATTTCCTACTTTAAAAATGGGGAACCCTGGAATTATCCAGGTAGATGTTTGCTCTGTTTAGTCTTGTTGTTCTGTTTCTCTTTACCTTGGGTTTTTGGTTTGGTTTTATTGTGCAGTTATTTCCTCGTGTACGTCTTCTCTTTTGATCGTCTGCACTGCCCTAAAGTCTTTCACCTGCGTCTTATTAGTGTCACCTGTGTCTGATTATCCCTGCCTCTCTAGCGTATTTAGTCTGTGTGCTCCCCCGGTGTCTATGTCAGTTCATTTTGTTTCAGTTCACACTTTTTGTCCTGCTGTCATGTTCTTTTGTTGGCCAGTGTTCCTGTATCCTGAGTTTTTTTGTTGTTGAGACAACAAGAACAACAAAATTCTACTTTACAGCACACATCACAGCCAGAGTCTGCTGTGTGTTACTGTGACATGTATTTTACAGCAGTTGTAACTAGCAATATTGTTTTCCAACTGTAGGGAGTTTCCAAAAGAAAATACTACATTATGTTATTTTAAATAAACATTTCTTGACATATTTTCAAAATAATGTTCACATGATCACATGTCAGTCTGACATTTATCTAAACTGAATAGGACAGTAGTAAAAAACATGAACATGGACAGATTTTGAAACTGCTATATTTAGCTTCTCCTGCAAATACTTAGTGTTTTTTACACTCAGTGTTCAATGAACTAGTGCTGTGAGGATATATTACCATGCTGGGCCAAAATAAATAGAGCCTCTTAAAAACTGGCCACAGCACATATTTTAGAATTAAAATGAACATCCTTCAAATGAAAGTGATTTTAGAACACTGAAAAAACACAACAAAAACCCATATATCTTGATTTCTTTATTCCACCCCTAATTTACTTTAAAAAAGTGTTTATCTTGTCTTATCTTGTATTTATCTTTTACCTAATAAATATCATTATGACCAATTCCATCCATCCATCCATTATCTACCGCTTTATCCTCCACCAGAGGGTCACGGGGGGTGCTGTGCCGATCTCAGCAGACATTGGGCGACAGGCGGGGTACACCCTGGACAGTTCGCCAGTCCATCACAGGGCCACATAGAGACAAACAACCAATCACTCACACACTCACAACTACGGTCAATTTAGAGTGACCAATTCACCTAATCCCCATATCGCATGTTTTTGGACTGTGGGAGGAAGCCGGAGAACCCGGAGAACCCGGAGGAAACCCACGCACACACGGGGAGAACATGCAAACTCCTTGCAGAAAGGCCCTTGTTCTGAAGTTGATCCAAACGGGGCTCGAACCCAGGAACCCGGGTCTTCTTGCTGCAAAGGCAAGAGTGCTAACCACTACACCAACCGTGGGCCCAATTCATCCTGGTTAATTGTTACACCCCTAATATCTGTAGCACCACCAACACCACCAACTAATGATAATTATTTGAGCTATAACCTACACCCCTAAAAATACATTATGCATGTTGAGCCATTCATCTTTGTAATTATCTTGTTTACAATCGGAAGGACAAACATGGCCCAGACATTCGCTCCTTGGTGGAAGTTTGGAGCCAATAATGTTCCAACGGTGTAAAGGTTGACAGAGCGTAAAACTAATTAGCCCATTGGTGCACTTTATTTATTCCCCAAGAGTGGAAGCCCCTTCATTATCTTGCACTTTGTGTTGGGAAAACTAGACAGTTGCATAACACCATTGTACTGTCGTTTTCTCAGAAACATGCCATGCTAACCGGCTGTTAGCAGTTTTAAGGTGACGTTTTTAACACTTTAACTGGACACAGATCTCAGTGTGCCTGATTGTCAAGACCTATATCTACAGCCAAAACATCTCATTCAGTATGTTGACATGCAATTTAATTGAGACTGACTAAGACGGCCAATCGGACAACCTGCAAATAATACATGCGAAGGAGAAAATGGATTTATTGGCTGTGTGAGTTTTGACTCTGCCTCGAATGACAAGTCCAACTCCGGTCCAACTCAGCGTATACATGCAGGAGTAATCAGCAAAATGAATCACAATATTCAGGTATGTTAGACCGACTAAGAGTGGCTTGATTTTAGTTGGTCTAATGTGTTTACATGACAAGAAAACTGAATTATTGTCTGACTCCAACTAAAATTGTACTTTTAACATGCATGTAAACGCACTGACTGGCTTCTGGTGTTGAGACGAGATGGAGGACTCCTCTACTCATCCTTCCCTTTCCCCAAGTGTGTCAGGGAACTATAGGGTGTCATGAACCCTGGGTTCTCCAGGCGACCCCAGTTCCTCCTGTCCAGCCATTCGTGGCCCTGACCTCTGCAGTCGGCCTCCTGCTCAGTCTCCTGAGGAGAGTTCTGCCCCAGCCGTCAGCCTTCTGCTGGGCCTGGCCTTCCAGGTTGCCCCTGTCTGAACTTCCACATTGTTTGCTCTGCCTGCGGGCTATCCACCCGCACACCCCTCTTTTCTCTGTCGGATTTCCAACTCGGAAACTTTGAGCAACCCGACATACATCGAGTTAGGATTCCAAAATGCCTGCCGCCATACAGATACTGCTTGTTTGACCACGGATAGCAACTCTGTCATCTTTGTGTCACAGTAAATCAGTCATAGTACTGTTTGATTTTTATCCGTAGACATGTTGCTTCTCAGTTTGTGTGTGTGTGTAAATGTCAACAAGTGGTATTGCTTGGCCCGGGGGATACATTTGTATCCATGTTTTCTTACTTCTCTCTGATTTGTGATGTTATTATAACACAGCATCAGTGATAAGCTAAGCTAAATTATGTCCTGGGAGCTACTTTTGTGCCTTGTGTACACATTCATTTTAGGACTCGCATCCCATCAGCATTGTGAAGAAAAACACAACATTTACAAATTTGCTTTGTGGGAATCTATGCAAACTGGACGGGCAAAAAACAGATCAGCAGCTATTTTGTCCGATTAAGCACATTGAAAAACACGAGTGGAATAATGGTGTGGCCTTGCAGCTCACTGCTGACTGATGCACATTGAAAGGAACGCTCTTGATTGTGCAATTCTGTTGCATGGATGCACACATCAGCACCAACCGGCAGATGGATGTGTTGCTGGATCTCAAAGATTTGTTAGAAGAAATGTTCAGAGTTCTGAATATTGTATTTCTTTTGTGATTGGTGTGAAGTAAAAAAATACATGAAATATTGTATAAGATAGAAGGTCAGAGGTCATTTTTGTATAAAAAACATAGTTTAAAACAATACAATGGCAATACGATACATCGAAGGGTGGTCTATTTAGCATCAGATTCATCATTAGTGGTTGCTTCCTCCTCTGATATAATACCCACACTGAAATGCAGTCAAATAACATTTTTAATTTCTGCAACTTAATTCTGAATTGACACACCCTAATTTACTTTATCCCCACCTTTTAATCACCTTTGTCAGGGAGGTAATTACGTTTTTTTGTTTGTTTTTGGCCACACTTGATCAATATGTATGAAAAATACATGTACATACACAAGAAGAACAGCATAGGTTGTATTCCAGCAAACGAAGACAGACTACTAACAATTATACGATGCAACAACATAAACCTGGAAGTAGGGACCATACATTTCAAAGTGCTTATTTTATTGTTAAAATTAATTGCACATTGCCCTCATAGTATTGCACTCACGTTGCCCTTTTGTATAAGGGTTTCAGAATGTACTATTAACATATAGATATATTAATATTGTCCCACTTATCTGACTCAAAAAGTTAGATGAATTTAAGTGAAGTTTTCTGAGGATGTCAGGTATGGTCTAATTTGTGGTGGTGGTCTTAAAAAAAGCAGCTGCTAACCTTGCACGATTGACTCTGTATTTATTAGAAATTGTATGTTGGTGGTCCACAACAACTCTATCGGCTGTACTTACTGTGTCAGTGTGAGGTTCTTCTATTGTCGAAACCTTGTCAGCAGTATGCCAACATAATCAGAAGCAAAGCTCTTTCTTCACTCTTTCTGTATTTTCTATAGAAAATGCCTGCACACTGATAGTGTTATCACTATATAGGGAAAGGGTCAAAAGGGTTTCGCGTCGCCATACGAGACGCAGCCAGTGGGTGTGGAAGGTGCTGTGAGTAGGGTTATTGTAGCATCTCATTTAAAGCTCTGGGCTTCAGGTAACTCCAGTTTTCCCCTGAAGAGAGAGGGCACACCCCCAGGGAGAGGGGGTGTTCCTGCTGCTTAGCCTCCACTGTGTGTTTTTTTTTTCTTCTCCTCATCAAAGACCTTCATCCAGCTCTGCATTTCATCACATGAAATGTCTTGCGGCCAGGGAGCGCAAATCAGACACTGCACCACTGGTTATTCCTCAGGGTGTTTTACAGCAAATAAGGGCAAGTAGATGTAAAGGCTGCTTTTACACTGGCTGTACACACGGAGCTGCAGGCGGGTATTTGCTTTGGATTGACTGCAAACATTAACACAGCTTTCAGATGGATACTATTATTGTGAACGAATGGTAGGATAAATGTGAACAGATGAGTATAGTGTATGAGGAGATTTCTTTTAAATTAAATTAATTAATAAATTATTAAATTATACAATTATTATCTTCGCTCATTGTCAACCACTTCCTCCTCCACATAAGGGTTGTAGCCAATCCCAGTGGACATAGGACAAAAAGTGCGGTACACTCTGGAAATGTTACCAGTCCATCGGAGAGCCCACTTTCCAATTAACTTTTGCATGTTTTCTGGAGTCTGGGAGGAGGTTGGGATATCTGGAATATCTATAGAAGAGTAAATAATTTTACCCTACTGCTGTTTTTGTATGGCATTTGCCATTCATAATGTTGCATTACTGCCTTCTTCTTTTCTTTCCATTTTTCTTCTCTGCTGTCGATCGACTAATTAATCCTTCAGGCAGAATATCTGTACTGAATCATCCAGGAATGAACCTATCCTCCATTTCTCCAGTAATGCTACATATAATATGTGTTACCTTGCCCCTTTAGATCTTAAAATACTTAATGATACACTGTTATGCAGCTTAGGACCTACACCTGCTGCTTGAAACCCTATTTTTAGCTGTTTACAGCACGAGAACGTAGAAAGTAATACCAACTCACTTCTAGCAGGTATATTTCCTACAGCACTGAAAGCAGACGTTGTTGAACCAAAGGTGAAGAAGGCTAATCTTGATTATCTCTTGTTATTCTGAACAACTGGCCCATTTCCAATCCTGCCATTCCTCATGAAAAATGAAAAAAATAACTCTCAACTCCAGCATCAAAAAAGCAATTAATTTTCCTTGAGAAAAAGATAAAACCATCTGACTTGTTATAAGGGAAGTCCTGATCGGTAATCGGGGCTAATCACGTGGTTTCAGAAGACTCGATCTCCGTCGGTCTCGGGCTCCTTGCAATATTTTACCTTGTAGGGTATCAATGATCATGAGAAAGGTGAGGGATCAGGCCAGAACTACACGGGAGGAGCGTTCTTAATGATCTCAAGGCAGCTGGGACCACAGACACAAAGAAAACCATTGGTAACACACTACGCCGTAATGGATTAAAATTCTGCCTGTAAGGTCCCCCTGCTCAGGAAGGCACATGTACAGGCCCGTTTGAAGTTTGCCATTGAACACCTGAATGATTGAGAGAAGGTGATGTGGTCAGATGAGACCAACATCGAGCTCTTTGGAATCAATTCAACTCGCCGTGTTTGGAGGAAAAGGAATTCAGACTATGATCCCAGGAACACCATCCCCACCGTCAAGCATGGAGGTGGAAGCATTATGCTTTGTGGGGGGGGGGGGGTGTCTCTCTGCTAAGGGGACAGGTCAACTTCACCACATCGAGGGAAAGATAGATGGAGCCTTGTACCGTGAAATCCTAAGCCAGGAAACTTAAAATGGATGGGTCTTCCAGCACAACAATGACCCAAAACATACAGCCAAGGCAACAAAGGAGTGGCTCAAGATCTTGGAGCGGCCTAGCCAGTCTCCAGACCTAAATCCTATAGAGAATCTGTGGATGGAGCTGAAGCTTTGAGTTGCCAAGCGACAGCCTCGAACCCTTAAGGATTTGGAGAGGAGCTGCAAAGTACAAACCCGGTGATGAACTACAAGAAACGTCTGACCTCTGTACTTGCCAACAGGGGTTTCTCCACCAAGTGCGAAGTAATGTTTTGATAGGGGGTCAACTATTTCACTCAATGAATTGCAAAATAATTTAAATCTTTTGTTTTATGTGAGATTCTGCATTTTATTTTTATATTCTGTCTCTCACTGTTAAAATAAACCTACCATTAAAATTATAGACCGTTCATGTCTTTGTTAGTGGATGATCTTACAAAATCAGTGATGGATACAAATATATATATGTATACATATACATATATACGTATATATATGTATACATATACATATATATGTATATATATATATGTATATATATATATATATATGTGATATATATATATATATATATATATTATATATATATCACAGAATGTTATACAACTGCAGCTTGCCTCACAGAGAGCGTTCTAGATTAATTAAAACAGCATCTAAGAAATATTACCATCCAAGAAATATTTCAAAAATATCAATAGCAGAAATAGGAAAAAAAATAAATCCATGCATTCATATCAAGCAGACTATATTATATTACTGCAATGATTTATTCACTGCCCTACCAAAATCAACTATCCAAAGACCGCAATTAATACAAAATCCAGCTGTATGTGTTCCTCACAGGGACGACAAAGTGTGAACACCTGTTCTGAGATCTTTACGCAGGATTCCTATGAGAACTAGGACTGAATTTAAAATCCTGCTATTATTTTATAAAGCTCTCGATGCGTCAAAGACCTGCTCATTAGATACAAACCAGGTAGACTCTCAGGTCCACAGGCAGCAGTAGTTTTGCCATTGCTCGCGCTAACTCGAAAGCATAACAGGCCGCCTTCTGCAATTATGCTAAAAGTAGATGTAAAACCCCGCCTGAGGACTTGAAAGAAGCTTTACCCCAAGCATTTTTTAAAAGCAAGTTAAAAACTTGATTATTCACTAAAGCCTACATTAAAGCGAGTGTAAAGCAAATACAGAGATTCTTCTCTTAACACATTATATATAGTATGCTGGAAAACAGTGCCTGAGAGCATGTAAGGAAAAAATACAACTGTGGACTGAAGAATTATCAAGTAAAGACTGAAAATAGTGTCTTTCCAGTCTTCTATTCAGAATTTTTTTTTAGGCTTTTAAGAAAAGTATGGTAAGATGATGCACAGGAGCCCCATTACGCCAGTTTCTTTCCATTTGCATGCTCTTGTTCCGCAAATGCATCTCACGTTTACTCAATTTGTGTTGGGCCAACTTGTTGCTGGTTTACTCGTGGCGGGTCACATATGACACTGCATATTTATATATAGTTTTTGTCAAGGGTTTTGATGGCAAAATGGGCAAAAAATTCAATATGAAGCAGTTTAAATTAACTCAAGTTAACTGTTTTTCTATTTTTGGTTATTATGTTTGTGTTGTACAATTTGTAAAATATCCTTCTATGTATTTCAAGTGTGGTAGTTGGTGGTATCTTATGCTCACGAGGGAGTTTTGGGATCTCTGTTGATTTTAGTTAAGATTTGCCTTGGCAATATTGGCATAGTTTTCTGTTGGGATTTATTCTGTCTGTCATTTTCTTTTTGAATCACTAATGACATACTTCAAGTGATTGGCTTGCTGACTGGTGTGCCACTTTACTGCATGGATTCATTTGAGTTTTTTTGGTTTTAATTATTTCATTGTATCATTAGTGACCCTTGTTTTTAATAAGATCTGCATGTAGTGACATTTTGAGCACCCTGTCTGCTTCCTTATTAAAGTACACTGACATTTATTTATTATTATTATTCAGCCCCCTGTTATGTATTAATGTGTGTGAGAGAGTGCATGTATGTTTTTCTTATTGCTATGTATTGCTTTATCCAGTGTACTGCGAGTGTTGTCCCAAGCCCTGATAAATGGGAAGATATGGAAGGGCGTCCAGCATAAAACCTTTTGCCAAATCAAACATGTGAATCACTGAAAACTGATCTTCAAGGACAAGGGGTCCATCTTGCCAAGGAATAGGGATACGTTGGGGGAGCATAATGTGATATCTATATAAATCATCTTGTGTTGTATTTAATGTAGTTTGTATTTTAATATAGATTTACTTGACATATCGCTTATTCGCTGGATTAGACAACGGTTTCATAGTTAAATGAACACGTACATTAATTGGAATATAGTCTACCTACAAAAAAAAAAAAATTCTACAAATGAAGAACTGTTAACAACTATCTAACTTCCTCTTATATTCACTCCTATCTCATCCGTCCAATATTGCTCTGTTTTCTGTAGATGCAAAAGCTTAAGCAGAAGGGCCAGTATGCAATTCAAGTGAGGGGCTTAAGATCGCTGATACCCCTCCTGGTTCTGAGCCTGTATCAAAGAAACATATATATATATATACTGTACATGTTCCAGTGCAGTTCAGATGACGCCAGTGATTATGCAATTTACTTTTAATACAGTGTTTGATGTTGCATATGGTTTTCATGTCACTGTACTGCACACAGCACTGCTGCTCAGCCATGTTCTTTATAAAAGTGCATTTAAAATAAAATTGGATTGCTTTGGATTTAAAAAAGAGTTATCACAGTGAATCATGATAGATGTGATAATGTATTTAAAAAAAAAAGAAAAAAAAAAGGATTTCATCTTTGGGCATTAAATAGGCAATAATGCATTACTCCTCACTAAATATCTTAAATAAACAAGTGTAGCCCCATCAATAACAGGTATGCAGCTCCGTGGTTGCCGTGGCTACAATAATAAACACAAGATGAAGGCAAAGGAACAACGTTTTTCAGTTGGTTAGGATCATCACACCTTAAGAACACACGTTGCTACAGTTACAGTAATAAAAAAATGCTTCAGGTTGCACAACAGTCATTGATAAAAGAGAAATAAAATTGCAGTCTCTTGTATTAAACGCATATTTAGTTGTCGCGAGTCCTCTACTTTAACCTCTGAAATGCATTTGGCTACATCACTTCCCACCTTTGATCCTGCCATAATTACTACCACTGGAGGTCGCTTAGCAATAACTAATACGTATGGCTCACAATAAGCTGCTGTACAGACAATCTGGAGTTTTTTTTTTTTTTTAGATAACATTCTCCTCTATTCAGTGTTTACATGGCAAATGAAGTGAGGACACCTTTCATGCTACACAGGTTATTAAATGAGGCTTGTGATTGGTGGTGTAAATATGCAGACAAAAATAAATAATATATAAAATGAACCTACACAGCTAAAGCAACAGTGGAGGAGGGTTCACGAGTGAGTGGGTAATGTGCAGTGACACTGGCAGTTTTTTCTTTTTTTTTTTCATTCAATGGATTGCTTCCGTAGGAAGGTTACAATAAAATATGGATCAGCGATTCATGGTAAATGCTGCTTTACAGTGATTAGAAATACTAGTTTTTAAGAACCATGTAGGTTCATAAAATAATTCATAAAGTTCCGAATTTTTTAAATCATACATTATCATGATTTATCCTTCACTGTACATACGATAGTACAAATTGTACACTGACAAAAAAGTAAATGTTAGGTTAATCCATCTGTCCACACATATATGAATCAATTAACCGTTTCTGTGCCTTCAAATATTGCCTCCATTAATGTTTTTACCTGTTTTAAAATGCTTCATATTTTCTTTTGTGGACTTTTCTTCTCTCCTGTGTTTGTATGGTCTTTTTTTAAGATGACTTCTCTGTGGTGTACTTCCTATTTCACGTTTGAGGTGACTTCATTTGTGTCTTTGATTTACTTCCTGTCATTGTTCCATCCTGATGTGTTTAACCTGTGTCCCATTATCTCTGCCTCCCTCTTTACCACCTTAGTCCTATATGGCCCACAATACCCTGCATGAATTATGGTGATAATAAATGTAAATAATTAATTTTACCCTATTGCTAAAGAAGGTGAAGCTATGAACAATCTGAAAAGCTCCGTTGTGTATCAGAATTTACACAGCAGGAAGGTCAAATGGGTTTTGTTAAAGGTGGTGGGACACAATCTTATTTATCTAAATGCTGAAAAAGAGTCAAGTCAGAGTCTCCGTGTCCTACATCACCAAGCCTTTAGTTTCAACATTAGGTGAAATACAAACTGCAGGATGCTCATGCATTGCAGCAACAGCGCAATCCTGAAGCCACGCATCAGCTGCTGCTGTGTTTTCCACTGGAAAGAACTAGTTTACTGCTGCTTCCACTTCTGCTCAGGAGGTTCTACCCATAATCATTTCTCCAGTAGAGCCTCCAGGAATACGGTAGATGTTTAGTCTCTGCACTTCCAGCCTCCTTTGTATTTGTATTGTCTGTTGAGTTGTGTGTTCTGCTCTGTGTTGTTTATTCCTATTGTGGACTGTTCTCCCGTTGTTTTGTGCTGCCAGTGTCCCAGTGTTTTTCTTTTGGATTTTTCTTTCCAGTGCTCTGCCTTTTGGCAAGTTGTTTTGTTCTCTCTGTGCATCATCTCTAAGTCAAAGAACATCTGTTCTTCTGATATGAAAACCATTGTGTGATTTCTGTCTTTTGGTCAATCCTAGCTCTTTGTGAGTGTCATCTGACAACTGCCTGCATTACTTCTATTTTAGCAATGCTAAGACTAATCAGCTATGTGAATTAGCTCTGCTAACAAGCCTGTTACCACTTGCTGCCAAACTTCAGTTCTAACACTGAATCCACTTGACTACTAGAGATTTGAATCCATTATGTGGACAGACTTGCAACAGAATTATGGGTGAGTAATTATTTGGGAACTTTTAATTATGGAAAATATTGAAATTGCTCATGCCTGACCTTAAGTGGGTCATGTTACTTGTAAAGAGCCAAATTGGATGGCGAGCTAAAGGAAAAACCTTGAGCAAAAGAGAGAAAAATAGATTTTCCCCTCATTGAATACAGTCCTCAAACCTAATTATTTCTCTTTCCCAAATGACCTTTGGCTTGGGTGGTAGGTCTTTTGTTTCCTTTTTTGTTTTGGTAGCAGTTTGATACATTTATTGTATATTGTGGATTAAATTAATTATTGCTGGCAAATAACTTCAAAACAACTTGTGTTGTAAATACAATCAAGGGGTCTGTTTATGTTCTTAATTTGTGTATCAATTTGTGCTCGCTAGGTTGTTATGTTGGGTTGCTAGGTTGTTTAACATTATGCAAAACCTGACAAACACTAATCAACATCCACGAATAGCTGAGTAGAGAGCACCTTCTTATACCTGCCTGTAGAGATATGAGATGATAGAAAATATGGAGAAAAAACTTAATATCTTGTTTCTTGTTTCTCAGCAATTTTTCAATGGAATCAAAGACGGATTTATCTTTCAAATTACACCCAAGGCCGCATGAGCCACTTTGCAATGTACAATATAACAGCTCATGATGCACTCGCATACCAAAATGCACAGAAAGTCACAGGGGTCTGTGGAAAGTTCAAAATAACATTTTGAAAAAGCTAAATGTCTTTATGGGAGAGTAAAGAATTCCAACACAGGAAGCCAGATATATGCAACAGTAACAGGCAGGGAGCAGACAAAGATCCAAAAATCCTAGAAAACAAGGACATGTCAAAAATGTTGGCAGAGTGCTGTAAGATGATGCACACACAAGGTAGAAGAAAGCATTTGACTAGGAACCAGGAGAAGCAGAGGAGTATAAATACAGAGGGTTGACTGACAGGAACACTAGGAACTGGTATGTGATTTTAGACAGGTGAGGATGATCAATGGCAGGGAGACGCGAGAGCAGAAACAGAACAAAATATATTTAACTGGATGTTACCTAAGAATGTGTGTGTGTGTGTGTGCCCAGGTCACCCAAGTTTCATGCAATATTTTTTGGTGCTTGAAAGGTTGCAATCACTCCTTAAATAAAACCACTTTGTCATTGTTTTTGGATAATAATCATTCTGAATGTACCTGGTACGTACTGTAGGACCAAAACAATGGACATCTCTGGTGATAAAACTTGGGAAAAAAAATGTCGTCCAATAACATGATGATGATTTGTCTGTCTGATTTGATCAAGAGGATGGATGAAGTGACGGAACATCTTCATTGTGTAACAATTAGTGACATCCGATTGTGAGATTGCAGATTTCCACAAACGGCATTTCAAAATGCCTCATTTGTGTCTATCGTGTAAATTACGCCTGTTCTGACCCCGGCTTGTTAACGAGGGGGAAGCAGCATAAATGTCCAGATACAGAATGGTATTTCAAAATGGAATTATTATTTTAATGAGGAGGTAAATCTGTATTTACCACAACACCGAAGAACAGTGGGAACGAAGGGGGGAGGATGAAACCAAACCAAACTAAAATACAAAACAATAGCATCTGTCCTGGCTCGACATTGAAAAAGAGGGGTTTATTCTCAACGTGTTGTTGGTTGCAGTATTCGCCTCAGTGGCAGGGGACGTACAACCACAATATTCAGTGAATAAACAGGAAGTCAACGTGTGCTGCCGGATAAACATCTGCTGTCCAGCAACAGTAGTAAACAACAACTTTCCGCCATTGAATTTTAGGATATCTCTGACATTGGTCTCAAAATTGCTGTTTGTCCCTCAATGTTTCAGGTATTGGAACAGCCATCCCAGCTCCACCAGAATCACTCGGAGGGCTTTTCCCCCTGGGTCACCACTCTTTCCACGGGCTCGTCTTTTGGCATTTTGGCCCTCATGTTTTCCCACGTCCTACGGAAAAAAGTAACAAAAATTCAGAGGTGCGTGCCCACGCATCGCCGGGACACCTTTTGGAGCTGACGTGCCCGGTCCGACACAGGATATGATGTCACTTTTGTACCATAAACCTAGGTTAACAATCTGCACTAATGACCAATAATGATGTCTCTATCCAGGTCCAGCTCTATCCAAGGCGAGATTGCTCCCCTGTGGTGTTTGTGTGGATCTTTCATCAGAAGGCCCCACTCCAGCATAGCATAGTGCATCTAGACAGACAGAGTAGATAAACTTATTACTGTACAAGCAAAAAACACAAACCAACAAACTGCTGCAGCTTGTATTTTCATCACTTGGCTACTGATATTCAGCCCAATATCAACTATGATCAGACCAAGACATACAGGCAGAGATGATAACTGTGTAGAAGCTATCCCATAATATAATGAATGAAATAACTGTTACATTCTTCTCATCACAAACAAAAACAGCACCAATGCAGTGCATTTCACAATAAAGGCCACCTACCATCACCACACAATCACAGAAAATGATTAATCCCTCAACGCAATGTCGCTGCATACTTAACAACGACAAAGCAAAACCATTTCTTTTGAATACACCATTATCTATGCTCGAAAAAAGATTGAATAGCAATATATTTAGAGACCAATGAGGCGCCTCATACCTCACTATAACAGCAGGAAATTAAGGAAAAAGTCAGATTTAAAATGGAATAAGACAATGCTGCAAAACAGACTTATCAAACTTCCCACGTTTAATTTTTTTATTCTGATAAAAATCCAGTTTGCCCCATTTATCATCTGAAAGGCCCCACATTGAAATAGTAACTTGAAACCCCCTGGTCTGAGGATAAAGCCCAATTTGTACTCCTGCGTAAAGGGCTCTGCGTAGGTTACGCAAAGCCCTCTGTGCCGACGCAGAGCATGTCGAATAGCCTCTCCGTCGTCTCTGACTGCACAAAATATTTTTTAAGTGTCAGTCACTCCGTCAGGGGACAACCGAGACAGCAAGAGCTGCAATTGGTCCTCAGGACAGGCCGAGCTAAGCTGCTCTGTGCCGGCTCACAGTGCGCACCGAGCGTCCACAGAGGCGGAGCTGATCACCGCTGCCAACGTCGCTGCCAAACTATAAATACGTCATATCTTAACACACACAGCACATGTTTAGACTCTAAATGGCTATTTTCTCGCCTCAAATGATCTTTAAACTGTGTTCCGTGACACAGAAAAGTGAGAAAAGGCCACTGTTTGAACAACAGTCTTTCTCTCTCGGACGCCATTGCTCACTGTAGCCAAAAGTGGTCTCCGTGGTTACGCAGTCGGATAACGCATCACGCAGTCGGAGATGTATAATCTGGCCTTAACTCAGACCAGGGGCACTACAGGGGGGCGTGATGATCGAGTGACGGCAAGTGGAAAATTGCGGCAGCTAGGTGTGGCATTTTGCGCATCTTGCCCTTACTGTGATGATCTGTACAGTTCAGCATCACACGGCATGTGCCTCTGGTTGTGATTCATTGCCATTTTGAGTGAGCA
This sequence comes from Microchirus variegatus, assembly GCF_963457635.1. Taxonomy (NCBI): domain Eukaryota; kingdom Metazoa; phylum Chordata; class Actinopteri; order Pleuronectiformes; family Soleidae; genus Microchirus; species Microchirus variegatus. The sequence continues at coordinate 30,073,065 of NC_139807.1, read as the reverse complement.
GAGCTCTCATCAAACACACACATTTCAATAAGTTCACACGCTCACACGCCACACACGACATTTCTCACGCAGATACGTGATAAAAGTCACCCCACATACATTTGTAATCTGTGAATCGATTATGCGAAGTTCAGATTGCTCTGTGTGGTTCATTCATACAGCTGTCTTGAATTAGCAACCTATCAGCGAATCAGAAAACAGTATTTATTGTTGCCGGGTAAACACACCGGTAACAGAATGGATTCCCACAGCTCCTCCAATTTACACTGTTTGCTTCTCACGTCGACACGCTTCTGCACACCTGGACAGCTGGAGTTGCAAGACTAGGTTTTTTTGGGGGGGGTTACTTCTCGCCCAGGGAATGCACTGTAAATGTTATAAGCACAACAATAGTATTGTAAGCAGAATTTCTTCTGACCGAATAAACAGGGAGCACGCTGAGCTTGCAAGGATTTTTTCTGTGATGTAGTTAAGTGAAATACAATGTGGCGTCAACACAGGATTTTTTATTCTGAAAAGTAAAGCGGATGTTTAATTTTGCTACTTAAATTCCTTGCCCTTACACTCTGTCGTCAACTCTGTTTTACCGACAACATAGTATGGGACAAATGCACAAATGCAATCACTGACCAACAGTTTTAGTTTATGGCCCAACGGTCAGATTGTTAATAAGTTCACCGTCACGAGGGATGTGTTAATGTCACATTATTTGCAAGAGCTGCAAAAATGCCCCCCTACATTTAAGACATCAGTGTTTTTCTAACGTTATTATTGAAAAGGAAAAAAACGAAAACTGTACACTGCAGAAAATAAAAGTATTAAATTCCCTTCCTCAACATTTCTGCCTCCACATCTCCTCCATAAATCTCACTGTCATCCCCGAGGCTTTTGATTCCTGAGGAAGTGCACCAGCTGAAGTTTAAAGCTGCTGCTATCTCATCTGCATTTGACGGCGGCGTCTTTGATCTCTCAGCTCTGTGCAAGCTTTTGTTCATATACAATCGGCATGGGGGGGGGGGGGGGGAGGTTTAATTTTTTTTCTTCTGTTATTGAAAATCGTGACCTCTTTGGTGTCTCCATCTCTTCGTGTGCCTTTGATGAAACATTACCTAATGATATCTGGATATGGATACTCATGGATTTACTGTAAATGAATAGTTCAAAACAATACCAGCACAGGAGTAACTTGTTTATGAAGGGGGGGGCGTGGTCTGGTGGTAAGAAAGGGGGAGGAGTCTAGGGCAACAATAGACCCCAAGAGACCACATGAGAAACATAAAATCTTGTTGAGGGCCGGACCAATGGGCTGAATGAACGAATGAATTAATTTTTATCTCTTTATAAAACAGCAGTGAATTTTATTGTTTTTGGTGTAAATTGTGCAGCATATAACGCACAATAAACACAATAAAGGATGTTCAGATTTTATTCAATTATAAATAACTGACTATATTCATACTATCAAATTACTACACTATATAATAAATACTTTTATACTATACTACTCTGGTGTAGTGCAGTGAATAATAGTCAACATTATATTGTCTGGCACAACCATAACCGGGGTAACTGGCTCGCGTCACCTGTCGCTGTGCAAAAATAAAATCAACAGAATTGTATTGCGTGCAGCATAAATACTTGTTCGTCTGTGTTTATGACTGACATATCGTGGGCCGGACAGGAATGCCCAACGGGCCGTAAAAAGCCTCAATGCAGTAGCTGGCTTTTGACCAGGGAGGCAGTAGATATGCAGATTTTTATTATAACATGTATTATTTCAAAATTGGACACTCTTAATTGTAGGTGAGAGTGATAGAGTGGACAGTTGTTTGTCCATTTTTTGAGGTTTGTCCCCCCCCCCCCATGTCAGCTGAGATTGGCACAGCACCCTGTGCGACCCTCATATGGAAAGTGGTAGAAAATAGATGGATGTGCAATTTCAATACTTGAAACTACAGTAAAGATTTAAATCTGGATCAATAAATAACATTACTAGATACACATTATACACAAGTTTACACAGTTTTTTTGTTTCAGGGTTTAGTTACACTTTAAAAATAATTGCCTTTTTATAACGAGTTCACATGGATTCAAACAAAAATAATAATCCTTGGTATATGTGTTTTTTTTTTAGTGTGAAAAAGGCTAAAGAGCCACAAATAAAGTTTGTTTGGTTATCTGCATTATAATTATAATGTGGAGATTTCTGTGTTGGTGTGAATCCCACACGTTTCTCACTGTGAATACAGCATGTTTATCACTTTCATTATTCTGTGACATCTTTCACAAAGTGACAGAAAACTCCATTCACCATATACTTCCCCCCTCTTCTCTGTGTGTATTTTTCGCTTAATGGGCAAAACTATTTTTTCGGGGGGCTTTGTTTTCAAAGGCAGATAGAGACATTTCACTTCAAACTTGCATAGCTGAAGGGCTAAGTGGGCAAAAAGACACAGCAAGTCCTGCACTTCAGTGGAAAAGAGGTAATGGAAGGGAAGAGTAAGCCGAGCCAATTTCTTTGCTACCTTGCATTGGCTTAATGAGGGGATTCCAAGAGAGTACATGAAAACTGGCATTAGGCTGGGATAAAGTGGATAAATGCCATCTATGCTTTTTGATCTTCTTCCCCCTCCATAATGTTATGGACAACCTGTAAAATATACACTCACATCTTTTCTTGGCATCAGATGATTAACTCTCTCACATTCCAGTATGTGCAGGAGGCTTGTTTTTTTGAATATAATTATGACATTTCAAATAAATTAATTTAACAAATGACATTTGAGCAGATGTCAACACCGAGCAATTAGCAATGTAAATACCAGGACAAATTACTTAGGAACGCACGCACACACACACACACACACACACACACACTTATTATAGTATATAATATGATAGTTAAATGATTAGAAAATACTCAAGTAGAATTTAAAGCTCACATAGAGTGGTCCTGTTGCACATATATGTTAGTTATGGAGGTCTACTTACATACATTAACTTGTTTTTATGGTCAAAAACCTCCTAGTTGCTGTAAACGAGCCGATAGAAATCTGTCTTTTCTGACGCTGTTCCCCAGCCACGAGATTTCAGACTCAACTCTCACACCCAGAAGACAGAGTGTGCTGTGATTGGCCAGTACCCGGAAGTGACATGTTCAGCACCCCATCTGGAACGGTGGATGCACTGCTACTCATTATCAAAACATTGTTTTAACAGTGTTTAAAAATAGCTTCTTCACAACTCCCCGCCGCAGTCCCTTTTATGACTTTGACCCGCAGTCAGACCCAGAGTCAGAAGACACTGTCGCTTGTGAAACACCTCCACAACGGACGTTATTCTTCTTCTGCGGTTCAATGTACGCAACCGAATGTGCCCGGACTAGTGTCCGGAGCAGGACGATCTGCTGTTCCGGAGAACCAGTGTTTACGTAACGGGAACGGGTTTTTTCAGAGATCACGCTGAGCCCGAATACAACACAACGTTCTCAGCAGTGGCTGAAATGTTGGTTTAGAACCTTCAGGGCTTCTTAAACAAGGTAATGACGCAGATACACATTAAAAAACAGCGTTAATTGGAACTTCCAACATAAACAAATCTTTATGTAAAGGTCACACAGAAATCCAGTATAAAAATATGAGTGTTTACATTGATCAATTTATGGCCTGTCCTCAGATATTCTGCATTCTCTATAGCCAGAGGACATGATTTCTAATGAATAACACATATCCTTTAACTGGCAGAAGACCATAACACTGAGATTCAACAGGGAGCACGCCCTCACTACGCCGCACAAGTCAAGAGAAACGGTGGAAAAGCTTCTCGGCAGGTTTTGACCAAAGCAAAGCAAAGTGTATCTTTATTCTTAATTTGGCCTGCAATAATTAATTACCACTGTAGCTGATTTAGTTCAACATGAGGTGCCATGTGCACAATTACTGACGGTTGTAATTCAAAAAATTTAAGTAGATTTTTTTTTGCCTGCCATAAAAAAGAATGCTTCAAATAAAAACAAATGCAGTAATGAAGATAGACGGGTATCATCAACCTCCAGATATATACTCTAAATGTTGTTAAGTGTGTGATTGTGTGTGTGTGTATCGAATCCAATCTGTCATTATACATAATTAAGCAAATGCCAGGCCCTATCCTTGTATATATATATATATTTTTTTTATATTTTTTTTTGTATGTGTTGTAATTTGTTACCTCTTTAGGACATTTCAGAGGTCTGGAATAAACACTGACCTTGTCAGGACCAGTAGTCCTAGACCTAATTACTATGGAGCTGGTTAAGTTTAGGGCTAAGATGTGAATTGTGATTAGTGTGAGGCATTAACTGGTTATGGTTATTTCTTTGTTTAGGCTGTTGTTATGTTTGGAAGTGGTGCTCTAAAAGGAATAGCTGCACCAAAATGTGTGAGTTATTCGAGGTATTGGGTGTTGTCTCCTTTATGGGGACAAAAATCAAGTCCTCATAACATAAAATCATAACATTTTAAGTTGAAAACATTGTATGGTTGGGATACGGTTAAGGTCAGGGTCAGGCCAGTAGTAGTTATGGTTAAAGGTGCATTATGTAATAAATCTAAAGCAACTGCCCATAAAATCACAGAGACTCAGGAATAATGTTCATATAACAAACTGAACTCACCAACAACAACAGTACAGCCAAAATATTTGCATTAAAAAAAATAATTTGCAGACCAGATCATGTTTATGTTTTGAAATCATGTTTTCACATGTGGCGCCACCTACCGCCGTCTACCAATCATTGCAGTCAGTAGAGTCTCACTGCCGAGCAACCACGGGTTGCCAGTTATGTCAGAAAACGAAACCTAAAAGACCTCGGTATTTTGAATTTGAATGTAGTAACCGTTTTTTGGCCACATTCTCACATATGGCACCTTTAATGTTAGTTTACGTCGCAAGTCAATAAAATTACCTCTGAAGTTATGGAATTGGTGTGTGCACTTAAGTATGCATTAAGGCTTCTGCAGCTATACTAATACTAATATACTATACTATACTATATACTAATCAGAGAGAATCTACTGATCACAGGAATCCACTCATAAACTCTGATGTTGACTTGCAGAAAACATGACCTCTAAGACAGACGGGGCTAAAGGGGATCTGGCCATAGAGTGCACACAGCTTTCAGGAACCACCACACACAGCCCGTCTTTCTCCTTCAAGTTGAGTGAGGGCGCTGCCAAGTGAAATGTTGAACGAAGACTTTCCTCTGATGGTAATCTCTCACAAAAAAAAGACCCCCCGAAGAATTATATAGGAATAAGGCAGCAGGAGGAAAGATGGTCCCAGGGGGAAGTGGAGAAGAAATATGGACAAATGAACGTGTTGCCCATGGACTGCCTCAGCTGTCTGCTTAGCCTCAACTCATACACACACTGTCAGACTTTAAGTGTTTTACTGACATTTACTGCATCTTAAAGCCTGCCTCTTTCCTCAGATGTTTACATAGCACTGAGGAAGAAGAGGAACATAAAATCTGACATTAAAATAAAGCCTTTACCGTTTGCCTGTGATATCTCTAACATACTTATGTTCACCATCTAAAAAAAAAAAAAAATGAAAAGTTAAAAGAAATTCCATCAAATCTGAGACCCTTCACATGTCAGATTTATTTTTTTTGGCATTTTTGCCACACAGTGGACCTTAAAAGACGTGAGGGAAGTAGAGATATGAATTATTTTATCCAAACACTTACCCATCAGTGATTGTAAATATTGTAACTGACTGCAATAAAAGGATATGTAACAGGAGTAAATACTTGCCAAGACACTATTCACAAAGAACATGCCATGCGCTGACATCTCTAAATTGAAGCACTTCCCGTCGAGGAAAAACATCCAGCGATTTTATGCCAGTCGGTGAATTGCAGTAAACTTGAAGCGAGAAAGACAACAGCATGATATGATGTCAAGTCAGTTTTTCTGTGCATCCAAAAAGAACAGTCAGTAGTGATGGTTGAGAGAGAAAAAAAAAAAGGCCAGATGGAGAATGCAGCATATTTCTTACTACGTACACTCACTTACATACAATATATACTTGGACTCTGAAAGGTTGCTATTTTTCTCCCTTGATGTTGCTGGAATTAATATCAAGCAAAACGGATGCACTTAAAATAAAATGTACTTTTCTATCTCATGATAATACTCAAACTATTACATTAAAATACACATTGTGAGTCCATAATCATTCTATGTAAATATGTAATGGGAGTCAGCAGTTGTTTAGGTAAGTTAAACATTACTGGAAGTCTGTTACTGAAGCCTCTTCCTCATTAAAATTAGGTGTACTGCTGAAAAAGTGTTTTTTTTAACTGTGTGTGAAATCTTACAAATGCACCAAAAACAAAACAAGCCTTCAGAAGTCTTCTTCTTCTGTGTCCACACAGGCCTCAGTTAAATCAAACCCTGGTGCATTTAGCCCCTTATAGTACTTTTGGGTAAGTGTGAACAAAGTCTGCGATCTGGACCAAACTCTGTTCTGCTTGAAAGAGGTGGCGTCACACCACTTCAATGACAGTTCGTCACTGGTGTGAACTCTCTTCACACCTTTTACTGGAAGTGTGGCATTAACAGCTACAGCCTCGTTGTTCTCATCCACATCTGCAAATGAGGAGAGGGGCGAATTGGCAAAAGAGCTGCAGATACAAAAACAGTAGCAATTTGGCAGTTTTGCAGTGCTTTGGGCTAACAATGCTAGCCATTTTACCTGTGGCGGAGGAAGGCTTTGGGCTTCCCAGACCCGGCAGCTGGACACTGTTTAAAGGCCTAAGTCCTCTGATGCTGCTCCTACACTCTTAGATATAAGGGTTCCAAAAGGGTCCTTCGACAAGGGCTGAGGTTCTACGGGGAACCATTTGCTTTTAAAAAAAACAACCTTTCCCGAAGAAATGATTTTTCAAGGGTTCTTGGTAACACTAATGGTTCAAGTAAGAACCATTTTTATCCAGAGGACCCTTTAAACCCCCCTTTCCTGAATAAAGGGTTTTAAAAGGGTTCTTGGTGGAACTCTTCCAGGTGGAACCTTTATAAAAAGGAGCCAAAAAGGGTTCTCCTATGAGGACAAGCCAAAGAACCTTATAGTTCTACTTAGCACTTTTTTTTCTAAGAGTGTAGTTAGTCTCACTAGGGAACGTGGATAAGAAAACAGAGCCTATAGCCGCTCCACCATGTCCACCTACTGGCATCCTGTGGGCTTTTGGGGTCAGCCTACATGTCTGACCAGTAAATGAGTGGTATTTGGTATGATCACATGATTTTTCTTTACAATGTCCTCTATATTGTGTTGATATTTGCCTTTGCAAACATACACCAAACCAAATTTGGTTTTGCTTTTCATTTCCATCAGGCATGGACCAACGAAACAACTCCATCACCACAATGAATAGTAGCTGTTTTCTGTTGTTTTCTTTGATCCCTTGTTCAGACTCAACCACAAGTGGACGATTTTAAGGCGCTAATCAAATAAAATTAGGAATACATTAGACAGAGATGGAGTGCTGTCCCTAGCTGCAAAAGTATTGTTTGCTTCAAACAATCATGGCTAGTAGCTTTAATAACAGGCCAGAAGAGTGGATAGCCTTGTGTCAGAAATCGCTGTTTTGCTGCCAAAAATAAATAAATAAAAAAAAGATGAAGAAATTATCGTGTTCATTTGTGTCTTACATTCCCATTGATGCCAATTGGAGCCAAAGCTGATAAAAAAAACTTGCATGAATTGAGTCATTTGACCTGGGTGTGAATGCCAAATGAACTGATTCCCACCAGGGAATCTAATGGTCTGGATTTAAATAGCACTTTTCTAGTCTGGATGACCACCAAAGCTGTGTTTTACACTAAAGTTGTGTCATACATGAATTCACACCCATTCACTCAAAGATTCGTACGTTCACATCTCTGTGCGGCACATCTTCTATCGCACTAGTGATGTGTCATTTGCGAACGAGCCGGCTCTATTGAACTTGAAGAGCCGACTCCTTTGGGTACAGGCCAGGTTCACACAGAGCAACAGAGAGACGGGGGGGGATCCAGATTTAAATACAACCGGGTTAGGAAAAATGTGAAGAAATCTATAAAAGAAGCAGCATCTGGCTGCGTTTTAAAGAAAGACTGCAAAGGGGTAGATTAGGTGCAGGTTCTGTGTTCATGTTGTTCATTTAAAGGTTTGATTAAAATGCTCAAATGTATTTTTTGTAATGAAAAAATGCGTGAAAACAAGGATTTTATGAAAACACTGATTAAAAAAACTGCTTACCAACTCACAGACCATTCATAATTGCTAAATTAGGGTAACATAGAAGGCTCTGAGTGAAACTAAGTGAAGAGCCATTTGGGAGCCGTAAGAGTCGGCTCTTCTAAGGGAACCGTGCCAAAAAAATCTGAATCTTTGAAAAGAGCCAGACTTCGCATTATTATATCACACATCTTTCATACCCAATCACATCCTGCCGGCACAGCCGTTAGGAGCAACGTGTGGGTTAAGCGTCTTGCCCAAGAACACATTGGCATGTAGACTCTTGGAGCCAGGAATCAAACTCACAACCTTTAAACGATAGACGTACTGTACGTGATTTGTGTTATCAATGTCATCATCTGTTATCGTAGAGCCAGCTAACCAGTTGCAAGATCATATTGACTTGGGCATGAGAGCGGATGGAGTCAATCTTTTCATCCATGTCTGGCAATAAAATGAACGAGTGCAATTACCTAAATGTTAAACTGTTAACGCTAAAAGTGTCGACATACAATTTCCACCTCAGGGAACGTTCCATGTTTTACTGCCTGTATTTCTGATCCTGACAAACCAGTGAACAAAAGAGGCAATTTTCCACATTCTTATGCCTCCTCCTCTTTTACATAAATGTTTTTATTTCTTTTTTTTCCTTTGACACCCAGAGCTTTTACTCAGCTGTCAGTGGATTTCCACGTTATGATGGTGTCTGCTGTTTCTCCACCACGGCAGGAATCTGAATAGGTCTTCTTCTGTTTTATGCGAGGAGCTGGTAATGAGACTTCAGAAAATCAGTCTGTGTGTTTATCCACAGTATTTTAAACATCACCATGGGGTTTACCTGGCCTGGCTCGAACCATTACGAGTGAAGGCATGATATATGAAGCCAGCTTAGCAGACTAATTTGCGTGTGCTTTGTCTTGTCCCAAGACGATCCCAATTTAATTGTGCATTAAACACTATGCAGTGTGTCATTTATTACATTGTTTATTTATCCCCCCACCCCCCATTTTTTCTTTTTTTGCTCTAATTAATCCAGCACTGAAATCTCAACTTCATTAACTTGGCCAGCTCTAGGCCTCAATTGGGGTTAATTACTAAAAAATAAAAAAAAGGAACGATTTTGTTAAGTGCAACCAAACAGAGTCAATACAGGAAACATTCAGCACTAGTTTGAAAGATCACGTTTCACCTGTTTGTCAATGTTGGGAAGATGAGAGTCTGTTGCTACAACTGATATAAATGTTAATAATAGTAATTATACTTCTCCTCTTCTCCCTTTAGGGGTTCCACGTCAGCTGATCACCTCCGTTTTGGCCTATCCTATGTCCTTTTCTGTTACACCAACCAGTAAGTAAGTACCTGCTGCCCTCAGGGAGGAGACTGCAGAGTCTCCGGACCCTGGTCCAGCTTAAAAACAGCTTTAAGCCTTAAAGGGACACTGTATTTTTGGGTTTATATGACCCAAAATCCACTTTTTTATACATATTATGTCCTCCTGCATAGTCGCTGTATAATAGTTTTTGTTTCATTTTGTCAGGATTAGCTTTACGGTTGGACCCGGAAGCAGACGGAGACGTAGGTATATTTCATAACAAAAGTATATTTATTAACAAAACGAGATAACAAAAAGCGACTTTCAAAACATAGGAAGCGATAGTGGATAGAGAAGGTGACAGGAGGAAAAATGTCCTTGCAGCTACTGCGGGGGTGGCTCGGCAGGATGGCAGTGTTCCAGCGAGGAACGAACTCACAAGTTTGGAGACGAGGATCCCAGGAGCGTAGGGAAACAGGAAACAACCAGTGAGAACGTGGAGCGGCAGGAGACGTGGCAACCTGGAGCGAAGACGGGCGGGTGAGTATCCAGCGCAGGTAAGTTTCAGCGAGAGAGCGATTAGCGTGTCTGTTACCGTGTACGTGAGAAAACGATCTGACGCCGGTGACGAGGAAAGGCTCCGCTTTTAAGCCCAGTTGATTGCTCATCTGGAGCAGGTGAGGCGGAGCCGCGCAGGTGTAGACAATCACCGGCGTCATGGAGGAAGTAGGTTAACCACGCCCCCCTGCAGAGTCAGAGTGGGAAGGAACAGCAGCAGTCACACAATAATACAAATAATAATAAAAATAGTGAGGAAGGTGCAGGTGAGATCGTGACACATTTTCGTAGTGTTTCAAAAATGTATGTAAAATAACATGGTTGCGCCTTATTTGCATAGACGCAGTTAAATCATATCGCACTCGTTGAAACTACACTTTCCTGGCATTTTGGCGTTGAATAGAGCTTCTCAAAATCTGGAGGGTCGCTAAGCACGGCGCCAGTGATCTGCTTGTTTCCGCTTGACACGTCCGTGTCAATTTAAATTTTAATCGCACATTACATCATTTTATTTATGTTTTTTACGCATCCAAAATATTATCCATGCAATATTTCCATGACTTTTCCAAAACTTTGCAGGAAATTTCGTTTTTCATTAACTTTTCAAGGACCTAGAAAATGCATTTTCAATTCCCAAAACGTCCAGGTTTTTCATGACCGTACGAACCCTGTTTTTAGATAGTTTTAAACATATTTATTTATTTGTTGTATTTTTACACCATTGGGTTTTGAGAGTATCATGATTTCGAGTCTCAGTATGTCTTGCATATATTGTTGAGTTGACATTAAAAAATGACTTTGACTTTGAGATTGCTTTTCAAGGTTTTTTTTTTTTTTTTTAAAATAGTCAGTTATCTTCAAGCATGCGGATGTCAATGCTGTTTTTTGGGGCTTTTAATCAAATCAAATACAGTCATAAATAAACATTTAGAATAAACCTGCTCACACATCCATAGAGCTCCACAATGCTTTGTTTTTTTGTCAACAAGATTGTATATTCCAGCTGCAACATCTGGCTTCCTTACACTAAAGGCTTCAGGGGGGTGCTTTACACATGCATGCAAGTAAGCACATATGTGCACATCATTACACACAAACAATAACTCATGCAGACACACACACACAGGGTGTACAAGGAGGGGGATGAAAGAGAAAAAAAACATTGAATTGGCTCAAAAGTTAACAGCTGTATAATATCTGCAATGGGTCTCGGTAGATGCTTCCCCATGGTAAAGACTTAACAATTAATTATCCCGCCGCAGAATCCTGGCAGCCTCTCATTTTACTGACGAGTGCACTCCTGCCGCTTCTTCAAAGATTAACATTTAAAAATTCATCAGCTGGTCTTTTCCAGGGTACTCAAAAGTCCAGCCTATTCCATGAGAGTATGTTTTATCATCTCTATGTGCTTGTTATCGCCCGCCATCTCTGCCATGAGGCCAAATTGGGAGCAAAATGCTTGACTTAATCAGCCAGTTCACATGGAAAAATGGAGAGAACTGCCCACATTTATAATTATTATCACGCCATTTAAGCTCCGGGAAAGTGCTCAGGTGATACAGTTATTATTTTAACTGTAAGAAAGAATAATGTTCATGTAAGGAATAATGGCTAAGATATATAGAAGTTTTTCTAGTCATGAGTTTTTCTGCACTCTTATTTAATTCTGCCGCTCTTGAGCATGGTGGTTACATTCATTTGAGCCGGGTCCCTGATGTGTTGGCTTATTGCAGGGAGCAGAGGAGACGTAGAGGACGTTTGTATTCCCCGTTGTGAGGTAATTGTCTTCTGTTGCTGGAATTAGCATAGAAGATGCTGATTGTGAACACAGTTAGGTGCATATTGCAGTTGAAAGATGAGCAGTGTTTACTTGCGCTGACGTGAGTCTAGCACGCTAGTGTGCTCATGCACGTTCAAATTGGTGCCACTGAATGAAGGATATCCCTGGGTGAGCAATGCAAAACAACACAATGAAACAGGAGCGATCATAACCTAGTGCATTCCTTGTTTATTATAGTGCACGTGCCACAATTTTCAACTCATTTTAACAGATTTTAGCCACTCAACAGATGACTTGACTAATATAATACATGCCTGCCTAAGCCTTGGATATCTTAAAAAATATCTTTGATACTTTTTTCTCACAGTAAGACAACCTCACTCAACTGAAAACTTGGAGAAAATCAACGTTTTACATCAGGACTCAAAGGAGTTGTCAATCCACTGCTGCTTCCATCAATAGCTTCAGTTATCTTGCGACCTCGATATTTATCCCTTTGCTATGTTAAAAGGTATATACATAGTCTATAGGAATGTTTGATATAGTGTCTGATAAATCTGATAAAATTCAGACATATTATTTTACGTTTTCAATAACTATATAAAAATGTTTGGAAAGATTTTGTGACATCTGGAAATATGTCACAGTTCAACGTTTTCTTGGCTCATGTTTATGAACAAAAATAAAAGAAAAACGGTCTATTTTGTGACTTCTGCACAATTATTGCCACGATATCACTACTAAAAATGCAGTATAAAGTGAATGATAACTTTGACTTGACAACATATGAGAAGCCCAGGATGTCCATATAAGGATTTGTGTATTATTATAGCTGTTTGTCTGCCATGCATGTTCTTGGCAATAGAGAGTGCGAACCAGGCAGCCAATTGTACTGTATGTAATGAATGTGCTGACAATGTGCCGGTACCTCATAACACACACAAAACCTGCATTATTACTATAACATACGTTACACAAGAAGCAAAATGTTACTATGTGCATTGTCCAGTTCTCTTTCGAGTTTTTGACTGGTCATGCTTGCAGGAGTGGTAATGAAGCGTTGACACGGCCCCTTAAGCTGATGGAGGTGAGCTCTCTTGCTATTTTAGTCAATCATGTCTACAATATAAGAGTATTCTTAATCGTAATTTATTCTCATATTGATAATGGCACACCACTCAAACATTCAACAACGCCTAATCTAATATGATGCAAACATTAATTGCCCAATATGAGGGAGGAAAAAAAGCAGAGAAAAAAGTAACTTCATACTGAAATTTGAAAGCCGATTCATAAATATGTATAAAACAATAATTGAGTCACTGGGATACCATCTATTCTTTCATTCCTGATGGAGAGATTCAGTGAGAGACTGGGAGAAAAAGGTAGGCGCTGCATTGTGAATAACATGGTAGAAGATATTATGTTTGCATCTCTAATGAGAGTATGAAATTAAAACAACTGTGGCATCAGCGGGCATGGGGGAGCGTCTGATGGTTAACAGCAGCTGTTTTGATGACTTCACTTATGCCCTGGAGGCTTCTCCTTTTTAGCTAAATTGCTTCACCTCATCTGTCTCAATGTGAGGTAAATAGGTGGGATGATTTACTGTCACTTTAATAAGTGCCATCAAGCCGTGAGTGTAGTTCTGCATGAGAACAGGGACACAAAAACAGATCTGATCAAATGTTTAAAATAAAAAAAAAAAATATATATATATACGGCTCACAGTGCGCACCGAGCGTCCACAGAGGCGGAGCTGATCACCGCCGACAGCGTCGCTGCCAAACTATAAATACGTCATATCTTAATACACAAATCACATGTATAGACTCTAAATGGCCAATTGCTCGCCTCAAATTATCTGAAAACTGCGTTCCGTGACACAGAAAAGTGAGAAACGGCCACTGTTTCAACAACAACAGTCTTTCTCTTTCGGACTCCATTGCTCACTGTAGCCAAAAGCACAACAACCTTGCACAGCGACCCCTACTGATCGGGCGGGAAATTGCAGCGCCTATCCGTCCACGACGCAGAAGTATGAAGGTTCGAGGTGTCTCCGTGGTTACGCAGTCGGAGATGTATAATGTGGCCTTTAGTTTGAAGAAAACCACTGCTAGATCCGAAAGAGTAGTTTTGCAGAATATCCAGCTTGAAACTAAAATCACAGTTCAAGTCTGAGCGTTTGTTTTCCTTGAGTCTTGGTTAAATTCATAATTACATGCATGCTGTCAAAAATTGTGTGGTGTTTATAGGAATTAACATAATCACGTTAAACTTTCCAGCCATTATTTAAACACCAAACAAATATATTCACAACATTTTTTTTTTCCCCCTCAAAGATCCATGACCTGCTGAATGTTTTACACACTCTGGCTCAAAGCCTGAGGTTTGTTAGATAAAAAAAAAAAAAAAGTGGTTCTTGTTACATGCAGGAATCCTGGAGGCCACAGAGCAGGGACACAGGCCTTTTGTCTTTTTTTTTTACAAGGAGGAGCAGAAAAACAGCTGTGAAATGTGGACGCCTGTGGATGTTATGCTGCTACCTTTTCATCTTACATTAGGCAGTTGGCCATCAGTTGGCATGAGCACATGCCCAAAAGCAGTTGCAGCAACAACACACATGTCCACACACCCACATGCATATACACCACTGGCTTAAGGCAGCTGGAAGATGGACCAGTATTGATGTGTGGCCAGTTATAATAACTGTTCTCTTTTGTTCATAGTGATAAGTGTACAGCTTTCTTATTTAAAGCTCTAAGGCTTTTCATGTTTCATCTAAACATATCAGAAAGTTATATTTGATCATATTATCTCACTGGACTTTATTTACAGCACCTCAACGATCCAGAGGTTGTAAGAGAAAGTCTGTTAAATATGGTCATAAACATCATTTTAATTTTGCTATTTGCTTATCGCTCATAATTTGTTGTCGACCGCCAATGGTTATCACTCTCATTTCTGCCAAGAAAGTGCCACAAGCAGCAAAACACTCAAATTAATATACATGTCTGAAACAATAATCGTATCAGAAGCACAATCCTTCCAAAATGTGATTGAAAATGCAGTTTAGTTGTGTGGGAATATACTTTTTAGGAGACTGGGTTGCTCCTTGAGAAGCTCAGGGACAATTTTGGGGCTCCATTAACCGTAAAGTTTATTGCTCAACACAGGAGCCACGTAAGTAAAGAAGTGGCAAAATGAAGCAGGCACAAATAATGAGGGGGTTTACATTCTCCTAAAAACAGGCTGAGGGAACAGTGATAAAGGAGGATGAAGCAGACTCGATATTACTACTTTCATTGTGGAGAAGGGTTTTAATGTTATTAGAGGAGGTGCTATCTGTAACAGTTTTGATGAGGGAAAGATTAAAGATAAGTACCTGAGACTCATACCAATACCAGGTGGCAGAGTCTGAATGTGAGACACTTGCTGCAAAATGGTGTTTTCATTCAATTTAATTAAATGGTGGCTTTAAAAAAAAAAAAAAAAAAAAAAAGTTCCTTGAGTATCCTTCCCCAGCAGCTCCAATGAGACAGAAATGAAGATGGGCTTTTTGGAGTCAAAGTAGGCCACCATAATTTGTCCTGGTAACTCTCGAGCTGCGTGTAATTTCATGTTCATTTGTGAAAGATTTGCGCGCTCCACAGCTGGTTTGTGATATGTTTTATACGTGATCTGCAACAGAGGCCATTTGAGTCGGCAATGGAGCAGTAACACTTTACAATAAGAGTACATCACATGCCATAGTGAGCATTAATTCATACATTATTCAAAGGTTTTCAAAGCAACCTTTTTAACGGAAGTCATCACAGTAATAACTGGTAAATGTGTAAGGGAATACTGAATAAATGTTACTTAAATATAATCATTGGTACCAGCCCCAAGTCGCCCGTTGTATACATTGCTAAGATTCAGAATATATCTTTCTCGTGTTTTAAGCAACGTTGCGTTTAAATGTCATTGATCATAGAAGTTCAATTCTGTGAATATCTTTGTATCTTTACTTGACAGGTAATAATGATTCCTTGCAAAGCCAGGGTTTTGAGAATATCTGCAACTCATTCCAAACCTAAAATGAAACTCAATCACACTATCTCTGTCCATCGTGCAGCTTCAGCCCTTTTGCAGCTGGATATGATTAGTATTTCATGTGCACGTTCTACCTATTTTGTAGCCACAGATAAGAGGTTTTTGTCATGTCTGGGAATGATGATTTAATTCTATTATACATAACTGAAGAGTCACTGAAAAGAAACTAAATTGTTCAAATTAACAGACATGCAAACCTTCAATAAATGGTTAGTAATGACACACATGCATAGTTACTTGAAGCTTTTTACACATTTGTGGAACACAATTCCCACTTTATAATAAGGGTCACAAGGAGCATTAATATAGGGAAATAACGTCACTTCAATATATAATTGAGCTAACAAATGAGAGGGAAAACAATATAATAAAGAGAAACCTCCAGCAAAAAGAGATTTATAATAATTTACAATAAACCAAAATCATTATTAATTGTAGAATTGCTTCTAATGTATAATCAAATGTCACACTAGCCCTGTTCCCAGTGTTATTGCCACAGGAAATATCTATATGCAAACAGAAGAATCAGTTACTTAATCTTAAACCTGGTCCAAATCCCAATTAGAATCACAATAACTCAAACAAACACTTCGGAAATGATGAGTAACAATATCAATCTACTTTTTTGCGACAACTCAAGAAAGTTTTAGTAAAAAAAAAGCGAGAGGGAGACGAGGCCGTGACTTTGTGAGTGTGTGTGTGTGTGAGAGAAACTGTTCATTTTTGGAAAAGTTGTGTGTCATTCTATTTAAGACAGAATCTCTATCCATCCATCATTTTTAGAGCTTATCCTTTGGTTGTATGGGGAGCTGGAGCCAATCCCAGCTGACATCAGGGCCAGAGGCTGGGTTCACTCTGGACAGATTGCCAGCCTATATCACTGGGCCAACACTCATTTACACCTAAGCCCCTTTCGCTCTTAAATTAGCCAGTATACCCAGGATTTGTGAAACCCAATGAAAGAAAAGGGATAAACCCCATCTGCACTGTTGGTGGTGGTTCTGCACTGTGGTGATTTTTCCACCCCTGCATGTAACATGACGTCACAAATGCTCAAATGGAGCTTAGTGACAATTTAAAAGTCATTACCATCTATTATCTTTTCATATTTTTTTTTATCTCACTCGCATGTGATGAATGGACACTTTTAAGGAGATATTAAAATGTAAATACTGAACACTGACCCAGGTTCTAAAAAGTAAGGTTGGCTAAAATAGTGTTATACCATCTACACTATCTTGACCATATCTACATGCCAAAACACATTAAAGCGGAACTCGACCGGAAGTTCCTATTAACGCTGTTTTTTTGGTGTGTATCAGCGTCATTACCTTGTTTATGAAGCCCTGAAGGTTCGAAACAAACAGTTCAGACACTGCTGAGAACGCTGTGTTTATAGTAATCTCGGGGCTCGACGAGATCTCTGAAAATCCAGTAATAGTTAAACGTAAACAGCGGTTCTCCTGAACAGCAGATTGTCCTGCTCCGGGCGCTAGTCCGGGCACATCCGGTTGCGTACATTGAACCACAGAAGAAGAAGAATAACGTCCGTTGTGGAGGTGTTTCACGAGCGACAGTGTCTTCTGACTCTGGGTCTGACTCCGGGTCAAAAGTCATAAAAGGGACTGCGGCGGGGAGTCGTGAAGAAGCTATTTTTAAACACTGTTAAAACAATGTTTTGATAATGATTAGCAGTGCATCCACCGTTCCAGAGGGGGGAGCTGTGCTTCTGAGAGTGGGTGTACTGAATATATCACTTCCGGGTATTGGCCAATCACAAGACTCTGTCTTCTGGGTGAGAGAGTTGAGTCTAAAATCTCGCGGCTGGGAAACACCGTCAGAAAAGAGGATTTCTACCGGCTCGTTTACAGCAACTAGGAGGTTTTTGACAATAAAAACAAGTTAATATATGTAAGTAGACCTCCATAACTAACATATATGTGCAACAGGACCACTCTATGTGAGCTTTAAGTTGCTGCTATGTGATTGACGGTTAGATATTTGCAATGACAGGCAGTTTAACAGATGTACCAAATAAAGTAGCTAGTGGGTGCAAATGCACTAAGTGTTTTTCGATTGCCATTACAGTGTGCCATCACTTTTAACATTATAATGACATTTAAGTTGTCTTGAAATGTGTCTGTTCCAGCTATAAAATGTTGGAGTACCTCATCAAAGCTTTATTTCAACAAAATCTCAAGTGAAGGTTTTTCTCTTCCCCTATTATGGTCTCATTAAGCATGAGAATTGGTCTATCAGCACTACAAAGACCGAGGGAGCTGGCATCCCAGAGTCAGTAGAGGCGTTTTGTAATTTGTCACATTTTGTTTGTGAATCCCTCCCCTGCTCTTCCACTTTCCTCCCACATGCCACCAACTCACACATTAGATGCATTAGAACCTGTAAAATTGGGTATAGATGTCCAAATGACAAATCTTGTAATTTACCTTGGTTAATGGATTGTGATGGCGGATCTATATTGCCTTGATAAATCAAAACTGCACTTTTAAGCAAGCGAATGAGCCGCTGAGTGTTAACTGAACGTGAATTGTGAGAAAATGTCTCCAAGCACTTGGCTTCATTCTCCTTAATGTTGCCTAATATCGATAATAAACATTACAAACAAGAAGGCCTTCTGGGCTGAATTGTACTACATGAACAATGCAAGCTGTTTGTGTAGCAGAAAACTGATGCAGTTTTTCTTTTACGCGGCTCAGTGATTTTGGGTAACCTCAAAAGCGGCACACAGAATGCATAAGTATTGAGCTCATGCTTCCGGGGGCAGGGGCAAAAGCTTTGGGCTACTAACTGCTTGATGCAATTTTGGGGGGCTGTGTTAATGGCAGCTTAAAGAATGCAAAGCAATGGACCACATCTAAAAATGATAATGTAGTCAGACAAGCATAACGGCGTTAAAACATTTATTTGTACATTATAAATGGCTTAAAAACATTTTTTTTTTTGAATTTCTTTCATTTCTTTCTTTTAAATGTTGGCATTGTATTTTTTAGACCCAGGCTGAATTGGATGTTCCAAATTAGGACAGGATAGTTGCTGCCATTTCCAAGAGCAATCCTCAGATCCGGACACTCCTTCTCACCCAGCAGGCCACTTACAAACAAAATACCTGCTTCAATATTGAGAATAAGTGTGACACTTTTTTTTTTTTGGACACTGCATATATTTCTTTAAAATAGCCTTTGATAAGTGACTAAAATCCATTTTTCCATCTGTCCCTGTTGGCAACATGTTGGAAAGGGTTGGTTCAGCACCATGCTCGTGTTAGTACAACCATATTTAAAACAGACAACAACAACAACCTGACCTATCCTTACTTGTTTCAACAAATTGTTTTAATAAATGTGTTAAATTGTGCAAAATCTCATGCATTCTGTAGTCAAGACCTGACTAAGCCTGTCAGCATCACATGCATGCGCAAGTGTTTGTCTTGCACAAATGCAGGTGACAGTAGCCTGGAGCACCTACTCCAGGAGGAAACCATAATTGTTGCGGGTAAGTTCTTCAGACTGACTGAAGAAAAGTTTCTGCATCATTGCACAGTGGTAAATTATTTCTTAAAAAGTAAACCACTCAGCCTTTTTCCCGAACATTAATCTGTTCCGCTTGCGTTTGAAGGGGTTGATTGGTCCCACAGCTGTACGTTATGTTCTGTCTGCTTTATGAAAAACAAAGCACGCTCAAATTCGTCTTGCAACCTAAACAGTGTCAGCTAATTGACACTCAAACAAAGCTGAGAGAGCCGCAGTCTGCCGCACTGATTGATGGGCGAACATGAAAAGTAGCCTGCCTTTTCCCATTGTGTGACTATTCAATCAAACGCAGGCCAGTGTGCCTGGCTTGGCATCAATATGCATGGAGATAGCCTGTCACCACTCTCACTTCTGCGCGAGGCGACACAGTCTGTCTGTTTTTCTTTGTTTGTCAAGGTGCTATCCATCTGTCCTCCAGTGAACATTGCGAGAGAGTGGCTTGCTGCACCTCATTTTCATCAGTCTCCTCCAACAGTCAGGAAAAACACCCTCACAAAAGTATCTGTTGCATGATTTTTATTTTTTTTTGGCTGCCTGCAGTCTTAGCTTAACTTTGCATCACCTCATTTCCATTTGGACTTATGTTAACCAGTGGACTATTCATCTCTAACAAAATAAACAAGACACTGTAATATTTATGAGTATTGCTATTAAATCTAGCGTCTGGAAGTGTGGAAAACCAAGCAACAGCAGGCAACAATAATCCGACTGATACATCCCACTCCCTCCTGTTCCCCCTCTTGTCAAAGCGACGTGCTCAAAACTCTTGAAGTCTGTAGTGGATCTGTGAATTTTGGCTCCACTTGCATTGCCAATTTGCTGTGACTCACTTGCTAACTTGTGGCTATTGTCTCTGCTTCAGTGGTGTATTCCTGTTTAGCTTTTGTGCATGGGCACTGGGAGTTTGTTTGCAGATAGTTAGGTCAGTTAAAGGGGAAATAAGTAGTTTATAGTGCCATCTAGAGGAGAGGCTGAAATTTACAACAAAGACCTGCTGCTCTGCTCACCCCCTCCCTTCCCTGAGCGCTACGGTATCCTCAGCCGGTCAAATGTCGTCCTCGTCGTCTTTCTCCGTGTCAGCAGATGAGGTTCATGAGGCGAGGGAGAGGGCGAGCTACCGCGGCCGTAGCAGACGAAGCGGAGAGAGAGGAGGCGGGACTTCCGCTACAAGTAAAGAGACGCTTGTTTTGTTCTCTCGCGTTTGTCCTTACAGGCTCCGGTAGAAACATGGCGTCTCGCTGCTAACAGTGGCTATGCAACCGCGGTCCGCGGTCATGTTATTTTACATGACTTTTTGAAACACTACGAAAATGAAACAAAAACTATTATACAGCGACTAGACAATGCAGGAGCACATAATATGTATAAAAATTTGGATTTTGGGTTATATAAACCCATAAATACTACATATTGTACCTTTAAGTATATCTCCCTCTAAAATGTGCAGTTATAACTGTGATATTTGAACCCAGGTGAACCTGCTAAATAAAGGTAATTAACATATCCATTGCCAGCGGTTGGTTAAAGCTCACATAGATTGGTCCTGTTGCACATATATGTTAGTTATACTTACATACATTAACTTGTTTTGATGGTCAAAAAAGCTCCTAGTTGCTGTTAGCGATAGAAATCCTCTTTTCTGACGCTGTTCCGCAGCCGCGATATTTCAGACTCAACTCTCACCTTGGCTTCCCAACTGTCTTGTGATTGGCCAGTACCTGGAAGCGACATATTCAGCACACCCACTCTCAGAAGCGCATATCCCCCCTCTGGAATGGTGGATGCACTGCTACTCATTATCAAAACATTGTTTTAACAGTGTTTAAAAATAGCTTTGTCACGACTCCCCGTCACCTCCACAACGGACGTTATTCTTCTTCTGCGGTTCTATGTACGCAACCGGATGTGCCCGGACTAGTGCCCGGAGCAGGACGATCTGCTGTTCAGGAGAACCGGTGTTTACATAACCGGACCGGGTTTTTTCAGAGATCTCGCTGAGCCCGAGATTACAATAAAACACAGCGTTCTCAGCAGTGGCTGAACTGTTTGTTTTGAACCTTCAGGGCTTCTTAAACGAGGTAATGACGCAAATACACACTAAAAAACAGCGTTAATTGGAACTTCCGGTCTAGGTCCGCTTTGTTTCTGACCTCATGAATGTGACCGATCTTTCTTTTGATCCCATTGATACTGTATTCATGAATTATACTGTATACTGAATTCATTTGTGGATTATGGCAAGGCTAACAGCAATGGGTAAATGAATGCACTGGAAATGATGCAGGAATTTGCACTGCTGCCAGAAATTAACCAGACAAAGAAGAAATTAACATGTTCACCTGCATCTTGTGTGCATTTCCGTTATTTGACCTGGGAGTCAATGCTGATTAAACCCATTCCCGTTGTTCAAAAACTTGTTTAAATCCTGGATTAAGTAGATTTTTTTTTTCCATCAGTGTATCATTCCATGTAGTCCAAACTGTTTTTCATTCTGACAAATAAGAAATTATTTTTAAAATATATTGAATACATGTCATACACTGGTCTCCACAGTTTGTCTATTTCACTTTTTATATATATTCACCTGAATAATCCATTCTTTACATAATGAGTTAATGAACCAATAAAGGTCCTTTTATGTGCAAAATTCATTTTGCTGCTGTTGTTGGTATATCCTTCATCCATATAGACAAAAAAGAAAACATCAATAAGGGTAATGTAAAGGTCCTGCTTTGTGCTCTCATTTCTATGTTTCGACTCATTTCAAATTAAAATCACAAATTACATTTTGAACCACACATGAGAAGAAAGACTCTGCAGGTCTCCTGGTGCTTGAAGAGGATGTGTTAACACAGGCTCTCGGTCAATAAGACTCGAGTAAACAGGTTCTGTCATTGTGCCTCAGTGGTGTACAAAACCTGTCAGCACTCATAAGACAGGAAGTGGGTCAAAAGAGCTTCAAGGGGCAGATTAAGTGTAATAATCAAAGAGACCTTTGCCTGACAAGGGACAGTCAGCAGTGTCTATTTATAGATAAGGGGATCAGGATGTTTTCTTTTCTTTTGCTGTTTATTTTCTACTTTCTGACTTCCTGCTTCTGATCTTTGAGTGAATCTGAATCATCCAATGAATTACATCTTAAGAAATCAGCAGGAAAAAAAACACGACTGTGTCAGGAGGATTCAACTTGCACTTGCACTAGAACGGAGGTCTCAAACTTGCGGCTCGTGGGTCACATGTGGCCCTCCAGTTGATTTCAAGCAGCCCATCACTTGCTATCAAGTGATAATGAAATCTGGCCCGTGAACGTTTTTACCCTTGTTGGACTATGGAGACTTGCTTTTTATGAATGCTCCTGATCAGTTTTTAAAGAAATTGGATTCTGTATACCACTGTGCTTTGCGTTTTTATTACTGGCTGCAGCTATCGTGTACATCATTGTTCCTTATATGCCGTTGCACATTGTCCGTCTTTGTATGTCCGCAGACTCTCTCACTGGCTGACATTTATTTATAAATCCATCCTTGGACTTCTGCCTACATATTTGTGTTTACATTATGTGTTGAAACCACAGCCGATTATGGCCTGCGTTCTCAGGACATTATACAAATGCAGGTGCCAAGAGTCAAAACTGAACTGGGCAAAAAAGTCTTTTAAATTTTCTGCCCCGTCTACCTGGAACGTTGAGCAGAAGGACTTGAAATTGACACATCTCATAGCTCTGGGGGAATTCAAGTCAATTATAAAAGCCAGAGAAATTAGTTCACTAGGATCTTGTGATTGCACTGTGTTATTGTGAAATCCCACTCTTGTTTTACCTGTAGTGTGTGATCCTATTCTACTTGTGTCTTGTTGTAACTATTTCTGTGTTTGTGCTGCTGTCTTGGCCAGGTCACTCTTGGAAAAGAGGTTTTAAATCTCAATGAGTTCTTTTACATGGTTAAATAAAGGAAAATGAGAATGAAATGAATGACGTCCTTCCCAAGTAAATACAGTATTTGTGTGTTTTGTTAGCAATTGCCATTAACAGTATTCACAATATTTTAGGAGGCCAAACGGTTGGTATAGTGGTTAAAACCTCAATATACTGTAGACACTTGTAGATTATATAAATGTGGACAAAACAAAAAATTGAAGCTAAATAATAATAATGAAAATTAATAATATGCCCAGGTCACAATAGTGGAATGTCCATAATTTTGAGTATTCAATGTCATTATGTTTGATGCAGGTATTATAGTATATTTATTAAAAAAAGAAAAAAACAATTAGCATCATTATTTATAATGATCTTAAGAAAATAATTATGTTTTTGCAAGATATGCAATGGCCTTGTTTTTCCTGTGGATCCACAAATCATCAATTATCACTTGCAACCATGTTTAATTAAAAACATCATCAGGCCAAAAAGGCCTCATTTATCTTATTCCTTAAATTAAGACATTATTATGGTTAATATGCCATTTACAATATGGCTGACTATCACTTAATATATTGCTGCTGTGTTGGATCACGTGACATAATTGTTTTCCTTTGCTTTCCAGGAAGGATGGCAGATTGTATTCTTTGTCATAGGCCACTCATTTTGCATTGTTCTCATATGAGGGGTTCTTAGCTGGGATAGAACCAAAGCCTCTGAATGTTCTTTCATATATTTCAGAGTGTTTACCACGATGTACCAAACTCATTTTCCACTTGCCTATGTAGATGCAGCAGCAGGAGATATGAAAGGAAGCGATGACCTTCCTTTCCTTAGTTTTCAGAGAATTCAATAGCTCTTATTATGGCTAACACTGAGACTCTTCTACACCTGCATGACTCGGGAACATTATTCACATTACATATCTATTTACTTTCAGTTTGTACTTTGATTATTGAAATGATATGCAAATTAAGTATGAGTAGTCAAAATGACTGCCCTTGGTAGTTTTAGTAGGTAAATAATTCCCAGTAGTTCGAGTGTTAACACATTTAAGGAAATGCATAGTTGATTTATTTATTCATACATTCCCACAAAAGCTATATTCTGAAATATTTTTCTTTTTTTTTCACAACTATTTTCATCTCCGGTCTTATACCAGACAGCATGGAATGACACAAATGAGTGTGCCCTCTTGTGAGTGAGGGAACAACAGTGTTAAGTCCCTCGCCTCAACAGCAATCGCTGACCATCTTGAGCTTCTCTGACAGTGATCAAGTGTGGCTTACAGAGACAGCTTAGGTGATCGAGGTGTCCACTGTGGCAATTCATCATGCTATCAGGGAGCACAAAGATGACAAGTTGTTTTACTGCGCAAATCAATTTTTCCACAATTCTTTTTATTTTTAAAAAAAGTCCAATGTGTCTTAAGGAGAGAAAAGTGTGATATTCTCCATGATCTGTTTTTTTTTTCTCCCTTTCTTTAAAGAATCAGTTTGGTAAAGGCTTGAGCGATCGTTGGGAAACCAATTATAAACAATGTAAACAAGTTTAAACAGAAGAGCGGGTGATGCCTCAGAGTCATACGTTCAACAGCTGTCAGGTGTCTCCCCGAGATACCTGCCAACCACCCATCTGCACACACACACACACACACACACACAAGCACAATTACATGTGCCTAAAGTTTTCTATTCAGCAGAATATCAGTGTGACTGACAGTTCACCATTAATGCAAAAAACCCAGTAACCAGCGGAACTGGGCCGATTGCAACCGAGTGTCCGGACAACATAGGGCTCTGGTTCAATCATGGTTGTCGGATTTGGGTAGGTTTCTGGTTTGCAGACTAGGGGCAATTTCCGCCGAGTGTCGGCATATAGGCAGCGGGCTGTGGCCCAGTAATAGCTGCCGGATTTGGCTGGGTTTTGGTTGTGCAGAAACTCGGCCAATTTTACCTCGACACAGAGGTTGATTCGTTTTTTTTTTTTTTTTTTTAAATTAGCCCCACACTGCCGTGCAGAGATGTGCCAAAATGCAACAATTTAAAACGATTTAAAAATAATTGTTTTAAATTACTTATATATTTTAAAGCTGCTTCTCAGGCTTTTCTCGCCATCATTGTTTGGACAGTGTGTGAAAGAGAGAGTGAGAGTGTGAAGCACAACCTGCAGCAGCTAGGGGCAAAGTTGGAAATGAACCCCAGGTAGTGCCAAAGAAAAAAAAAGAAGTTAAAAGACCAGTTGTGTTTGAGCAGGGAAACATATAAAACATGCAGGACAGTGGCTCCCCATGGACCAGGAATGAGAAACCTTGACCTGCAGTAACATGTACATTAGGGCTGAACGGGCATGATCGTGATCATGTGATCATCAAAGCCAAGTGTATTTTATTGTTCTTTACATTTATATTTTCATACTTTTTAATTACAGGGTTTTTCCATGTTATTTCAATCATTTTGAAAAAAAACCCAACATATTTTGAACTCATACATTTTTCAATGGTGTCAAATTATTTGTAACATAATGGTGATGAGCACTGGTTGGAAAGGGGCCCTGGGAATTTTTGCTTAGGGCCCCCACAGACCCTAGAATCGCCTCTGCCTGGAAGCCATAGCTTAAACCAGACCACTTTCTCCATGGTGAATTAACATGTTTTCAGTGAGTCCACGACGCTCAGCTGATTTATATTATTATACTTTTGCATCAACTGTGTGAGATAAGTTATATTCCTGAAAAACACGAAAAATGGCTGTACCTTGTTCGATGACATCGTTGTTTTCAGCTACGTTGTGCTGATCCGAGGAGTAGTGATGGAGGAGGCGTGTCGCAACTGGTATTTATGATGGCAAAACTGTAGGGGGCGCTTGTGAGCCGAATATCTAAAATGGTGTTTATTACTTTAAGGTTCGAGTGCGGACCGTAGAGGGTTTTCAGATTTCAAAGATGGGCCCTGGCAAGTATTTCGAATCAGACAAACAGACAGACAAACATAACCTCCTTGGCAAAGGTGAGAAGCATAAAAAGTAACAGGCTTTGAAAAATCTTGAGTAAAAGGATAGACCCAGCGTTGAGGGAATGTAATATAATTGAGAAAGCATGCGAGACAAAGTGCCTCTGCATGTCCCGGAGGAGCGTTCGTGTGCTCGTCTGCCCCGTTAGACATTTCTGTAAAAGACAACGGAATCATTTATTGAGGTGGCATTAAAATTTAATGCTAAATGGCACTCTCACGCTGTTTCCTATTGTATTTTTCAAAAGACTTGATATCGTTTTATCGTTCCCATGTCGCTTTTATCATCTGGGGGTATTGTGTTATCTTTACTTTAGTGTGTTGGGTTTTCCTTTTACCTTTTTTCCCCATCACACATACACTCCCTCACGCTGCTCTCCTTTTCTCCCACCTGCTCCCATGGCCTCCATCTGTTTCTCTGAGCATTTGACTCCCTCTTGTTTCCCCCTTTTTTCAGTTGTTTGACTATAGCGGTATCATCACCCTCAGGAGAATTGGACATGATATTAAGTTACAGTTACAAGGCAATACTGTGATGTCGGTTCCTCGAGGGAAATCTCTCAGATCTGGGTCATACCATTTTTACCGTAGGAGGCAGGCGTCTGCCTAGCTCAACCAAACAACCATATATTTAATTTGGAAAATGGATACACAGAACCACCAAGGAGACGCTAGAGGTTTTGCAGTGTGGGATGAGTGAATCATACCCTTTTTTTTTTTTTCTTCTTCTTCTCAGAGGACATTGATTCATTGACAGAATGAGGTATGACTCCAGCCGTGACAGGTGTAGGCATAAGCAGGTGCAGCCTCGCGATACTGTCATGAAATTTATGTCTCCCGTTTCACAGCGAGGGCCCCGTCTATACCAGCTGCTGCAACCTTGTGAGGAGAAAGCTAAGAGGTTTTAATTAGGAGTAAGAGTGTCATTAATTACACGTTCATTCACACTCACATCGTCGTGTCACAGAGAACTCCCCCCCCCCAGCTTCATATCTACCTTCTGACACCCACCTCCCCCCCCAAACCACCCCTCCTGGTCTCCTTCCTTGCCAGTTGCAATGCTGATTTAAGTACCTGAGAATTTACTCCATTGCCCACTGGGAGAGGGAGAGCAAATTTGTTAATTTGATGAATCGCTCTCTCAACTCCCTTCCTGCCAACCCCTCTTCCTCCCCCCCCACCCCCAGTCTCCTAGTTCATTCTGCACACTTTCATCTTTGATCTAAGACTCCCACGGGGAGTCGTGTTTGAAAAGGCGGACCCCTGACAGCTCTTTCACACAGGAAGGATTTAAGTGAGACGACGGTATATGCGGCAGATTAGTCTCTTAAACGTCTCGGGGAACAATGAGCAGAAATATTTCTTATGAAACGCACCGGCGTTCATTACTCTAGCTAATTTAATTTTTTCCCCTTTTTGTACAAACGAGCTGATGAGGTCATAACTCAGAACCAGAAACCTGAGACAGAGGCGGTTGCTGCCGACAATGTGATAAAGACATGTTATATGCTTAAGTTGCCCATGCACATTTATCCTTTAGAGAGAGAAGACTTTAATCTTCCTAAATACTTGGCTTTATTAAAACTCATTCATAGACATAACATAGCTTTGCTTCATAATTAATGTCCAGTCGCACTTTGTACAACAGTCACAGACAGAAAAGTAACTAAATGCCAAAACTTTATTTTTTGATGGTAGTTGATGCTGTTGCTCCACAACAAGAAAGACATTTGTTTCAATCTACTAACCAGCAAAAATGCATGTTCATCAGACTAGAGTTTGCTTTTGTTGATATGGGCTGTACTTGTGTTGGGGGCCACACCATGGTTTAGTGGCTAGCCTCACAGAATTAAAGTCACCAGTTGGAATCCCAGTCAAATGAAGGGCCTTTTGGAGTTTGCATGTTCTCCCTCTGTGCGTGGGCTTTCTCCGGGTGTACACTGTTTTCCTACCACACTCCAAAAAAACATGTGGAGGCCCCCAGCCGGCATGTCCATGTTGTGGCCCATAAGGGTTGTATTCGGGCTGACAATATGGTCATAAGCCGGTTTGTCTGTGGTGTCTATGGTGGTCTACTTCAAACCCATTCCCACTTAGTTCGCTGTGGTATGAGCTTGAGGTGGGCAAATGAAGCAGGTCCCATATGGTTTCAGTAACATTGGCCCCGCATGGGATAGCTCACTTGGGCAAACACTGGTTGGGCCACCATGGAATTCACATTATATGGGCTCCAAGCGACAAGCTCGCCTATATTTGTCAGGCTGAATATAACCCTGGGGCCCACATGAAGATGCTGGTTGGGCATTAACTGTACGCTCGCAATGGTGATTGTAGGTGTGAGTGTGAGAGTGAATGGTTTATTCATGTCTGTATGTTGGCCCTGTGATGGACTGCCACGGTCGGTGTTGCCAACTTGGCGACTTTGTTGCTATATTTAGCGACTTTTCAGACTCCTCGGACGAAAAACTAAACCTTAGCTACTTTCCGAGGTAGAACGTCACCGGTTCTGCCACATGAGTTCGCTGCTCTTTTCACCATGAGCGGAGAGAGAGGTGGAGAGAGAAGCACAGCATACTCAGCGACAAGAATGAGCTGCCGTGAAGCTGCTAGAAGTGCAGTGAGGGTGGTGGGGTAGCTCAGTGGTTAAGACCGCTACTCCTGTGTGCAGAGACATCATGGTCACAAGTTCAACGCCATCGCTGGCTTGTTGTAAGACGCTTTGGATAAAAGTGTCTGCTAAATGACATGTAATGTAATGTAATGCATTTGACCAAGAACAGACTAATGTTCATGCAGGTAAAATAGTATCTGTGAAGACCCTTTATTTTATGATTCAGTGTCATCAATGTCGATCTCATTATTTTAAATTGCACATTTTTTTGGATCTGGAGATTAAACTCTCTATCCACTAGAGGGCAGACAAGGTTGACTCATCCGTAACTAAAAATGCACTTTCTTTGTTTGTAGTAGTTGCACTCACACCAGTGTCCAAAAGCATGTGTGAGGAAGAGGAGGATGTGGGAGCACCTGCTCTCTCACAGGTCCAAAAGACATCCTCTCTGACCCACTTCACACTGACTGTAATATAATACATTTGTAGTCACTATATATAGTGTGTACATTGTTAGGAAAGGTTAGTGGTTAGCACTCTTGCCTTTGCAGCAAGAAGACCCGGATCGGAACAAGGGCCTTTCTGCATGGAGTTTGGATATTTTTCCTGGGTTCTCGGAGGATGAGTATTCTCCAGGTTCTCCAGTTTCCGCCTGGTCCAAAAACATTAAATATGGGGATCAGGTAAATTGGACACTCATTGAGCATGTGTGAGATTGAATGGCTGTTTGTCTCTATGTGGCCCTGTGATGGACTGGCAGACTGTTCAGGTTGTACCCAGCCTACCACCATAGGTCAGCTGGGATTGGCACAGCTCCCCCGATTCTCATGCGGAGGATAAAGTGGTTGAAGATGGATGGATGGTTTAAGTGCCAGCAGTGCTAGTTTTTCTCCTGTGTGGCTGTGGCTGAAAACAGTTAATACATTATCTTAATAGGAATAAATCTGTCTTGGTATGTCGTTCATACCACTGTATTTTATCATAATCACAGTCATAATAGTTGCTCATAACACTTTGAGATGTAAATATGTCAAGAGCTCAATTTTGTTCTTCCGTTGTACTCAATATGCATTTAGAGAACATACCCGACAGACCCTGAGCTACAAATGCTGAAAAGAAAGATAACTCACGTGCTGTTCTTTCATGCAACATTGCGATTTGGATTTTTATGAAGATGGAATGTAGTAAAACTGCAAAACATTGTCGTGACAGTATGGCTAGTTGTTGGCTCTTACAGAAATTAAAAACAAAAATAATCTTATTTTTTGTCAAGGTTAACGAGAGAATGAAAGAGCTCTGACTGGATTAAAGGTGCATTATGTAATAAATCTAAAGCAACTGGCCATAAAATCCTCCTAATATGTCACAAAGACTCAGGAATAATGTTCATATAACAAACTGAACTCACCAACAACAACAGTACAGCCAAAATATTTGCATTAAAAAAAATCTTTTGCAGACTGCAAATCATGTTTATGTTTTGAAAGCATGTTTTGGCATGTGGCGCCACCTACCGCCGTCTACCAATCATTGCAGTCAGTAGAGTTGCCAGTTAGCTACAATGGCCGAGAAAACGAAATCTAAAAGACCTTGGTATTTTGAATTTGAGTGTAGTAACCATTTTTGGCCACATTCTTACATATGGCGCCTTGAAAGGTCACAATTTGGATTGTTTTAATTTATATGTAATTTACTGATAATGTAATTCATCAAATACTGTAACCCCTAAAGTGTTTATCGACATGTACAGTTGCCAATGCTATGAGTAGATGTTATGAACTGCCATGTTTCGACATGTTGATTATCATGCAGTCATGCAGCTTGAACACGATGAGGTGGACTGTCACAAACATTCAAAGTTAACATTTTAAGTTAATTTTACGGTCTTTCAAAATGATATTGTTGCATTTTTTCATCCATACATTCACACATGACACACAATGACATTTCTCATGCTGATAAGTGATAAAACTCACCGCACATAAATTAGTAATATATGAATCGATGACACGAAGACAGTTTGCTCTGCGTAGTTAAGTCATACAACTGTCTTGAATTAGCGACCGATCAGCAAATCAGAAAATAGTGTTGTTTTGGGGTTCTTCTTGCACAGGAATATTCTGTAACTGTTGTAACTAGTAGATAACAAGTATCTGTACTGTTTTTTGCTGAGCAAGTGATGAATCTGAAGCCTCATCATTTTTTACCATACCAAAGTCCTGCTGATCATTTCAGAGATCAACCAAGGTTCCCTGGGAAGAGCCTCTGTAATATTAAAACGGTGAAACAGGATCAGTAGTAAAAATGAATTTGATCAAGAGTGTGAGGGATTGGAGCCAAGATAAATGATGAGACTGTGACAGCAAAAAAAAAAGAATCAAGGTTGGACAAGGATGAAAATGCCACTCTCCATCAGCCAGCATTTCCCAAAACGTGGCTCTTTGTGTCTTCTTTCTATCTCTGGTAATGTCTTCCATTAGCTTAGCTTGAGCCTGACTCTCAGGGGGCCCTATGTACAATAGGTAACACTTGTCCCCTGCTGAGAAAGACATGAAGAATAGAACAAGGTGTTGCATCCAACATGTTTTCTGCACACTTCACATCAAGCTGCCCAGAGCTCATCAGTAAACAAAGAAGTGCTGGTGAGACGAACCAATTCCCTTAATTCGTCATCTATTCACACTCAGACATCTGTGTATCCTTGAACAATCAGCCTAATCTCTCCAAGGCTTCATAGACTCGCGTGCAGATGAATGTTTTATAGACCGCTTTGCCTCAGTGACTCCTCTCTACCCTTTGACACTTCCCGAGAGTCCTATAGAGCTCCGGTCACTGACGTCACGCAGCCAAAATCAAACACTGTGTCAGACAACTTGTTTCTTCACCAGCTGGTTTCATTATGAAAGTGAAGACAGTGGATAGATGTTGTGCCAAAAACATTCAGGAGACAGGTTAGCACAGCAAGTATTTATTTTGTTGATATCGTGATAGCCCTTATTAAATAAAATTGTCCTGGAGGAAAACAAAGTAGAAAGAAAATGTGTGTCCAAGCACTATAATTTTAGATTTGTTGGAGAAGCCATTGACAATCAACCTATCTAATAATAGTGTCTTTGTTCAATTGTTTTCCTGCAGCTAAATCAATTCTCAATGTCTTATTAGGGTTCAAACAATGAACGGTGCAAAGGCAGTCTTGTTTTGTGAGGTGTTATTATTATTATTATTATTACAAAGAAATCTAACTTGCCGTGCACAACAAAATAAACTTGTTTTGCACAATGTTGTGATCAAATGACAAACTTCATCACTTGGAAATGGAGAGTTAAAAAAATCTAAACTTCAGCAAAAAACAATTTAATCTCACGTGAAAATCATGAAGCTCTGCTCTGTTTTGCTCAAAAACTGCACATTATAAATTTACAGTATTTACACCCACTTCATACATTCATACAAGGACTGCAATGAATTCAGGAAAGGTCAAAAACAGAGTCAATAGTGCATTTTAATGTTTTACTCTGACTGGTCCTGTAAACATTGACTTCAAATAACCTTTCAATATAATCTGTTTCCCAGTCCCAATGGTTTTCAGAGTTTTACCGCAAATATCATTTGTTTTTGCAGGATTTTGACCTCATGTTATCTATTGCAGTCAATCAAAACTAAATAAATGAATGAATTAATAAAATAAACAGTCTGTATATATATAAAATATTTCAACATCAAGGTTTGTCTTTTTGACACAAATTTGAAACCTGCATTTCCATGCACAGCTAAAATCATGCACCCCAGTGGTTTGCACCGTCACGGTGTGAATACATCTTTGTTTTTCTCGTACAGTAGCTCAACAGGATCGTGACCTCATGCACCTTTTTTTTTGTCTCAAGTTGTGAGTTGAAGCCCCAGGTAATATAGAATGTTAATGCTAAGATGGCTGTGCAGCATTTAAAAAGTATGCAAATGAAGAGTCATTATGATGCAGCATGGAGGCAGCGGTCAATGCTGCTCGCACATTTTAATTTCACATGAATATTAATGGGTTTCTTTTCATAGCTTGCATATTATGTGAGCTTAGTGACTCCAAACCAATGTCGGATCATATTACTACACTACATGGACAGGAGACACCTTTGTGTCTTCATTTATCAAATCAAACCAAACTTTTGTTTGTGCAGTGCCAAATCACAATATGCAAAGCACTTTGGTGAGTACAGCAGTGACCTTACAATATAAATGAGTGTGTTTACGTGCACACTAAAAAAACTGATTATTATAGGGTTTTTGTAGTTCTCAGCAGTATGTTACCCAGATCGTTCAGTCCAGCATGTGGTATGGATGTGTCTCAGTATGTTTGAGCATTCTTGTAATGCGCTGTGCCCAAGGTCCACCACAAAGATTAAACTCTAAAACCAATATTTATTAAGACCTTGCAACCTATCTTTTCAAAGAGGCCACAATTCCACATATTTTTACTTTGTTAAAAAAACCTTCTCAGACAAGATGTAACGAAGGGAACTTCATTACTGGGAATTTTGAACTATTTTGGGTTATTGTATTTTAACATCTCTCATAACGTTTACATTGAACATAAAAATAGCACTCTGACACTTTAATATTAATTGGCACTTTATTGCAGCTTTGCACAGAACATTTGCACATTGCATATTTGCACATTGTCTATGAAACATCATTTTAATAATTGGTATGGAATGTTTGAATTAAGTGTAGAAATTTCCTTGGATAATTGTTTGTCCTGGAGCAGGTGCTGTGGTGGCCACACAGCTCCTCCTGGAAAGGAAGGAGAATTGAGACAATGACACTGTGAATATTGAGGATTGAATACATGACTAAAGTTAATCATTTCTGTGGCGAAATTGTGTTAAGGGCTATAGTGAACAGGTGTTAAAGTTGGACAAGACACTCACCTTTTCTTCTGTGTTGCAGCATGGTGTTCGGGCAAAAGAGTCTCTAAGGAAACGAGAACTTATTTATGGTTCCGGGACGGACCAAGTGGGAAAATAGGAGAGGGGAACTGGTGGACAATGGTTAGGTTTTTAGGGGGTTCTTAACGGTGATACAGACTTTATTTTTAATAAAATAAATGTTAAAAAGCATTATTAAGAATTGGTAAATGATTTTTTAGGGAATAAAATGTCAATTGATCCCTCTTACCTTTGCCGTTCATCATTTGTCACTGTCACATCCAGCCGCATTTAATGGTCATTCTAACACAAGAAAAGAATAAAGTTGAAAATAAAGTTAGAATATTATGAGGAAAAAGTAATAGTGATAGTAATAGTAATAACAAACAATACAAATGACAATAAAACAATAAAATACTGTAGAAAATATAAAAGCAACACAAATAAATAGGTCATACAATAAAACTATAAACAAGATACAAAATGTCTCGTACGTACTACATAGCCCCCAAAGTGACATGAGAAAAAAAAAATTACGAAAAAAAAAAAAAATTGAAATCTCGAGTTTCAAAGTCGAGATCTCAAGTTGCCAAAAAAAAATTGAACATCTATTTTTATAATAATTGTTTTGGAAAATTTGAAAAAAAAAAATTCATCATTCCAAAAAATGATGGAAAAAATTGTAAAAAAAAAAAAAAAAATCAATTTTTTTGATGATGAAATGATGAAAAAAAAGTCAATTTTAAAAGTGGACAGTGAAGGGGCATGTATAACATGCTGTGGAAGATTGTTCCACAGTCTTGGCGCAGCAACCGAAAAATGATTATAATCATTATTAAATAGCAACAGAACCGCATGCTCGCAGTAGTTCCAATCCGTTTGGATCCAAATACAAATGACAAAAACTCTAAAGAGCACGCAGATGAAACCAGTGACAGCCTTGCAGTCGACAACCAGTCATTTCCTCCTCTACAAAAGAGATTATTTCATCCTGTGTGATTCTTTCTTTGAAACAGACTCAGTTTCTTGCACAATATTGATGCATGATGTCCTGATGCTAATGATAATGCGGAGCTGATGAGCCAAAAGATTAAGTATTTCCTTATTTGTGAAGCCCAACCCAAAGTATGAAATGCTCCATATTCCTTATCTGGATGCAGGTTTCAGCTGATGATCTGAGATTTTGCTTGAATTATAATTATTATTACTTATTACTTAATTCTCATAATATAATGACTTTATTCCCGAAATTATAAAACAAATTAAATCTTTAGTTTGGCCTGTCGTAACTGTGGTTTTATTTTGAGTGTATTTATTACACAAAAGCTATAAAAAAAAAAGTGGAGACCCATTTAAAAAAAGAAATTAAAAAAAATGTTGTCTCCCAAACTGCAGCTGCAGCCATGGTTAAGGTAGCCAGGTGTTTACCCTCTGAGTAACTGCCGCAGTTAAAGTGTTGTAAATGTGACCTCCATCTAATTCCTGACTGAGAGCTTTTGGATGTAATACACAACAAGGCCTTGAGGTTTGAGAGTGTAAGTGTTTCATTGACTGACACACACACGCACACACAGAAATATTACAGACATAAAACATTTACTAATGATACCCAGTTTCTGATAGCAACAGAACACAACTTCCGAAGCTAATACTTTAACTGTAAAATACTGTGAATTGTTTGAACTGCGTTTTTATTCACACAAAATCCCTTTTGCACTACATTTGCAATGAGATAATAAAATGAAAATGGCACAAATCCTTAACTAATTAGACGTCATTTTTTTGTTGCTGTTTGTTTTCTTTTCATTTCTATCAGCTTCACCCTGCTACCCTCCCATTTATCCAGATTTGGGACTGACCGTGGTTGGGGTTAATTTAGTGCATCCAATTAACCCAATCACCAATTCAGAAGAGGTAACTTGTTCAGAGACACCACAGCCCTTGGGATTCTAATTGGCAACCCTGCTCTTATTTTGAAGGTCTAGTTGAAAGGAAGTGATTCTATATAAGATTGGCCAAATAACTGTTGTGTATAATGAAAATGAAAAGTCCAGTCAGCTGGAAACTGGTTCATATAAGGAGCTACCGTGTCTCTCTTGTTTTTAGCTACACAGCATAAATGCACATAACTGCATGTTTACGCAGCTAAAACCAAAGAAAACATAAAACTGTGTCTTTTATTTAATAAGAATAACTGGTATTTTTTGTGTTATGCATATCACCACTGTTGAACAATTGAAAAGTGTGTATTTTATAAGAACTACTAAAATGTAATATAACATTTTATTGAGAAGGCCACGATAGTTCCCTAAGCTTGCGAAGGACAGTTGTTGCACTTTGCAGTCTCACCATTGTGTTACTCAATTGCTTACAGTTATTTGGCACATCAGCATACAATTTTGCTGATTAATATAATTTTCCAAGAGACTGGCTGATCATTGTAATAAAAAAAGTATACAAGACTCAACAGAAATAAGATATCTGCATGTGCTGGCTCCTGCACTGACAAATCTTGATCTTCTGCTCCTCATCATTATAAAGCCACATCCCTTTCATGTTTCACACTTTACCATTTTTTCCTTTTTGCACCCAGGCTGTTTGCAGACATGTCGCTGCACCCCCACTTACCCATTACCAACTCTCAGCAGGACACAAGCATCACATTGATCAGAAGGATCCCATGAAAAGCTTTGAAATGTCTCCTTTTGGTTCAGTTTTTTTTTTCTCTCTTTCTTTCTTTCTTTCTTTTTTCACAGGGTACGGAAATGACTCTACGATCGTGTCTGTGAATGAAAACCAGTCAATAAAAGCTCCTGGTCTCTCTGAGGATGTGCGGAAAACACACAGTGGGATATCTTCAACTCCGGTGTGCAGTTGTATACGACGTCACATTTGGTTTAATGTGTGAAATCAATCTTTTTTTACAATCATATGCATCTTAATCTTAACAATTTGTGACATCCAGTACTGAGACAGCAGTACTGGACAGCTTTTGCCTAAAGTGTTGCTGTTTTTTTTTTTTCATTTTCGGCTGCTGTAGAAACATTACACTGCAAGACAGCAGCCTTAAATATTTTTGCTCTATTTCGTGACTTGTACTTTAAATTCTACAAATAGTAATGTGACAGAGCAGGAAGGAGAGATAAAACGGCACAGAGACAATAACCGAACAGAAACAATGCTGAATGAGCAGCCACTGAACTAAGACAAAAAGAGAAGCAAACGCATGTAAAATGAAATAAACAGAACCCAATAGAATAAATATATTTTCTTTCCACCTGCAATATTATTGGATTCAGTTAACTTTATTTGTCCCCAGACGGGCTAGTCCATGCAGAGCAGTCAATAAAAAAAACATAAAAATAGTTAAGTGCATAAAGGAAGTGTGTTCCACACTTATTTATTATATTAACAAATCTGTAACCTAACCCTTAAAAAATGATGGTATACCTACAAAAGCATAATTAATACTTGATGAACACACACTGATTTAAGAATCTGGATAAACTATCAAGATATTAATTGCAGACAGGAGTCAGTTTAGTAGCAGAGATAACTCTGACAGCCCCTAAATGCAACACCTAATTTTTTTTTACACACATTTACATTTACTACACATCAACATGGCGACTTCTGTCAATCCCTTTTATTCTGTGGATTTATGTTCGCCGGCAACAATGCCTCCGCAGTGGTTCCACTGTAATAGAAGTCAATTTGTTTGAAAGATATGAGGCCGTGACTCGCAGAAAGCTGCTGCAATTGTCAGCATGCGTTTTTTTTTTGTTTGTTTTTTTTCATTTGTACACATGCAGGCAGACAGGATTTTTTATTCATTCATTCATTCATTCATTCATTTATTTATATATTTTTTTGACTGAGTGACTCCATTATTGTGCTGATTGAAATTTCCCTCATAGCTCACCGGTATGGGGGACATACTCTCAATATGAGTACATTTGGAAGGGCAAATGGAAGGCCAGGAATTGTATCTGCATGTGTCTTTAAAGAGGAACTCCACTCAGGTTTTGAAGATGACTCCACCCAATGCCTGATGTTCTCTCTGCCACTCCCACTTCTGGAACCAAAGTGGCGGAAGCATGCGCAGTAGCAGTGGCTGCAAACGCACGCCTCCACCTAAGATGGCGCCAAAAACACAGTAATGCTGCGTTCCAGAGCCCATCCAAACAAATGGGGATGTGTGACTTATCCTACCTGGATTGTACTAGCTCCTATACTTCAGAGCGTTCCAGCAATTGTAGTCGAATGTTGGAAAACAAGGACGATCGCGGCGGTTTCTCTTTATGTTTGAAGAGGCATTTTGACTGTCAGCATTTCTACTGGCATACACAAGCGAGACGTATATGTAAAAGCGTTACATAATGATATGTAACGACATGAGTATAGTTTTACCGTAGCCCTACATATCTTCATGCTAACAGATAACAAAAACGACATAATTTCACGCCATAACATGAAAAACAAGTTGTGATAAAATTGCGAAAAGTAAAGTTTATAGCCTATTCATGTGACTCCATGGGCGCCGCCATTATTCACTTACGTCATTTTGCTGAAGTCGGGGTAGGTCGATCAGCCCCGACTTCGCGAGTAGGAGGTCCCACTTCGACAGGCATTCCAGTGCACTTTTTCTAGTTGGAGGTAGGATAAGTCCCACGTCCAACTGGTTTGGACGGGCTCTGGAACGCAGCATAACATCAGACCACAGAGCTTGGGCCGAACACACAACAGCATGATGGAGACGCAACGTGTTTGACGCAAGATGGTGCCTAGGAGGGTTCTCTCATTCATGAAAGAGAGAGCGAGAGAGCGAGTACACGATTGAATAGTGGGCAGACACAGAGTGTGTTTCCAAGCGCGGCGTGTTCTGTGAATGGAACAACATATGAAAGAGCAGCTGATGGCTGTCCAACCCACACAGACTTGACACAGACAAAGCCAGGCCAATCTATGAATTTTAATGTTTATAGAGCCATTTTCTCACCACATGACCTTGTAGAACCTGATAATGTTATAAATCTCCGATAATGTAATAACTTCGCAATCATGTAATAAAGTGCATTTCCCAATAATGTAATACACTTTTTTTACGAATAATGTAATAAAGTATTATGTAACCCAGGCCTCATGTAGTTTAATATAATTAGAGTGGTAATTACAATGAGACTGGGCCTGAGCTTGTTGTAGAAATATACAATTATTTGCTCTACTTCTAATATGGTGTTTCTGTTTAATAAGGAACACCACCACCATACTTTAAATGCAATAATCCTCACAGGTATTTATTTTCATAAATTAAAATCAAAGGAATTAATTTCCTGGCATAAACATTAAAAAAAACAAAAAAACAACAACTTTGGTTTAGGCAAAACCTATCAGTACTCAGCACTTTTATCACAAACAGACACTTTACTGTTCTATTCAAAATTCACCGATAAAAAAAAAACCTGTGAATTTATCCAATATTACATGCCATTTCTTACTGGATTAGCATTAGCTCCATATGCTACCGCTAGCTAGCATGTCGCTAAACACGTTTCACATCCAGTCTCACTATATATGAAGAAAACATAAAAACATGCACAAAAACAGATTGCAGGGGCACTGAGTTTCTACTTCTTCAGCTGCTTCTCCATCAACCCTCCAGCTACAAGTCCAACTCTCTTTCTCTTGCTAAACACAGACAGTATTTCTTTTAAACATTTTAAATCTTTTCTTTTATTTATTGATTAGGTAATGGTTTTTGTTTTGTAAAGGACACAAAGGATGTGTGTATGGACTCGGCGGCTGCAAATGATTTGCCAATTTGGTATCAATAAAATTGTCTGAATCAGAAAAACATGTCAGTAAACACTCTAAATTGACTCTGAGTGTGGGAGTGAACAAACACACACACGCACACACACACGCCACAACCCTCATGTGGGCTCGGTGAAGCGGCAGAAAATGAGTGAGTGAGAAGTGTTTGGCTGTGAATTAATTCTGTTGTAAATGATGCTGTTGTCATTTGAATGCAGATTAATTCTAAACTTGGCTCAACAGGTTATTAATTGTGTTTTAATAACTTCGATGCAAGATGAACACAAACGAAAATGAGATTCCACCTCAAATGACATGATATGAAGACATTTATGCGGATGAATGTTTTCCTCGCTTTGAAAACTTTCCATTTATTTAGTGTTAATCATAACACTGCAAGTGAAGAACGGATCATTTTAGCTCACATTTACTGTTGTGTCTAATAGAATAGCCCTTGAATGTATAAACTGTGGCAGAAAATTAGCAAGAGCCAGGGACAAAATACATAATATCTGAAATTTCCATTAGTTTGAATAAGTGTTACAGATTATACCACTTTTTTTTTTCTTTCTAAAAACGATTGTTTAATACATACAGTACATATTTGATAGTGGTCAAAATATTGGTCTGTCAACACAACTAAATAATACTTTTCTAGGGTTGAGAATCCACACTGAACTTCCATTATATGCTTCAGGGCCAGGTCATACTTACTATGTTCTACATCTGCAGAGAGCTGCTTCACATACATGCACATAATAGCCAGCGGTTCCTCTAATACTCAAACAAAGGTCCGTGTCATTGTTTTCAGTCCATTCCGGTTGCCGTGGTTTCTCAGCAGGTCATTGCCCTCGTCTGTATTTCCTAGAGCAATGAGTTGTATATGTATGCGTGATGGCAGACTCCCTCATTTAACCTCCACCACATTTCCATTGTTACTATCTTCTTAATTGTCTTGGACCAAAACAAGGGCATGGTACCAACTGCATGCGGAAACAGACGGGGTGTGTGTGTGTGTATGGAGACGTCTGGGTGAGATCCATGTAGACCAATGCTGAAATGGGTGGACTGATAAATATGTACACACTGACTCTAGTAGCCACAATAATTGAGGACGGATTGTTATATCGTCTGCCAAACCACTACCTTGGTGGCTCCGAGCACAGTCTTCCCTGCTTCAATACAGTAGTTTTGTTGTTCACATTGTTGTTGTTGTTGATCTGGTAGTGCACAGGATGTGACACAGTTGTCTGCTGCTGAAAATCTTCTGCAGAAGAACAGGGGGAGGTGACATAAGGGGTGACCATGACCATGAAACGCATTTTAAAACGGCCTGTCCAGGATGTTCCCTGCCTGCCTTTTACCCTATGTCAGCTGGGATTGGCACCAGCAGCCCCACAACCCCTCGCGTGGAGGACAAAGTGGTAGATGATGGATGGACACCATACTGTATGTAAAAGGGTGTTCAGATTTGTATTTATACCATATTCTTGACGTTGGCAGATCTCTGCATCATGTGCCTCAGATGCCGCTTCACACGCTCATTAGTAGATGTGTTCTGGACGACGGTTCTGCTTTTTCCCGCACAAATACATGGACAGAGCCTCAGGACATTTGATAATGCTGGGCAGACTGTTTTCAAAAAGTGTTTGCTAATAAACCGTCTGTGATTCCAAGAAATGGTGAGTACTGATTAAACACTTTTCATGACTATTTAAATGAGCTCCAATGTGCGTTAGAAACATTTACTCTCAGCGGGGGGAACTTTAAAGGTTTTCAAAATAAGTTTCTTCTTCTGTAATTGCTGGAGACGAGTAAATGTTTTTTCTGAACGTTGCCAGTAAATAGATTTTTCAGCAGTGTACAACAACCAGTATGTTATGTGCTTTCATTTGTTGTAATTAAGACGCTATAGTCGAGTATATCATACGCAGGGAGTCAGTAGGAATGTATTTAGGACGGTAAGGACACAATTATTAAAAATTAAGTTTGGGTTAGGGTTAGCACACAAATTAAAAACAACTTTGCATATAAATAAGGAGACAGTGTGAGAGCAAGTGTCAATAAATAGAAAAAACAACTGATAGTAGAATAAAAATAGTAAAAACGAAACACAACATAAGATAAGGAGGTAATACGGGTCAGTTGTTTTGTAAAAGCATCAAGGAACTGTAAGGGAAGAGTGTACCTTAAATTGGGGTCAACAGCCTGAAACATTCCATTTTTGGAATGGCTTGTAAATCATTACTAGATGACCTAAAGGGTGGATTTGGTGTGTGGGGCACAAGGAGGTCAGCAAAATGTGTATGAGTGTGTAAGAACAGTTCAAATCATGGTTGTCGCATGTATATTAATGGGTAGCAAGTGAAAGGAGAATACAATTGGTTTAGGTTGGTTTTATATATGTATATATATGTATATATGTGTATATATATATATATATATGTATATATGTGTATATATATGTATATGTGTATATATATATATGTATATATATATATATATGTATATGTGTATATATATATGTATATATATATATATGTATATGTGTATATATATTTGTATGTATATGTATATATATATATGTATACATACATATACATATATATGTATATATATATACAAAAAAAATCACTCCATGTAAAGTCTCACTGTATATATACATACACATATATACATATATACATGTATATATGTGTATATACATATATATATATGTATGTATGTGTGTATATATATGTATATACTGTATGTATGTATATATGTATATGTATGTATATATATATATATACATATGTATATATATATTCATGTATATATATACATATATATGTGTATGTATATATACAGTGAGTGATTTTTTTTTGTATATATATATATACATATATATGTATATATATAAATATATATATACATACATACATATACATATATATGTATATATATATACAAAAAAAAAATCACTCCATGTAAAGTCTCACTGTATGAGGCTTTTCCAAGAAAGGTTTTGAATGCAAAATTTAAACCTCGTTCTGGTGGAATTGGGGTAATTACTTTTCCCCAGAACTGGTTACAAGAACATAAGATGCTGAGAGAATACAGAGCTGGTAAGAAGCCGAAAAGAAATGGTGACCATTCTTTCTCCATTACCAGCTACAGAGGACAGCAGCGACGCCATACCACTCTTACAACTAAAATAGCTCTCACTCATGTCTTGGATGAGACAGTTAAATGGGGCTACTGCTGGTACAGTGGCTATAATGATGGCAATTTGCACAGATAAAACTGGAAGATGATTTCATCCAACCGTGGTCCTGCAATAATGTATCTTCATATTCTGGATAGAAAAAAAATGATGTCATCATCTGTGTTGTATTTATATAATCTCCATACAGGTCTGTAGGGCTGCACGGGGCTTATTACAGAGACAATAATTTACACTCACACCTACAGTCAATTTAGAGTCTCCAATTAAGCTAATCTACATGTCTTTGTTCTGTGGGAGGAAGTATCTGGAGAAAACCCACGCATGCACTCGGAGAAAGATGCAAACTCCACACAGAAAGGCCTTTGGTTGAACTGTTGCTGTGAGGTAACAGTGTTAACCAACACACCGCTTGTGTGGACAACCAATTCTGACCAGTATAATTATAATACTCATACTTTAAATAGTACTTCTCAAAAAACAGTTTTAAAGTAAAAG
Source organism: Microchirus variegatus (assembly GCF_963457635.1). Lineage (NCBI taxonomy): Eukaryota > Metazoa > Chordata > Actinopteri > Pleuronectiformes > Soleidae > Microchirus > Microchirus variegatus. The sequence continues at coordinate 30,029,528 of NC_139807.1, read as the reverse complement.
CACTGTGGCGTTTCTGTTCTGTCCTGTTTCCACTATTATTTTCTTGCAACAAGGTTTTTATTGTGGAATATTTGCAGGAATCCTGGCATTTTATTTAGGTGTTAGAGTTTATTATTTATGGACATTTTCAAAAAGAAACCCTATCTGATAACATAACAGCAGTTCCACAAAGTGCATGGCATCATTAAAGCAATCCTTAAAGGGATATTTCGCTGTTTAAAAGATGAATGTCTATTAAAACTGATTATTAAAAAAAAATCATCTGTGTAGTAGAAATGTGAAATAATTATTTTGGAAGAAAGTGCCTTCTTGGCTGAGAAAGGCAGAAACATATATACAAGTAAACTGTACAAGTAAACAAAGTAAAGCCACCTTGCTTTTTGCTGGAGAACAACGTCAGTGTCATTCAAATGTTTTATTTTTATTCATGTTTGTTCAAGAAGTCACAGACAGTGTTTTCTCACCGTGGTCATTTTCATCTAATGTTATTCATAGCCTATATAGACAACATTAGAATGTTCACAGCTCACCCAGTTGACATACTTTGCTGTAAGGTTTGTTTTCCCGGAGAAAAGTGAAATCATCTTTCATATTTTATGTGTAATTGTATTCCTTGTCCTTTACAGGAGAAGCATGGTTTAATCAAGTCACACAATCCAGTGTCTGCTCCTCTTCATGACTGTGACTCCTCCAGCTGTTCCACATCAGATTCTGTCACCACTGTACAGGTTTATTTTTTGTTTGCATATAGTGTTAGACAGCACGGCTTTTAGATGTGGCTCCTTGTTTATTTTAACCCTTGAATATGATTTTCCATATTCAAGGGTTTTTTTTTTTTCCACCTTACCGTGCATGCATGTGCACCACAGTTCAACAGAAAAGACTTGCGGAAGGAGGCTGAATAGTTACTGATTGGGTTATAACTATACTACACGAGTTAGATTTACACAATAAAAATGATCCAGTTGTCATCAGTAAACAATGTAGGTCTAATTCTGATGTGCTTATCAACCCTTTTCTTAAAATTAAATCATTTTTCATCGAATAATACTCTAACGGAGGAACACTAAGGGCTAGAAAATAAACCACAAGCTTCCTGACAGACAGGAAGCTCTGCAAATAATTTTATTCGGGCCGAAATAAAGTGGGAGGAAGCGGACAGGGTTGTGTGGGGATAAAAGATTAAAAGATCAGTAATATACGTTGGAGCCAATCTATTAAGTGCTTTGAGAGTGATTAAAAAGAACCTTAAAATCAAGTCTAAACTGCGCTGTGTAAAGAGTGTGTGAAGAGGCTAAAACCAGGATGATGTGCTCGGATCTACTTCCCCTGGTTAGAATCCTGGTGGCTGTCAAATAATTTTTTTCAAGGGATGCAAAAAAAGCACCCCTAACCCCCCCCCCCAGTAATCCCCCAATAATCCCAGTCTAAACTCAAATCTAGTCTCTCTATAACTAACGGTTAAAATTCTGGCAATGCTTCGTACTTGATTAAATATGTCTGTACCAGTTTTTGTCAAAGGTTAAATTACAGTTGCAAAAATTCTAGCAACTGGGTTAATATGCGGTCACATGGCGAAACAGTGGCTCGCCTTATTGCCTCACAGCAAGAATCAGACACGAGGGCCTTTCTGTATGGAGTTTGCATATTCTTCCCTCGTGTGCGTGGGTTCTCCCTCTGGTTAATCGGCTTCCTCCTGCAGTCCAAAAACATGCATTTTTGGTGATTAGGTGATTTGGACACTAATGTGAGAGTGTGGGGTCGTCAGTCTCTGTATTGCCCTCTGTTTGCCCTGTGATAGAAAGGCGACTTGTCCAAAGTGCCAGAAAATTAATGAGAGACTGAGTTAGGTTTAATATTTGCTCTGCTACGATTGGAGTGAGACAGCGGCCAGCAGCAATGGGCGCGGCAAACCTTTCCCAGAAAGCACAAACTTAAAGGTTAAGCTGGTCCTACTAATGGGAGGACAGTGTAGAGACACACAATTACAACTATGATTAAATATGGGGTGGAAACTGGACAAATTACATCATTATTTACTTCTTTTGTGTAATTTGCACAGAATTTTTTTTTTTTAACTATTTTTTTTTTGTTTTCCTTTAACTTAATTTAATAAAACAATCCTGTGTTTAGTTTAGTTTTAGTTTTAACTTTTGTAATTAAAAAAAAAAAAAAAATGTTATACTGTTCAAAGAAAATGTTATATTTCAATGTTTGTCATTTAAAAAAAGAAAAAAAATGTTTCAACTTTTGTAAAAAAAATAAAAAAAATAAATGTAATGTTTCAACTTTTCAAAGTTGATTATTTTTTTAATTTTTTTTAAATCTAATGTTTCATCTGAATCAGGTGTTTTTGGAGCAGGGCAATATCAAACACATTGGCAGGGCAGTGTTCCCTAAGGACCAGGGTTGGGAATAACGAACCAGGGTTCGCTGGCATAACGAACACAGATAAAGGCTCAAACAGATAGTTTCTATGATCATTTAACACAAGAGCGAATTATGTTAAACGCGCTGCATTCTGATCTCACCACCTTTCATAGATGAAACCTACAGTATGACAAAAACGGTGGACTGGTACGTCTCAGTTATTCACACGTTGAGCAAACACTACATGTACTGATACATCAAGTGATTTGTTCACACACTGACTGTACTGTGCGTATCAGTTCAGTGTCTTAAACTGTCAGAAAATCTGCCTCAGCAAATCCAAGAACAATGTCTAACTTTAGATCGGTTCTAAAATACCTAAAATTCCAGAAAATATGTGTTGAACGCCAACGTTTTCTCTAAATAGCAGACACTGTGAAACAGTACATGAGCGTATACTGAAACATCAAATGATTTGCTCAGTGTAATCAGCACACTACTAGTTCACCAGTTCAGCGATTCAACGGCTTAAACTGTCAGAAAATTGGCCTCGGCAAATCCCAGAACAATGTCGAACTTTAGATCAGTTCAAAAGACCTACATGCAGGAATCTTTTGAACAAATCTTTTTTAGTAAACTGATTCTAAAGATTCAGTACGCTGAAAAAAAAAAAAAAAACGGTTGTTCCATCACTAAGCCTCACTCTGTTTGAAGCAGCTGTTTATTAATAGACTGATCTAATCTACACAACGTTTTATATTTACTGTTAATCTTAGTACCTGCTGAATCAGAGAACTCACTGTACATTCACACAGGTAATTTTCTCTGCTTATTGAGTCGCTTGCCACGTTATTTATGATTTGCTGTACAAATTTAATTGACTTTTCTTCCTGGTCTAAAAAAAAGGTAACAGTATTTGTTCAGCTGTGTTTCGGAATTAACATCCAGGCTCATCCACCAGATTGTGTGCTCAGGCCCCTCAAACAGGCCGTGCCCGCAGTATTGGATTTGAAAGCAGGAGGCAAGGAGCAGCATCGTCTGCTGGGAAAAGCCAGATCAAATAACAGATTCCGTTTTGCCAAAGTCATTAATTTTGCATGCTGGCAGTGGAAGTCCTTGTGGCAACTGAATGAGAAATGTTTTCAATCAAAGATTTAAATTCTTATTTAATCATCACAACTGCCATTTGGGAGCCGGACTACCAATAATCAAAAACCAGAACAGTGAGTCATGGATTTTGCTGGAGAAGGAAAAGAACAGGGTAGAGAGGACCCTTGCAAATACAATATTTTTACATGCAAGGGCATTTTTCGACAAATTAGAAATCAAAACAAAACTCACATCCCCAGCGGATTATGGTGAAACTAAAATCCAACAAGTTGTACAGTATATTATAGAGATTTGTTTGCTATAAAATATGTAAATATGTTACATTCACACAGGATTGCAGACCAGTGGTAAGCTGGTAGAACTTTTGTGTAAGTAAATCTATATAGCTTTATATGTTGTGTGTACCTGTTAGTGTTGGTACATATATTATATATATATAAATATATATATATAAATAAATATAATATATATACATATTACAAACAGTGATGCACTGTCATGTACAAGTGATACAATTCCACATTTCACCATACATATTTTAAGAAAAACTGTTTCTTTGAAAAACAAAACACATCTTCTCCGTGAGATTTACAACAGTAGGACTGTGTTTCAACTCACTATCTGAAAGGACAAACCTGCAGTAGCACTGCAGCTCAATAGTGACACAACAGAGCAAATTACTTTAGAGATCTCTAATATTACCAAAATATTGAAAACAATGTTTTTCAAACTGTGGTGGGACATATAAGAATATGTTATGCCACCATAGGCACATCATCAGGCCTTCCCAACCTTTTTTGATGACCACCCAGCCAACATGTCCCTGCGGGCTCCATAAGGGTTATATTCAGGCTAACAATATGGGTCCTAAGCGGGTTTGTCAGTGGTTTTCCATGGTGGCTGCACTGGTGTTTGCCCACTTATTGCCCTTTCCAGGCTACCCGGGTACTAAGTGTGTACTACGTCAGCTTGGGCTTCATGTGGGCAATGGTTTCAGTAACATGAACTTCCCATGTGGGCAAACATGGGTGGGGCCAGCATGGAAGCCATCTGCAAACCCACTTGGGAGCCATATTGTCAGGCTGGGCAAACAGCAATTATATAATATTTCTGATAGACCATTGTGTTACAGGGGTCACTAAAGAGCTAATGTTACCAATAATGCCATTTAAGATGTATGAAGCATAGCATGTTCTCTCTGTGTGTGCGTGGGTTTTCTCCAGATGCTCCTGTTTCTTCCCACATTCCAAAAGCATCCAATAGGTAAATTGGACACTCTAATGTGACCATAGGTGTGAGAGAGTGTCTCTATATGTGGCCCCTTTGATGCACTGGCAAACTGTCCAGGGTGTGACCCGCCTATATCGCCAGGCGTCAGCTGAGATTGACACAGTACCCCCCCGCAACCCTCAAGTGGAGGATACAGCGGTAGAAAATGAATGGATGGAAACACAAGCTTAATTCAACCCTACCCACTATGCAGAACACACAAAAATCAATACTTATTCATCCATGTGAGCTCTCTGTCTGTTTTCTGGAGGAAAATGTGCTCTTAGCATGGTATCTAGTGTGAGAATGAAAAAACACATTAGGTTTTTCAATGTTCATTTGTCTATGCTGTTGGTTTGATATTGTCCCATACTGGACTATTACACCTGACTTATTTTGAGTGCTATGATTTATTTGGACTTTCAGTCTTCAATTTCAGTTACTTTATCTTGTTTTAGTCAGAGTCTGTGTGTCTTATATTTAGTGGTGTCTTATTTTGTTGGGTTTGTTGACTGACTTTCCTTCCTTTATTTAAAATCTCATACAACAATGCTTATATCTTGTTTCAGTGAGGCCCAGACCACGCAAACAACGGACACTGACTGGTGAGAAACTGTCATCACTGGAAGAGTCACAAATGCAACGTTGAGCATTACAGAGCGAGCATACATGGCTGCTGTCCACAGAAATATAATAATAAAGGATCCAGTGTGTTTGTGTTGCATGGCAGTTTCGCGCACAGCCATGGAATGAAGACTGGTAATGGAAAACGACCTGCCTGATACCCAAAAGCAAGGGTAAATCAAGCTAGGTACAATCCTAACAAGCCCAAGTCAGTCAGGGTGATAGGGGTTAAACTGGAACCAGAAATGCAGCGACCTTAATTAAGATGAAAGGTGACGACCGAAAAACAAAGGGCTGTTCCCATACACTATCCACAAAGTCATGACATACATATATTGCAACCAGTCTGTTTTTTCTGAGATGATTTCTCTTCTCTTGCATTGTTTTTTTCTTTGTGTGTGAACCTGTTACCAGAGCAAAAACACATATTTATCTCCAGCACTGCAAACCACAGTCAAATAAAAAAATGTTAAACATACATAAGTGGCACTTTGACATATATTTTTTTTTGTAGTATGTATTAAAATGATTAACTTTTCCAGGGGGAAATAAATAACAACTAAAAATACAGGGCACTACATTTGCTTTCTCCAGGTTTTTGCTGCCTGGTTTGGCCCAGCCCACGGCCTGATAGTTGCACTGCTGGTGCCTGTGTATGTATAAGATGATGTATTTATTTTAATTTGTCGGCCTCACAGGGCCACTTTTTTCTGTCTTTTTATTTATACACATAATTTCTTTCTTTTTTTTCCTTTGGAATAAGCTGAATGATGATGGCATGGTTTACAAGAACAAGCCAGACAGTGTCGAGAGCTCAGTCTGAAGGTGGTGTTTCAGCTTGCGTCGGGTTGCATGAGGATATGGCAGGCAATTACCAGCCCCTGGATCACTGTATACTATTTTTGATTGCTTGAGAACGTTTCACTAGTTTCCACTGTAGGCATTTGCTGTTAAGTCGCCCGTTAGTTGCACATGAGGTCTAAAATGCCATACAGGTTGAAGTTTCTGCATTTAATTGCCATTTTAAGGAGAGGATTGGGATTTGACATATTAAATATCCAAGCATGAAGCACACATTCAGTTTCACCAACAACTAACATACAGTGCAATACACAGAGCTTTATGTGACTCTTTTCTCATCTCCTTTTTAGGCAGATTTGTGTGGTTTGCTATTCCATTCATGGAATCGAAGGATTAATTAGCAGCAGAAAAAGTTGATAGCGCTCCATGTTTTTTCCGCTGTCAAAGAACACCATCTGCACTGCCATCCTGATTAATGAGCAGGTGGAGGAGGAAGCGTTTTCATCAGGGTGTGCACTGAGGCGAAACACAAAGTGAATTTAATATTCACAGAACTATACAAAGTGAAAAAATGTTAAAATATTAATACAAATATGACGGTAATCTAAGCTTTACGTTATGTATTTTTATAGCATATAATACATTTTTCCTCAGCACCAAGAGTGAGTAAAATGTGTTATATATAAAAAACAATACTTAAATACAGAACAAACCTCTTGGTAACTAAAATTGTAAATATTCATGTATCAATTGTGCCCAATATAACAATACACAATACAAAAATGCACTTTAAACATCACAGATCTAGTAAAAAGCTGCAGTATGCTGTGAGGGGGTTTCGTTCCGTGCAACACAAAGAAGGTAATTTGTTTACTCAAAGTCCCCTGTGACTGAGCGTGTGTTGGTAAAACCATATGTTGCTCTAAAACAGAGGATTAGGGAACATAAAAGTTCCATCAGACATGCTGAGCCGTATTAACCAGTAGCCTGTCACACTCTCACGCTGTTTCCTCGCTTAGTTTTCAGGGTATTTGAGGAAATTCTGTTCATCAAGAAGAGGTGATTTTGTGAAGAGTGGACAAAGGAAGAAGAAGATTCTGCAGTATAGGAAAAGAGGAAGACCACACGGAAGGTCCATTGATGTTGTGAAGGAGAACATGAGGACAATTGTAATAGAAGAGGCCAACGAGGGAGAGGACAAGAGGGAGGCAGGTCATAAGTTGTGGCGACTCCTAAAGGGAGCGAAAAGAAGATGATGAAGAAGAACTAGTTGGAGAATTGTGTTTTTGAAAGTATACTTAAAATGCATCAGCACAAACATAATATTAATGGACTTGTTGTTTAAAAAGTGTAAAATGACTGTACTGGTATCAGCACAGTGATATCGGATTGGTACATTCGTCATCCCGCAGTTAGCATAGCAATTAGCTATCAAAGTTTTTAGCAAGCCTTGGAACTACTTGGGACAACACTGAATATTTTATTCTTGTTTGTTTCACGTCCCACATTGAATGGAAAACAAACTATAATTTAATAAAAGAGCAAACTAAACGACTACTCCAAAATAAGGACTTGAAGGGAAATGTGTTGAGTGATGAACTAGACTGTTCACCTTGCTGTGTGTGGAGCAGGACGTCGACAGTGACAAGGACAGAGTGGTTGGCGGAATTGCCTCCATGAAGAGGCAAACAACAGTTTCAAACAGAGACAGAGGCCTTTCTACAAAGTTCATCTCTGTTTGGATTCATTTGTTCTCTGGAGGAAGTGTCACACGTGGAGCTCACTACAGTGCAGCAGAGTGAGCACAGACAGCAATCAGTGAGTGAACCGTCCATAATTAACCTTTATATAAACTGTCTGTAACAAAAATCAGTTGGCGTGTTTAATTAATATCACGTTATATTAAATCCGAGCTTCTGCCTGTGGTTTGTCCCTGTGTTTATATATATTTGAAAAGACCTGCACTGTAAGCCTGTCTACTGCTGTATGTTTACTACTACATTGTGGCTGTAATGTCTAAGTTTATTTCATTTTGTAAGACATGATAGTGATACAGTAGACCTTTCACTGTTTATCACTGCTGATGCTGACAGACAGCTGTCTGTCTGTCTGTCCTTTGTTCTGAAATGTTTGACCGCAATGTGCTTGTATTTGAAAGTGGCTTGATTTTGCTGTATGTTTAAAAAAAATAAAAAAATAAATAATGTATGCAAGTTTGGTTGCGTTAGCCTAAATGCTAACGCTAACAAGTCCACTCACATAGCAGAAGTAAGATCTGTGTCGGCCTCTATCTTTGTTAAGAAGTACAGTACATCCGCAATTTTGTTCGTTTTTAGTGCGTTTTTCCTTGTCCATCTTCATTCAACAGTGAACACACACAGCTCCACAGCAGCAGTGAGGAGCCTCTGCCGCCTTTCTGCATATTAATTAGCCATGTTAGCCAATCCGTGTGGAGCAGCTGATTGGCCAAAAACCAACAAAAGCACTGGAATGTGATATCACCACACCCTAACTAGGAATCGATTCACATCGATCCAACAACTCTAATTCGAATACAAAGTTTATGGTTTTAAGACCCACAATACGGTGATTTGACGCATGTAGTGGCACAATTTTGAAAAGGACGAAAATCCCTTATTTTGTTTAGTTGTTTTGCGCTCGGCCGACTGGTTCCTTCTGTTGCCATGATGGGCCACAAATGTAAAAACAGGAAAAACATTGGCCACATGGGAAGGAGTTGATCATTCATGTTGCTATTGGGACAGCCTGTGAATCCACGACACATTTTGACAACATCCAGTCGATGAATCACACTTTGAGGATCCAGACGCTCAATTGAGACACGGCTACTGTCTTCACCCTGCTTCTAACTCACCCAGCCTGTCAGCCACACCTATCTCATCAGTCGATTTCACCCACCTCTCGGTTCCTGTCTGCTTGTTGCAGTACGTGAGTGTTGTTTCTTTGTGTCCAACACTCACCCATTACACCCGACCCTCTCTGTGCTAGAGAGTCCAGTTCCGGGGGCCGTTTGCCAGATATGGAAACTATAACTAATCAGTTACAAAAATCAATATCACCAACAAGAATTGTAAAGAGTACTGGAGTGTTTTTTTCTATTTTTTTTCATTACCATACATATAAGACATTACAACCATACAGGCCAAGACACACACACACACACTCGAACATGCTGAGAAAAGTGGGCAGACAGCATACCCTTGAATATCCTACACAATATAACCCTTGGACAGAGCACACAAGTGTGCAAGGACCTATTGTCCTTCTAGGAATTATTTAGGAATTGTTATAATTGGTTTCAACTTGTGGCACCCATTATACTGTATGTCTGACCTCCTATTGAGCCTTTTCTGATTTGTTTAAGGGAGGCCATAACAGTCTCCAAGGATACTTTAATTTTGGCAGTATTGTTAACATGGTGAATGTTGCCTGTCAAAAGCCTAGGAAGGTCTGCGTTGCCTGCATTGCTACTCTGTATATTCTGGTTTCAAAATAACTATAACATAGTACTTTACAGCATATGACTCACTCGAATGAGAACGCAAAGAAGCGACAAAGTTACGCAGGTGGAACTACTGATTGAGTGGTAAGTCTGAATAGTTTGTTCGTCATATCTAGAGTATTTGAGCTTGCTGTGTGTCAGGCCGTCTTGTTCATAAATCAAGTAATCCAAACAATGTGCATACAATGAACAATATATAATATAAGCCGGTTACAGTGCTTTGTTTTGCTTCTTTTAAATGGGTTAACTTGTACTATATCATAGTGTAACAGGTATAGTTATTGTTTTGTACTGCACCCCGACAACAATAAGGAATCTTCTGCATTTGCACATTTGCAAATAGAATATAGGATATTTATCGAAAGAGCATTGCACTCCATTAATTTCACATACAAAGTCATCCTAATTGATACAGCATATTTGATTGTGAGTCAGGAGAGCTGCATGCAGTCAGTTAGGGTTTGTTTTTTTAATTACATTGGGGATTTGCTCATTTCCATTTTGCCTCTTGTCTCTTGTTGATAATAGGACGTGTGTGCATTTGGGTGTCTATGTACGTTTCATTGTACTGTACGGTATATGTTGGTTAACAGTGTGGGTAAAGAATCAATAGAGCTTTAATGGAAACAGGATGTCCTCAGGTAAAATTCAGGTCAGAATATAGAGTGAAATTCGATCGGTCAGATTCCTTTTCTGGAGGAAAAAAATGTAAGGCGAAGCACTCCATCTCACCCTTGTGTACATTTCTATTTTGAAGGTCAGAAAGCTTGTAATGGTGGACAAACATTAGACGTCCAGTGGTGCTGCCTTCTCATTAAACTCTAATAGGCCAAACCTGTGAAAGGGTCTGACATTTGAACAGTCCACACTCCTGTCCTGTGATGTAGAACTTCACAAGGTGATAAGTCTTCAAAACTGCAGCTGCTCATTCTTAATTTAATAAGCGCATGCTCACCCCATGCTGACCAGTGCTTTCATACAGAAAGGACCCCCTACTGTTCACATGTTTTCATGAAGATCCTCTTTCGTTAAGATGTTGTTTTCTTTTTTGCGAAATGGCAACACTTAAAAGAGCAAGTGCACATAAACTGCCTGTCAGCTAATACAATTAAACCAGTACAGCAAAGAGGCAACAAAAAACACTTAAACAGGAAGCACTTTCTTACCATTGTTTCATAATATAAATGTCTCACTAGAAAATAACATTCACATAAAGGTGCTGTTTTCCCAGCTAGAATTTGACTATAATCTCTATTTTTATGTTTTTTTTCTTTTGCTTGCTATGAACTGCATTCATAATGGATTAAATTCTTTGCAGTAAAACAACCACCAATAGTTCCTCTGGTAAAGTTGCAATGGGCGTATTCAACCAAACAAAACAACAAAAGACATGTTGCTGTCGGAGCTTTTGTGTTCCTTGGTCGCTAGAATTAACATGCCACGTCTCACACATATCATTTCACATTTTCACATTTTAATTGCTCTCCATTAATTACGCATTCTGAGTGAGCAGTGCAATTTGCATATATTTCACATGCAAGTGTGACCTACTGTTGCGTTGTGTGGGTGAAAAAAGTGTCGCTCGCTGATTATATGAATTCGGATGCGGTTAGATGTTAGATGCTCCTTCACCCGACTACGCCACCGTGGGCTTTCAGTTTGTACCGTGGCCTGAGCGATGTTCCTGACTGACGACCCGACTTTAATTCAAAGCTTTTGACCAACCAAAGCATGTTGAAATACCAGCACTTGCATTTTAACACTATGTGTGAATCACAGTCTGTAAGAGTATCCTTGCTATCGAAAACACTTATTCGGGTGTGTTATTTACCTTGTGCTTAAATTTAATGAACAGAAAGATACTAAGCTGTGGAGAGAGCAGATACTGTAATATTTCACACTTTTTTTCTGATCATTTCAAACAGATCAACAATATCAACTTTTTATATAAAACATAATTTGAAATATTGAAGAAAGTCAGAGCAGCATTTCATATTCATAGTATGAACTGTAATTAAATCCTGATCATTAAAAGAAGAAAAAGTTGCATTGCTGAATTTAATTTCTACAATGACCTTGTTGTTAACTTTTTTTCTCACAAAGCCTCTTTACTGTAAACAATATAACTAGTTCTGAAATGATTCTCACATTTTCCCTTATTTTTTTTTTTTATTTTTGTTTTATATCCCTGGGGCAGTGGAGGCCATTCTGCTGTCCACAGCACATTCCCCTGAAATTACATCTGTGCATCCTTTTCTCAGTGGCAATCACTCCTATCATCATTCCCACGAGTGTCGCTGAGCCGTTTCTGTCCTGAAAAACTGGAGGGAGGCCCCTCGTGATGCAATGTCATATCTTTTTTTTTGTGGCAGTGAATCACACATGAAAAGAATGACACATAAAAAGTGTATTTTTAAAATCCTAATTGTATGTTTTTTATATATATACTGTATAAATTTAAAGTGGTGGGAGAGAACGTTCACATGACTTATCCAGAAAACGCAATTACAAGACAGTGACAACATGTCTTGTCTCGACTTTCAGTGACGTACAGTGACATGAGGGACAAATCCTCCATGGCGACTACAAGAGGAAAATCTTAATAAACGGTATTCATTCATGCAAGGACACACACTCATTTAAGAGCATTACATGGTTTTCCATCACTTCCTGAATTAGTATTAGCATCTGCTTTTTCTTTTTCTCCAAACTGACCTTCATTACATGATTGGACACCTATTGCAAATCATATTTATTGTAATACATTTGTAACACAAAGCAATGGCCAACACAAATTTGTGACCAGCAACGAGAAAAACCAGCAAAAAGTTGACTCAACAAAGAAAAGTTCACAATAAGAGTCAATAGCAGGATAAGCTGTTTGGCATTGGCAGAGAAGATTTGGCATGTTTTTTTCATGGGCACAGCCCTCACACTCAACTCTGCTGCTTATCCCACACATGCATTTTCCTTGCAAATGTTTAAAAGGGAAATAAACAGGCTTTTCCGACAGCGTAAGGTTTATTGCCAAAAGCATCGTTACAACAAAGTTATAATCGACCAAAAACAATATTGTCTTTACTTTTCTTGCTCAGTTTTTTGTTGCTCAGATCTGGTAATAATATAGATACTGAGGGGTCCAATTTGAGCCAAGTATACCAACTTGTCATTTTTTTAAATGAGCAAGACAATGTTGATTTTAGCCAATTTTTGTAATGTGTGGGTTTGGGAGAGAGGGAGTTATAAAGAGAGGGAAACAACTAAGCAATTAAGGGGCATAATTAATCAGTTAACTGCATATTATTATTATTACTATTATTATTAGCATTATAATTAAATAAGGTTTTACCCCCTAAGTAAAAAAAAATGCTTTGGTAGCAGCATTGAAGCTGTAGTTCTTAATCTAAAATAACAGTATATTCTATTTGTTGAAATCCTTCTTAGTCCTGATAGCCATCAATAAATAAAGTTGTCTGAGGCAAAAATGTAGCCCTCACAACAACGTAATAAACACAATCAATCATTGTATTCAGACTATTGATTCAATGGTCTACCTGTCACTCACGGACCTACCAACCCATGCGGTGCATTATTATAATGTTTACTGTTTTTCTTACAGATGGCTCAGACATGATCACATCACTCTGTCCTCGACTTCGAGGCGTGTGTTCACATGTCACGAGTGGTTATGTATTGGTTGTATCGGCGGTGTTGCCAACTTGGTAACATTGCCAAACAAGCAACTTCTGACAAATCTTCTGACTTTTTGGCTAGCTAGCTACTTTCTGTGGAATATAGATACCTGGGGAATATAATGTTGTTTAAAATGTGTGTGTCAACAATCACCAATGTGATTGGCTGAGTGTCATCATGTGGGGGGATCTACAGCACACGTGTAATAGGTCTGAATTTCCTTGACCTCTATTGAAGTAAAAACTGGAAAGCCATGCAAGTAACACACACATGTAAAATGTCCAGATTGGTTGCTATTTTTTTCATGCCATGTTTTATCAAAACATGGCCACTGACTGTCGGAGCACACTGATGCCTCAGTTATGTCCTTGCTGAGATGAAAGAAAGGTGAAGAACAACATCTGCAGTCACATGTCCTTCATCCAATATGTTGGAGAAGGGCCCACAGCCACTGTGGGTCCAATTCCTGTGGCATTTCTGTTTCATCCTGTGGAACCAAACGCAGTTTCTCAGTTTACCTGCCAGACACCTGCCAGACAGAGACGCGGTGCAGTGTGCATCCTTTAGTTCCGCATTGCCGCCACAATTCACCCATTTACTCCTATGATATATGGACATGGCACTGTGCAGACTTTGTATACATAGCATGATATTCATTGGCAACTCTTACACATTATTTAAAACAAAACAAACAGACATTTTTTTCTTTGTTTTTCACCTCACACTCACATAGGAGATGCACCTTGCAGTGCATGCAGTGAACAATTAAATTTACTTCCACGTGCCATGAAAATGAATTCCAGCTAATTTTAGTATGATGGATGTGAAGTGGCTTAGCTCCAAAGATGGGCTCTGGTTGGGAACCTCTTTAGAACCACCAACTAGAACTAGCAATGCATTCTGGGATATTCAGAAATGATCAAAATCGTGTTGAGGGTTTACTTCCGCTTGCATTAATGCACACTCTCAGTCTGTGCCAAAAGAAACTAAATGGAAACATAGCAAATTAGAAAAATGTCTTGAAATAAACTGGCTTTAAAGCTTTTGTTCTTAAGGGAGGTGGAAACGTTGACCTATAAAAAAAGGCAAATGCAAATGAGTGTAATGGAAGCAGATTTATTAAGTAAAGGTTGACATTTAGAAATCTCATGAATGAAACGTCACTCCAGCTTCCACATTTCACTGCAGTGGATTATGGAAAAAGTGGATAAAAAAAGGCATATTTGCTAAAAAAAACTTGGCAACAAAATGCAGCTTCTAGCACTTTTTATTAAAGGGTAATTAACCTTCTCTTCTGAAGCTAACTCCACCCAATGTCTGATTTTGAAAAATGCCAAGAAGTTGGCTGAGATGCGAGTAAAGCCCAATTTATACTCCTGCGTAAAGTGCTCTGCGTAGGCTACGCAGAGTCCTCTGCGTTGACGCAGAACCTGTTGTAGAGTCTCCGGCTGCACGGAATATTTTTTAAGTGTCCGTCACTCCGTCAAGGGACAACGGAGACGGGAAGAGCTGCGATTGGTCCTCAGGACAGGCCGAGCTAAGCTGCTCTGTGCCGGCTCACAGTCGCACCGAGCGTCCACAGAGGGCGGAGCTGATCCCCGCCGACTTTGTCGCTGCTGAACTATAAATACGTCATATCTTAACACACACAGCACATGTTTAGACTCTAAATGGCCAATTTCTCGCCTCAAATTATCTTAAAACTGCGTTCCGTGACACAGAAAAGTGACAAACGGCCACTGTTTCAACAACAACGGTCTTTCTCTCTCGGACGCCATGATCGGGCGGGAAATTGCAGCGCCTATCCGTCACCACGACGCAGAAGTATAAAGGCTCGAGTGGTCTACGTGGTGACGCAGACAGATAACGCATTACGCAGTCGGAGAAGTATAATGTGGCCTTAAGGGAGTGGAGGAGGGGGGGATGGGGAGCAGCGTGGGGGGCTTGGTCTGGTAGTGAGATCTGACAGCTGTGTGAGGTGCAGAGAGATAGATGACAATTCAGGTGTTTATAAAAGGGGGAGGAGTCTGGGACAAAGAACCTCAAGCTGATTGGACAAGGATTTCATTATACCTACAATCTTGATGAAATGGTGGACCACTTACACAATTTTCTGTCAATGGGAAAATGTGAATGTAGTAACTGGTGTTTGACCAGACGGACAGTTTATTTTTATCACATGTTTCATTTAAATGTTTATGGTCAATCTATAATTCAATAGGATGATGCCAAACAATTATCTTCACATGTGTGTCTTTTCAGATAGGAGACGACTCCAAAGGTTTGTTATTTTAGCAGAACTGCATTTGTTTCACTTAATTACAGAGAGTCTTCACAGGACCAGGCTGCAACTGCAGCAGAGATATGATATATGGAGTTGACAGATAATGTAATAATCTGACAGTACTGCTGCTCTGCCATTCCTGAGACATGTTGTGATGAGACTTGGTCGATGTGTGGTGATGTGAGGTAAACGGATGAACACGAAGGTTTTTAACATGAGTAAATATCACCAAATAATAAATAAATAAATAATAAATTCAGAGAAGTTTCGTGTTTGCTTGTGTAAAAAAGAAAATTACAGTTTCCACAGGGTAATTCAGTTTAATGCTGCGGAAGCGGGTCTGGGCTTTCAATGACAACACCTTGCACGGTAGTAAAAATATGGAGAGGACAGTAATGTGGGCTAAACTCTGAACATCCAATTTCAAAACTGAAAGGAACATTGACTCCAGTCTCTCAGAACAAACAGATGAGATGGCCACGGACCACTGAACGTCGCATTGGCCTTCGTTTAAAAATGTGTTCAAGACTGTAACATGCAGTACAAAGTGGAATAAGCATGCGCTTAATGAGCACTTTAATAGCAACACATGTACACCTGCTTATTCATGCAATTTACCGGTCAACCAAACACACATCGTGACAGGTCAGGAATTTCAGTAACCTTAGCATTGGAGTGGTGCTATTTAAATACAGTCAATTTACCCATAATGGCATGAATATGTGTGTAGGGTTGCAGCAGTAATCTGGTCTCACACAGTATACACCACGGTACCAAATACCACAGTGTGTGTGTATATATACATTTATTTCTAACAATAAAAAATAATGCACATCTGGGCCAGTTCTAGAAATATGAAGGGGGAATCTTGTTTTCTTTCTTTCTCTCTTGAAGTTTGACAGAACAGTGTTTTCTCTAGGGAACTTTTAGAATTTGTTATCACCTGCAGAAAATGTATGGCCCAGCTAAATTTCTTGGTTTTAAACATTTGTTTGTAATTGAATAACCCAGCTTGACACTAAACTGTGAAGATTTGCAACCAGGAAAAAAAAATCAGGAAAAAGATAAATCTGCCACATACATTGAAATCAAATATTGTCCCATTGGTCTCCCTGATTTCTAAAAATCAGTATCAGGCAAAGAAAACAAATCATATACTTTGACTTATAAACTGACAAGCACAGATGCCACAGTGTGACACACACACATTTTACAATACCGACAGATTCAGACAGGATCAGTTTGCACCACGGCAAATTAGCAATTACTCTGATGATTCCTTCCGAGCACCTGTGACAACAATCCTCCCCGTTTCCACAATGAAATCAAACAGTCAATCAGCTAATCAGCAAGAAGTTAAAATGATCATTAGTCGCATAGAAACACGTTCCAACTGAGTTCCATCTCAATCTGGTACAACAATAATATCCTGCTGTAATGGTAGAAGGAAAGTGGTAGATATTGTAATAATAAAATATTACTGTTTTGTCTAAATTGCCTGACTTATATTGCATTATTCTAAAAGAAGAATTGTATGTCAATACAGTTTAACTCTGCCCCAGGAAAATGAGACTTGCAATTATACCGTGACCAGCAGCTGGCACTCATAGAAGACACTGAATAATATGGAAAAATAATAATTTTCCCTATCATTACTTTTTCACTGGGGTGCAACCGTTCAACAAGCCCATGGTTTGGTTTGTTTTACTGTTTCTGGGTCACAGTTCCACTTCCGTTCAGTTTGTTTAGCAGAGCAGGGACAAAAGGTTTTCATTTTTTTTCCCTCTATATACCTTGTTTGCAAAAAAAATGTTTTCTTACATAATATAATAACACATGTATGTAACCTTAAAAAACATCATCAAAGCTGCAATTTATTGTTCCCTTAATTGCTAAATGATATTTTAAAACCAAATTTTAACCATACAATGCATTTAAAAATAAAAGTTGCGCATTAACCTAATTTATTGCTAACAAAATTCTTCAGTTTAGGTACAATTGTGAATTATTTATGACAAAAAGCAACATTTATTCAATCTGTAGTCGCATTTGTTTAGTTAAGTGTTTTTTTTTTTTCCTCTTTCATATTTTTCTTTATCAGATTGTTCTGAAAACAATAAAATTGTCAACACTCTGTCGCTTGGCCAGATCTGCTGCAGTAACGACACTACATGTCCCCAGCAGTTTGAAAACTCTGTGTTTCTCTGAAATTGTCTGAGATGTCTTCAGTCGTTGATTCCAAATCTTGCTTTTCATAGTACCTCTCCTCAGCAGCTCGAGAGGGAAGATGTCAGTGAATAACTTTTTGTGACAGGTAAGCAATTGAGCTTCAGCCATTCTCTCTCTCCCTGTCTCTTTCGTACAGGTTGTCACTATATATATATATATATATATATATATATATATATATATATATATATATATATATATATATATATATATATATATATATATATAAATAATGCTTGTTTTGTCATCTCCTCTCATCATGTTTCATTTAATTCTCTGTTGCCGAATGCAGCCACATTTTCATGTTCAATCTCAATCCTTCTGCTGACATGTGGAAATTAAAAAAAACAAAAAAAACAACTTGATGTTTATTAAAACAAAACAGACAGTTGGCCAGTGCATGGAACTAATCTAACATTGGTTTTAAATGCAGCTCATCATTTCCATTTTTTTCGGGCGGGGGGGGGGGGAACTTCCTACCACCTAGTTTGCAGAACCTAT
Organism: Microchirus variegatus; assembly: GCF_963457635.1. Classification (NCBI taxonomy): domain Eukaryota; kingdom Metazoa; phylum Chordata; class Actinopteri; order Pleuronectiformes; family Soleidae; genus Microchirus; species Microchirus variegatus. The sequence continues at coordinate 30,011,124 of NC_139807.1, read as the reverse complement.
TTTGAATGCTAATGGCCTCAGTTTTACATACTACATATAGCCAGTGTGCAAAATACCCATTGACAATCGGGGGGGGTCCCCATCTCCCATTTGTTGCACAATACTAATAAACACAGACCCCCCCTGTATTGCGCACCGTCCTCTTAAGGAATAATTTTAATGATTTTTTGAAAATCAGGACATGATCCATTTGCCCTGATACACTTTGACATTGAGCTGACTTACTTCTCAAAAACAAAAAGTATGTCGGAATGACTTGAAATTTACCATGATAATAGTCGGTATCACTGTGCTTAATCTGACCAGAGTTTGAGGGTGAAGGGAACACGGAGAAATGATTATGCATTCTCACAGACCTATTTATATTAAACTGCACTGTGTTGTAAGGTTTACTTCAAAAGGAAATTATGAACATATTACAAACTCAAGGTTAGTGCTAGCAATTTCAGCTATTGTCAGTGTTGTGCATGCATATACTATATGTTGAGGCTTTTCAATGTGTGGACAAACGTTGGATGTAACAGGCTCTCCATGCGGCGGAGGTAAACGGTGTATAATGACAAAGATCATGGACAAAGATCTCTCCTCAGCAAATGGTGGGAAAAATGACCTTGTGAGCTGGAACGCTTCACTCTTGAACTGCAATGTGGAATAACTAAGCTGGAGCGCTCTATTTAGGATAAAAAAAAAAATAATAATAATAATAATAAAGTTGGGGATAGTATTAACCTCGAGGCTGCACAGTGACAAGATAAGGCCCTGAACCAACAGTAGCTCTTTTTAATCACAAAAAAACAGGCAGATATGCATAGAAGCTTCCTTCACATTGAGCTGTCCTCCTCATATGACGTATAGAGTACAATGAATCAGAATGCCTGCAAAGGCTGTGAATCCTGCACTCTGACCTCTGCAGATAAACGTAGTCTTTTCATAGCAGGTATTTTCATTATTTTTATTGATCGTTTGGTTAAATAGCTGTATCCACTGTCTAAAAACATGTTTTATCACTTATACGTTTCAGACTAAAATCTGAGATTTCCTCTTACTATTTAAAATTGTTCTACAATAGCAAGCCTTAAAGGTGCATTAAGTAATAAATCTAAAGCAACTGGCCATAAAATCCTCCTAATATGTCACAGAGACTCAGGATTAATGTTCATATAACAAACTGAACTCACCAACAACAACAGTACAGACAAAATATTTGCATTAACATTTTTTTTTTTTACAGACTGCAAATCACGTTTATTTTTTGAAATCATGTTTTGGCATGTGGCGCCACCTACCGCCATCTACCAATTATTGAAGTCAGTAGAGTCTCAGCTGCCGAGCAATCACGGGTTGCCAGTTACGTCAGAAAACAAAACCTAAAAGACCTCGGTATTTTGAATTTGAATGTAGTAACTATTTTTGGCCACATTCTTACATATGGCACCTTTAAATTGTAGCATTCTCTGTTTTATTCAATTAGTTAATGTCTTTTTTTTTTTGTGCAGTTGTATGAGGTGTTGACACAAACACTTTGCCTCAGACAGCATCAACTTTTATAATTTAGAAAAGTTCAGTACTCTTTCCACCTCTGCAGACTGACATTAGTTCATTTTATAATAGTAGTCTACCGTCATTTTTTTCCCCAAGCTATCAAAACACTTGCTAAAAGAACTGAATGTCCCTCACAGAATGAGTTCCCCCTTTTTTTTAAGTTATATGAGCCATGGAGTGAACCAAGAACACACAGCATGTAGTTCTGTGTTTCATGTTCATGGTTTTTTGAGTATGTGTGTGTGTTTTTTTTTGTAGAATTTAAAATTTGTCAAATTGCCTCTCAGGCATTTATGTAAACAATAACATTAAATATATCATTTTCAGTTCAAATACAGTTAAACATACTTGTGACATGAAGGAGGGTGCTGTCAGGATTCGTTATAGATTGGACCCGGAAGCAGACGGAGACGTAAGTATATTTCAAAACAAAGAGTATTTATTTACAAAAACGAATAACAGAAAACGACTTGCAAAAAACTAAAGGAAGTGATAGTGGATAGATTGAGAGACAGGTGGAAAAATGTCCTTGCAGCTACTGCGGGGGTGGCTCGGCAGGATGGCAGTGTTCCAGCGAGGAACAAACTCACAAGTTCGAAGACGAGGATCCCAGGAGCGTAGGGAAACAGGAAACAACCAGTGAGTTAGTGGAGCGGCAGGAGACGTGGCAACCTGGAGCGAAGACAGGCAGGTGAGTATCCAGAGCAGGTAAGTTCCAGCGAGAGAACGATTAGCATGTCTTTACCCATGTACGTGAGAAAACCATCTGACGCCGGTGACGAGGAAAGGCTCCGCTTTTAAGCCCAGTTGATTGCTCATCTGGAGCAGGTGGGGCGGAGCCGCGCAGGTGTAGACAATCACCGGCGTCATGGAGGAAGTAGGTTAACCACGCCCCCCTGCAGAGTCAGAGTGGGGAGAAACAGCAGCAGCCACACAAACACAAATAATAATAAAAATAGTGAGGAAGGTGCAGGTGAGATCGTGACAGGTGCACTGCCATTTATGTGTGTATGTCAGTGATTTGATTGCTTCCACTTTAAGTTGCTTCGCGAAACATCATCTAAGGTACCAATCTACATCCGCTATGAAAAATCCTGCATTACCATAAATTGGTTGGTTGAGATCATGTTTATGTAGTAGAAATCATTTAATCAGTCATTTAAAGCATTTGCATTGCAAACAAGACAGTAATGTCTACTGTAAGGTTTAATAAAGAACAATGTTTATAGTGTTTGTTTTCAAGTGTCAACACATTGCACAAGAACATTATATGTGTCTTTTATCTCTCTGTACATGGCATTTTTTCAGTCCTTCTCTATATTCTTTTCTAGTGAATCCGAAGTCATGGAGGTCCAAATTGGTATTATAAATTGTTAGTTACAATCAATATTACCCTTAGAGTTGGATAATGGAGGATGAAGAGTGTTTTAGAAAGGTGTCGGGCCACAATGTGCCACCAGAACGGCTTTAATGTGCTTCTATGTCAATTTGTGGAAACTCTATCCTTGATAATTCAAGGAACATCTGTGTCTTAACTGCATAACTGTCCAATCATTCTCTTGACTTGGCAGTTAACTTATTGACAAGCACCCGTGTGATCATTGACATTGTTTGAATAAGAAATGCAGGTGATGTCAGCAGAAACAACAAATAACAAACAAACAAATGTTCCATCTGTTAGTAGCTCTGGTGTGGGTTTTGATTTATTGTTGAATATTGTAAAAACATGGTGGTCCAAAATGGCCACCACTGTAGAGCTGACCCTGCTCCTGAAATAAATATGCAAGGCTAATTTTGGGGTGATGTAAAGCAACAATACACACAATCAAGTATAATTATTGTATCTTCAGTTTCTGCTAAATGACAATAATATAACCAAATTTAGCAGTGGACCTTGATTATGTATTTTTCATGCACAGTGAGTTATTCTTTTATAAAATGCTTGAATCATCATCATCATGTATTCATCATTCATTCGACCTGTCAATCTTCAATTCCATATGGTTCAAATCTCATTTAAATGTTGAGGCTGCATAATATAAATGTAAACACTTAAATAATATGCTTTTCTGACCACGGTGTAATGTTTGCAAATAAATGAAGCGTTCACAACAAATGCAGAGCAATTTTTTTTCCAATGAGATGACATTCAAAGATGCTAACAGACACACATTCTGTGTCTATTCATGACACAAAATACCATTATGCCATTATGGTGTGACAATCATTTGCATATTTGGAGTCGGGTGATGCATATAACGCGGCGTAAGTGACACCACAAAAGGTCCATTGTTCGCTTGACTTATTTTAATTATTCAAGCACAGGAATTGCATTGACATGATGTCAAGAAGTCCAATCGGAAGTCAGAATTGGTGGAAAGAGGAAGCCCCTCCTCCTCTCTGCTTGAAAAAACTTACCCTGTATTCGTTATGCGCAGATAGTAATTAAATTAAGGTGTGCAGTAGATGCATTATATACATCATATCTGCATTTAGTGCTGCATTTATAGTTATAGTTTAAGTTGGTGATGGTTTTTGCGGCACCACTGGAGCCCCCCTGTATATCTGGGTTCCTTGGCCCAGCTTGTAACACCCACCGTCACAAACCTGGGTAAAAATGGACTCCGATCTGAAGCTCGACAGCCAGAGCAGGGCCGTTGTTGAATCAAGCTTCTTTCATTTGAGGCAGCTTGCGTAAATAAAGACAATTCTTTCAAGGCAACACTTCGAAATGGTCATTCATGCCTTTGTGCCCACCCGGCTGGATTACTGCCATGCCCTTTATGTGGGGGTTAACACGTCCTCCTTTGCCCGCCTTCAGATGGTACAAAATGCTGCTGCACGTCCTTTAACTGGCACACGCAAATTTGAGCACATTTCCACCATTTTAGCCTCACTCCAGTGGTTGCCCATAGGATCCTTTTTAAAATGATTGTATTTGTTTTTAAATCCCTGAGTGGCCTTGCCTGGCCTTACCTCTCTGAACTTCTACACTCATATTCACCCACTCGTTTTAGTGGGCCTAAAACCAAGCGGAAGCTCCAATGGCTATCATGGCTTCGCTGTCGCAGCTCCAAAACTCCAAAAGTGACCACGCCGCTGACGTGCCGCGGCTGTAACGCGTCCAGTGGAAATCCAGGGTAACGGTCTTAGCGCTCTTACACGTCTTCTTGGCCCTCTGTTGTCATTATGGGGCCATGCCAAACAACTGCAAGGACATATGCAAATGAGTGTAGGAGAGATAAGTCTTTGGCACCAACCACTGGCGATGACAGATGCTACTGACAGACACACCATAGAGCATTTTGTCTCACAGAGGCAAAGCTGCAACACAACAGGGCTAAGATTTGGTGGCTTTTCATTTGCTAACAAGATTCGAACATCTTGGCAACGGCAGTGTTGCGGGTGAAGCAGAGTGTGAACAGTCATGGTTCAAATTGTGCAGGCAAGGCAGATATTTTCAAAAAAACAGCAACACAAACCTGAGGTGAAAGTGAAAAAATCAGCTTTTTTTAAGTGTGGTTGTAGGAGTTATTGACATACTATTGAACATGCCTCTGTGGGTTAGGTCCCTGGCTACATGCCTGCCAGCAGAAACAGAGAGAAAAATATTTCAGCCAACAATTATCACCTAATAAAATCTATTACTGCCTAAAGTACACTTTATCTTAAGAATATGTAATAATATAATGTTTTTAAGGTGCGCTCTCTCCAGCATCAAAGTCCATAGACAAAATGTGGTGTTTGAGCTTGAGAAGATAGGACCTGCTGCTTTACTTCTACCTTATTTGGTAAGTTTTTGTCAATTAGGTATATCCAAAGAAAGGATTTCAAGGTAACACATTGGAACTTACTGTTGGAGGAAGCAGTGGATTAACAACTCCTATGTGCCTTGATATAAAATCACACTTTTTCTCTATTTAGCGCCTTCACAGGGTTTCTAGCCGGAAAATTATGGCTAATGATAACAAAACAGGGCAAACTATTCTTAGGATTTTCTAGACTTATGCATGTGTTGATGATATTGAATGCACTTTTTCTTAAGTGGCTAAAATCTGTTTTCCTTCTACCCCTGCTAGCAGCCATGTTATCAACGAGAGTGTCCCTTGTCCCAAGTGAGTCAATGAAAATTGCAGCAAAGTCAGACTTCTTCTCCTTCTTATAATTTCCCACAGGCTAATGCTGCCCCCCAGAGAATGCAGTTCTCAATCTGCAGTTCACAGAAGTTTATCACAATTCTTCTCGTCCTCTTATGTCCTCAGTCTTATCCTTTTCTCATCCTTTTCGAAAAGCCGTAAAATTCTGAATCTCCTCAGTCTCCCCCCATTCATTAGTTGATAGTGTCAACACCTCAAAAAGCCTACAATTAATAAATGTCCTTTTAATATTTAGCCTGCAATGTAGGTGTTGCATTATCCAGAGAATTGCTTCTTCGAAGTAGAATTTAAAACCATCATAGTTTTTTAATGAACTTATTTTAGTCACCCTTTATATGTTTCAGTATGTATTTTTGATTGTCTTCCTTGAATTTCCACTTGAGCCATTTTCCTCATGTTTTTCCTCTTACTCAGAGTGAATTTGGCCTCACTTCTCTCTTTACTTCAGCATCACACCATTTAGGTGTGAAAAATGCCTCACATGCATAGTTCCATGCTGATTTGCTTCTCCTTATGTTTCCATTCAGTAAATAGTAATGATTTTACATTTTCTTTTCTTAATGGAATTTATTGCGCAAATAAGGTACACAAAAAAGTACACTGCAAATGTTAAATTGATTCCAGATATTTTCATTGTATGAGTTTTTTTTTTCTTTGTTTGTTTTTTGATATCCAACTGAGTTTCCTTGTTAGGAATCTAATCCCAAAGGGTTACAACCTTATTGCATCTGTGCTTATCATCACTGTTTGTCTCCAGCTGCAGCCCAAATTGCACTGAGCTGAAATGAAAATTGGCTCAATAACTGGAAAATATGTGAAAATGGTTCCCAAGAAAGAGAAGCCTTTTAATTAAGGGCACTTGTTTTTTTATTTTTTAAAATTTAATTATTTACCTAAAAAATAAAAGACACCAATGTGTCTCGGATGTCAGCCATCAGTATGTTTAACTTCTGATGCTAATAAAATCTTATGTTTAACATCTCCTAAAGCATAAGGTTTGAATTTTACTAAATCGTCAGTTGTACAGTTGTATTAAAGCTCCCATAGAGTGGTCCTATCGCACATATGTGTGAGTTATGGAGGTGTACTTCTATACATTAACTTGTTTATATGGTCAAAAACCTCCTAGTTGCTGTAAATGAGCCGATAGAAATCTCTCCTCACTGAAGCTCTCGTCAGTCGCTCTGTTTCAGACTGAAATCTCACCCCCAGAAGACAGAACTGTATTGTGATTGGCCAGCTTGTGTAGAGCCTTCCCAACTGTCTTGTGATTGGCCAATACCTGGAAGTGACGTAATTAGCACACCGGCTCTCAGACGCACAGCTCCCTTTCCCGAATGGTGGATGCACTGCTCCTCATTATGAAAACATTGTTTTAATAGTGTTTAAAAAACAGCTTTGTCACGACTCCCCGCCTTCAGCCTTTGACCCAGAGTCAGAAGAAACTGTCGCTCGTGAAACACCTCCACAACGGGAGTTCTTCTTCTTCTGCGGTTCAAGGTACACAACTGGATGTGCCCGGACTAGTGCCCGGAGCACGAGGATCTGCTGTTCAGCAGAAATGTTGTTTACGTAACCAGAACGGGTTTTTTCAGAGAAGATTACAATACAAAACAGCGTTCTCAGCAGTAGCTGAACTGTTTGTTTCGAACCTTCAGGGCTTCATAAACGAGGTAATGGCGCAGATACACACCTAAAAAACAACGTTAATTGGTACTTCTTTTCTATGAGAGCTTTAAGCATGCTACTCCTCTTTGATAGCCTGGCTAATGCATCTCAAGAGCTTGAGTGTGGGTCTGGAAAGGGTGTAGGCACCTCCCACTTTCAAGATAAAATGCCTCTGTACGCAATTGGATAGACATTCAACCAATAAGAACAATGATCCAGATGACTTACGCGGAATGACGAAAAAAGGTATCAACAAACGTGCTTGTTGTAGTAGTTTTTTTAGGAGTGATGGCTATTTAATAATGACATTTATTGATTTTTGCCTTTGGGGAGAACAAGTCACTTAAAAATGTAAGCAACAGCCAAATCTAAAGATGGCTGCTGTTCAGAGGCCAACATGCTGGGTGTATACAAAAGCTACTAGGAGTTTCTATGTCGTCATTGCCTCTAGCATGCCTAGCAGGAAAAAAACAGATTGGTTCCCTTTAGAAGATTCTATCGTTGGCCAAAATGGCGTCCTTGCCACAACTGTCTGCAGAGTGAAATCAGATCACGAGCAGACTTCTGTGTCAGCCTTCCTCTTTTCTGCATTTTCCTCTGTTCTGCAGCAAAGGTACATTGTACCATTATTTTTCCTGCACATCAATTGCACCTTTTTTTTTTTTTTTTTACAAATTGCTTATGATTTGAGGACATCATCTTCCATCTGTAATACAAAATGCCACAGTGAAATCACTCTGCCTTGAGCAAAGTTTCAGATGAAATTTTAATTTGTAACAAGAATATTAAATGCCCTTTGAATGTGGCCTGCTCAAAAAGAATTGGAATTCCCTGTAAATAACTAATTGGAAACTAAAAGCAGACCGTGTATTTTCCTAAAATTCCACAGCAAGACAATATATCATCACTCTTCTTTTGGTAGAGCAGTCGAACTGGATCGAAGACCAGGTGTCATCACATGGCCCTCTGCTGGATGTGCTTCATGGCTTTTTAATTTGGAATTTTGACTTTGGACTTGTCCTCCAAGGTTTGTATATATGAATTCCCAATAAAATGCGACAGTGCTGCTTTCACCTCAAATAGATATTAGACAGATATAACAATAATATATACGATATACTGGATATAAGCCTTTGTTTTGGCAGCAGATCCGAGTTGATAAAGATATGTTTTACCCCCTTCCTGATGTGACCCTTCCATATATCCAGGCTTTAAACTGGGACAAGGAGTGGATGCCCTCACCCCTCCTTTTGCTTTGAGGTGCTTTTGGCCACAAGGTCAATTGCTGTTAATTCTGGTCTATATATTTGGCTACTTGATGCTTTGTTGTCCTACAATGCTAACAATAAACAGTTTATGTCCACAAGTACATAACAAACTGAAGGAGATTAATTTACATAATTCCGGATGAACACCGTTTGCATCATTATGCCAGAATGTGGGATCCAGATTGTTCTGTAACAAACGCAAGTGGACAGCCAGTGTTGTTTCAGATCTAGGCTGTATGTTAGGTTATAGCATAAAGCCATGGATCACTGTCAGATTGTATCAGCCGGTCCTATGTGAAGCTCACTGTGAACACCACATATCCAAAAGTCATTTACTTGACAGTGTAACACCATGCTGCTAAGATGACAGACAGACCACTTTCTCTAAGAATCCCCTGCTTGTGCCTGGGGAATGAAAATGTGCTAAACACAGTGAAAACCAATCTCGTTTTTCATAATCATTCCTGGGATTTTCTTCGGTCTCCAAATGCAAGAGTGACATTAAGCCCTATAGCAGCAGGATTGGCCCATAGTTAGATTTGGACCTATCAGACCATAGACATTCTGGGAGTCCATTTGGCCTCTGCTATCAACTACCCTAGTGCCTCTTGTTCATGCACACCCACAGATAGCCCAAAGCATGTCTGAAAGCTTAAATTAAAAAGAATCCACCAAAAAAAAGCATTTAATTTCACATACATAAACCCATATTCACAAAACCTGCTAGTGCAGCAAACACTTATGGCTCAAACACTAAGCACAGATGGATAAAACGTGCACAATTTTAATACTGTTGTGCCCAATGAAACAGGTTATTTCTGTAGCTTTTTTCACAGATAGAAATCACAAGTGATCCACAGCAAAAATAAAATTGCACTCAGTAGGGTTGACGGTGTTGATTCCTGACTTGGGCAAGACCCAACGTTGGTCCTGTTCCGGCAACATGTGAATATCTATGAAAGAGGTGTGATAGAAAATGTCCTGCACATCCATGCGCTGAGTGAATGAGTGTGAATAGGTGAATGTCAAAAATCAGATGCAACAGCAACATTATGCAAGTTTGGCAAGACTGCTGCAAACCATGTTGGAGTATGACTGAAAACCCCAAAAAGTTTCAGAGTTGAATCTGAATGCTAAAAAAAAAAATCAGGTTCTTCAGCGGTTAGTTGCTGACCCTTGTGCTGCCACTGAATACAAACAAACACTCCCTTCAGTCAGGTCTAATAGTATTGCTTGACAGAGCCTGTCTTCAGATGAAGGACACAATCATGCAGAAACATAATCATGCACCAAACAGAAGCCAAATAATATGTACACTCTGCAGCTTTAAATAATCCTTGAATGAATAAAACATGCACCAGTAAAATAAAAAATAAAGTTCTTCTCCATAATGCATATATTACTGTTATATAAAACTGTTGAAGTCCTTTGTCCGTGTAGGACAGCGGGGGATGACGTAATGCCAAAGCAGTTGAATACAATTGCACATTAAAATAACACAATAGGCTTTAAAAAGGGAATAAAAGCACACAGAGGAGCGTGAGTCTCCTTGGAAATCAATGTTGGAATTCAACTATAGACAGTCAATAGAGATGAGTGAGATGAGGTTCAACTTCATTGTCAATACTCAAATACAAAAGACCGAATGAATTGAGATGACAAGAGCAAATTTGTGCACAGTTGGATTGCAACTTCACCGTATGCATGTTATAAACAAACAACAAAATCACACAAAATGTGTTTGGCGAAAATACTCCCTGGATCCACCTATGGGTTTCAACCCAGGATTTGTGTAAATAAAAAAGACACCGCACATTACATTGACATTTTTTTGCATATCTGCCAGCAATATAAGAAACATCAATAATAACATTTAGATGCTGATTGAAATTATTCAATCATCAACTATAAAAAGTATGAAAAATCCAAATGGTGCCAAGCCAAATCCACAATACACACATAAATAAATCAGTGCGAGCGTGTGTGGTATGATGGTAATTTAACGGTTAATCTGGCATGCAGAGAAGAGTAAAGCCTAGTTCACACTAAACAAGTTTTCAGAGTCGGAGGGAAGCTGCGCATCCCACGTTGCACAGTGTGCTGTCGTGTGATGAGAATTTGCTGTGAGTTCACTCTTCACGAGTGGCAACAACAGGGATTAACACACCACGCACTTTTTCAGCAGGAGGAGCCACCGACTGATGTGCGTCGTCAAAGAAACACGTTGTGACAAAAACACATGCGAGAAGTGTGGGGAATGGGGAATGTTGCATGCGCAAACAGAGGCTAAATTTAGATCCGTTTCATGTCTACAAGTCGACCACTGAACTTTTAATGGAGCACTGCACTGATGTTCACATACTGTATTTCTCTCTGAACTGCTGTTAAATTCATAATTGGATTTCAGCCATATTGTTGACATTAATAAAGACAAAAAACACATGGGAGTGGGTAATGAAGCTCAATTTAGCTCAGTTTCACGTAAAGTACTGTCACTGCTCTTGTTTTGATGTAGCTCTTTTTTTCCTTCTGCCTTTTATTCTCTCTGAACTGCTGTTGGATTCATGGTCTGGTTTCAGTCATAGACTGTTAGCATTTCTAAAGACAAAACACACATGAAAATGGATAATGATGCTCAATTTAGCTCAGTTTGATGGTAACAGTTCTTCCACCGTGATCCCGGTTTTTCCTGTTTTCTCTGTTTCCTTCTCTGCTTTCTTACCTCTGATGAACAGGTTTTTTTTTGTAGTTTCACCCACTGTCATTCTAACCTGTTGGATTGGCTTGCAGTTGTGCGATTCATGGCCCACTCTGATAAAAATTTCCAGCAAGGATGAAAAGAGATCTGGTCAGCAACTCAACAGCAGGGGGATGGCTTTCACCCTCTGGGACTAGATATCATGGGCCAATTAGGGGCAATTTTTCATGACTCGTCAACGGCCATTATCGTGGGCATTATCAATGTGACAATTTTGTAAGTATGAAGTAGGCTTTAGGGTACACCCATCCAATGTCATTTTGATTAGAAACACAAACAATTTACCCCTGGCCTTTTAGTGCCCAGACTTTTCTGATCTTGATGACCACTCCAGTTCTGCCATTCAGCCACTCACTCACACTTTTCATATAAGCGCCGCACATTAAATGTTCTAATGAAGCCTTCTATCACTTATAGCCACCGGCACAGCCGTCAGGAACAACGTGGGGTTATGTGTCCTTGCCCAAGGAAACATGGGCATGTAGACTATTGGAGCCAGGAATCAAACCCACATGCCAGTACTCGGTCTACCCTCTTTGAAATAAAAATGCTAAGTAGAACCATATAAGGTTTTTCGGCTTGTCCTCATAGGAGAACCCTTTTTGGCTCCAGGTAGAACCTTTTTATAAAGGTTCTACCTGGAACTCTTTTGGAGGGTTCCACCAAGAACCCTTTCAAAACCCTTTATTCGGGAAAGGGGGTTTAAAGGGTTCTTTGGATCAAAATGGTTCTTACTGGAACCATTAGTGTTACAAAGAAAGTTTGAAAAAGGGTTTTTCAGAAGCAAATGGATCCAGGTAGAACCTCAGCCCTTGTAGAAGGACCCTTTTGGAACCCTTATTTCTAAGAGTGTACCACTGAGCTACCGTCACCCAAACTTGACTATATAGCTGTGGTAGCTAACGTCCCTCAATTGAGTTTACACCATTTTGGCAGAAAATGAACCTGCTCCAATCACATCGCTGATTGAGGATGAATTTAAGGAATCGTCCTTAAAATGGTCTTCACTTTTGTTTCCTTCATATTGATTTTAAAGTGCATGTGTGTAAATCTTACTCTATTTTGACACACACTCAACATTGATAAAAAAGTATTTCTCTTTGAGGTTTTCCTTAACTGCTGGCAATGAAGCTGCAAATCTGAATGTCAAATACAGCATCCTTAATTACTTCAAAGCTAATATCTTGTTTATTTTTTACATGCTTTGTAAGTGTAAGTTCAGTAAAGGAAAGTTTCTCAGAAAGTTGAAGATGTAATGCTGCAAGGTCTGGAATAATGTCCACCCCAGCTGTTTCCATAGTTGTGAAAAGCACCCCGGGGTATTGTTAGGATCAGATATATTCAGTCTGTCAAGTTTTGCCATTTTTTTTTTTTTGCTCAATCTCTGAAGATTTTAAGTGTGCAGTGGACACTTAAAGGCTTGAAACCGGAACTGTTACCTTTAATTTTTCAGGAGCTTTGCCAGCCAACACTGAACTGAGTCACTCCAGAGCTCTATCAGCTGTGGAAGAAAAGCTGTAGACACTAACTTTCAGTTTCACATTGTTATCAACTTCATAAGAGAATTCTCCACTCTTACTTTTACATACTTTCTGAAACTAAGCAAACAAATCCACAGGACAGAATCAGCTTCCTGTTTTAACACCACTTGCATGCCCAGTATACCTGAATGGGCATGGATGCCTTTTACTTCTGATAAGTGTAAAGAGGTGTAATGCTTTCATGGATGCATACTGTTACATTAAAACATGGTAGTATGCAATTATATGTTGTTTTTTTTTGGCTGCCTACATTATTTTAAGTTACATATTTTCTACTTTTCGAGATCTTGAGACGGTAAAGAACCTAGTGTAGAAAAGATGAAATATATATATATATTATATATATATGTAAAATTATACACATAAAGTCAGAGTTCAGGTTAATGTGCTTGTGTGAGATACTGACATATTCTCAACTTGGACTTTGCTGCGCAAGCTGCCACAATTTCCATGAAACAGCATGTGACCCAGCCACTCAGTCGCCGATAACATGGCTGCCAGCAAGGACAGAAGGCAAACAGATTTTAACCACTTATCATAAGACCCTAATAAAATCTACACCTGCTTAATAGTACTGTGTTGGCAAGAAGTCATATAGCAATATATATTAAATTACTATAAGCAAGGCAATTCTTTTTCTCAAAAGATAAACTAATAATAAAAAAAATGTAATAAGACACATAAACAACATACATGTTTCTTTGTCGGGTGAGAGGAGAGGGCGAATGGTCAGAGTTAAATGGCAGAAGGCTTGCTGCCAACGAGGAGTCAGAGGCTCTAATGCAACACAAAACCACTGTCAAGACTATTTCCAGTATGTTGTTGCAGTGCTTCAAAAAACTTATACTACATCACATCATTACGATTAATGAAATGTATCTTCATATTTTCTTACACCCCTAAAAATGCACAGGACACAGATTTGGATGACGATTGAGAATTTCTGTGTTGTGTCCGTGGAGCACTCCAATAACTCAAAGCCAAAATAAGATTGGGTTTGGTGTATAACATGTAGTCTGTAGGGCATGAAGCCTACACTCCAGGAGGGCCATACACATATGCCACCACTGTGAGTCTGACGGTGACTAACAAACTTGGCTGAAACACAAACAACTTAAATTGTGAAAGCTGGTGCACAATTGCACATTCTTTTAATTTTTTATCTTCAAATGTTAGTCTGAGACCTGAAGGCCATTCGTTGGGCCTGTGTTCAATTGTTGAATCTGGTTAATTGCAGATTTGTCAAAATCCTTTATTCATGTTAAGTTACATTTCACCCCCGATATTGTTACAACTAACCCGTACTATGGGGTAAATTGTAACTTTTCTCTACTTGTGTTTAAGACTGTACCATGCATTTTCTGTTTGTGTTGCAGATAGAAGAGCTACACCATTCAATAGCAGACATGTGGAACTAGTTCCTATCAGATTTTGAATGCACTGGCTTAAAAGTAATCCATCTAAGATCCAGAAATGTCAAAAATGTTGTCCCCGGTCACACTTTGCTTTAGTTTTAGGTACAAATCCGGTAGTGACACTTATAGCCCACTGTTAGCTTGGAATGGCTATACCCCCACAACCCTTTTTTAAGATTTAAAGCAGTATAGATTATGGATGGACGGATGGACTTTTTGACCAATTATCTTGTTTTGATCCATCTTTCTGCCTCTGTTGTGAATCAAGAGCTCATTATGCAGGATATGGCTTGTGGCTTAATGACTTGAAAAGAGCAGCAGGCGATGCCTCTCTGTTTAGTTGTTTCTCAGGAAAGTAACTGGCTGCAATATGGTTTCTGTGCCTGTTTCTGGCAGAGATGGTCCCCGCTGCTACCAAAGTGAGAGTATGATGTGTTTGTGTGTTGGACGCAGCGCTAAAGAAGTAGGAGCATTTGTAGTAAACGGACAGGCACATTCGCAGTAACTGACAAAGTCTAAGATAGCTGCTGAAGTGTGGGACAAGCTATAGTCATTTATTTTCCTGAATCGTGCTATGATGTAACCTGTAATGAGTGCAATGGGGTTTTGTTCTTGGGAGCCATCCCAAGTTTAGGACTTTCTCATTTCTAAGTATCAAAACTCTGGTATTAGAACTTTGAAACAATTTTCTCCTCATTTTCTACCAGCCCACAAATGCTGTTCCACCATATCTGAGTGTGGGCTGCAAACCTTTGTACAACTTTTATAGAGGACGTTCTGTTATTTTATGCGTATTCGAGCAGTCTTGAATAGACAGAGGCTCGATGACAAAACTACTATTTGATATTTACATATTCAATGTGGTGTTCACATTGAGGCCCCCATATTTTCAGGAAATATATATTTGTTGTTCACCTTCCAAAGTAACTGTTCATTACTGGACATCGTAGTAATTTCCCTTAGCATTTTAGTGTTACATTTTTGCAAGTATATTTCAAGTTGTTCTTGTTCAAAGTAGTCTAATTGGAGCATGACAATATATATACATACACATATGATTTCACATATGTCCACACGCTCGGGTAGATACAAGTTGTGTCTATTTCATATGTAAATAAGTCTCTCTCGCTCTCACGCTCTCTCTCTCTCACACACACACACACACACACACATACACACACTGACACAATCAGCACAGGTGTGTTACAACAGCTGTTGCGTTGCGAACATCTTGTTGAAATACAGTCTGGGCCATATTTTGAAACTATAACTTGACTTTCTTTTGGTGAAAACAGCAAAAAAACACTGGAATTATTTAATTATAGTCCAAGTCAATGAATTCTCTTTTAGAGGTGAGCAGATTCCAGAGTCCGAAATGAACCAAAGCAACAACAAACACCAATTACTTTCCCCAAGTGTCCGACCACTCGTTTCAATGGTTCCATGTAACTCACTATTGAAATAAGATATTTTAGACTGAAAGTACATTTTACAGGGTTTCAATGGAAGGTCATTGATTGAAAATTTTATGAATGCTGGTTCGTGAATGGTCTGACATCCAGAGAAATTGTTCTCTCTCCTGTAACTATTCAACAACACAACCTGGTCTCCTCAAAATTTAAAAAGGGTAGATCCTAGTCAGTACCTGCCTTGTTCACTTCATTGCCACTGGCATAATGATAAACATGACTTAAGTCATTGATTAAAATGTAAGCGGGTTAATGCTAGAGGTGACTTCCCCCACTTAGCATAATCAGCTTATTAAACAGGCAAATAAACAAACCATTGATCACAGTGTTCCCTGACAGAGGAAGTACATTATAAGGAAGGAATTGAGATCATATTACACCAGTGTGTAACACCAATGTGCTTGAGATGGTCACACTCGATTGTCTAATAATTAATCTTAGAAGTGTGTGTATTGTACTATAGCCTGCTCCTGTATTTGTTTAATACAATAATACTGTTGTGATTATGGAATTAAATCCTAGGATAAATATAGAAAGTTATGAATGAATGAATGAATGAATCGTTTATTTCGGGCATGACAAGTAATCAACATCTGCATACATCAGCATTTACATTCATACACATGACCGAAAGGGACAGCGGGAGAAGCAAAGCTTATCTAGTCCCGCCCCCATTACCCATACAATTTTATTACTTCTTTTTTTTTTTTTTTTTTTTTTTCCATGTTAACTTTCGACATTTTGGACGTCGCAGCAACAATAGCATAAGGCTGCAGTTCATCTCAAGGCAGTCAACAGACTACATGCACGGCCGTACATGTGTCCCTGTCGAACCATCACGAGCGATCACAGTCTCAAGTTGTTGCCTCGGTTCCGCCGATTTATTCATCCCTCTCTCGCATAGCTCTCACCACGCTTAGTTTCACCAGCTCATCTCGTTTGGCTGCATCCACTCCCATCTGCACCACGCAGTCTCGAATTGCGGAGTTGTCGGTGCGCAACCCCATCACGGCATTCTTAATCGTGGCGATGTCCACCCTCGTCGTTATACGTTATAACTGGAAAGCACTGAAGACATTTAAAAAAAAAAAACATTTAAAATGATAGATAGGTCAGATAATATGTAGACTAATACTAGCCATACAGCCCTATGTCTAAATACGTCTTGTACCCAAATTGCCATCAGACACATATCTGTCATGTCACAAATTTTGGTTGGTCAATAACCAACCAAAGCTACAAACAGAACATCTTACACAAAGCTAGACATACAGTCTTGAGGCCTCATTGTTCATTATCATAGCAAGCAACTTTTATTCACAAATGATTAAAAAGGATCCACACTACTGTCAGTATAGCAGCTTTTTTCCCCATGTCTGTGGCGACATTCAAAGTCATGCATTTTACATTACGGCTGAGCAGGCGAGGCAGAACACCGCAAGTAAGGCGATGCAGCTTCATACAACAGCACTATGGCAGAAAACGCCAAGGAGCGTCCATAGAAAGTTTCAGAAGTGATTCTACAGTTAAAAATAATCCTGGACATTCAGTAGGACTTCAAATATCATATTTTCTTCACTATCACAATTTAGTGAGTCAGAGTAAGAATCTCCGTGCTCAGCCAACAGCAATCAAGTGCTCCCTGAACATCTGTCTGGCTATGTGTTTGAGCCGATCTGCCTGTGTCTGCACCTCACACAGGGTTCCTGCACATTTATTGACATCACATTCAAGGACTTTTCAAGGACTTTCCAGGACCAATTCCCTCGAATTGGAGGACAGAATGTGTCGACACAGTTTATGATGGAGGAAATTACGCATCATGTAATTTCCAACGTGCAATTTTTTGTTTTTTTCTTGGCTCAGAAAATAGGAAAAATCAACAAGGCATCACTTGTCTGCCTTGTTAAAATGGTTGCCATTTGCCAGAGCGCTTTAAATAAATATGTCTTGCCAATTGCCAATTGCTGAACCAAATGAATAGATTGCACCGTAGTAATGTGAGCATATAAATTGTGTCCTTTGGTTAAACATTGCAGGTGATTAATTGTACAGCCTGAGTTAGAAGGTTTGATTTCTTTTGTTTTGTTATGTTTTTAATTGTGTATGTCCGTGCACCTTTCTTTAACAAAAACAAAACAAAATACTGGTTAATTTTGGTCAGATTGCAACACAGGTGTGTAAAAAAAACATACAGATACAGTTTCAAAATCTTTCCCAGGTTCAACAACTTTAAATGTCCATGAACTCTGTGTGACTTGGCAGAGAGCAAGCACTAGAGGTAACATGTCAGCTATGTCAGTGAGACTCCAGAGAAGGATACTGTAGATCAAATAAACCCAAAAATGTCAATTCCATGTTGAGGGAGTAGAGTGAGAACATAACATAATCAACTAACGGTGAATTAATACTAGTAATACATGAATAAGTAATTTAGTCAGTAAAAAAAATAAATAAAACAAAGCCTTGAATTAATAATAATAGGATAAATATGCCATAAAAATGAGGGGTGGATGAAAAAGACATACGATTAATGAATGAATTAACAAGATAAAAATAACAGGGAGAAAGGAACATTACACTTGACCCAGGCACAAAATGTTACATCTATCCATACTTGTACTTTGGATCAGGGTCAGGAAGCAACCCTACTCTTTTTTATTTCCAGAGCAATAAGAAAATACCAGACAGGTATTCATCAGCATGCCTTGCCTGAAAAAAACATCATGTCCTCTATGAACTGAAAAGGCAGGTCAGTCAATCTCTGTCCACAAGGGTCTCATCTCTGGACAGTTCCACCTTGACTTAAAATAACACAGTCCCTCCCAAACACAGTGGTGACTGCTGCAGGAGGAAATTTCATTTCATTTTCAACATTTAATTTGAACAAGAGGGAATGCAATGAGGGGGAGAGAAAGATGAATCTTCCTTGACATGTGGCCTCCTCCCTAATCAGACTGCAGCCATTGCTGAAGCAGCAGGACATGAACGTCCTCACTGAATCCGAGCCTTTGTTTTATCCTTTTTATTTATATAACTATTCTCAAAAGCACTTGCACACATTCACACATACATTCATGCAGCTTTTTTTTATGTCACACATTATTCATATTTGTTTACATACACTGATCCGATCTCTTAGACATGGACACAAAAGAAGAGATATACAGAATAAAAGAAACCAACATAAAGATCAGTAGCATAAACTCAACAAACCCATCATGAATAAACAAAATAGAGAGGTTAACATTAACACAGCATGTGTGATGGTCACTGCTTGTTGTAGGCTACTGCTAAGAGTTGGGATTGAGATTGGACTAAATGCTTAAATGGATATGTTTTGTCACACCGAACTCTGTTTCACAGTTGGCCTCAGATCAGGTATCCAAGCTCTGCGTGTGTGCACTTGTGTGGGATTTTTGGGGGATTTCTGTCTGCTTTGTAGATTTAAAAGAACATTTACACTCAATGGTACAGCCATTCATTCATTTTCTACCACTTTATCCTCTACACGAGGATGACCTTGTGAGGTGGGGTACATCCTGGCCAGGTCATCAGGTCATCACAGGGTCAACAGCCAGAGACATATTTACATTCACACTCACACCTATGGTCAATTTAAAGTGCACATTTAACTTAATCTGCATGGAATCAGAACCAATGACCTTCTTGCTATGAGGCAGAAATGCTAGTCACTACACTCTAGGAATAAGGGTTCCAAAAGTGTCCTTCTACAAGGGCTGAGGTTCTACCTGGAACCACTTTCTTCTGAAAAACCAAGGGGTTTCAAGGGTTCTTGGTAACAATAATGGTTCCAGTAAGAACCATTATGATCCAGAGAAGCCTTTAAACCCCCTTTCCTGAATAAAGGGTTTTAAAAGGGTTCTTGGTGGAACCTTAAAAAGGTTCTCCTATGAGGACAAGCAGAAAAACCTTATGGTTCTACTTAGCACTTTTATTTCTAAGAGTGTAAACCACTATGTGATGCTAAGAGACACGTGGTGGTTAAACGATCATCGTAGAAGTAGTCATGTTGTTTTGAGGCATTTTCTTAACACATGATTCAAGGTACTGGATGTGTTGAAGCTATTTGCCTGAGGCATTTGTCCTCTCATGATAGCTTGAAGCACTGTTGGCATTTAGATGAGGGAAAACCTATTTACTTTGCACCAGATGAAGTTTCATAGGGTAGCCATTTTGACATGCCACAATAGGAAAATCCCATACTTAAATAATTAAATGAATGATTGCTGATTCCATTTCAGTTTCAGCCATGCATGCTGGTTGACAGCCAAACCGTCTTGACCTGCATGACCTAAACAGAGCCACTGTGAACGTGATCAGTAAATTACACCTGTGCTTTTCTTGCTAAAAACGTGTCAAAATGGCTGCTGTGCAAATGGACCATTAAATGTCAATTAATGGAAATCAATAGGAGGATTTGTAAACTATTGTAATCAGCAGGACTTTGACCAGTGGGTGTGCTCCAGCAACATCTGAGACACAGGGATGTAGACGGCACACCACACACAGTGTAATAGTGGCCAACACTGTTGCCCCACAGCAAGAAGGTCACTAGTTTGAACCCCATTTTGACTGAGGTCCTTTTTGTGTGGAGTTTGTATGTTCGCTGTGGGTACTCCATCTTCCTCCCACAGTCCAAAACATGCAGAGGTTAATTGGACAACCAATTAACCTCTTGCCAACCTTTCACTTTATGTCAGCCGGGATTGGCTTCAGCTCCACCGTGACTCTCATGTGGATAATAAAGCAGTAGCCGATGAGTAAGAGAGAGAGTGTAGACTGCATCGTAAGTATTTTTTTTTTTTTGTAAGACAACCATTGTAGCAGCACTGCTCCTTCACTGAAGAAGACCATTATTGCAGTTGACACTTGTGTGGGAATGGGTGTGGCACAGCAGAGAAGAGGGTGATAATTGCTTGTGTGTGTGAGAGATAGAATGTCTATCCACTGCAGAGATGACTGCAGTTTGGCCTTGTTTAGACTACAGCCCAAATCATTTTTTAAGGAAACCCAGATTGTATCCAGCTTAATTTTCTTGGCAGACTGGACATCTAAAAAAGGTGACTGAAGCTGATTCGAACCCACATATAGAGGTGGTTTCAAATGTGATTCTTATCAGATGTTTACAGATCCGTTTCATGGAAACATACCAACTTAGTCTAGCTAATACCAGACTGCATCTAATTCTCATTTGATATTGAGATTATGAGTCTGGAATTGGTGGACAATGACCTATGTACACAATTGCAAAGTGATGGATGATGTGTAAACAAAGTTGCCTGTTATAGTTGTATAGTTATAGTAGCGATAGCTTTCTAGTGATGGTGTCTAAAGCCCAATTTATACTCCTGCGTCAAGTGCTCTGCATAGGTTACGCAGAGTCCTCTGCGTCGACGGAGAGCCTGTCGTAGATTCTCTGCGTTGTCTCCGACTGCACGAAATATTTTTTAAGTGTCCGTCACTCCGTCAAGGGACAACGGAGACGGCAAGAGCTGCGATTGGTCCTCAGGACAGGCCGAGCGAAGCTGCTCTGTGCCGGCTCACAGTGCGCACCGAGCGTCCACAGAGGCGGAGCTGATCACCGCCGACAACGCCGCTGTCAAACTATAAGTATGTCATATCTTAATACACAAACCACATGTTTAGACTCTAAATGGCCAATTTCTCGCCTCAAACTATCTTAAAACTGCGTTCCGTGACACAGAAAAGTGAGAAACGGCCACTGTTTCAACAACAACAGTCTTTCTCTCTCGGACGTCATTGCTCACTGTAGCCAAAAGCAGAACAACCTTGCGCAGCGACCACTACTGATCAGGCAGGAAATTGCAGCGCGTATCTGTCCACGACGCAGAAGTATGAAGGCTCGAGGGGTCTCCGTGGTTACGCAGTCGGATACCGCATTAAGCAGTCGGAGAAGTATTATGTGGCCTTAACTATTGTCATCAAATTAAGCCTGACTCAAGTGCATTCATGAACACACCTTTTTTATGAGAATCTAAAGTTGGCCAAATGAGGATAATACTATAATACCTCATGGAGGCTCATGGCAAAAAAAAAAAAAAAAAAAATCCTTTATTTGCAAACAAAGTCTGACCTCACTCAAGCATTAAAGACACAGCTGGTTGTATATACTCATGTACAGTTTACTTTTGTAGACTGCTGTGCTGTTAAGTCTCTGTGTAAAAGGTAATATGATACACAACTGTGTAAAACCTTCCTGCGCCTTTTCAACAATATTCTGACATTACCTGAGCATCAGAAACAGTAAGATCGAGATAAAATGTAAAAACAAAGGGGAGAAGAAAGTAGAAGGAAGAGTTGGAAGTTCAAAGAGAGACAGTTTTATTATTTCTGCTTGGATGTCCCGGTGTGAATTTGCCCGAGACATTTGTCTGAAGTAATAGCTTTGTCAGTTATGTCATTGACTCACCGTGGGAGATAGTCAAGGAGGGATTACATTTTTGGGGCACTCTATCATTACAATTCCAGAACTGCTGACTTGAATATTAGCTCCCAATAGGGGACAATGCTTCCAAAAGCCACCCACAGAGTATACTGTGAAGATTTCACCAAAAAAAAAAGATGGAAGATGTAACATTTAAAAGAAACTGACAATTACTTGGCATTTTGCATGTCACAAAAAAAACAAAAACAAGCCAGAATGCCAAGGTTTTAGATAACAAAACACAATGCGTTGAGTAATCCATCCCCTGCTGAGCCATAATACTGAGTCTAAAGTTGAAAGGCATATTCTGGATTTGCTTATTAAACACAGACTCATAATGAATCAAAAGTACATTTAAATTTTTTTCTACAATGTTTATCACAGGTGTGATTCACTGACTCACGTGGAGGTCAAACAGTATTTGAATAATTTTGAAATAATCAGTGATGAATGCATATAACCCTTGCCACAACGAGTAGGACACAGAATTGCTGTGAGCTTCACTGCTGTTTTCTGTGACCTATTTTAGCTCTATTTTTTTATATTTTAGAGCCAATTTTAGTCTGTGTAACACAGCATATATATATATACATGCCCCCAATGGGCTCTATTAAAACATACAACCACAAATAAATCTACAAATCCATCTGACTGACCGCATGCAATTGCACTCTCTGCTGACACTTACTCACATTTAGCAGTTTAAAGCTAAATAAAAGAAAGAGGACCTCATTAGAAACTCTGCGTGTTCTAATCATGCAAATACCCATGCCAATATGTGTGGTTTCTTTTTATCATTCTGCCCTATACATTGAGAAACTATTAAGCTTTGTTGACAGTATTTGAGTGTTGTATATTTAAATCACTCTTGTCCTGTCCTTCGGTCACTTTTGACAATGTCAGATACATTTTTTGATTGTGTTAGAAGGCTATTGGCTGGTTAATAAAAATCATGACAACCCTTGTGCAATTACGTTAGCACAGCTGAAAACAGTTCTGCTGGTTCTTTCACGAAAGCAACGTTTGAAGGGCAAAATAATTATTTTGAATAAAAATCTGTATTTTCTATTTTCGACAATGTCTTGACTATATTTTCTATTCATTTTGCTACTCTTTTGATGAAATTTTAATGGAAAACACAACAAAAAATGTATAGGTGACCCGAAACTTTTGAACAGCAGTGTATATCCACCCATCCACCCATCCATCCATCCATCCATTTTCTACCACGTTATCTCCACATGAGTGTGGCAGAGGCGTGTATATATACTTTATGATGTTTTGGACCTTTGCTTGTGGTGTGTTTGTGTAAAGTGACAACTTGTGCAGGTGACATCCAGCGCTTGCATTTACAGATGAACCAGGAATCAAAACCAAGAATGAATCAATAAGGAATCAAATTCAACAACAGCATCAGCATCAGCAGCAGTGAGGGATAAAATACTGCACTGTAGTTTGCTGTTGATGATTGATGTTGCTTATAACCTCAACTGGAATTATGTCAATTGAGGACAAAGTAGGTCGAGGAGACAGTTGACTGCTGTGGCTATTCATCACCTGGACACAGCTCTAGGGTATGAAGCATAGAAGTGGCCGCTGTATACTTCAACCATCTGTTGAGAGCTATAAATAGATGCATTTTTTGAGTTAATACATTTTTCTACACCACCTAGACGGTTAGGTTTTAATAGGATGTTACAAGTCTGCTGTACAAATGAGGGTTTGTAATAAACTACTGCAATGTTATAGAATGTATATTCTCTTGTGTTCTATACCAAAAATACAGCAATATACTGTTATTACAAAGTAGGGTAGATGCTTTGTTAAATTGCCACAAACAAGTTATCCTACTATCATGTACTGTAATCCAAAATACAGTAATATACTGTTGAAAATTACAGTAGGTGCACTGTAAAATAACTGTAAATTACTGGCGTCTGCTCCCAGTAATTTAGTGTTATTTTACAGATAAATTCTTTACAGTGTTAACCTGTATGTTTGTCCCTCTTTTAGCAACTTTCTGTGTACAGTTTATGACGGATCAACTTAACTTAAGTATGTTCCCATTAGATTTTTTGTAAGAATCTAAAATCTGATGATGTCACAAAAACGCCACAAAAAGAAATCTGGGCTTGCATTTCACCAGCAGTGATGTAACAGCATTTTCCAACTACAGATACGGGGAGTTTTGCTGTGTTTCAGACTGAGAGTTGGCTAAAATAATAACTTTATTTACTGTAAATGACTAAAGTGTGGATGAATCTTTATACATTTGAGTTTCAATGAGAGTTCCATGTACAGATCAGTGTTCAACATACCACAGGTCAGCTAAAATGGTTCACGTGTAGTAGTGTTTTTTTGCATCCAATTCCATTAAATAACATTATAGAGATGATCAAACTTCCTGCATCGAAATTCTGAGATTATTTTCTGAAAGACTTAAAATATATTGTTCCTTAATGTATATGATTTAATAGAAAAGTAATAATAATCTCTTACATTTCTGCAAATCATCTCTTTCATTTGTCCACATGTGCAATTTAATACTGAAAGCTGACCATAGTTTTAAAGTTTCATTCAAGTATAAGCCACTATTTTATTCATGAGAATTTTCTCAAGCTCTATCTATAATGAATGCTGAAGCCATGGCCTTTTTGCTATGAGGAATTGACATGAAAGAAGGCTACCGCCAAAACCAATGTAAGATTGATAGAAAAAGACATCTGGAGTACCTTCAAAGAAAACCTTGCATCCTATTTATTACATCTGTGCACACAGATTTACTTCCAACCTTGACTTCAAAGTTTACAGATTCAAATTTGAGGGCACCTGGTATTTTCAAACTTGTTTGTCTGAATTGTTAAAATTTGTAAACTGAAGTTCACTCAACCAGTTTGGTCTTTTTTTTTTTGAATTGTTGGCTGCAAACAGTAGAAATAAAACAGTGCAGATACAATGACAATGGGATGTTATTTCTCTCCTAGAAATAAGCCAACTATTTTTAAATGCATTTAAATAGATTTCCAATGGAGTAAGCCAATTTTGTTTGGCTAAAATACTTTAAAATGGCTTGCAAATCTGCAGCCACTTTCAGACTGTAATATGACTTAAAACTGGCCAAAACTGACCACAATTTAAAGTTCTAACATTCCTTACATAACAGAATTTATTAAAATCAATGTTTGCAATGCAGCTGAAAATAAAATTAGCAATGTTTCTGACTGTTGAAGTATTTGTCTAACGGTTTCTAAAACACATGACAGATTTGTACTGAAAGAACATTTATAGCTTTTTGCCTTTCCAGTCTCACAGACTGTCAATTAAAAATAATCACCAAAAACATTTCGACTTAAAATGCATCTTCCAAGCACTGGTAGCTATATCTTTTGATTACCGAACCACGACTATGCAAAGTCTTCACGCTCTAAATATCTCAGCCAGGTCTCATCAACTAATATAAACACATTTATATTTTAAAAAATGCTCAAAGACATTTGACTTGTGTTACGGTCTCCAAACAATTAAATAAATAAATCAGTGGCTCAAATTGGAGACCTCAACATAAAAGAAGGACACCAGAAAATTGAACATTTTAACATGTTTATTCACAAACTTTTCCCACAGGGAAATAAACATATTTTACGAAAACTATAAATACCTTACCAAATAAAGAATCGTCAAACCAAAAGGACCTGGAGATGCCAGCCAAACAGCAAAATGGAGGTGGGACCAGGCCACCCCCTATAGGGACGTCGAAGCTGGTTCCCTCTCCCTCCCTGACAAAACCAAATTATGAACTAAAGCTAAGCGAAAAGTAAGACTACCGGCCATCTCCAAGCCAAAGGAAAATAACAACTAAATTAAATATTACTAAACAGAAAAGTATCTAACAAATCATACGGTGGGACTAAGGTGTTGCTGGGTCTGAGCCTCGTGAGAAACTGAGCTGCTGGCTTATATAGCAGGCTGGTAACTGGGTGGCAATGATTGTGGATCTGCTGCAGGTGTGTCAGCCTGAGTGAGCCAGCCTGATGAGGAGAGAAAGAACATGCAGCAATTAAAGGACTGTCTGAGTGAGGGAGTGAGTGAGTGAGTGAGTGAATGAGTGAGTGAGTGAGTGAGTGAGTGAGTGAATGAGTGAGTGAGTGAGTGATGTCATGGCCACACGCAACAACTTGAAACGTCATTCATTTCATAGACACAATGTGAAACAAGCAATGGCATCATCTTCTATTGTAGTTATCAGTCCAACTATTCAATAATTGTGATATTTTAGGGGAAAAAAAACTATTCTCTTAGTAATGGTATTAAATGGGAAGTCAGGCAGACACTATGGTCAGAATAATTCATTTGTCTGGTGACCATAGAAGCCAGACTTCCTTATATTTAATCCATTGCGTACTAAGATTTTCACATATTGACCAAAGCCATCAATGATCCAAAGACTGAGGTGTATTTATGATAATGTTCTAAAAACTCTCACCCACATGGTCATCTTCTGGAGCCATGTTCATGCAGATGGAAGATCAGCCAACCACCCAACACCTGCTTTAAGAAAAAGCAGACAAGGACAATCTATTGAAATGTTATATGGTTTCAATACAAAATATTTACCATTTGCAGCAGTGGTATTCACAAAAAATATTCTGGATTTGTATCCAGATCACCACCAAAATCGAATCAATTATAGCTTGGGGGGGGTAACTTTCATGAAACTCCATTCTTTACTTTTTGAGTTATGCTGCTCACAGACAAAGGTGACAAAACTAACACTCAGATTTAGTTTCCAATTGATTTATTTGCAGCCACCACCACCACAACAACAACATCGACCAAGGGAGACCTTGCCAAGATAGGGTCAGTCAGCAGCCTCTTCCATTTTTTTCTGTTGTTGATTTGGACAGACATGTCAACAGCAGGTAACATAATACATTCAGATATTACAGAGGGTAAAACAAAGCACAAGGCAGCAATAATCCATTATTCAGTTAGCAATTGTTTTTGCTAACGGTGCGATGAGGATGAAGATTTCAAGTTTAGGTTTGGAATAAAGATATTTCCAATGCAGGGGCAATGCAAGGGAGTGCTTGATTTGCCTATTTCTATTTCTGGAAATTTCAACTTAAGCTGAGATTATGACTGCCTTGTCAGAGTGTAAGCTTGGGACTCCTGCAGGGTTCAGTTTGTGCTGAGACAGAATCTGGCATCCCATGATGGAACCAGAACCTACTGAGGTGAATCCTACACCTAAATAATCTACATTTTTAGATAGAGTGGTCCTGTTGCACATATATGTTAGTTATGGAGGTCTACTTAGATACATTAACTTGTTTTTATGGTCAAAAACCTCCTAGTTGCTGTAAACGAGCCGATAGAAATCCTTCTTTTCTGACGCTGTGCTGAGCCGCGATATTTCAGACGCAACTCTCACCCCGGCTTCCCAACTGTCTTGTGATTGGCTGGTACCCGGAAGTGACATATTCAGCACACCCACTCTCAGAAGCGCAGCTCCCCCCTCTGGAACGGTGGATGCACTGCTACTCATTATCAAAACATTGTTTTAACAATGTTTAAAAATAGCTTCTTCACGACTCCCCGCCGCAGTCCCTTCTATGACTTTGACCCGGAGTCAGACCCAGAGTCAGAAGACACTGTCGCTCGTGAAACACCTCCACAACGGACGTAATTCTTCTTCTGCGGTTCAATGTACGCAACCGGATGTGCCCGGACTAGTGCCCAGAGCAGGAGGATCTGCTGTTCCGGAGAAGTGTTGTTTACGTAACCGGACCGGGTTTTTATCAGAGATCTCGCTGATCCCGAGATTACAATAAAACACA
The DNA here is from genome assembly GCF_963457635.1 of Microchirus variegatus. Classification (NCBI taxonomy): domain Eukaryota; kingdom Metazoa; phylum Chordata; class Actinopteri; order Pleuronectiformes; family Soleidae; genus Microchirus; species Microchirus variegatus. The sequence goes on along the minus strand of NC_139807.1, from coordinate 29,983,000 downwards.
GCGTTCTCAGCAGTGGCTGAACTGTTTGTTTTGAACCTTCAGGGCTTCTTAAACAAGGTAATGACGCAGATACACACTAAAAAACAGCGTTAATTGAAACTTCCGGTCTAGGTCTGCTTTAATATTTTATTGTATCTGTTTATTTAGACTGTATTTCCAATTGAAGTTTCATGGAAGTCCTACATTTGCCTATTAGATTTATTTTAATCAGATTTTTAGAAAAGATGAATGAGAGAATGAAAGAGTGAGAGGGGCACATCAGGTTACTCAGGAGCACAAACAGCTGCTGTAACACACAGGTCCCACACAATGGAACAAAAGGATTAGGAAAAAATATGTGACATACCCTCCATCATTGCCATCATCATCATCATCATCATTATTATTATTCACAGGATCTGAAACTCTGTCCTTGAACAGGCATCAGTCCACTGTGTTTTCAAACACTCTTTACAACACAGACACAGTGGATCCCTGTGTGTGTGAACACAGTCAGCTCCTGTGGATGCATCACCATCACTCCTGCCTAACTATAAATCATTTTTTTAACTGTCAGTTGTTGTTGTTGTTGTTTTTGGCATGTAGACCACATGGTTAGTTGGTTAATTAGCCGGTTGGTTGGTTTGTTTGTTCTTGGCACCTGTGCCTCACCTGTGCACACAGCAGTGGTCAGATCGGTGGTGAAGCTGAGAGCTCATGCACTTACGCTTGATTAGTGTTCAGCTTTAACTGTTGTTTGATGATCGTTCATTTTAAAACATGGTGCATTTGATGTTTTTTTCTTTTCTTTCTTTCTCCCCACACTGTTGCTGCCCCACAATCAGAACTGCAGAAACACGTTAGCATTTGTGATTATTATTTGTGTGTATTTTGTGTGTGTTTAAGGAGTTAATCCTCCCTGTCAGAGGGAGGTGCTGCTCCTGCTGTGTGTGTCTCCCCTTGGTTTTTGCAGGTGGTGAGTGGAGATGCTGATTGGCCAGGAGCTGATCAGGTCAGCTGTTAAAGGATGCCTGCTGGAGATAATATCTCTCTCCCTCTCTCTCTTTGACTTTGTCCTGACTTCCAGCCAGACCAGACTGTTGTCAAGTGTGAATATTTATTAATAATTTGCGAAACTTAACGTTTTTGTGTGTCAGAGAAACTCAAAGAAGCTTAAAGGGATACTTCACCGATTTGAATGTTTGTATTGCTAGAATAGCAGTAGTGTTTTTTAGAAAATGTGCTTCCCTCCCTCAGTTTTTCACTGAGTTGTAAAAAAATCTGTTTTCCATTTTCAAAATGTGCCCTACTGTGATGCAAAACGCGTCATTTGACTCACAGTAGGGCATATTTGGATAAGGGAATAAAGATTTTTTTTACAAGTCAGGGAAAAACTGAGGGAGGGAAGCACATTTTCTAAAAAATACTACTGCTATTCTAGCAATACAAAGCCACATTCAAATCGGTGAAGTATCCCTTTAAGTGAACTGCATTTTGTTTCTCACCTGATTGTGCTGCTGTCATTGCGTGCTAATGCAGTCCTCCTCATCCCACGTCACCACTGTAACATCACACTGCGGTGGAACTCATATTTAACAAATGACGCACTTTTACCAGAGATAACTTTAAAAATGTAAATATACAGAGTAACACAGTGAGATCAGATTAAAGTGGTAACTGAATGTACAAATGGTGACACAGAGAAAGATTTCAATACGGATCAGAGACCTTGGTTTTATAGATGATGTCACAGAATATGTCCTAACACTGTTATCCTATTATTAAATTCAAAAATGATTTGCATGTCTTCTATTTTTTTTTGGGACAACCACTCCTCAGATTGGCTTCAAACTGCACAAGATTGTTTGCTAAGGAGTCAGGAAAGTGCAGTGTCTACTAAGGTATTTAGTGTGAGTGGCACCCACCCCCCCTCCCCCGCCCCCCAACCATCACCGCCACTGAGACCTCTTCTTGCAATGATACGTGTTATGTTCACTGACAATAACATAAGCACAAAAGCCTGTCAACTCTGCGCCAGCCACTTCTGTTGATGTTTCCTACAGGAAAAAAAATCAATCAGAAACTGCTTTTTTTCGACGTGGTCGTCTTTCACTGTGCCCGCCCGGCGTTGTGGGCAAGGGCAGGTATTTCTGGAGAGTCATACTTCTTTCTGTCTACTCCGCTAATGAGACAAACGAGCAGACTCGGCTGCTGCTTGACCATGCATGCTTAAGTAGATGGCAACAGAAGGAACGGGAAGCAGAGGCTCTGATAATGAAAACATGTCTCCTTTCCACACTTTTATCCCTGTGAATTTGTATTTGTCAGTGGCTCTCAAGGACAGGAAGGATCAGGACTCAGTCGATCAATAATAATAATAATGTTGTAAATGTCAACAACCTCACTTTGTTAATCGTATTGTGCACTACGTGACTTCTGTCTTTAGTCCACCATCTTGGATAAGATTTTTCATTTATAATCTCCAAATGAGCATTTATGAGTCATAATTTGGCATTAAATGTACTGGGAATCACCACCTTAACACGCACACTAATCGCAATGCCATTAAACTAAACCTGAGGAAAATAATTGTATTTCTACTGATATAATACGATTCACAGAGATGGGGTTAAGACCCAAAAAAAGGGTCTTAAGTGGGGCTTGATGTTGCTACACCTGAATTGCTGAAATTACTGGTTTTAATTGATTCGCAGCTGGGATAGCTCAGTGGTATAGTCCACAGACCTTGGTGTGGAAGGCAGGGGTTCAAATCCTTGTCGGGCAATATCAGCTAACATGTATATATATACATATATACATACATATATATATATACTCACTAAATGTGTTACTTTTTCTCTTGATAAGTCATGGAATCATCTGGATTCGTGTTCAGTGCACAAATGACTGTGTCGCTGTTCTACAAAGACTTTACCCTTGAAAATAGCTATAATTATGTATTTTTGAATATTACTCTGCATGGCTCTACAATTTGAAGCCATGTATCAATTATCCTGCAAATATTCCACAACACAAAAAAAACTGTGTTTAATATGCAGTTATTTCTGACAAGGTTGAATGGATTGCGTGGAAAAAGTAGGAAAATGCCAGAAATGCTTGTGACCATGCCTTATTAGAGAGATAGATAATAATAATAATAATAATAACACTAATAATAATCACACAACAACAACAACAATTATAATAATAATAATAAAAGGTACAGAAGAGAAAATTACAATGTGCAAGATAAACCACACAGACATGGTTGTTTCACATAGACTTTGACAAATTATAGGCTGGGAAATTGGGATATATTTAAACTGGTTAAGAACATAATAGCATAGACCCTGTGGAAATCAGTCAAGACAACAACACAGCAGTGGAATTCTGGCCATTAACTAATGAAAATCACTCCACATAAAATATCTTCAGAGGATAAAATAGGATGCAGGGTGTATTTCATCAATTCTGGCACAAACAACCAGTCAAAAGGTCAAGGTCTCTATATCCTCTCAAAACACATTTTCGTTGGCTATAAGTCAAGAACCCATTCTCACAAAATTCACCACAAATGTCCTATAGGAAAGAAATGGTGACCTTCTCCGAACCAAATTGTCAACAGGTCAACTTCACTGTGACATAATTATGTTTCTCTGGCTATTAACCAGGACCATAACTCAGGAAAAGAACACAAGACTTGCTGTGGCCATGTTTCCTGCAACTTGAGAGGCTGCCAGAGGTAAACAAACACAAGGTGGTGACTCCAACTGGAATTCTCAGTGAATCCTTTTACTGGTTGGATTTCAGTACTGATTAATTTAATGTATTGACATTAAACCTGTCCTTATGCCATTTTAATGACATGTGCAATAATTGCTTGTCTAATAAATGTTCTTTTTATGTGTTTTGTATCAAATATGTTGCAGCTGTGAGATGGTTTCCATTCAGTACAGCCAAGAATAAACAAATGAATAAAAATACTACAATAATTAGGGGAATAATGACTCCTGGTCTTCTATGTTAAGATAACTGCAATAATTAGAAATGAATTAATACATTAATTAATTTATAAATACAATAATAACGATCATCTAAATGTAATAATTAATAGAGAAAGGTGGGAATTAAAACATCAATTTATAAATGAATCTAAACGTTAATTTAAAAATAATAATAAATGATAATAAATGATAATAAATGTGCTCAGAAATTATGACTCTATACTACAAAGCCATGCATCAGTTGTCCTGCATGTTTGTGACATATTTGATATATTGTAGATACATTAAAAGGTCATTATAAAGATATTTTTTTTGAAGAACTTGAACCACTTCAAACTAAATGCAATGATTAGAAATTAATAAATTCAACCCGTTGTTGCTCGGTGGCTGAGACTCTACTGACTGCAATGATTGGTAGATGGCGGTAGGTGGCGCCACATGCCAAAACATGATTTCAAAACATAAACATGATTTGCAGCCTGCAAAATATTTTTTTTAATGCAAATATTTTGTCTGTACTGTTGTTGTTGGTGAGTTCAGTTTGTTATATGAACATTATTCCTGAGTCTCTGTGACATATTAGGAGGATTTTATGGCAAGTTGCTTTAGATTTATTATATAATGCACCTTTAAGACCCAAATAAAGAAATGTGCAAATAAAAACATACATATATAATAATGAATGTGGTATTAATTATAGTTGACTAAATAGTTAATAAATAAAATGCATCAATCTATGATCGTCACGGCCCTTGGCTGTTATGCCCAGCTGCCCCAGTGTCGGTCACAATCTTTTAGTATGCAGATGATATGGGCCAACCCTTGCTCCTGATTGGTGCCTCTGATTCCCGCCTTTTGCCCTGTGTCTAGGATTGGCACCATTTTTTATATATCACCACATTTATTGTTTCATGCATTTCCTCGTGCATATGTTAATAAGGGTGTGCACTGTGAGCTTGCATGGTGTCAGTAATGGATGCTCATAGGCGAGCATCAGCAGGAGAGTCAAAGGGGAAATAAGTAGTTTATAGTGCCATCTAGAGGAGAGGCTGAAATTTACAACAAAGACCTGCTGCTCTGCTCACCCCCTCCCTTCCCTGAGCGCTACGGTATCCGCAGCTGGTCAAATGTCGTCCTCGTCGTCTTTCTCCGTGTCAGCAGATGAGGTTCGTGAGGCGAGGGAGAGGGTGGAGCTACTGCGGCCGTAGCAGACGAAGCGGAGAGAGAGGAGGCGGGACTTCCGCTACAAGTAAAGAGACGCTTGATTTGTTCTCTCGCGTTTGTCCTTACAGGCTCCGGTAGAAACATTGCGTCTCGCTGCTAACAGTGGCTATGCAACCGCGGTCCGCGGTCATGTTATTTTAAATGACTTTTTGAAACACTACGAAAATGAAACAAAAACTATTATACAGCGACTAGACAATGCAGGAGCACATAATATGTATAAAAAAGTGGATTTTGGGTTATATAAACCCATAAATACTACACATTGTACCTTTAAGAGTTTTGGCTGACATGATATGTTTTGCCCGAATGTCAGCAGACAGGAACCGGAATGAGGGTGTTGCCAGAGCTTCAGCGCTCCCTTTTCGTAACACCTTACCATCAGCTTCCAAACACATTAATGGTTGTCAATCTGCATCACCTGAAATGCGATGTGTGTTAATCAACCACTGATCACACCCTCTACCTCTTCTGCCTATTTCCTGTGTCTGAGCGTTAAATGAACTTGGCGTGAAACTTTTTTGGCACACAGTGCAAACTCAGGTGGAATATTAGGCTCTGGAACGCATCACAGTGTTTAAAAATAATATTTGCAGTGTACCGACACTGACACATGCACACACACAGTGTCATTCCGCGAAATGTCACTGATACACCACATAGGTCTTTCTTTTGTTTGTTTTTTTGATTGCGTGACAACTGTAATTGACAAAAAAACAGACAACAATAATGTGAGAGAAATAGAGTAATCTAGTAAATAAATGAATGTCATTAAACTATTTATCATTTTCTGGATATATTTACTTGTTTTTTAATATGACTTCTATAATTATTTTATAAATTGACGTTTTGTTCACTTTTCTTTATTAAATATATTATTTATTTATTATTAGGGCAGCTTTGGTCTTCCATTTTAATCAGATTCAAGACTCCATTTGAGCAACTAGCAGCTAGATTCATAGCCTGAGCAATAAGCAGGTTCTTAGTGAGACTTACTGTTTCATTTTTGTGACCATCATTTTTTATTTAAGTCTTTATGATGTTGCTGAAGCTCTTAAGACAAACTGCTATTTTATGTAGATATTACTTCAAATCTTGTACAATGAGCTGACACACAAATTATGAAAAATGATGTCCTTATTGCTTAATATTTTAACTATATCAAGCTGATACAATTTTGCAATGTTGTGTTACAAAGAGCTTTTTCTGATATTTCTCTTACTTTTTGTATTTTTTATTTGTTTTCCAATGAGTGTGTTATTCAGACTTCCCTTCATATTGACAATGTCAATGACTTATCTCACCTTAGTGTGCACAAATCACATACTGTAGCTGTTCAGGAAAGCATCCAAACGAGAAATCACTGCAAAATCACATACCGAGTATAACGAATGAAGCTTTAACAGATATGCTAATAGATTTAACAAATTAATGTATACATTACATTAAATAATTGCACTGCATGAAATTGCAGCAAATCGTATCATAGCAAAACTGAATAATATCCGCTGTGTTCCCTGAATCATATTGAATCACATTGATCTAAATATGTATCAAGCAATTCTCTAAGGAAGACATACAAACCTTTATTAAAACCATGTAAAAATTCAGATTATTCCTGATTATATCGCCTACTTTTGCGAGCTGATACACCACAATAATTTGATAATGTAATTGTGGCAGCTGAGGTAGTGATTAGCTTCATTATGCCCTCCATTTAATTTTACTTTCAACCCTGCAAACCTCTGTGTGTGTGTGTGTGTGTGTGTTTGTGTGTGTTGTTTATGTGTACATCTGCTTGCCATGTGTTCACACAATTGTGTGTTTTTGTACCCTTCACACCCTCTTCTGTCCAAGTCGCACACCTGGACTAAATCTGGAATGCCAACCCAGGAAGACACAGATTGCTAAACTGGGAAACCCAGAAACATTCTTAACAGCTGGATTACCTGGGGAATAGACACTGGCATCTGCCAGACTTAGTCCCAAATGGAGATTAACATGTGCTTCCACCACGGTCCTTCTGGTCTCCTTCAACAAGAGAGAGACTCCGTTTTCCCATCAGGTGTTGACATGTTCTGCTTAGTTCTCCAAATACTCTAACACAAAAAATGTCATCTAGAAACCCACTGAATATATTATTCCTCTCTGCTGTCACCATTTACTATTTTATATCCAGCTCTTCTATCGTTATATGTTATTAAAAGCAAGATGACAATCAAAGGTGAAATGGTGAATTGTGAATTTAATTGACAAATATTAACCCCTGTATCGGTAAATTCCTCTCTGCATTTAACCCATCCTCTAGGAGCAGCCACTTGTGTTGGGTAACTTGCTCAGGGGTATCCCAGCCTTGTGACCTGGTTGGGATTCAAACCAGTAACCTTCCTGACAAAGCCCAGTTCCCCCGTCTACTTGGTCATGTGCTGCCATATGTCTTGACCTCATGTTTCCTGCCATGGTACCTTACTGATTGCTCTCTATTAGTTTTACCTAATGTTAGGGCATATCAAGTATAAGCGTATAAGTATTTATTTTATTAACATTTATGTTATTGAAATATTCAACGAGTCATTAGGCCAGTGCAAATTGCCAAAATCCACAGTATATTTTAAAATCCTGCATCTGAGGTGTGGACAGCAGTCAGGCAGATGCTGTAATATAGGTCGTTGGGTTTTACTTACTTACTATGTGCTTTAATTTCCTCTCTCTCTCATACTCACACACACATTAATTCTGAGCATTCCAGTGTCCAGTTTGTTTCATGCGCATGGGTGTCTGTCCTCTGAAGCAGACCATCTGCTCCTTCCTATTTATTGCTTCTATCCCCAGTTGTGCTACATCCTTCTGGTGGTCTTCCACCCCCATGCCAACGTGGAGACCAATTAGAGAGTTATACATTAGACTTTTTTCACTTCTCCCTGGCACTCATTATGTCATATTCAGTGAAAGTTTTGCTTTGCTATCTTCCTTCTTCTTCTTCTCCTCCTCAGAGCACTTTAAAGTTTTCAAACACCACAAATCCCCTTAAAATAGATAAATAAATAAAAAATAAAGGGAGTAAAAAAATGTATAAATATATATTATAATGTAGATAAAATGTAATTACACAGTTAATCTTTGAATCTCAATCAATGATGATTGATGAATGATATAGATCAGCAGTATGGTTGTTACGATTGGTGGCGTGGACCCGAAAGCAGACGATGACGACAGGTTCTTTCAAACAATACTTTTATTACAAAAGGGGGGTAACACAAAACGACTACCCAAACGGGGAAGTGATAGTGGATAGTGCAAGAGTGGAAAAGAATAAAGTCTTTGCAGCGGCTGCGAGGGGAGCTGACTCAGGGCGCAGGAAGAGTCCAGCTTGAGGAAGTCTTAACTCACGACGTGGCTTGTAGATTCCAGGGGAGAAGGTAACCAGAGAAGCCAGGAGCAGACGACCAGCAGGAGACGTGACGACCTGGAGCGGAGACGGAGTGGTGAGTATCTTTTCAAGGTAAGTATAGCGAGCGAGCAATGGCATGACTTTACCCATGAAAGTACGAGAACGATCTGACACCGGTGAGGAGGAATGACTCCGCCTTTAAGCTCCGCTGATTGCTCATCCGGAGCAGGTGAGGCGGAGCCGCGCAGGTGTAGACGATCACCGGTGTCTGGCAGTAATCAGTCACGCCTCCTGCAGAGTCAGAGTGGGAAGGAGAGCAGCAGCCACAACAATACAACAATAATAATAAAATTGAGAGGAAGGTGCAGGTGAGATTGTGACAATGGTTTTGCTTTTTATTGCAATCAGTGTTGTGCTGCGAGATGGTCATATTCGCAGACTGTATTCATGTAAACTTAAAGGTGAAGTAAGTAGTTTATAGTGACATCTAGAGGATGTCTAGACGAACTGCTCCTCTGCTCACCCCCTCCCTTCCCTGAGCGATACGGTATCCTCAGCCGGTCAAATGTCGTCCTCGTCGTCTTTCTCTGTGGTGCAGGCGTACGGTCAGGTACTGGTGTTCCGTTATTCGCTGTAAAATATGTAGCGTAAAAAGATCCGCTCTCAGCCTCGTCTCTGCGCTCGATTTGTTCGGGTTTGTCCTTACAGGCTCTAGAAACACGGCCCGCGACCATGTTATTTAACATGACTTTTTGAAACACTACGAAAATGAAACAAAAACTATTATACAGCGACTAGACAATGCAGGAGCACATAATATGTATAAAAAAGTGGAATTTGGGTCATATAAACCCATAAATACTACACAGTGTCTCTTTAAACTCACTAGCTGCTCTCGCTTATGTGGGCAAAAGTCAGCCAATGATGTTTAACCTGAGGCAATTGGGAACGTGGACGTCTGACCCGACTCCAGTTCACATAAGTCAGCCTATAGGCCAATATACTCAAAAGGAGCTCAGCCTGATGACTCATTTTTAAGTCATGTTATGATCTGTTCATTCATTAGCAGTAAAACAATTATTAATGCATGAATAATCTTAAATACAGGCCCAGTAAGGCATGGCTCATTGGTGGAGAATCTCAAAAAAGCAGCTTAGGTTTGGTTTTGCCTAGAAATGAAGGTGACTACAATGCAAATAAAAACTGCTTTTGGATAATGTGTTTTGTTCCTTTTTCAATTTGAATGCAGTTCATCATGTTAAGTTCAGTGGTTCAATGTCATGTCTGACACGCATATTGACAACTTCAGTCACACTGCCAGGGCTGCTGTCCTTACCCTGCTCATTGTGAAGAAGTATCCAAGGGTTGATGCTGGACACAATCATTCTCAAGATGAATGTCATGTTTATGTTGAGGACCATGGTGCAATGTCTCTGTATGAGTCACCTCTTAAGATACCACTACATCAGAGGAGTTAGGCGTGTGGTGTGGACCATGTTGCTTTTCGTTTAAAGGGATACTTCACCGATTTGAATGTGGCTTTGTATTGCTAGAATAGCAGTAGTATTTTTTAGAAAATGTGCTTCCCTCACTCAGTTTTTCCCTGACTTGTAAACTGCTATTCTAGCAATACAAAGCCACATTCAAATCGGTGAAGTATCCCTTTAAGTGGCCGGGCAGGGCAAACGCACAGCAACGACCCAAAACACATGCAGAAGGAGAAACGAGCTGTATAGTATATTAACAAATGCTGCAGATTCAAAGACACAAACGAAAACAAAAGCAAATGCAATGCAAGAAACACACTGCAAAAAAAGAAAAAACGATCTGCAGAAAGAAAAAAAACACACATGCATCAACAGAAACATGCAGCAAAAACAAAATGACACAAAAACCAAAATCACACACAAATCCCAAAACTACATAAAAATACATATTCAATAATGGAATTGCTCCAGATCTGTGGGAGCGCTCGCTGTCATGCAGCTCTATGACCAGTCGTTACGATACTTCGGGACTACTTAATTCTTACTTAATTCATACTGTCGGCGACTGTTAACTAAACCCCTTTTTTCTGGCTAACACCAGTGTATATGGGCATCTAGTAAATATTTGGTAAGCAGGGGAGCAGCAGACATGGACCCTGTTTGAACAAGGGTATGAATCAGCAGATCAGAGCTGCAGCCATTATGTACTGCATAGCTTTATCATTTATTTTTTTTCAGGATGTGATGGTATGAGTTGTTTTGACCATCACATAGTGCAGCTGCATGTTGGACCAAAAAAACTGAAAGCCCTAATGATTATATTATTAAATTATATTACATTAAATAACATCATATTGTATTAGATTCAAAACCTTATAAATCCCTTTGGGGATTTACCTCCAGGAAAGCGATCCATCATAGTCATGGATCGCTTTCCTGATTTTCAAAAGTTCATTAAAAATATTCTTCAAGAGATATGCAAATATATTCAACGGATTCTTGTTCAGGGCATGCTTGACTATGACTGTGTACAATTTCAAGACATTCCAAGATACTTTTGGGGTCTTTTTGGACGAAAAAGTTAAGTCACTGCCTAAGTGCATGGATCGCTTTCCTAATTTTCAAAAGTTCATTAAAAATATTCTTCAAGAGATATGCAAATATTTTCAACAGAATCTTGTTCAGGGCATGCTTGACTATGACTGTGTACAATTTCAATACATTCCAAGATACTTTTGGGGTCTTTTTTGAATAAAAAGTTAAGTCACTGCCTAAGTGCACAGACTTTCCTCATTTTCAAAAATTCATTAAAAATATTCCTTAAGAGATATGCAAATATTTTCAATGGATTCTTGTTCAGGGCGTCGTTGACTATGACTGAGTACAATTTCAAGACATTCCAACATACTTGGAATGTCCAAGTGCATGGATCGCTTTCCGGATTATCAAAAATTCATTAAAAATATTCTTCAAGAGATATGCAAATATATTCAACGGATTCTTCTTCTGGGCATGCTTGACTATGACTGTGTACAATTTCAAGACATTCCAAGATACTTTTGGGGTCTTTTTGGACGAAAAGTTAAGTCACTGCCTAAGTGCATGGATCGCATTCCTGATTTTCAAAAATTCATTAAAAATATTCCTTAAGCGATATGCAAATATTTTCAACAGATTCTTGTTCAGGGCGTCGTTGACTATGACTGAGTACAATTTCAAGACATTCCAACATACTTGGAATGTCCAAGTGCATGGATCGCTTTCCGGGTTTTCAAAAATTCATTAAAAATATTCTTCAAGAGATATGCAAATATATTCAACGGATTCTTCTTCTGGGCATGCTTGACTATGACTGTGTACAATTTCAAGACATTCCAAGATACTTTTGGGGTCTTTTTGGACGAAAAAGTTAAGTCACTGCCTAAGTGCATGGATCGCTTTCCTGATTTTCAAAAGTTCATTAAAAATATTCTTCAATAGATAAGCAAATATATTCAACGGATTCTTCTTCTGGGCATGCTTGACTATGACTGTGTACAATTTCAAGACATTCCAAGATACTTTTGGGGTCTTTTTTGAATAAAAAGTTAAGTCACTGCCTAAGTGCACAGACTTTCCTCATTTTCAAAAATTCATTAAAAATATTCCTTAAGATATATGCAAATATTTTCAATGGATTCTTGTTCAGGGCGTCATTGACTATGACTGAGTACAATTTCAAAACATTCCAACGTACTTGGAATGTCTAAGTGCATGGATCGCTTTCCTAATTTTCAAAAGTTCATTAAAAATATTCTTCAAGAGATATGCAAATATTTTCAACAGAATCTTGTTCAGGGCATGCTTGACTATGACTGTGTACAATTTCAAGACATTCCAAGATACTTTTGAGGTCTTTTTTGAATAAAAAGTTAAGTCACTGCCTAAGTGCATGGATCGCTTTCCTGATTCTCAAAAATTCATTAAAAAAATTCCTTAAGCGATATGCAAATATTTTCAACGGATCCTTGTTCAGGGCGTCGTTGACTATGACTGAGTACAATTTCAAGACATTCCAAGATACTTTCGGGGTCTTTTTTGAATAAAAAGTTAAGTCACTGCCTAACTGCACACACTTTCCTCATTTTCAAAAATTCATTAAAAATATTCCTTAAGAGATATGCAAATATTTTCAACGGATTCTTGTTCAGGGCGTCGCTGACTATGACTGAGTACAATTTCAAGACATTCCAACATACTTGGAATGTCCAAGTACATGGATCGCTTTCCTGATTTTCAAAAGTTCATTAAAAATATTCTTCAAGAGATATGCAAATATTTTCAACAGAATCTTGTTCAGGGCATGCTTGACTATGACTGTGTACAATTTCAATACATTCCAAGATACTTTTGGGGTCTTTTTTGAATAAAAAGTTAAGTCACTGCCTAAGTTCACAGACTTTCCTCATTTTCAAAAATTCATTAAAAATATTCCTTGAGAGATATGCAAATATTTTCAATGGATTCTTGTTCAGGGCGTCATTGACTATGACTGAGTACAATTTCAAGACATTCCAACATACTTGGAATGTCCAAGTGCATGGATCGCTTTCCGGATTATCAAAAATTCATTAAAAATATTCTTCAAGAGATATGCAAATATATTCAACGGATTCTTCTTCAGGGCATGCTTGACTATGACTGTGTACAATTTCAAGACATTCCAAGATACTTTTGGGGTCTTTTTGGACGAAAAAGTTAAGTCACTGCCTAAGTGCATGGATCGCTTTCCTGATTTTCAAAAATTCATTAAAAATATTCCTTAAGCGATATGCAAATATTTTCAACGGATTCTTGTTCAGGGCGTCATTGACTATGACTGAGTACAATTTCAAAACATTCCAACGTACTTGGAATGTCTAAGTGCATGGATCGCTTTCCTAATTTTCAAAAGTTCATTAAAAATATTCTTCAAGAGATATGCAAATATTTTCAACAGAATCTTGTTCAGGGCATGCTTGACTATGACTGTGTACAATTTCAAGACATTCCAAGATACTTTTGGGGTCTTTTTTGAATAAAAAGTTAAGTCACTGCCTAAGTGCATGGATCGCTTTCCTGATTTTCAAAAATTCATTAAAAATATTCCTTAAGCGATATGCAAATATTTTCAACGGATTCTTGTTCAGGGCGTCGTTGACTATGACTGAGTACAATTTCAAGACATTCCAAGATACTTTCGGGGTCTTTTTTGAATAAAAAGTTAAGTCACTGCCTAACTGCACACACTTTCCTCATTTTCAAAAATTCATTAAAAATATTCCTTAAGAGATATGCAAATATTTTCAACGGATTCTTGTTCAGGGCGTCGCTGACTATGACTGAGTACAATTTCAAGACATTCCAACATACTTGGAATGTCCAAGTACATGGATCGCTTTCCTGATTTTCAAAAGTTCATTAAAAATATTCTTCAAGAGATATGCAAATATTTTCAACAGAATCTTGTTCAGGGCATGCTTGACTATGACTGTGTACAATTTCAATACATTCCAAGATACTTTTGGGGTCTTTTTTGAATAAAAAGTTAAGTCACTGCCTAAGTTCACAGACTTTCCTCATTTTCAAAAATTCATTAAAAATATTCCTTAAGAGATATGCAAATATTTTCAATGGATTCTTGTTCAGGGCGTCATTGACTATGACTGAGTACAATTTCAAGACATTCCAACATACTTGGAATGTCCAAGTGCATGGATCGCTTTCCGGATTATCAAAAATTCATTAAAAATATTCTTCAAGAGATATGCAAATATATTCAACGGATTCTTCTTCAGGGCATGCTTGACTATGACTGTGTACAATTTCAAGACATTCCAAGATACTTTTGGGGTCTTTTTGGACGAAAAAGTTAAGTCACTGCCTAAGTGCATGGATCGCTTTCCTGATTTTCAAAAATTCATTAAAAATATTCCTTAAGCGATATGCAAATATTTTCAATGGATTCTTGTTCAGGGCGTCATTGACTATGACTGAGTACAATTTCAAGACATTCCAACATACTTGGAATGTCCAAGTGCGTTCATCGCTTTCCTGATTTTCAAAAGTTCATAAAAAATATTCTTCAAGAGATATGCAAACATATTCAACGGATTCTCGTTCAGGGCATGCTTCACTATGACTGTGTACAATTTCAAGACATTCCAAGATACTTTTGGGGTCTTTTTGGACGAAAAGTTAGGTCACTGCCTAAGTGCATGGATCGCATTCCTGATTTTCAAAAATTCATTAAAAATACTCCTTAAGCGATATGCAAATATTTTCCACGGATTCTTGTTCAGGGCGTCGTTGACTATGACTGAGTACAATTTCAAGACATTTCAACATACTTGGAATGTCCAAGTGCATGGATCGCTTTCCTGATTTTCAAAAAATCATTAAAAATATTCTTCAAGAGATATGCAAATATATTCAACGGATTCTTGTTCAGGGCATGCTTGACTATGACTGTGTACAATTTCAAGACATTCCAAGATACTTTTGGGGTCTTTTTTGAATAAAAAATTAAGTCACTGCCTAAGTGCACAGACTTTCCTCATTTTCAAAAATTCATTAAAAATATTCCTTAAGAGATATGCAAATATTTTCAACGGATTCTTGTTCAGGGCGTCGTTGACTATGACTGAGTACAATTTCAAGACATTCCAACATACTTGGAATGTCCAAGTGCATGGATCGCTTCCCGGATTTTCAAAAATTCATTAAAAATATTCTTCAATAGATAAGCAAATATATTCAACAGATTCTTCTTCAGGGCATGCTTGACTATGACTGTGTACAATTTCAAGACATTCCAAGATACTTTTGGGGTCTTTTTGGACGAAAAAGTTAAGTCACTGCCTAAGTGCATGGATCGCTTTCCTGATTTTCAAAAATTCATTAAAAATATTCCTTAAGCGATATGCAAATATTTTCAACGGATTCTTGTTCAGGGCGTCGTTGACTATGACTGAGTACAATTTCAAGACATTCCAACATACTTGGAATGTCCAAGTGCATGGATCGCTTTCCTGATTTTCAAATGTTCATTAAAAATATTCTTCAAGAGATATGCTAATTTTTTCAACAGAATCTTGTTCAAGGCATGCTTGACTATGACTGTGTACAATTTCAAGACATTCCAAGATACTTTTGGGGTCTTTTTTGAATAAAAAGTTAAGTCACTGCCTAAGTGCATGGATCGCTTTCCTGATTTTCAAAAATTCATTAAAAATATTCCTTAAGCGATATGCAAATATTTTCAACGGATTCTTGTTCAGGGCGTCGTTGACTATGACTGAGTACAATTTCAAGACATTCCAACATACTTGGAATGTCCAAGTGCATGGATCGCTTTCCAGATTTTCAAAAATTCATTAAAAATATTCTTCAAGAGATATGCAAATATATTCAACGGATTCTTCTTCAGGGCATGCTTGACTATGACTGTGTACAATTTCAAGACATTCCAAGATACTTTTGGGGTCTTTTTGGACGAAAAAGTTAAGTCACTGCCTAAGTGCATGGATCGCTTTCCTGATTTTCAAAAATTCATTAAAAATATTCCTTAAGCGATATGCAAATATTTTCAACGGATTCTTGTTCAGGGCGTCATTGACTATGACTGAGTACAATTTCAAAACATTCCAACGTACTTGGAATGTCTAAGTGCATGGATCGCTTTCCTAATTTTCAAAAGTTCATTTAAAATATTCTTCAAGAGATATGCAAATATTTTCAACAGAATCTTGTTCAGGGCATGCTTGACTATGACTGTGTACAATTTCAAGACATTCCAAGATACTTTTGGGGTCTTTTTTGAATAAAAAGTTAAGTCACTGCCTAAGTGCATGGATCGCTTTCCTGATTTTCAAAAATTCATTAAAAATATTCCTTAAGCGATATGCAAATATTTTCAACGGATTCTTGTTCAGGGCGTCGTTGACTATGACTGAGTACAATTTCAAGACATTCCAAGATACTTTCGGGGTCTTTTTTGAATAAAAAGTTAAGTCACTGCCTAACTGCACACACTTTCCTCATTTTCAAAAATTCATTAAAAATATTCCTTAAGAGATATGCAAATATTTTCAACGGATTCTTGTTCAGGGCGTCGCTGACTATGACTGAGTACAATTTCAAGACATTCCAACATACTTGGAATGTCCAAGTACATGGATCGCTTTCCTGATTTTCAAAAGTTCATTAAAAATATTCTTCAAGAGATATGCAAATATTTTCAACAGAATCTTGTTCAGGGCATGCTTGACTATGACTGTGTACAATTTCAATACATTCCAAGATACTTTTGGGGTCTTTTTTGAATAAAAAGTTAAGTCACTGCCTAAGTTCACAGACTTTCCTCATTTTCAAAAATTCATTAAAAATATTCCTTAAGAGATATGCAAATATTTTCAATGGATTCTTGTTCAGGGCGTCATTGACTATGACTGAGTACAATTTCAAGACATTCCAACATACTTGGAATGTCCAAGTGCATGGATCGCTTTCCGGATTATCAAAAATTCATTAAAAATATTCTTCAAGAGATATGCAAATATATTCAACGGATTCTTCTTCAGGGCATGCTTGACTATGACTGTGTACAATTTCAAGACATTCCAAGATACTTTTGGGGTCTTTTTGGACGAAAAAGTTAAGTCACTGCCTAAGTGCATGGATCGCTTTCCTGATTTTCAAAAATTCATTAAAAATATTCCTTAAGCGATATGCAAATATTTTCAATGGATTCTTGTTCAGGGCGTCATTGACTATGACTGAGTACAATTTCAAGACATTCCAACATACTTGGAATGTCCAAGTGCGTTCATCGCTTTCCTGATTTTCAAAAGTTCATAAAAAATATTCTTCAAGAGATATGCAAACATATTCAACGGATTCTCGTTCAGGGCATGCTTCACTATGACTGTGTACAATTTCAAGACATTCCAAGATACTTTTGGGGTCTTTTTGGACGAAAAAGTTAAGTCACTGCCTAAGTGCATGGATCGCATTCCTGATTTTCAAAAATTCATTAAAAATATTCTTCAAGAGATATGCAAATATATTCAACGGATTCTTCTTCTGGGCATGCTTGACTATGACTGTGTACAATTTCAAGACATTTCAAGATACTTTTGGAGTCTTTTTTGAATAAAAAGTTAAGTCACTGCCTAAGTGCACAGACTTTCCTCATTTTCAAAAATTCATTAAAAATATTCCTTAAGAGATATGCAAATATTTTCAATGGATTCTTGTTCAGGGCGTCGTTGACTATGACTGAGTACAATTTCAAGACATTCCAACATACTTGGAATGTCCAAGTGCATGGATCACTTTCCGGATTATCAAAAATTCATTAAAAATATTCTTCAAGAGATAAGCAAATATATTCAACGGATTCTTCTTCTGGGCATGCTTGACTATGACTGTGTACAATTTCAAGACATTCCAAGATACTTTTGGGGTCTTTTTGGACGAAAAGTTAGGTCACTGCCTAAGTGCATGGATCGCATTCCTGATTTTCAAAAATTCATTAAAAATATTCCTTAAGCGATATGCAAATATTTTCCACGGATTCTTGTTCAGGGCGTCGTTGACTATGACTGAGTACAATTTCAAGACATTTCAACATACTTGGAATGTCCAAGTGCATGGATCGCTTTCCTGATTTTCAAAAAATCATTAAAAATATTCTTCAAGAGATATGCAAATATATTCAACGGATTCTTGTTCAGGGCATGCTTGACTATGACTGAGTACAATTTCAATACACTCCAAGATACTTTTGGGGTCTTTTTTGAATAAAAAGTTAAGTCACTGCCTAAGTGCACAGACTTTCCTCATTTTCAAAAATTCATTAAAAATATTCCTTAAGAGATATGCAAATATTTTCAATGGATTCTTGTTCAGGGCGTCGTTGACTATGACTGAGTACAATTTCAAGACATTCCAACATACTTGGAATGTCCAAGTGCATGGATCGCTTTCCGGATTATCAAAAATTCATTAAAAATATTCTTCAAGAGATATGCAAATATATTCAACGGATTCTTCTTCTGGGCATGCTTGACTATGACTGTGTACAATTTCAAGACATTCCAAGATACTTTTGGGGTCTTTTTGGACGAAAAGTTAGGTCACTGCCTAAGTGCATGGATCGCATTCCTGATTTTCAAAAATTCATTAAAAATACTCCTTAAGCGATATGCAAATATTTTCCACGGATTCTTGTTCAGGGCGTCGTTGACTATGACTGAGTACAATTTCAAGACATTTCAACATACTTGGAATGTCCAAGTGCATGGATCGCTTTCCTGATTTTCAAAAAATCATTAAAAATATTCTTCAAGAGATATGCAAATATATTCAACGGATTCTTGTTCAGGGCATGCTTGACTATGACTGTGTACAATTTCAAGACATTCCAAGATACTTTTGGGGTCTTTTTTGAATAAAAAATTAAGTCACTGCCTAAGTGCACAGACTTTCCTCATTTTCAAAAATTCATTAAAAATATTCCTTAAGAGATATGCAAATATTTTCAACGGATTCTTGTTCAGGGCGTCGTTGACTATGACTGAGTACAATTTCAAGACATTCCAACATACTTGGAATGTCCAAGTGCGTTCATCGCTTTCCTGATTTTCAAAAGTTCATAAAAAATATTCTTCAAGAGATATGCAAACATATTCAACGGATTCTCGTTCAGGGCATGCTTCACTATGACTGTGTACAATTTCAAGACATTCCAAGATACTTTTGGGGTCTTTTTGGACGAAAAAGTTAAGTCACTGCCTAAGTGCATGGATCGCATTCCTGATTTTCAAAAATTCATTAAAAATATTCTTCAAGAGATATGCAAATATATTCAACGGATTCTTCTTCTGGGCATGCTTGACTATGACTGTGTACAATTTCAAGACATTTCAAGATACTTTTGGAGTCTTTTTTGAATAAAAAGTTAAGTCACTGCCTAAGTGCACAGACTTTCCTCATTTTCAAAAATTCATTAAAAATATTCCTTAAGAGATATGCAAATATTTTCAATGGATTCTTGTTCAGGGCGTCGTTGACTATGACTGAGTACAATTTCAAGACATTCCAACATACTTGGAATGTCCAAGTGCATGGATCACTTTCCGGATTATCAAAAATTCATTAAAAATATTCTTCAAGAGATAAGCAAATATATTCAACGGATTCTTCTTCTGGGCATGCTTGACTATGACTGTGTACAATTTCAAGACATTCCAAGATACTTTTGGGGTCTTTTTGGACGAAAAGTTAGGTCACTGCCTAAGTGCATGGATCGCATTCCTGATTTTCAAAAATTCATTAAAAATATTCCTTAAGCGATATGCAAATATTTTCCACGGATTCTTGTTCAGGGCGTCGTTGACTATGACTGAGTACAATTTCAAGACATTTCAACATACTTGGAATGTCCAAGTGCATGGATCGCTTTCCTGATTTTCAAAAAATCATTAAAAATATTCTTCAAGAGATATGCAAATATATTCAACGGATTCTTGTTCAGGGCATGCTTGACTATGACTGAGTACAATTTCAATACACTCCAAGATACTTTTGGGGTCTTTTTTGAATAAAAAGTTAAGTCACTGCCTAAGTGCACAGACTTTCCTCATTTTCAAAAATTCATTAAAAATATTCCTTAAGAGATATGCAAATATTTTCAATGGATTCTTGTTCAGGGCGTCGTTGACTATGACTGAGTACAATTTCAAGACATTCCAACATACTTGGAATGTCCAAGTGCATGGATCGCTTTCCGGATTATCAAAAATTCATTAAAAATATTCTTCAAGAGATATGCAAATATATTCAACGGATTCTTCTTCTGGGCATGCTTGACTATGACTGTGTACAATTTCAAGACATTCCAAGATACTTTTGGGGTCTTTTTGGACGAAAAGTTAGGTCACTGCCTAAGTGCATGGATCGCATTCCTGATTTTCAAAAATTCATTAAAAATACTCCTTAAGCGATATGCAAATATTTTCCACGGATTCTTGTTCAGGGCGTCGTTGACTATGACTGAGTACAATTTCAAGACATTTCAACATACTTGGAATGTCCAAGTGCATGGATCGCTTTCCTGATTTTCAAAAAATCATTAAAAATATTCTTCAAGAGATATGCAAATATATTCAACGGATTCTTGTTCAGGGCATGCTTGACTATGACTGTGTACAATTTCAAGACATTCCAAGATACTTTTGGGGTCTTTTTTGAATAAAAAATTAAGTCACTGCCTAAGTGCACAGACTTTCCTCATTTTCAAAAATTCATTAAAAATATTCCTTAAGAGATATGCAAATATTTTCAACGGATTCTTGTTCAGGGCGTCGTTGACTATGACTGAGTACAATTTCAAGACATTCCAACATACTTGGAATGTCCAAGTGCATGGATCGCTTCCCTGATTTTCAAAAATTCATTAAAAATATTCTTCAATAGATAAGCAAATATATTCAACAGATTCTTCTTCAGGGCATGCTTGACTATGACTGTGTACAATTTCAAGACATTCCAAGATACTTTTGGGGTCTTTTTGGACGAAAAAGTTAAGTCACTGCCTAAGTGCATGGATCGCTTTCCTGATTTTCAAAAATTCATTAAAAATATTCCTTAAGCGATATGCAAATATTTTCAACGGATTCTTGTTCAGGGCGTCGTTGACTATGACTGAGTACAATTTCAAGACATTCCAACATACTTGGAATGTCCAAGTGCATGGATCGCTTTCCTGATTTTCAAATGTTCATTAAAAATATTCTTCAAGAGATATGCTAATTTTTTCAACAGAATCTTGTTCAAGGCATGCTTGACTATGACTGTGTACAATTTCAAGACATTCCAAGATACTTTTGGGGTCTTTTTTGAATAAAAAGTTAAGTCACTGCCTAAGTGCACAGACTTTCCTCATTTTCAAAAATTCATTAAAAATATTCCTTGAGAGATATGCAAATATTTTCAATGGATTCTTGTTCAGGGCGTCGTTGACTATGACTGAGTACAATTTCAAGACATTCCAACATACTTGGAATGTCCAAGTGCATGGATCGTTTCTCGGATTTTCAAAAATTCATTAAAAATATTCTTCAATAGATAAGCAAATATATTCAACGGATTCTTGTTCAGGGCATGCTTGACTATGACTGTGTACAATTTCAAGACATTCCAAGATACTTTTGGGGTCTCTTTGGACGAAAAAGTTAAGTCACTGCCTAAGCGCATGGATCGCTTTCCTGATTTTCAAAAATTCATTAAAAATATTCCTTAAGCGATATGCAAATATTTTCAACGGATTCTTGTTCAGGGCGTCGTTGACTATGACTGAGTACAATTTCAAGACATTCCAACATACTTGGAATGTCCAAGTGCATGGATCGCTTTCCAGATTTTCAAAAGTTCATTAAAAATATTCTTCAAGAGATATGCAAATATATTCAACGGATTCTTGTTCAGGGCATGCTTGACTATGACTGTGTACAATTTCAAGACATTCCAAGATACTTTTGGGGTCTTTTTTGAATAAAAAGTAAAGTCACTGCCTAAGTGCACAGACTTTCCTCATTTTCAAAAATTCATTAAAAATATTCCTTAAGAGATATGCAAATATTTTCAATGGATTCTTGTTCAGGGCGTCGTTGACTATGACTGAGTACAATTTCAAGACATTCCAACATACTTGGAATGTCCAAGTGCATGGATCGCTTCCCGGATTTTCAAAAATTCATTAAAAATATTCTTCAATAGATAAGCAAATATATTCAACGGATTCTTCTTCAGGGCATGCTTGACTACGACTGTGTACAATTTCAAGACATTCAAAGATACTTTTGGGGTCTTTTTGGATGAAAAAGTTAAGTCACTGCCTAAGTGCATGGATCGCTTTCCTGATTTTCAAAAATTCATTAAAAATATTCCTTAACGATATGCAAATATTTTCAACGGATTCTTGTTCAGGGCGTCGTTGACTATGACTGAGTACAATTTCAAGACATTCCAACATACTTGGAATGTCCAAGTGCATGGATCGCTTTCCTGATTTTCAAAAGTTCATTAAAAATATTCTTCAAAAGATATGCAAATATTTTCAACAGAATCTTGTTCAGGGCATGCTTGACTATGACTGTGTACAATTTCAAGACATTCCAAGATACTTTTGGGGTCCTGATGAATAGTAGATGCACACAGTTATGATCCACAGAGCCCAGGGGGGAAGGTGGCAGAGATTGATAAGCATCCTTTACCGATCCATAGCAAAGATCCGAT
The DNA here is from genome assembly GCF_963457635.1 of Microchirus variegatus. NCBI lineage: Eukaryota > Metazoa > Chordata > Actinopteri > Pleuronectiformes > Soleidae > Microchirus > Microchirus variegatus. The sequence goes on along the minus strand of NC_139807.1, from coordinate 29,960,096 downwards.
ATCTTGTCCTGTCTGGGTGGACATATTGGCAAAAGTTTTTTTAAAGGGACACCAAGTATGAATTTGAGTGCATTAGGTGAAATGGACTGCAGCCTTTGCACAACATGAAAGATTGTGCTGGAGGCAGAGGTGGTATTTGCCTACGGGTGAATGTACACTGTTGTGATGAAATGTTGTGGAAAGTCCCGAGGCATGTAAAAAAGATCTAAAGATACAGATAAAAGCTTGACATCTGGGGTAAAGATGTATTATCTGACAGTCACGGTGTTACAGTATTAATTGATTCATTCTTTTTATGTCACTTTATCCTCCATATGAGTGTCATTGGGGGCTGTAAGCAAACACAGCTGACATTGGGCGGAAGGTGAACAAGTCACCAGTCTATCTCAGGGTCTATATACAGAGGTAAACCACCATTCACTCTCACACTCAACCCTCTGGTCAACTAAGAGAGTCTGCATGTTTTTGGACTGTGGATGAGAACCATAGTACCTGGAGAGAACCCACACACACAGGGATAACATGCAAACTTGAATCTGGATCTGAACGGGCGACCTTCGTGCTGTGAGGCAACAATGCTAGCCACTGTTCTACCGTGTGGCCCTGGCGTTCCACTGCCGTTGATTAAAATATAAGCGTACTCCAGCACCTTATGTTTTCCTTGTCATGATGGCCGTATGGTGCAGATTAAATGGAGCTCCAAATCCATCAATTAATAGATCGGCGTCCTGGTCACACTCCTGGAGCTATCATTCAGTGGAAACATGACACAGCAGTCTCTGAAGTCCTCCTGGGAATGATAATTAGCAAAAAGTTTACCGAGCTTGTTCCTTGGGGACTGGACGTTGACCAATGAGGGCAGAAGGATCTGAGCAAGCTCCTAGTTATTCTCAGTTTTAACCCCATTTCCTCTTCCTGTTTTCTCATTGCCCCATGTCTCAGAATGAAGTCCCATAGCTGTGCTATGGTTTTTTGTCATGCCAGCTAAACTCACAGAGTTCAGTTGCAGTAGCACTTCTTTGGTGCACTGTGTCTGAACCTGGTACATAGTCTCATTGGCGCCACATGGAAGTAGATGATATAACCAGATCCACAAATCAACAGGATAAAGGAGATCCATTTTCTGTAAGTGGCACAGAAGCACTTATTCACTCAAGCAATTAAAAGAAAGTCAGCATAAAACACATAAAACTGTCATACTCATGCATTATACTCACATGATGCAGTCACTTCACTCCTCATTCCTTAATACAGGCGTTTCAAGCACATTTCTATTCACACTGCCCCCACCTCACATAGCCTGTCAGACACACCTATACCTCATCATCTGGTTCGACTTACCTGATTCACTCCGCTGCTCTGCATCTGAGTTCTGCTTCACTCACGTTCCCCGCCTGATTGTTCTTTGTCACTTCTATCGCCCAGCACTGTTTTCTGGGCTGATTTGCCAAACACCTCTGGAATTTTTGGAGAAGAGTGAATGAGACCCTCAAGTCTGTGTGATGAGTTAAGTTGCTGGAAACTATTTGAATTTCCTTGAAGAACAGAGGCAACAACATCGGCAACATCAAGTCCTAAAATTCTCAAGTACAGTCCTCGAGATGACACTTAGAATCACAAAGACACAAACTCTCTCTGGAATGATGCCTCTCTCCTTGTTAAATGGTTTGGGTTTCACAAGGCTCTGATTGGCTTCTTACCGACAAAGAATGAATGCAATAGCTTCATAACCTTGAAACTATGTTCAGACAATCACACGTTGTAACAAATGGAGCTTCAATTATAGCAATGGCTCTGTGGTTGTAATAAATACTATTTAAGAATGTTAAAGACTGACTATGGGTTGTGAATTTCTGACTCTGCCTGTTTCTGAATTACCTGCCTGGTCTGAATCCTATCACCTCAGCCTTCTGTCCGTGACCTTGAGAATTGCCTTAGCCCTCCTGGTTCCTGTCTGCCTGTGGCATTGCTTGAGTGTTGCTGCTGTGTTAGTTGCAGGTGATATTAGAGGTCAAAGGGCCTCTGTACTGTGTGCTGCATCTGGGTCCAACACACAACCTTTCCAAAAACCAGTAGAACACACTATACACAAGGGCACCAAACTCCCTCTGCAGGTTCTTATGTGTACGGCATATGTGCGGCCTGGTGCAATGTCTCCAATTATAACACCACTCTCTATGCAGATAGAGAGTCTGTGTAGTGGTAGGCTTGATGGAAAATCTGTTTGTTTAGCCCTCATATACCTACTACATACTGTTCACCATTCATGTTTGCCTGCCCTAGTGCAACCTTTTATAATGTGTGCCTGCCTGCATTGATTCATACGCAGGACACTGCGTCTCTTTTCTGATATCAGTGCCGGTTTGAACCAGTTCTGCTCAATCTTGTTTCCTTTCTTCAAGGACAGAAGATAAATACACCCTGTCTCTTGTAGCAATATAATAGAGCATTGTTCTCTCATTGGCTCTTTGTGTCTCACAGACTGCCTGTTTGACCTTTGCAAAGAATAAACTCAAACCTGCTTCTCAAATCTGTATTTCAGATCTAATTAAGCTAAATTCCCACAACATAGGCTAATACAGCCTTGCTGGAATCACTGTTGAGTGAATAATTTAAGTTTGTTGTTCTAGATGCAATTTTTTCAGGCTTTCACTTACTCAAAAGTGTTGAGGTATTATCTAAAAACAGGGGAAATAAAAGCTAATGTTTTCTAATTCCATTCTGCTATTTCCTGAAAAATCATGTTATTGCAAGTATAAAGCAAGTTACAGATCTCAGAAGATAACATTTTGTGAGTATCTGACATGTCTCACCAACTATTGGATAAATTACCCCGATTTATTGAAAAGAAAAAACAAAAAAAAAAAATTAGCAAACAAACAAAAACGATATCCATGCTGCCAAGTGGCTGAGTCCCAATGACTGTGTTGATGCCTTGACTTTGTGGACCCATCCTGTAAAAGATTACTCAACATATCTTTGATGGATTGGCTCAAACTGTTGTGCAGACAGACATATCCTGAACAAATTCAATTATTAAGTCCTCTGACTTTTCCTTCAGTGTCTCTATGTAGTTGATGAAAAGTAACACAAAAGTAGATGTTGTGTGCCGCTGTAACTAGGGTGAGTGACCAATTTAAGCTAAGGAAGTTGTTTTTTTTGATGAGGTAAGATCAGGGTCAGTGTGCAGTGAGAGGATACTGTTCGGAGAGACAATGGATCTGTGCTGTGGAAAACAATTTTGATAGCGTATTTTTATGATTCACGGTGATCCCACACTTTCAGTTTGCTCTTCATCGGAATGGAAATTGTCAGCCGAGCTCCAGTCTGTCATTTTCTCCATGTGAGTGTTGAGCAAGTTTGGCAGGCAGTTGAGGAGGAGTGATGCTTATGCGTTGCAATTGTGAGATTCTGCATTGCTTTAAATGTTTTTGGTTTTTTTCCCCCCCAAAACAGGCAAAAAGCAAATGTAATTGGTATGTAATCATCCATTTTTAGACACACGGGTTACAGTTAAATGTGATACTCCCACAACCCGAACTCAGTGAAGAGAGTTTGTGTACTGGATTTGACATAAATCACTAAGTTAAAATCTGATATTATCATCTAGTCATTGGCATAGCATAGCACTTCAAGCAAACATACAACTTTAATTATAATAGTAATAGTACTACTACTAATAATAATGCTCATGACACAGCATCAACATCATATGATAATAGCAGCATGTAGTGAAAATACAAACAAGCTCTTGTACAATAAAAACATAACAATACTTTTGTTTTCACTCAAATTGAATTGAAATTAAAGTGACATTTAAGATTTCCCATATGCAAATGGTTAATTTCTTGCAAATTTGTTAAAATCTATATTAGTGAGCACTACACCTTCTCTGGGGTAATCTGTCCTCCTGGCAGGTGAGACATTCCAAGATGCTGATTAAAGAGCATAATTGTGTTCTATTTGTTGTCTGCTATTTATATTTATAAGTGTATGTTTGTGTGTGTGTGTGTGTGTGTGTGTGTGTAGATATTTGTGAACTCATTTGTGTATGTGCATCATCATACTCTGATAAAATTACTCTAACAAAAAGTGAGGTTTAAGACCAGATTTGAAGCCTGATAGTGAGCCCAATGTGCGCATATGGGGAGGGAGAGAGAGTTCCAAAGTTTGGTTGTAGCATGCTAGTTGGCATCCATTGTGTTTCAGTTTATGGCCAGCAGACCTGCAAGACGTTAGCGGAGGGAGTGCGTGTGGTTGCATGTGTACACAGCACTAGGTCTCTGCGGAATAGCAGTGATAGCTTGGATGTCAGTATTTCTTTTTCTTTTTTTACCTTAAAGAGAAGCATAATGCACTGCCATGTGTGTGTTTAGTGATTTGGCTATTATCATCATCATCATCATCATCAAAGTGAATACACCGCCACTGCAAAGAAACAGCATCACTTTACATAGAGTAATTTCACATTCTCAGTCTGTGACATGTTTCTTCTCCTCATATGCAGACAGTCGGACAGAAGCACAACATTATTCTCAAAACTATTTTCTACACATAACCAAGTAGGAATATACAAAGGTATCATCACTCCTGAGTACATGTAGGTTAAGGTCTAGACTTGCCCGTCTGTGTGATTTATGAGAGGTTGAACATTTACACCTTGGCTTTCCCTTACTGTCTGACCAAGTCATTCATCAGGCTCCATATAATGAATGGACTTGTTCTTTACGCTGGAGCTAACAAGACGGTGGGGTCCTTAGAGTTCAGTAAAACGAGATTACAACCACTGGTCAAGCCCAGGAAAAGGGAGCAACTCCTTCTGGAGTTGGAGCAGGAGCATGAGGCCATGTGGGTGGGGAGGGAAGGTTTATAATGATGAAGGCAGCATTGCTGTGACTTGCTGTAGTCCAAGTCTCCAAAATAGCAATGCAGAATCACATAAAACAGCAAGAAAAATGCCAACAACCCACAACTGGAAAACCATTAATTAGTAAGATAAACATTTACTATATATTTCATCTAATAATTTAATATTAATGGGAATTCAACAAGAAATAGCCCATTTATGAAAAAAAAAAAGGTAAACAGTGATGTAACTTTATAATTGTCCAAGTATGCAAATTATTTAATGTATTCCGATTCATTCTTAGGTCTGGTTCATACTTTGTCACTCGACTCTTTTGATAATTGTCAATCGACAGAACTTGAAGAGTCACTGGACAATTTTTCAATTTATTTAATTGTGGAGGAAGAGATTTTGAAGTTACTTTGCAACGGAAGAACGCCAGAATAACAATAACGCTGATGTGATCAGGCTGGCACCACGTCAACAGAAGCACCTGTCCATTTTTGTCATTCAAAGCATTTCGAAATCAAGAACAAGGAACTCTGAATCAGTCTTTGGTCAACATATGGCCCACATAAGCGTAGGTGCAATGTTCACTCTCCTTTTTGCTGTTTCAGTCTACACCTACTAGCCTATTGGTCATTTTCTGTCCAGCTGCAGGCTGATGAACCTGGGATCATGGTGCATTCCAGCAGTAGTCAGTACTTGGAATTCCCAAGGTCATGGTGCCCCCTAAACTCTTATTTCGGAGCAATACCCCGCACATGTTAGGATTCCAAGATAGCCATCGCCGTACTTAAGGAAACTAATATTACCATCATAAAACTAACATTTGTTCATAAGTTTCAGTAGCCATGCTAACCAGAACAACACTTTTATGCAAACTCATACATACCAGAAACTGGCCATCTTGTACTCCAAGGTGCAACCTTTACTTCCTCATAGTCCATGATAGCAATATAACAAGAGCTGACAACACCTTTTTCTCTTTTTCACAAGGGCATGTTGAAACACATATGTTTTTGCCAGCAATGATGTGTGATGACTTGCCCTTTGTATCTCAGTGCCAAGTGACAAAGGATACAAATTAGAAATGGATTGTGCCTTTAGTAAAAAAAAACTATGTTTTTTCTCCACACAATACAATAATTGCATTGCCAAAATAGCACATAGAAATAATGTGAAAAATATCAATATCAAAAAGCATGTTGTAGCCGCTTATTTTTAACCTTTGTCTTAAATCTTGTCCAAATCTCAGATGGTCACACAGCGATGACCATTACTGCAGCACTTTAACAATGTATCCTTCCCACTCCTGACTGCACTGAGCTCTGTGGGGACACGATTAAGAAGACAGGTATCCATTACCTTGAAGCAGAGCAGTTCACACTAGCTTCAGGCTTTATATCACACACTAATATATACAAAGCCCTGTAAAATCTACCCTGTTGAAATCCCCCATGCCCTTTATCTGCCAATCCCATGACTTTCATTGGCTGACTTGAAGGATGATATCCCTAATGTTCATGACAAATTAATCCACAGGGGGAAAGCCAATGACAGTGAGCTGCCAGTGGGTCATCCCTTTGGCTAAGTCTGTCATTTCACATTTGCAGGGACTCATGTGCACAGCTGCATAACTAAGCAGCATATCTGTGAGACCTGAAGGAAGGGGCTGCTGTCTGTACATATGGGTACGATTCAAATCCTAAGAAAAGGAATTTAATTGGGACTAGGTGTTCCACTTCAGAAGCAATAAAGAAAGTTGTACATCTATCTGTAAAGGCTGTACAGAAACACTGTGTAAGGTCATGGCTGCTCCCGAAGCTAGTAGGATGAACCACACATATGATTTGAAATTATAAATGTGGGGTGTCACTTTTCCTGACACAGTATTAGAATTCCCATGATGCTTTGGTGTCATGATTGACTACTTGGGAGGGTGGTTTAGCTTGCCCATGTCCTGCATTTTCACAGCAAAACAATATAACTTCAATGTACATCCACCCAGTGTCAACTGCTAATCCGAGATCAGGTCACGGGGGTAGAAGCTCTAGCAGGGGACCCCAGACTTCCCTTTCCCTGGCCACATCATCCAGCTCTCCAGGTGCTCCCAGGCCAGTGAGGAGACACAATATCTCCACCTCGCCCACTTCCCTACAGTTGGACGTGCCCGGGTGGAATCCATACCAGGTGCCCGAACCCCCTTAACTAGCTCCTTTCAATGCAAAGAAGCAGCGGCTCTGCATAGAGTCTCTCTAGAGCTTCACACCCTATCTCTAAGGGAGACCCCAGCCACCCTTCTGAGAAAACCCATTTTGGCAGCTTGTACCGGTGATCTCGTTATTTTGGTCATGACCATAGGCGAGGATGGGAACAAAGATCAACCGGTAGATCAAGAGCTTTGCTTTTTGGCTCAGCTCCCTTTTCATTCCAACGATTGCAGTAGAACAAATGCGATACCATTCCCTGCTGCTCCAATTCTCTGGGCAATCTCACACTGTTCCCTCACTCATGACACTTCACTCCTTCACTTGGGGTAAAGACTCATTCCCCACCTGGAGCAGGCAACTTAACTCAGTCATATTTTTTCTAATGAGCCAAGAGGCCACTCAAAATGGATCCACAGCCAAGCTGCATTCAGAGCACCATCTGCTGGACCATTAGGTAGTCACTTAAGGTGGTCTGTGTGCCCTGTGAGACTATATAACTTAAACCTAAATGTGGTTTAAATTATACAAATATCCACATTTCAGCTGAAAAGTGACAGCCCTATTATGTACTGATATTACAATATATGCAGACTGAGGAACAGTTTCAGATAAATATGAACATACTGTATGTGGCCAGCCATGCCAAAACCGGGAACAAGTAGGCCGAGGGACATTTTGAGTTATTTACAGATTCTGAAAGTGTGATTTCTAAGCTGTATATTGGTCAAACATCATGCCTGGGCGGTTGAAACTATTTTTTTTTACAGTAAATGCAACCCCATTATGTCCATTAACCCCATTATGTCCATTACTGAACAATGACAATCAGTTAATAAAAAAAAGAAGATTTTTTCAGTATTAATTTAGACATTTCCATGCTGAATGGAGGAGATTAATACAAGTTTTCCTGATTTTTAATTGATCTACAGTTCAGCATTGTTTGGTTTGATACTTGTGTTGGACGTCTTGCTCATGCCTTTTCCAGTGACGGCACTGACCAATCAGTGTCTGACGACATCACGCGTAGCATCGGCTCAGCTCACTTGGAACCTAGCCAGAGCAGGTACTAAAAAAAGTACCAGTTACTGTTGTTTATGAAAAAGCTAAAAAAAAACATGTGCTGAGGTGAGTTGAGTTTGGCGGGGCCATGTAGCAAAAAGGGGTGTTAGTTCCTAGTTGCGGCACCTTTCCATTGTTTTTCCACACATCTGAATTCAGTAAGGCCTCATAATTGTGGACCATGCTGAAAAAAAATCCCTGTTTGGCTCAAACTGTTTTCATTTTTAGCTTGTTGCCTGTATTGCTTCATTGTGCAAAAATGTAGAAGACATTTGTGACCAGTGCAGTATGTCACATACACTTTAAAACAAATCTGCCACCAAAAAACATTCAATCAGGAGCACTCTAATCACAAGATAAGCCCGTTATAAGAAAAAAGGTGGGTGATGCAGTTGGTGGTGGACATTCATTGCCTTGCATTAAGCTTTTCCCTGCTTATCCGGCAACCATGCTGTTGGTGAAGCAGGAGCATAATGAGCAGCAGCAGGGAAGCAACACTGTGTTGTGTTATCACTTTAAGAGCTACCGTAGGCTCAAGAATAGATAGGGTGGCACAGGTGGAGGCTGGGTAGGTGGAGATAAAGCTTTAACAAGCAACAGAGTTTGCAGCGTTGGTAGAGCAAGATACTTTTCTTTTTCTTGTTTTGATAGGATGTGTTTGTGTGTACACTGGATGTGTTTGTGTGTACACTGGATGTGTTTGTGGGTACACTGGATGTGTTTGTGTGTACACTGGATGTGTTTGTGGGTACACTGTGATTAGCTGATATTAGCAAATGTCAACGTGGACCCGTGTTGACTGAAATACACATATTGGTACAACAAAACAAGGAAATGGAAATATTACGATGTTTTGTCTTTCAAATGGAAATGGTGGGTTGCACATCCAAAGGGCCAAAATACTAGCTATTGACGCCTAGTCACTTAGCAGTGATACAGGAATGGATTGGTTGTGAACTTTAAGAGCTTTCAAAATTAATTATTCAGTACGTTTTTTGATGGACCTCTGAAACGGGCTTCTTCTGTTGCAATATTAATTGCCTTGCCAAAATATATTATAGATTTATTTTTAGTCATTGAAATTCCACTCCATAACCACCACCAGCACCAGCCCCCACACATGTACACACACATTAAGATATGAAAAGAAAAGTAACTGTTAACTTTTTGATTTCAACAAATAATGCTCTGCAATGACGGAACATGACACGAGGAACATTCTGATTATCTGACATTGGCTCTGATCATAATCGAAAGAGAGTGAACACTGACAAAGGCCATCGTCTTGACTGCTTTATATGCTTTGCGGCAATGACTGTATCCTTATCCTTTCAATTTTTGGTGGAAATCTTACATTGTTTGAAACATACAGTATAATAATCTCTCTGATTCAATGCTGGCCTTTATAAACAGCTTTTCTCTTTGACCAAGCGTCTGACGTCTATAACATTATTTTAAATTATGCCACAGTTACTTCAAATGAATAATTGCTACCAGCAATTATGCTATTATTTTGTGATCACCATTGTTCTGCTTTTAAGAGCTGGTTGATCAGGACCATTCAGAAAATAGTTGAATCTGCCTCAGATACTCAGCCTAAGTAAGTAAGTGAACAATATGGCCTTAAATTATATAGAATAATTGGATTTATTGATGGTCACTAAGGCATGATTGAACTGACTAAGTGAGCTATAAATAGAAGTTGAACAAGTTAAGTTATGTAGGATGACAGTAACTTTAATACTTTTTGATGGCGCTACAAGGAAAATATACATTACATATATATATATATATATATATACTCTTCTTTTTCATTTATTCATTTGCAGTATGTATCAAAGAAACAACACACTAAAATAAGATATTGGAATACATTAGCATTTTACAACCATATAAATTCTTACATGAATTATTCTGTGTCCATGGGAAAAAAAGTATTGTAATTGCTTGTGAGATATGGCACAAAAGAATATAGCTTTCTAAAATTGTCAACCTTTCATGTGGAAAAAAAGCACCATAATATGCAGTCTTCAGGGTAGCCAAAAGGTGAAAGTAATTTATTAATATATGAAGCTGTGGTATTGTGATTCAGATATCATTAGGCAGCCCAGGAATAGTGTCAACTGCTCGAGCATTTTCCTGACACAGGTCTTAAGTGTTTGGTTTCACGCCTGAGAAATACAGTGCATATATCGCCTGACCCTGACTGCATGAATCATGCAGCACAGTAACAAAATGTACCTAGGGACCCATGTTAACAAGGAGAGTGAGGCCAACATGGAACACAAGTAACATAACCTTATGCTTAGCATTAACAATTAAATAACAAATGCCAATGGGACTTGCTCCTCCACTTCCCACACACCCGTGAGCCCAAGATACAATGAGCTGGAGTAATATGAAAGAACAATGACCCCAGTCTTTCAAACGCAATCAGGAAAATCACATTTTATTTTGCCGCTGTTACATAAAGTTTCACAGGAGAATACAGAATGAAATAAATCAGGTTGAGACATTAAGTCCTGGATGACTTGTAACTTTCTACTTTTAAACTCGGACAAAACTGAGGTCATTGCACTTGGCCCTAAACACCTTAGAGGAAAACTTTGTGACCACATTGTGACCAGGACATGTCATTTCATAAAACTAATTTCCAGAACAGCCGTCCACCTATGGAACATTTTGAAAATTAGAAACATTCTATCTTTAAAGGATACTAAAAAACTATGCTTTTGTACATCAAGATTAGATCACTGTAACTCCTTACTATCAGGATGTTCAAATAAGTCTGTTAAAACCATTTTAAATCAAAATGCTGTAGCACAAGTTCTGACAGGAACTGGAAAGAGAGACCATGTCACTCCAGTGCTAGCTTCTCTACATTGGCTCCCCGTACAGTTTAGAATTCAAATTGTAATCCTCCTCCTCACGTACACAGCCCTTAATGATCAGGCCCCTTCATACCTGAAATTACTAATTTTACTTTATCATCCTAACAGATCGCTTCAGTCCCAAAATGCAGGCTTACTTGTGGTTCCCATAGTCTGTAAGTGCAGAATGGGAGACAGAGCCTTCAGTTACTTTTACCAAAATAACTGGAAATATGAATTTGGCTTTCTCAATAGATCTTATTGCGTTCAATTCTGTTATGGTTGGTGGCGTGGACCCGAAAGCAGACTATGACGACAGGTTCTTTCAAACAAAACTTTTATTACAAAAAGGGGGTAACACAAAACGACTTCCCAAACGGGGAAGTGATAGTGGATAGTGCGAAGAGTGGAAAAGAATAAAGTCTTTGCAGCGGCTGCGAGGGGAGCTGACTCAGGGCGCAGGGAGAGTCCAGCTTGAGGAAGTCTTAACTCACGACGTGGCTTGGAGATTCCAGGGGAGAAGGTAACCAGAGAAGCCAGGAGAAGACGACCAGCAGGAGACGTGACGACCTGAAGCGGAGACGGAGTGGTGAGTATCTTTTCAAGGTAGGTATAGCGAGCGAGCAATGGCATGACTTTACCCATGAAAGTACGAGAACGATCTGACACCGGTGAGGAGGAATGACTCCGCCTTTAAGCTCCGCTGATTGCTCATCCGGAGCAGGTGAGGCGGAGCCGCGCAGGTGTAGACGATCACCAGTGTCTGGCAGTAATCAGTCACGCCTCCTGCAGAGTCAGAGTGGGAAGGAGAGCAGCAGCCACAACAATACAACAATAATAATAAAAATGAGAGGAAGGTGCAGGTGAGATCGTGACACAATTCGGCTTATTACACATGAGGTGATGTGGTATGGAATAATGACTGAGATAGGCTTAAGGCTAACAGTACAATATAATGGCCATGGTTATGACTCATGTCGCAATACATATTGTGATGGAGATACTGTAACTTTAGGCATATTCATATTGAAATCAATAGAGCTAGTGCCTGCCACTGTATATTGGGATGCAACAGTACAGCTTTCCCATGGTTCGGTATGCATCACGGTTTTTGGGCCAGGGTAACGGTGCGGTTTTGATATCTTAATATCAGGGTATACGCGGGGTCTTAAAAAGTCTTAAAAAGTCTTAAATCCAATAATTTGAATTTACGGCCTTAAAATGTCTTAAATTCTCCTAAAATCTCATAATATGTCTTAAATACAATTTTGAAAGGTCTTAAAAATTGTTACTTTTATTTAAAACATGCATAAACTTCAGTCTGGCTTTGAAATGTTTGTTTTTGAGGATGTAATAACACAACTACAACACAGAACTAAAGTAGGCCACCTGTGTTCCCCGGTGAGAATTTATCGTGCACCACTAGCTAGTGTGCTGTGCGCGCGCCGCGGTGTGTTACAGCTTAGCATAGCAGCGGAGAAAACTTCACGAAAGCCCACAGCTAAGCCGGATTGCAAGTTCAACGATTTGTGGCTCCAATTCTCCTTCATGGCTTTTCTCTTTTCTTTAACTATTCAGACCAACAAAGGCAATATTGCATTGTAAAAAAAATAATCAAAAGCACAGTGTGAGGAAACCTCCTCCTGAATCTTTTGGGGAAATGCTTTGGTCTGCTGCTCTGCTTTGAGAAGATCCCCACATATCTCTGGCATGGAGGAGGGGATATGATTATGTCTGGACTTGCTCTTTGCTTGGGCCTACTTGGTTGGCAGTGCAAAAACAGTAAATACTAATTGTATTAGTGTTATAAATTAAAATACTAATAATTATTTCAGTCCACCATGCCCATGCCCACGCCCCGGCCACCTGCCAGCCTTTGAGGTGCTGCCCATCACCAGAGCAGCAGGGCAGATGAACCTGATTAATCTGTTGACGCTCCATGACGAAATTGCAAGGCATTAGTCATTGTATCAGGCCCACACCTTCTTATAACCCATTCCTACTGGTAAAAAAAATAAATGTAATAAAATAAAAAATGGGGGCTTTGAGCAGTAGCAATGTTTATTCGACATTGAACATGCTGTTTTGCTTTTCTCTTTTTGTGCTCAATCATCGCTGCCAGCACAATGCTATGATGTACTTTTTTCTGCCCAATAGCATGGTTGTTAGTTTAGCCATTAGTCTTGGATGTTTGTGGTGAACATTACTTCTTACAAATTGGGACAACACTCAGTTTCATCAATCTGATCAATGGAACAATTGATTGAAAAAGAGACCAAAATAAAAGATACAACAACTTGCAACGGGAATGCAAATTGGCCTTCTTTAAAGCTCCCATAGAGTGGTCCTATCGCACATATACTGTATGTGAGTTATGGTTACATACATTAACTTGTGGTTATGGCTCCTTGTGCCCGGGAGACGGTATCCTTATGTAACGATTCCAGGCTTTTTCAGACCTCTTGCAGAGCCCGAGAATACAATAAACCCCACCGTTCTCAGCAGTGGCTGGACTGTTTGTTTTGAAACTTTAGGGCTTCATAAACAAGGTAATTGCACAAATACACGCCAGAAAACAGCGATAATTAGAACTTCTGGTCACTTGGGAGCTTTAACAGCTTCACCTGGGTTCAAAAATAGTGTGCATCCTACCAATTGTGGAGTGAAAGTAGATAGAGGAACATTCTTAAGAAAGACTCATCAAAGTTCTGCCTCTGGCTTTCTTGGCATACTCAATCAACGTCACTTACATTACAAATGAAGGCAACACTAATGCACAGCCATGGGTCCCAAATACTCGTGTTTCACGATCTGATTAGCTTTGATGTAAATGAGAGCTTTGCCTCAACTGCTAACCCCCCAAAGGTACATGGATGAAGCTCTCCATCATCCTCTGATATATTCTGACACCTTTATCCAGATGGTTGTGCAGTCTCAACCCTCTCTACCTTTTTTTTCCCCACATGCTAAATACACCAACGGAGTGTTGCCCCTGGGCATTGACAGTGCATATGGACACCACCAATACCTGCCCGATCTCATTATAACAGACACACACACACAACTTCATAAAAAAAAAAAGTGGAGTGGAAAGATGGTATGTGAACAGCTGGCATGCCATCCTTACTTCATGTAAGTCTCTGTAAAACGGCTGGTTAAACTTAGCGATTGATTTTCCATTTCTAGGATTTGAAATTGGCTGGTAGATTATGGTTGCATTATTTGTCACCTATTAATAATGTGACAAATAATGCCAGTTGAACAATTGTTTTAATCCAAATGTCAAAACCTCAGGAAATATGAAACAGGAATGATGGCAAGCGAATGAACAACTCCATGTTAACCAATCCTATGTTTAGGGGCAACGGCAGATCCACTAGTCTACATGCCGATGTATCCTTGGGCAAGACACTTCCACTCCCACGTTGCTCCTGACGACTGTGCCAGTAGGATGGGAATGGGTATGAAAATGCGCTGCACATAGATGTGCTGTATGAAAGTTGTGAGTGAATGGAGGGTGAATGGCAAAATTGTGTTGTAAAGCAGCTTTGAGTGGTCATCAAGACTAGAAAAGCTTTACCTATAAACACAGACTCATGTCCTGATTGATTTTTAGTGGCCATAAGTCAGCAGTCACAGTCAAACTGTGACCTGGGAAAGTAAATCTCGAGCAATGCTTACTTTCAGTTTCAGTTTCCCCTCATAAAATAGACGTGTGTTATTTCTGGGTGTATTATTTCTGGGAAGAGAATCAACTTCATGCTTAGACCAGCACAATGTCCCTTTTTTGGTGTGTATGGGTGCTCAGGCCTTGTCAGGCCTAACTTTTCAGGCCCGATTACAGCTCTACTCCCAGGTTCTACCAGCCCCTCTAGAACTGTCCATTTGGGTGTGGGATTTGACAAACTTTAAACAAAAAAAAAAAAACGTATAAACTGCAGTGTTAGTTGTATTTGTTTTGTTTTTTATAACCAATATTTCAAGGTCAGCAAACATCTCTCAGTGAGCTTGATCATTGTGTGCATTATAACACTAGATCAGAGCCTTTTTTAATTAAGTCAAATCCCCCATCAATGTTAGTAAAACATGTACAAGCCAACCTTTCCTGGCTTTTTGTATTAAGACTGTCTCAGCACTAATTCCCAGATTCCTAATTCCCAGCCTTACCTTGTAATATTCGTAATGAGCCCCTAAGCCTCCAGATCCCTCGTTCTGCTGCGTTCCACATTCCCTTTGATCCTGACGGTCCTTCCCTCAGCGTCCTTGGGGGGTCCGTGCATAGTTTTACCTGACAGCATGGTGCTAATACATGGAATATTCATCCACACCCCTCTGCCTGCCCTATCTGTCCTCCACAACAACAAAAAAGTCAGTTTGGGTGGGAATTCAGTGGGGATTTGCTAGCAATGTGAACAGAAAAACATTTAGTGAAGTTCAATTCTTGTTTTTTTTTTTTTTTTAGTGATCAGCGCTTTCTGCACGTAGAAAAATAAACATTGGCTCCCAGACATAGTCAGTTTACCTGGAGGAGGATTATAATAGAAAAATAAACCTGATCATGCTATACAGTCTGTTGTGGTATTGCCTGTCGTACTCTTACCAGTCTCAGTAGATAAATCAGTTATTCACAGTACCAAAACCTCTCATGAAGCCTCCTCATTGCGACGAAACCCCTTCAGTTTGTGCTGAATATGCTTGAGGCGGAACTCCTGCTGCCGACGTGATTTTGGGCCAGCTGTTTCCCACGGGGTTTGTTTTGATCTCGGGGGTGCATTCTGCGCGGGGGGATCTGCTCCGTGTCCGTCCGGTATGAGTCCCCTCTTCCTCAGGTCATCGGTCGTCTCCTCCACGTCGTTATAGATAACTGGCCCCGTGTCAAAAAACACTCTGAATTTTGCTGGGTAAAGCATCTGGAAACGAACGCCTTTTTCCTTGAGAGCTTTTCTGATAAAGGTGTATGCCTTTCTTTTCACGTGTACTTCTGTGGGGTAGTCCTGCTCAAAAAACACTGGTTTTCCGTTGTAGTGAATCTCCTTCTTTCTCCAAGCGGAGCGGAGCACCTGCTCTTTAGTTGTATACTCCAGGAAATAAACAAGCACGGACCTGGGGTTGGCATCTTGCGGCGGTCTGGGTCCCAGTGATCGGTGGCAGCGCTGAATACCGAGGGGGGTCTCGGTGAGAGACAGTTCACGTTTGAAAAATTGCTCCAGAAAAGTTTTCATGTTGTCCCCCTCGGCCCCCTCTGCAATACCGTAGATACGGATGTTGTTCCTCCGGGAACGCGCCTCCAGGTCCGTTAACTGGGCTTGAATGGACTTTTGGAGCTCAAGTGTATAAGTTAGCATCTCTGCTTGCTCGGTGTGACTTTCCTCCACGTCGGCCACTCTCTGCTCCGTCGCCTCAACTCTATCCGTTATTTCTTTTAACTCAGATGAAATGCCGTTCAGCTTCGTACACATTTCTCCTCGGAAGTCCACCAGCTCGCTCTTGAGTGTCCCAATTGCCTCGTTCAGGTCTTTTTTCACGTCCACAAGAACCGCCTGTATCTCGGCAATGATCTTTGTTTGAATAGCCTCCATAGCTTCTTGTTCAGCTAGTATGCTAACGTTAGCTGTATCCTCACTTTCCGTCGGCGTGTTATCGTCTTTTCCTGGGTTTCGTTGTGAATTCTGTCTGGTGTGTCTTTTCTTTCCCCCTGTCATGCTACATTAATATATTTTCTGCTTGATTATCCAGTGTTTTTTGGGGGGGAAATAAGGCTGTCTGGGAGCCGCCGTTTTTTGCTGCCGTTCGCTCCTACGCCATACCGGAAGTCGTGATCAGCGCTTTCTGAGTGTAAACGGTGGTCGTGAACCTTTCTAGGCCCCCATACGCCTCACATCCAGTCATCAGTAAAACATATTGGTGTTCTTTGGGCCTGTAGGACAGCAAACTCAAATCTTTGACCACACCTCTGCAATAAATCATAACGTGCAATAACTAATGCAATGCAATAAAGCGTATAATGTAATAACTCATATCTTGTGCAATCGATGTTGATTCATTGTTTAATTATTCACAATTTATTTTATGAATCATTTGCCATCTTTGTAAAATGATAGGGTTTATGCTGGGTCTGCAAAACGGTTACTGTGTTTGTTCTGTTTTGCAGAGGTTGGTAAAAATACTGGGGCAGTACAATTCAAGAAGAACATTTAAAAATAATAAAAAAAAACACAAATATGAACAAATGTTTAAAACCATTGTCTGTCAGCCAGATGAGTCAAACTTGCTGTGGAGTATTTCAAATATGAAGTTCACAAAACAATTAAACTAATAAACTAATAAAACTAAGACGGTGGAAATATTTAAAACATCAAAGCACAAAACAACAAAAAGAGCAAACTCCTGCTGTGAGGCTGCAGTTACCACCAATAGAGAAAGAGGGGGACATGGAGCAGGAATGTATGTAAACCAGCTGTTTACATTAAACCGTCATTAAACTGTGACCATGATGTTGACATTGCTGCCTCATCCGCACTTTGAAATCGAGTTTGAGCAGAAATATATATCATATTTGGCAGTTTAAGCATGTTGTGTGTGTACATGTGCTCAAGCCATGTTCTGCCTGCACTGCCAAAGGTTTGTGTATTTTCTTTGATGATCGAGTGGTATTCATGCCAGTCCTCCTGATGTGTTAGGGAAAGAGACAGACAGAGGGTCAAGTCGGGGCTGATCTGACTTTGAAAACTGACATTTTATTTCATTATGAAAAGGGAAAAGACTAATTGATTAATTATGAATCTGTAATGGTTGCTAATTATCATGCACGTAGCACCAATGACTAAAATGCTCTGAAAGACCAATGACAATTAACAATGCCCGATGGAAGATTTTTTTTCAAGGTTCAGTTGCTGTCTTGTCCCTATATTTTATATGGGAATTATTTGGCTCAGATAGGCATATGCAGTGCTGTCGTCATCTTGCAAGAGCAATTGTAGATATTGTTGCATGTATGCTGTTTCCTGTGTATTTTATTTTTTTGGACTTTGTTCTCCCGCTCTCCCTCCCTTGACATCCTCAGTGAGTTCCCTGTGTTAAATCAGCAGATTAGTGTCGGAGTGTTTACGGTATGTTGTTTTTGTCTGCGTTGCTTCCGTGCTCTGTGTGTTCTTGACTCTGAGTTTGCCCTGCCTGCTTGTAGCTATACCTATTACCTGCCCGCCGTCTTGTTGTCGACAGTACACCTGAACAATAAACACGTTAAAAAAAAAAAGCCTTTTAACCTCAACTGTCCAACCTGTGACTTTAACATCCAATGTCTATCCACGGTTCTTGTTGCAGTCCTTATTTCCAGCAACAGACACTGCACCTAACCTGCTGCTGTGTGAGGCAGAGTCTTTTATTTCACCCTCAACCGTATCCGCCTCGCCCAGACAGCTCACCCTGGAATATGCTGCCCTTTACTTTGAATACTTTCTCACTCTGACATCCAATAAAAGAAGAGGGCGATAACCATTCTATCGGGACAATAACTATATATTTTTTTTTTGCTGAGCTAATCGTCAAAAATGTTCAATAGTTCAAATGCATCTCTCATTTGTACATCTGACGCTATTCAGCCAACATTGCATCCCCATATATCCATCTAAACTCCTAAAATAAAATGTTTTTTATACGAATATAAGTATTGCTGGGGAAACTCTATATACTCTCTATATAATCTCATTTCAAGTGTCGATTGTCTTGTGATTGGCCAGGTACCTCGAAGTGACGTAATTAGTACGTCAGCTCTCAGAAGCGCAGCTCCCCCCTCTGGAACGATGGATGCACTGCTACTCATTATCAAAACATTGTCAAAATGGCTTTGTCACAACTCCCTGCCTTAGTCCATCATTGACCCGGAGTCGGACCCAGAGTCTGTGGAAACAGTGCCACTACGGACGTTCTTCTCCTTCTGCGGTACGATGTACGCAACCGGATATGCCCGGAGCGGGAGGATCTGCTGTTCAGGAGACGTTATCCTTACGTCACGATTCCAGGCCTTTTTCAGACCGCTTGCAGAGCCCAAGAATACAATACAACCCAGCGTTCACAGCAGTGGCTGAACTGTTTGTTTCGAAACTTTAGGGCTTCATAAGCGAGATAATGGCACAGACAAACACCAGAAAACAGCGTTAATTGGAACTTCAGGTCTATGGGAGCTTTAAAGGTGTAGAGTGTAACATATAGGATGATTTACTAGTGTAAAGTACCCATACAACATATGTTTTATCTGGGTTATCAAGGGTCTTTGAAATCCTTAAAAGTTTGTGATTATTATCTCAAACATTAAATTATCATTGGATCATTCTGTTAATATTTTGGAAATTAAATATTGTTCCTCCATTGAATTGCCCCAAATGTGCCTGAATGTTTGCCATAATTCGACCTGCACTGTTTATTTCATGATCCATTCAAGAGTAAATTTATTTTTTTCAAACAAACCTGCACATGCACCTGCCCATGGCGGTTTTGCTGTTATAAATAACTGTAAGTATGAATAGAGTCGTGCTGGCATTATTTTGCATATACCTCCATACAAATCACTAAAATGCCAAACAGAAGCAGGTGGCCTGTGAGCATGACAGAGGATCTTTCAGAAATGCAGAGAAATGCACCCAGAAAGTTGAATGGGTGTGAAAAAAAAAAAAGAGGCTCTGCTGAGGGAAAGTGTAAAGTCGGCACTGAGCACAGCTCTATGAGGTGAACTTGCTCCATTGTGCAGTGTGAGGAGATGTACCCTCCCAGACTGCTCTCCTCTCCACTCCTCTCCTCCACCCTTTTTCCCTCATCACTAACGAACTCTCTCTGCCAGGCCTTACCTCAGGCGGCCCCCTCTAATTATTCCCCAATGCCACAAACTGGTGAGACGGGTGTCCGTTACATGCTGTGTGCCTGGCTTAGAAAAACAACAACTGTGGGGCCATTATTTGTCAATCAAATCCAGAGCCAAAACAAAATGCTGTCTGCTACATTCCGAGTCCTAGTTATCATCATTGAAAACTGTCAGGCCAAAGAGCAGTTTTTATTGATTTCCATACTTATTTATATATTTCCTATCATCCCGGCCGTTTCCCTGTCCAGCTTTGCTCCACAGCTTTTCCTTCAATCACCTTGCCTCCCTTTGAACACCACTGTAGGGTACAAAAGTTTCATTTTTGTCAGCATTGCAAAGACGGTTGCAACCAACTCACACAATAGAACAATTAACTTTTATGTATCCTTACTTCTTAAACACATCATATGTATTTTCTTCCATTAAAACATGTACAATTGACAAGACTATTGTTACATATTTTGGGTTACTGTACATAGATTGAGTGTACATAAATTGTCCAAACTTTATTCCAGCAATCACGAAATATAGACATCTGTATTTTAAGATGGGAAACAAGATGAAACATGAACATTGAGAGCAGGAAAGACTGAGACAGGGTCACACCTCACAAAGACGTTTTTAGACATGATCACACATAATAAATATACAAAAAAACATGTTACTTATGACAAACCAGAATAGTTAAAGTGTGTTTTTTGGGTGATAACGTGCCAGAGTGCCTAACACACAGTAAAAGTTCTGAGTATTTAATGCTAAAGTGCGAGTGCTATTGCCGATCTCCCGTTTCCAAGGTGCTTGTAATATTGTACATTGCTCTCATTGCACACGGTTTTAAAGTGCATCGGTAGATTGCACAAAGCCCTATGGTACAAAACCCATTTCAATGGTAGTGTACATGGATGTCGATGTAAGCACCATTAGACAACAGAAGTAGGCTACATAGGGTGTATGTAGATGTGGCACAGCGTTCAAATCACAGTCATAGTTTCGGAGGACAGGCTGAGCTTCTAACACAACAAATCATGATTCAAGCAATTATACATGGTGGGTACATTGCTGGTGCACTTTTAACCATTGCTTGAGGTTGTGTTTGAATAATGAATAGTTGGTTCATTCTCAGATGTTTACCGGTATTTTATTCCAGGATTGTGTGCCTCTGATGGACGTGATCATTTGACTTAATTTGCTCTTTCGTCTGGGTGATCTGCAAATCAGCTATCAGGTATTTAATGGTGGCGGTGCACATCCATTCAGCACTTTGTAGTTGAGACAGGTGTGCATGAAAAACATGATAACGGTCACAATTTAGGATGTTATGTTTATTGACGATGTTGCAATGGTGGAAATGACATGGTTTTCTGTCCATGATTTTAATAGTTCTTGTGAAGACCTGAGACCTGCTGGGTTTCAGTGAATTTGATGTTGTATGTGACCACATGCTTTGGCTGACTTAGTAGTGACAGATGGATTTATTTCAGTGTTTGTACACTTTTTCTACATGAACTTTAAAGGTCAAATGTGTGTCAAAAACCACACCAATATATTTAAAATATTCCACCAGGTCTTTTTGGTGTTGAGATGTAGACATTATTCCTCAAGCCAATGGGACACAGGTAACATGGCTGTTGTCTGTGGCTGCTTCTTGTTGTGTTGTTGTTGGCATGTACTGTATATATAGTACTGTGTCATCAGCATATAGTTGAGAGTTGACATTTGAACAGACATTTGTCCCAAGACAGCCTTGAAAAACGCCTAGTGGACAGTGGACGTAAGATGATTTCACTTGTCCTAATTGTACAGATTGTTTTCTGATCTGATAAGTATGACTCTATCCAGCAGAGGGCTTTAAATCCATGAATACAGCTCCCACATATTGACGTAGACGTGCCCAAGGACACATTGTCATGGAAACAAGAAGAGCCAGGAATCAAACAAACAACCTTCCAGATCAATCTATCGCAAACTATGTATTGTGTTGCCGTTTTGATTGAGAGACCCACTGTGGTTGAAATGACGTGTTACTGGAAGAGAAGGTGAAGCGAAAAACATCAATTGAAACTAATTATAAATGTCAAGAAAATGAATTTCATCACTGGATCACCAGAGGAAAGTATTCATTCATGCGTGACTCTGGACTGAGAAGGCAAAGGTTTTAAAAAAAAAACACAAGACAAAAAAAAAAAACAGGTGAAGTTGAAGGAATAGATTGCAGAAGCTAAATCAATTAAATGGTGGAAGAAAATACATAAACATCTTAAACCAAAAGAAGAAAAAAATATCGGTAAAAGAAGAATTGGCTTCATACTGTCTCAGACGCCTTGTTGCTTGTTACTCCTCTGTTGTTCTGGACTGATGCCTCTCATCAGTGGATGCAGCGGGACGGGACTTGAGATGGACAAACCGGGTCGTTGACTGTAATGAGGAAGGAGCGATCATTTCTGAGTTTGTCTGCTCTTTCAGACGGCTGTCGCCGATCAAACAGACTTGTGTCGTCATTTGCGAAGGTGGCAGATGTGCGGGTGATACGCACACAGCAGGGGAGGTCATCACTTTGGCTGCAGGCAGAGCCTGTTAAAAGTTTCAGTAATGTGCTGCTTATGCACAAACACAGCTGAGGACGTTCTCCTTCAATGGCTGTCAAAACCTCCAGAGAGAGAGGAGGCTGGAAAAAAAAACAGATGTACGTTTTCTGAAGAACGTTTTTCATTCACTTGCTCTATAATATATTAGCCTCTTTCTAACCATATTAGTATATCTATTCACTACTTGTTGTGGTAGACAATATTCAAGAATCAAAACGAATAATAATATCAAGAAGAAAAATAAGAATAAAACAATTAAAATATCGTTCTATCAGAATCAGAACGCCTTTATTGACATTGCACATTCATACTGTACAATACAATTGGATGCAATCCTACACAAATCAAGAAAGAAACAGAAAATATAATGTAGGTAAAATAAAGAACACAATAGTAATATTGCAAACATTCTTCCATAATTATTACCAGCATTTTGTTTTCTTTTCAAATTTCAAAATTAGAAAATACAACTCAAAAAATGGAAAGGTATGGTATCAGTTGTGGCTCTTGACTGGATTACAAGCTATGCTGAAAACAGGAGTCAGTTTGTCCAAATGGGTCATCACCGGTCAGGGCGTCTCAGTTTGTCCTGTGGTGTCCCACAGGGGTCAGTATTGGGCCCAAACTTGTTTATTCTCTACCTGATTGATATTAAATATCAATCAGGTAGAGAATAATACTCTACTACTTGTAAAGTATCTAATTGACTTAAATGTATTGTTTTTGCGGATGACACAAATATATTTTTGCGGCAGGGAGGACTTGCAGCACACCTTGGAAATTGGTCACATCTGAAATTAACACTTCGGTTCGATTTTCAAATAAGTTATCTTTATACTTGAACAAAAGTAAATTCATGTCGATTCATTCACATGTGTGTGAATGAAAATGTGTTCACCAGGTGAACAAAAAAGCTCAGACAGTTTAACAAAAGAGACACCAGAGGTCAAAAGTGGTGCTCGGCCTTCATCTAAAAGACTAACCTCCTCACTTAATGGATGTTTTGTAAAGAACACAGGACCTTTTACACAATCAAAGGGTCTCGAGACTGAACTGATTTTTATAAAAGAAAACATCAAAGGTATGTCAGCAGCTGATGTGGCAGTATGCACTGGGAGTAGAGCTGTGGAATACATTACATTAGTATTCAGAGATGCTGTTCTTAAAGGCATATTTCTGCTAATAGCAGGAGTTTCCACACTGTCAAACTCAAGGCCTGTGGGCCGCATCCGGCCCACTATACAAAGTACTCGGCCCGCAAGATAATGATTATGTTATGTCTTTCCTGCTGCACCATTAACATACTTATTAGTACCAGACATCAAGTTAACTTGCCCATAAAAGAAATAAGCTAATTAAATGTGGACTTGTGAATACACAGAGCTGGAACCAGAGGGGAGTTACAAGGGGGCTTAACCCTTCATTTATATTTTGAGTAGAATTTATGAAGTTACAGCAAATTATTAGCTAAGATACATGTGACTATACAGGCTTGTGTGTGCTGTTCTACTGGAATACATCAGAGGAAATCAGATAAGACAGATAGAAACGGCTCATTTCAATGTAAAATCATTCATCAATTTCAACAACACGCATAAAACTTTGAAACAGCAGTTGATATCTCTTCGAAGCCTTTTCCATGGGTAAATCAATTAATTTCATTTTATGAAAAAAAAGAGTAAGAAGATTTAATCTATAAGCTTGCTTTGTTATGAGTTTTATCTCATTTTGTCCTCGTCTGGCCCCCGACTTGGACACATGTTTTGCCTCGTCCAGTTTTGGCCTCCGTTGCAATTGAGTTTTACACACGTGGTATTGTACAAAGCACCTGATGTATTTTTTGAAGCCACTCATTACTTTTCAGATGATTATATCTTACAGAGCAAACTTGACTTTTAATTGAATCTTTTTGGGGATTTTGTTATGATTCACAGTTCTCAAAATCTCTAATTGTCACAGAAATAAGATGAAAGTACTAGGCATATCTGCCTTACATATCCAGATATACCAGTACCATTCAATCTACAAAATCTACAAATACATCTACATTTATTTTTTTCTATAATAAGTATATATTATATACTTACATTTAAAGAGATATTTCATAAAATACTGAAGAATCGTTCGTCATACCTTTTGTTTTTACGACTTAGGCAAAGTAAGATGAAAAACAAACATTTCTTAAATTCTATCAATCAATCAATCAATCAATCTTTATTTATATAGCCCACAGTTTACAAAACATAGTTTGTCTCACGGGACTTCACAGGGTTGGTAACATCCTCTGTCCTTAGACCTTCGACCAGGGTAAGGAAAAACTACCAGGGAAAAAAAACCCTTGTAAAAGGGAAAAAGGGTAGAAACCTTAGGGAGAACCACAGGTGAGGGATCCACTCCCTGGACGGACAGACGTGCAGTAGATGTTACCCAAAACATACAATACACAATGACAAGAATAAAAAGTGAAAAAAAAAGAAAAAAAGTCTTTAAATGCCAGGATCATCTGGATCACTGGGTTTATCACAGCCTGTAGTGAAGACTGTTGTGGTCAGAGACTTGAGGATGACGGAGTCTTCTTTCCTGTCCTGACCTCATGTCGTTCACTGGTGTCAGCAGAACTGTGAGAGATTAAAATCAGTTAAAGATGTGCTATATGTAGATTTATGTGCTACATCTCATGGGGGTACATCAGGTAAGTGGTGAGGGATGAAAAATCGAGGACGGGGTAGAGAAAGTGCGGCTCGTGCAAAGTCTGTGTGCTCATTCTAAGTGCATGATGGGAAATTCCCCCAGCAGTCTAAGCCTATGGCAGCATAAGATAGACTATTCTAATCAGGACTACCTGATCTAGCTTCGATTATAGGCTATGTTAAAAAGGTAGGTTTTCAGTCTCACCTTAAAGGCAGAGACCGAGTCAGACTGTCTGACTGAAAGCGGAAGTTGGTTCCACAGGAGAGGAGCCTGGTAGCTAAATGTTCTACCACCGATTCTACTTCTAGTTATTTTAGGAATAACCAGTAGACCTGAGTTCAAGGAGCGCAGCGGTCTATTCGGCTGATATAAAGTGATTAAGTCACAAATGTAAGAAGGTGCCTGATTGTTCAGGGCCTTGTATGTAAGTAAAAGTATTTTAAAATCGATTCTACTTTTCACTGGGAGCCAGTGAAGAGAAGCCAGGACAGGAGTTATATGGTCACGTCGTCTGGTTCGAGTCAGTATCCGTGCTGCTGCATTCTGGACCAGTTGAAGGCTTCTCAGGGACTTACTAGGACATCCAGACAGTAAGGAGTTACAGTAATCCAGTCTAGAGGTTATAAAGGCGTGGATAAGTTTCTCAGAGTCTTGTCTTGATATAATATTTCTAATTGTCTTGATGTTGCGAAGGTGGAAGAAGGCTGTTCTACATATATGCTTAATATGTTCATCCAGCGATAAATCCTGGTCAAACAGGACTCCTAGGTTCCTTACTGTAGTGCAAGGGACTGGAGTGTTACTGCCTAGGTTTAGAGCTCCAAGTGCTGCTCTTATATCTTTTGGCCCAAGGACCATGACCTCAGTTTTTTCTGTGTTAAGCATCAGAAAATTACGAGTCATCCACGTCTGTATGTCTATGAGACAATCCTGGAGTTTAATAGATGGGTTTGGGTCGTCCGGTCGTGCAGATACATATAGCTGAGTGTCATCTGCATAACAATGAAAATCTATGTTGTGTTTCCTGATAATGTTGCCTAATGGCAGCATGTACAGGGTAAAAAGAATAGGTCCAAGCACAGAACCCTGAGGAACTCCGTAGTTAACCTTAGTGAGTATGGAGGATTCCTCGTTTACACTAACAAACTGAAATCTGTCCGATAAATAGGACTTGAACCAGACAAGTGCCGATCCTCTAATCCCAACGTCTTGTTCTAGTCTATGTAGCAGGATCTCATGATCTATAGTATCAAATGCTGCACTGAGATCCAACAGAACCAGTATAGAAGCCAGTCCTTTTTCAGAGGCCATAAGAATATCATCTTTTACTCTAAGTAGTGCAGTCTCTGTACTGTGGTGGGTTCTAAACCCAGACTGGAACTTTTCAAATACATTATTGCTACACAGGTGATTACACAACTGTGTGGCTGCAGCTTTTTCTAAAATCTTTGAAATAAAAGGAAGGTTTGAGATCGGTCTATAGTTACTCAGAATGCTACTGTCGAGAGAAGGCTTTTTAAGTAATGGCTTAATTACTGCCATCTTAAAGGCCTTTGGGACACAGCCGCTCAGTAAAGACATATTTATTTGATCTAGTAAAATATTTCCAACTTGTGGTAGAGCCTCTCTAAGGAGTCTAGCTGGTATAGGGTCCAACTGACATGTAGTTAGTTTAGAGGAGGAGACCAGTGAGGTCAGCTCCCGGAGGCTTATAGGAATAAAATGATTCAATACATGTAAAGCTGGAGCCGCAGTTAAGTCTAGGCTCGCTGTACTAAACTGGTTGGTAATTCTATCTCTGATCGTTTCTATCTTATCGTTAAAAAATGTTATAAAGTCATTACTACTCAGCGATCGAGGGATCGATGGATTCGTTGTATCATGGCTCTCTGTCAGCCTGGCTACAGTGCTGAAAAGGAACCTGGGGTTGCTCTTATTTTTCTCTATTAACTCTGAGTAATAAGAAGTTCTTGCATGTCTAAGAGCTTTTTTATATATATCAAAACTGTTCTTCCACAAGACATAGTGACTGTCATTATGTGTGGAACGCCACGTTCTTTCTAACTTCCGTGTACTGAGCTTTAACGCTCGAGTTTGGGCTGTGTACCATGGGGCAGACTTGTCCCGGGTGATAACCTTTCTCTTAAGAGGAGCAACAGTGTTTAGAACTGTTTGCAAGGTTAAATTTGTGTTATCCACTATTCCATTAAGTTCCGTGGGAGAGATGTTTCTATAGTCATCCTCTGTGATAAAACATGGCTGGAGGGCAGACGAGAGCTGTTCAGTGAATTTTTCAACTGAACTGTCGGATAAACAGCGACTGTAATAATGCTGCTGTTTAGGATCAGTAACATTAGTAAGTACAACCTCGAATGAGATCAGACAATGGTCCGATATCAAAGGATTCTCATCAAATACTACCAAGTTACGTATGTCAATACCATACGTCAAGATAAGGTCAAGTGTGTGTCCATAACGATGTGTTGGTTTGTTAACCTGCTGCTTGAAGCCAATTGATTCAAGCAAAGCTTTAAAAGACGAGCCAAGACTATTATTGGCTACGTCCACATGAATATTAAAATCACCTACTATGATGATTTTATCTGAACAGAGAACTAAATCAGATAAAAAATCTGCAAAATCACTTAAAAAGTCGGAGTAGGAGTTCGGTGGTCGGTATACAACGATAAGCTGGAGTCTGTTATTCTGTTTAATACTTGAGTCTAACAAACTTAGAGTAAGGTGCTCAAATGATTCATAAGTACACGTGGGTCGAGAGGTGAGCGAAAGTATACAGTCAGATATAGCTGCGACCCCTCCACCTCTGCCATTTCCTCTAGGGGTATGAACATTGGTGTGGGAAGGAGGCGTTGCTTCGTTTATAGATACATAATCATTCACTTGAAGCCATGTTTCTGTTAAGCAGAGCAAGTCAAAATCCTGTTCGTGTATCAGTTCATTCACAAGCAACGCTTTTGAGCGGAGAGAGCGAATATTTAACAAACCACACTTAAAACTGTTCGTTCTCGGCTCGGAGAATGTCCTCGTGTTTATTCTAACAAGGTTACTATGAATGACTCCTCTCCTGTTTCTCCGTGACTGTCTAATGTATGGAGCCCTAGAGGCAGACACTGTGTTAATCCTAAATCTATGTTCATATATAGCTTTATCTTTATATATAGCATAGTCATTATCTATAGGGGGCGACTGAACGAGTGGGAGCACAGAGAAGCGTGTTAAACTGCAACTCTGTTTCCTGGTCCCGACTGCTTGTTGTCACGTTTTGGTTCTAATAAACGTTGTCATATTTCTGGAAAGGAGGGAAGCTCCATCCAGAGTGGGATGAACACCATCCCGTCTAATAAGACCAGGTTTTCCCCAAAAACTTTGCCAGTTCTGTGTGAAGCCCACGTTATTGTTAGGGCACCACCTTGACAGCCAGCTGTTGAATGATAGCATGCGACTATACATGTCATCACTCGTTCTATTTGGCAGAGGTCCAGAGAAACATACGGTGTCCGACATCGTCTTGGCATATGTACACACCGACTCCACATTAATTTTAGTGACCTCCGACTGGCGAAGCCGAATGTCGTTGCTGCCGACGTGAATAACGATTTTATTGAACCTACGATTAGCTTTAGCCAGCAGTTTTAAATGAGATTCGATGTCGCCCGCTCTGGCCCCAGGAATGCAACAGACTGTGGTCGCTGGAGTCGAAAACTTTACGTTCCGTAAAATAGAATCACCGATAACTAGAGTCGTTTCCTCAGCGGGTGTGTCGCTGAGTGGGGAAAATGTGTTCGAAACGTGGGTCGGCCGGTGGCTAGCCGGGGGCTTCGGTTTAGAGCTACGCTTCCCACCGCGGACAGTCACCCACCCTCCCTGATTTCCCGGCTGCTCGGGAACTACTGAGGGGGCTGTAGCTAACTGTGATGTAGCGGTGGCTGCAGTTGCTGCTGCGGTTGCTACCGGGCTCGCACTCCTAGGCGAAGGATAGCTAATGCTAGCGACTAAAGGACTAGCTTCTACAGTGCGGAGCCGCGCTTCTAGCTGGCTAATCCTCGCCTCCATGTCCAGAAACATACTACATTTAATACACATACCATTACCGCTAAATGAGGCAGAGGAGTAACTAAACATCGAGCACTGAGCACACGACAGAGCAGGGGAGCAAGAGGGAGCAGGAGAGTGGGAGAGAGAGAAAGAAGCCATTGCTAGTAAATGTGCTAAGCTAGGCTGTTTGCACCCGGCTCAGAGGGAGAGTACTGCACTTGTTTACAGACTACTATGGATAAGCTAGAAAGACAACTTAGCTTCGGTTTTTAGGTGACGTGTGGGTAGTATCCCTCGTGACGAGTGTCAGCTGCTGGTAGTGGCTGCTGCTGCTGGTAGTGGCTGCTGCTGCTGGTAGTGGCTGCTGCTGCTGGTAGTGGCTGCTGCTGCTGGTAGTGGCTGCTGCTCTAAATAAAAAGTGAAAATCTCACACATCCATACCAATAATTTATCTATTAATTCAGCGAACATCTGTCTGTCTGTCTATATTTTAAGCGTATTATGCAACTTTTAGGTTGTTCTGGTATAGGTTTTGGTTGGCCCACCATTAATTACGCCCCTCAGCATAACTTATTGGTATTGGCTACTCCAGCTGCCAGTATGAATTATCAACCAGTCGGTTGCTGTACCTGTGCCTTACCATTGCCCAATCAAGTGCTTTTAAACAGCCAAACCTCATTCATGAAATGTGTCTCCTGAGGAAACAACCTGACACTCACCAGCTTTCTGGAAATGTTTGTGTGATTCTGGACTTTTGGTCAATTCCAGCACTTGTTGAGTGTCATCTCACAATTTGGATGCAGCATTACTGCTCACTAATCAGCAATGCTTTTTGGCGATGCCAACAAGCCTGTTGCCAATTGATGCCCTGAGCCTAATTACCAATTCTTCCAAACTTCAGAATTACACCGCTCAATCCCTCGGATTACTTGCTGAACTGAATCGACTAACTGGAGTATAATGTGGTAAGCAATTTGTTTCTCTTCATTATATTTTTTACACACGCCATAGACAAGAAACCCAATTAACAAAACACACAACTGTGCACAAATGTGGCTGATTCCAAATCAAACTATGCACAGATACGGGGATAGGCAAATAGGCAAATACGTGCAAAATAGTCAAAAAATAAGGTATATGGGGAAGACAGAAAAAAAAGACCCATTTCTTGTTATATAATTTCAAAGCAATTGCAATACAGAACATTTTAAAAAAGTGATGAGCCGAGGTTATAAGGCTGGAAAAGAGAAGTTCCACTGGGGACATGGTAGGAGTTGTGATTTGTGATTGTTGTGAACTCGATTTAGTGAAGATGAATGTTAGTCATATCTACTCAAAGTATTTCTGCTTGCAATTAACTTCAAAACAAGTTGTTTTGATTAGTGGTTCCATTTTTATATTCCATTTGTGTGTTTCTTAAATACATTACATTGTAAAATGTACAATAAAACAACTTGGTTTGGTTCAAAACCCGTGTGTCGTTCTGCAACCTATCACATAATCTTCAAATCCCCAGGTATAATCCAAATAATCCTACTTTGAAGCTTCCATTGAGTCCACACACTGCAGTGCATTAACCAAGCAGCAGCATCAGCCAAATGTGGCAATGCAATGGGCACTTTACTAACCTCTTCATCTCCTTAACTAATCATTATTTATTTGGCTCAAATAGGGGAAACGTAGATTTAAAACAAAATAATATGGTTTTGTTTAAGTTTACCTGTGTGAATTGTGTCATTATTCCTTGAATAATATGTATATTATTGGACTTTTTCCCGATATTTGGCCCAAGTGTAGTGGTCATTTAGCTTATTCAGTTGTGGAATTGACATATTTTACACACTTGTGTTGCACTGTAAAAAAAAATAAATAAAAATCAATGCATAGATGGTAAGGGTACCAGCATAAAAGTCAAGAAGTTAGCAGCCTATTCAGCCCACTGTTTAAGTCATTACTCATATCGGGGGATCTTGTTGTGTTTGCCAATATCCGATATTATTTATAACCATAAAGCCGATATTGTGCCAATAATTACCTACAAAACACATCTAAATCCATTTTACAGGTTGTTTTTTTCTGTTTTCAAATAAACACAATCTTATATATACAATATAAGTTTGCTTTCAATCCACAACAGGTAAATATCTGTTGACTCATTTTGTCTTTCCTTCCAAGCAGTTTACTCATAGCACAAGTACAGCAAGGCATGAGCCTAATTATCCTCTACTGCACCATGCTGCAGTTGTTTTTGGCTGTAAACAGTGCAATCAGGGAGGCAGCCATGTGGAATGAATCAGAGTTTCCTCACTCCCAGCAGGCTCCCAGTTGAGTTTCTATGCGTCTGTAATGGACATAAATGAAGTGAGGTGTAGGCAGAAAATGGAGCTGAGCAGAAGGCGGTAGAGACTTGCATATATATAGTATGATAGAAAATGTGATTTAAATGTTTGCTGCCCATCCAAAATTGCTTTAAATCCAATGGCACTCCTTAAGGGAACTGTGTTAACAATTTGGAAAATGCTTGCTTGTTGATTAAGCAGGTTGTAGAAGATAAGAACCATTTCACCGTCATCTGTTTGTCTTGGCAGTATTTTTATGAACTCCAAAGGAGATTTGCATCTTTTACAAACTGCACATGTCATCTTTAAAGGTGATATGTGTAAGAAATGTATTAAAGACATAAAATGACGCCAAAATTTCACCGGAGATGCAGGAAACGTGTTGAATTGAATTGCAAGCCTGCTTTCACTGATAACAATGGTGCCACTAGTACATTCTCAACATTCTTGGTGGTGTATTTTGCTCCTACTGTTGAATGTTATACAGGTGATGCACCTTATAATCAAGATTCTAGACTCATTGTCACATTCATTGTATAAATACAGCAGCATCCATCCATCCATCCATCCATCCATCCATCCATTATCTACTGCTTTTCCTCCACCAGAGGGTCGTGGGAGGTGCTGTGCCTATCTCAGCTGACATTGGGAGATAGGCGGGGTACACCCCGGACAGTTTGCCAGTCCATCGCAGTCACATTAAATAGTGACCACACATTTTACTGTGCAAAACCATAACATAAGTATACATATACAATACGAGCTAAGAAATATATACCAAGAAAAAAGTACATGTATATATTTGTGTGCATGTGTACAAATACACAATGGGATACATTGCAAAGTCTTCAAACTTATGTGGCATCATAACCTTTAGAACCAAAAGAAGTACTGGCTCTAATCTGTAACCTCCTGTTAACAAAGGTTGCAGCATGTGACCATGCATCAACATTAAAAATACAAGCTGTAAGCAGACAACAAAAGAAATACTTATTAACAAATAATGTGTTTTTACAATCTTTGTCACTTGTGACTGAATTCCTTTGTGACTGAATATTTGTTTTAAATGTAATATTTTATAAAACTACGTGGCTGGTGTTTGGGGTCATGAAGGAGCCAGAATCTTTGGCTGAGTTGCAGAACAGATCCATCCCAGAGAGCCTGTCATCACAGGAGGAAGTGGTCATAATTGAGAAATCTTCCTTAATGCCATAAACAGCCCGGACAAATCTTATTTTCCAAGAGTGACGTCACAGCTGTGTACGAGCACAGTGAAACGTGGTCATGTGGCGTCTCGGAAACAGCGCTACTGTCGATTATTGTTATTATTATTGTTATTATATACAGCCCCATGATGATAATCAATCATATAACCTGTGGCTTGAAATGGTAGTTCCAGCATATTGAGGAGTCCGATAGCTTGGGGGTATGTACTTTTCTGGAATCTGGATGTTCTTTTCTGTGAGAGTAAAAGGTTAAAAAGGCAGTTAGCTGGGTGGGAAATCTTTAAAATCTTAAGGCCTCAGGATGTGCATACGATGTATGAATCGCTGCCAAATCAAAACTGTGGCAACCCATAGAGAGGAAAAAAGCAAAAGAAAAAAAACAAAACACATTTTGGATAACTGCGCCACCCACAGCTACCAACCCAATTGTGCAGCTCGTAGCCCTTTACCACAATAGAGACCAGCAGAGTGAGCACCTGCTAGCTACTGCTTAGTATCAGATTTTTGAAAGTTTTCTCCCAGACAGGGAAGCATCATGGATAACTTCAGCCAAGGTTAGCTAATGCTCTCTCTCCCTCACACATGCTCCCATTTAAAAAAACAAACAAACATAAAAAAAAACATAAAAATAAATTACTGTCTGTGATTCTCACTTTGTCGTCTCCTCTTATGTGATAATTCTTCAGTGCTCCTCCAAAGCAATCTCAGCTAAAACCAAATGGGTCAATGTCGTCTGTTTATTGTTTATGTGTTTGTGCATGAACATTGTAATATCAACATTTTTTGACAATCTGGCAACCTGCAATATTTTTAGTTAGGATTCCAATAATCATTTGCACATATTTTTTTTATCACTTTAGAGGATGTTGGAGGCTTTGAAATGTGTCTTACCTGTCAATTGACCAAAAAACGTATCATACCACAACTGAATTTCTTTCTTTCTTGTTTCCTTTTCATTTCCTTCCAAACCACCTGTGAAAGTGGCTGAGGTTAAGCTCTGAGAGAGCGGTGCATTAAGCTTAGTTTTCCTTGATTTAGCAACCGTTGCCTTGTGGCTAATGCAGCATAGCTTGTGTGGCAACTCGCCAACAAAGAAAAGAGACATTCGGATTCATTTCACAAGAATCGGTTACTATTGTACTGTAAGTGTGTGTGTGTGTGTGCGCGTGTGTGTGCTTTTTGTTATTCCCTTTCTGACTAAAACCCAACAGAACACCATCTGGTTTCCTCAAATGCCATTTGGATCATTGCCAATAGACTTAAGTGCACAGTTATATAATGTGAGTTGAAGTTGAGCAGCAAAATATGTTGACATGGGAAGTGTCTGCAGTCTGGCAATTCATTCATTAGGAAATGGTAGAAACAGTTCATGTACAAATTGTTGACTTTCCAGATAACAATCTAACAAACCCATTAACAATATGGACTTTATCCCTTTAAAGTTAAAAAGGCATTATTTAGCCTGTCAAATAAGGACTTAAAATCAAACAGAATAATACATTTGGTGCTTTGGCATGCACTATAAATCATTGCTCGCTTTCCAGTGTCAAGAAAGACTGAATGAAACTTAAAACAATTTAGTTTTATTATAGTTTTAGTTTAGTACAGGTGGAAGATGTAAATAGTTAAAGGTAATTTAAAGTTTAACCAAATCCCTACACAACCTCTTCTTGGTCTTATCAGTGTATATGGTTGTGTGTGCTAATCATTTTGAAATCATTCTAGTTGTGATAAAAAAAAGAACAGGGTATCTTGCCCCTCTGGTCAAACATTTTGTATTCATGCCATTGGTTTTCTAAGTCCACACTCATTTGTCACCCTCTTGTCCCACTAGCGCTTGGTGTATCGGACTCCTCTCCCTTTTATAGATGCCAGAGCTGTCACTTTGTCACCTTTCTCTATTCACTGCTTGAAGCACAGTGTGAATGATTGAGATGCTCGTCTCACTGAGCACCTCACACAGCTCCCAAAACGCCAGTTCTATGTAGATTAAAAACACGGATACTATTTAAGGAGTTTGCACTTTCTCCCCGTGTGTGTGTGTGTGGGTTTTCTCCAAAAACATGCTATATGGGGATTAGGTAAATTAGTCGCTCTAAATTGACTGTAGGTGTGAGAGTGTGAGTGAATGGTTGTTTGTCCCTATATGTGACCCTGCGACGGACTGGCAAACTGTCCAGGGTGTACCCCGCCTATCGCCCTATGTCAGTTGGGGGAGATGGGCACAGCACAGCCAGCTCCCCAGCCTACAGTGGTAATATATCGGAAGGTTGGATAGTGTCAGTGCTGCCTAGAAAAGCTTGCAGAGCATTTTGTCATCGTAGGAAAGAGGAGTATTATGTCTCAGTTGACATATCCCCTCCAAAATAAATATTTTAAAGCATTGCAATGTTAGGGACACACTTTAAAATAAAAAAGGTTAAGGTTGGTGAAGAGGGCAGAAATACAAAACATGGATTTGTCTCTGGAACCAACAACAACAAAACTACAAGGCCAACAACATTCAAATATGATAAAACACAACTACTCTTTGATGTCAGCTCCGACGTGGGTGCTTTTTCCGACTGTTATTTTTGTGCCATTGCATTCTGTTGAATTATTAATGGTGAGCAGTGGCATTTTTTATTCAATGTCCATGCCTCCTGTGGACTTCACTCAGCACTCAAGGTAGTAACAGGCTAAAAAAGGGTCCTGGCTTCTCCTTCTTTCACTGTCCTGTCATGTGTGTCCAAACCTTCCAGCGTCCTCTTGCTGATATTTTCTTTCAACCTCCCCAGCTACATCTCGACCGTATACACCTTCTGTCTTCTCGGTTGTCTATCCCTAATAGGCTGACAGGTCTGTGGCAGGAGATGCTGTTTGATTTATTGGGTGCTCCGGGTTCTAGTGGTGCATGGCTGCCTTGAATCTTCTAAGAAAGTCATTTAGCTTTGCCCTCCTTCCATCTCTCTGTCTCTATCTCTCAGAGGTGTCCTCTGTGACACATGTGCTTATCAAAAGATGACTTTATTTAGAATGTTACCACAAAAACCTGTTTATATGTTCATATGTTCATATGTAGACCAATTACTTGGGCTCGTTTTTTCCCTTTATTCATACTTGGCATTGGGTTTTCTTCAGATTCTCCGGTTTCCTCCCGCTGTTCAAAAACATGCAAAAATTAAGTGAACTAATGTAAATTGCCCATATGTGGGAATGTGATCCAAAGGTTGTTTGTCTCCGTATGTTGGCCCGGTGATTCACTGGTGACCTGTCCATGGTGTTCCCGCTGCCTTTCGCACTTGTCAGCTGGGATTGACTCTAATGACCTGCGAGTCTTACCAATTTCTGCAAGTTTACACATTTCTGCAAGTGTGGTATGATGGGTTCTCTTCAAACACGTTTAATACAAATGTATTTGAAATTTGTTTTGATTAACGGTTTCATGCTGCCACTGGATTTTTAACAGTTCCCAAAGTAGACCACACAACTAGTGCAGGAACTACTTTTAGCTTCTATGTCCAAAAACTGTGCTAGACCTTGTCGAAGTATTTTTTTTTTTACATATTTTGCCTCATATTCAATGTTTTTTTTTACTCACCCAGTTCTTTTAGAACCAGACTGTTGCACGGTGCCAAATTAATGAAAGCATTTTGATCATAATTAAGTGCACAGCAGAGCAGATACAAAACTCAGTTTGGAGAAAGTATAATATACAAATATTTCATTGAAGCAACAAGCAATATAAGTTATTATTGAACTGTTATCAGATGTAGGGGAAAATGAACAATGTCAGTCAAACATATCAGTCCACCTGAAAATCATCATATATTAGCTTTCAACTGCATACAGAATGGTTGACCTCTAACATTTATATATAATATAATATATATATATACACCAAGCATATGCGACCATGGTGGAGATCCCATCTGTGTCATTATTTGAAAAAAAAAAGAAAAAAAACACTGGTTGGAAAGCTGTATTCAAAGTCAAAAGCATCTTTTTCAACCGAAACCCGACATTGCGGGCGGCTTAAGTGCTGCTCTGCGTTCTCCGGTTTTCATGCACAATGACTCCTCGGGGGCCCCGGCACTAAAAGCCATTTGCGCTCCCAGTGGCGTAAAAATTGCATGAATCTATAAATCTTTAAAGGCAGTGGATTGAATTTGTGCTCCTGATAAAGGATGGGTTTTTGGATGAACGGTGCTGCAGCTGAGTCAAGCTGCTGACAGTACAAGCCCTGGTACTGTATTAGAGCAGGAAGAGAACATGGGAATGTCATTCTCTGTGGATTTGTTATTCAGACGCTGCAAAAGCATCGTCAATACATGGATCCTTAACAGAGGGGAAGGATCTACCCATTGTATCTTGTTAAATATTTAGATGCCACATTTTTATAGCTATTATGGTTAGAGGGGAGGAATGAGAACAGAACATCGACAGAATGATAAAATTTTTAGAACAACTGCTCATATTCGTGTCTATTTCACTTTACAAGGATGTTTTACATGTTTGGCCTAAGTACATATATTCATCCGCAGCTTAAAAAGTCTGTCAGAAAAGTAAGCGCATGCAAGCGGGCTGAGAATTCCAGCATTAATCTGCTTTATCTTTGTACATCTGAGGTTACCTCTTCAATCAAATGGGATAGAGAGAGAGAGAGATGGTGCACTGTTTATGCCAAACTGTGAAGGACAGTAGGAGGGGCAGACAAACGGGGGAGGTGGGAATCCAATCGCCCCACACAAGGGCAAATTATCTGACCAAGGTGCTGGGAGTGGGGTGTCTTCAACCACTAATTGATAAGAGCTTTCTATCTTTAGTAAGCAGCAGTGTTTGGCTCACTACATCAAAAACCTTGGCCGTGGCTGAAAGGCTTGTTGTGTCCCACTCCCTCTTCATCTCCAGCTATCGAGGGAGGCTAAAAGTCAGGATGTCACCTTGCCAGAAGGGGGAGGTGGGGGTCACTTCTCCACTTTCCTAACTAAAATATTCGAGATGTTTTCACTAATGTGAAAAATGACTAATGCTGCTGTGTGTAATTTGGGTTATACTTTGAAAGTTCTATTCTAGTTAAAGCTGCAGTGTGTACCCTTTTGTTGTTATTCTGCCTCCTTTTTGGTATTTATGGGCAGAAATAATGTAACAACCTGAGGGAGCCTTTGTGTATGCAGCAGCAGAGCATAGGTGGACAAGAAGCGTTTATCCCATGAAACAGCTCTATTTCTAAATTTAGTTTAATCTCTCACTGTCCCATCATTATTTACATCTTTGGCTGAAAACCTGAAAAGTCCACTTGAATTATTCTTTGGAATAAATAGGCATTAAGTTATTTTTTATTCAAAATATTCTGCCTTTTAATCACATGAACAAAAAATACAAAATATGGAGAGAATGGACGTCGTAGACATTATGAATAAAATCAGAATTTTTGTTTATTCTTTGTTTATACTTATTTTTATTCCTTCTGTGGATATTGACTCACATTATGGAATGTGATGACTTTATTATAACCACGTTTGTATGATCCATAACATGAAAGAAAATATGAAGTACCTACAAACAGTCAAGTGGCATGTGTGATATATCGTTCCCTTTAATTGTTGCTATTACCTGCATAAATGTCTTGTTTGTTTTTGTGATACAACATAGTGTCATTTCTAAATTTAAAAAACAAATCCCCTGTGTTTAATTAAGCCAAAGTGTCACTGACAAAGAGAGAGAAATACAAACTCCAGTTTGGTGCCAACTGCTGCAAAGACAGGTTAATTTCTCTGAGGTCAAAGCATTGATTAGCCACTGGTGCCCTGGAGCCCAGAGACGAGGCAGGTTTCAAGCTGACCTGAATTAGACTGTAAAGACCACATCAGAGCCAGGTCAATTTGCAGACTCTAATCCACACTGATGACTCCGATGTCACGTAACTACCTATGGCCAACAATCCTCTTGAATAACATTCTTTCATAATACTTAAAAAAAACAACTTTTGAGGGTTTCAAATGAATGGCAATAATTATGCTGATGTGGCCCTCAGTGAAAATTAGTTTGACACCCCTGCAATTTGCATTGGTTACCCTCAAAGGGTATTTATAACTAAATATTACCAAATATAATGTGAAATAAAGGTAAATAGTCCATAACATATTGCTAAATAACTTTAACTAGTTATTACTTATTCAAGTTACAAATATTATGCATTATAGATATAACCGGGTCCGCTGTGGTGTTTCTTGACAAACTGACAGTTTTAAAAGTCTGTATCTGGTCAGGGCAGACCTGCTCACACACTTTCAGCATGCACTGCTTCAAAAAAACGCACCGTCAGAAAAAGACTTTGGAGCACGGGTGATTTCTTCAGCCACAATGAAGCGAGCTTTCACTGCCGCATCGGTTATGGTTGTGACTTTTGTGAACACATTCTGCTGCGATCACCGTCTCAATCTCAATTTCACTCGTCGCATGGTGCATGTATAACGATACACTGCGATCTAGTGGTGGGATGCTGTCACTTTGTGGGTAACGCAATCGCCATGCATTGTGGGAAATGTAGTTTAGGGTCAACGCAGGCCATAAAGCATCATAGACCTATTTTAACCATGTTTTTAAGAACAATTCATCACTCGAGGGGTAAATGTATCGATTTGATTTAATCTGATCAGGCCTTTGTGAATTGGAATTAAATTGACTCTGAAAATTGGCAACAATACCTAGCCTTATGCTCTTAATGTGTAATGTAATTGCAAATCAATCTCCTGATGTGAAGCCTCAAAAGTTGTGATATAACCGGTGCCATGTCAGTTTAAACTGGATATTTTTTGAATGATATAGCTGTCAATCACACTGGTGTGTGTTGTATTTTGTTGTCTATTTTCCTCAAAATGAACAAAACTGACATCATGTAGAATGAAGAATACCTGAAACGAGTTGTTTAAATCATTATGTGTAAGTAAATACAAATGATCCTGTGAGGTGTATAGCATAACTAAAGACATGACCACATTTGTGGGGGCTTTTGGTTTAAAGCTGCAGTTTGTAAGTTTGACAATTTTTTTTTTGTTATTTTTATGTCTTTGGTCTTGAATG
Organism: Microchirus variegatus; assembly: GCF_963457635.1. Classification (NCBI taxonomy): domain Eukaryota; kingdom Metazoa; phylum Chordata; class Actinopteri; order Pleuronectiformes; family Soleidae; genus Microchirus; species Microchirus variegatus. The sequence continues at coordinate 29,920,289 of NC_139807.1, read as the reverse complement.
GAGATGTTTGCTTTGTCCTTGCACTGACAACAGGCTCCATCAAGCAAAAACTAGACCTGACTGAGGGAGTGTTTGTGTGTTTACACGAGCACTGCAGAAGTAGGCGGGGACAAGACTCATTAACTGCATTAACTTTGTCCAAAGACATACGTTGATCAATTCACACATCTGAGAAAGGAAAGTAGCATTAAGGGCCTTGCCTTAATCAACAAATCACTTCCTGTGTAAAGTGCATGAAAGTCAGCAGGGAATTGAACTTGCAACCTTCCAGTTGAAAGACAACTCGCTCTGCCATATTTACCCCCTCAACTGTTTCACTGTTTGTTTTCAAGGTGATATATTGGCTTTGCATTTAAGTCTAAATAGACTTGAAACAATGCATTTGACAAATTGCAAATTGAAGCATATGTAGAAAACAATTCATAACACTTTTTTTTCATATTGAGTTCTGGCTGAAATGTGCACTGAATACAAACAATAAATAAATCTTCCACTACTGGATAATTCTTACGGCGATAAATAAAGCAAGTACGCAAGTTGCTCCTGTTGCTTTTGTCAAAACTGCGCGTCTGTTTTTTTTCCCGTAGCCAGCTAACAATCCATTAATTACATATCAAAGGTGCCCGGTGGAGAGCTGTTTTTTTTTTTTTTTTTTTTTCTCCACTGTGCCAAAATAATAAAGAACTGAAACACATCCTCAAGCCAAGATGATAAAATTAAAGTAATGAAAAAACAAAAACAAAAGGAGAAATGGGCTGTCATCGATGACATTTCCAGGAATTTTGGCAAAACAGCCAACATGATAAAATGTCTCTAATTGCTTCCATGGGGAAACACAAATATATTGTATTGCAAGCACCTCATGGAGTTTTTCAACTTTACAGAAAAGTACTTTGAATGAAGGACGGGGGTTCCATGTTTTTTTGCTTGCGTAAAGTTGCACAAGGTCATTCCAGCATGGGAGCAACACCGCGTCACAGTTTGACACTTAAAAATGATCAGCATGCAATTAATTAGCAAATTGGTTGTGGTGTGAGTGCATCCATTCATCTGTATTAATTTCCAAGCATTGCAGTAAAGTATTACATCCTTTACTGCGTCTCTGAAGAATATTCCACTTTTTGTGTTCAACAGAATATTATTCTATTTGGCTAGTGAACAGATCTGTCGTGCAATGACTATACTTTTTGTGAATTCAAATGTTATGGAATTTTCAGTGTTATGTTTGTTGTGATTCGTCGCTATACAAAAACTACTTACATATATTAACTTGTTTTTATGGTCAAAAACCTCCTAGTTGCTGTAAACGAGCCGATTGAAATCCTCTTTTCTGACGGTGTTCATTAGCCGCGATATTTCAGAGTGAACTCTGACCCCCAGAAGACAGAGTCTTGTGATTGGCCAGTACTATTCAGCACACCAGCTCTCAGAAGCGCAGCTCCCCCCTCTGGAACGGTGGATGCACTGCTCCTCATTATCAAAACATTGTTTTAACAATGTTTAAAAATAGCTTCGTCACGACTCCCCGCCCCAGTCCCTTTTATGACTTTAAACCGGAGTCAGACGCAGAGTCAGAAGACACTGTCGCTCACGAAACACCTCCACAACGGACGTTATTCTTCTTCTGCGGTTCAATGTACGCAACCGGATGTGCCCGGACTAGTGCCCGGAGCAGGACGATCTGCTGTTCAGGAGAACCGCTGTTTACGAAACTATTAAGGGATTTTCAGAGATCTCGTTGAGCCCCGAGATTACAATAAACACAGCGTTCTCAGCAGTGGCTGAACTGTTTGTTTTCGAAACTTCAGGGCTTCATAAACAAGGTAATGACGCAGATACACACCAACAAAACAGCGTTAATAGGAACTTCCGGTCGAGTTCCGCTTTAAATTATGAAATTGGAGTAGGGATTAGATTTTGTTTTAACAATAGTAGATTTTTTTTATTCTGAAACGTATAACCTATTGATTTCTTCAGTCTTTTGTGACTGATATATAGCTGCCACTGTTTGTCATTTCAATTTGAATGGCCACTGTAAGTCCTCTAATGGCCACTCAGCTGATGGCAGCAGACAATGAGGCACACTCATGATGCCCGTAAATTCCGCCCTTGTTCTGACATCAACTCGCACACGCTGCAAATCACTAGACTGGCAAGTTTCACTCCAACCTTCTCCTTCACTGCACTCCCACCTCCTTCTGGTACCCCATCATGAATAATGCTCCCACCGCCATCAAAGAAACGCACGCCACAAGATGCATATCTAATGCTGAGACACTCAATGACATGGTTTTTGAGGGTCAGATGGCGTTTGAGGCCTTTCCGTCGCCACAGAGACTGCATGGCACGCGACGGAAAAAAAGAATATATTAGAGGCTGAAACAGAAATATAGGCTCCATCAAATTCCAGCCTTTGTATCTCTGCCATTTTGTCCAGAAAAATATAGACCCCAGCTTTACTCCATCACAATCACCATACTTCACTGCAAATCATGGTGAAACCAATCTTTTTGAATTGCATGAAGCCTCAATTGCTCAAGGAATTTTGTTTTTGTCTCTCTATTTTGTCTTTAAGCTTCTCCCTCACTAAGGGTCACCAAAGCACCTGCTTTTTCAGTGATCTGCATATTTTGGTTTGAGAAATGTTTTTTTTTAGGCCAAAGGGTTTTTTCTTATGAAGCCCCCGAAGTGACATGAGAAAAAAAAAAAAAATAACGAAAAAAAAAAAAAATTGAAATCTCGAGTTTCAAAGTCGAGATCTCGAGTTTCCCAAAAATATTAAAAACATTTTTTTTTTCTTTTTTTTGGGAAACTAAAACTAATGAGGAGCAGCTCTCTCTCGCTCTCAGCACTGTCCATGGTGCTGAAACAAAGTAGCCCTGAACATGGTGCAATTGAAAATGTTTGAGCGGCTGCCAGTCAAAAGAAACTTTCAAAGCCCATATTTTTTTGAGAAAACTCGAGAACTCGACTTTGAAACTTTTCAATTGTTTTTTTTTGGTCCTTTTTTTTTTTTTTTCTCATGTCACTTCATACATTCTTTATGCAACCCTGCCCATTTATCTGGGCTTGGGACCACTAGGAGGACACTGGAAGTGCCCCCATTGTCTGGAGTCAATTTTAGAGTGTCAATCAATGGAGAGCAATGGGGATTTTGTACCTTACTCAGCCCCTACCCGTTGGGATTCAAAAAAGTACCATGCCAAGGCCATGGCTTCTTTCTATTTTCCCCAAAAAAAGACAACTTGATAGAAATTTGCCAGCATGCAAACGCTGCCATGATTTCCACAGATGCTTGCATTAGTATTCTGCAGGGATGCATTCCTGTGACATGTAATACATCATAGTCACCAGGAGGCACTTGCCGGCACAGAGTTGACGTGCAAATATGGGCAGGGAGCATGTTTCAGTGTTTTATGTCCCACAATTTATCCTGAAAACGTCCTCTGAAGTTGCAGGACAAGGCAATGTGTTTACATGTATGTATGTGCAACCACATACTGCATCATGACATGCTGCACACCACAAACCTTCTTCCTGCCACCACACACACCATCTCATTGCACATCAGGGTCATTGAGTCTTCGCATCATGGCGTATTTGTAAAATGAGATATGAAGGTGTGTGTGTGTGTGTGTGTTTAGGGACAGGAATGCTCTCACCAAAGGCATTCGCACAGTGAGCGAGGCAGGAAGGCTGAGTGCCCTTGACTAACCTTGTAGGTTTTACTGTGCTTTTACGAGAGGGCATAAATCATTTTGAATTTTTTAGAGACAAATAAATATATTTTTTTTACAATTTACAACCAGATTGACAAGGCATATGTGCATCCCCATAACAAAATATATTACAAATACTCGCTGCAAGTGGAAACGGCAGCGGAATTCAATACACCTCAGAAATAATGAAAGGATGCCTGTGTTGTCCCGTGTCAGTCAGAATGGAGAAACAATGAAAATATTTTCAGTGGGCACATTAAAGTGAATTACTCTTGTGAGGAACATAAACGCAGTGCAGCGCTGCTGTACTTGCAGATGAATGGAAAACACACGCACACTCAAATTATCATATTGATTGCTTCTCACCTCAATGAGATTTTCCATCTTTATTTCATAAAAATCTGTACATACAAACAAAGGCTTGGGGGGGTTTAATGGTATCCGCGGAGATATTCTTTGTCTAGACATGCCGTTTTCACCTCCAAAATCACACAAGTACAGCTCTCCTACCTCTGCTCTCTCCACAATGTAAACAGCTCAGACCCAAACCTCTCCACTCAACAGCAACTCACCATGGCTCCCACTCACATATTCATGTATTCATGTGTTTATCAGAACTTGCCTGCTCGTGTTGCCATTTTCTGCTTATAATGATGAGCGAATACACTTCCATAGTGGGATGGAGATAATCGCAGATCCCGTGAAGACTAAGACATGCTTTTTTTTTTTATATAGCGCTGGAAGAGTGATAGGTGCTGCAGAGTGAAAAAAAAAACACACACAAAAAAACTTTACCTGTTTTCTTCACCTGCTTTAAAAACATAATTAATCACCATCGTCAGTGATGAGCTTCATTATCCTCTCAAATGAGGTGCAACTCATTTCATTTCTGCTGTGTAACAATGTTCAAATTCTTCTTGAAATAAATGATGTAAAAAAAAAGTTCATTTTTGAACAGTGAGAGAAAAAAAGGTTAATTAATTTACATAAAAAAACACAAAAAGGCCTCTTTCAATTAATTTAAGTGACACCCTCCTCATAATTACCCTTGTTGCTTTAACCGCCATACGATTATTTACAGGATGGGCAGTCAAGTGCTCAAAGTTAAAAGAAATTATAAACTCATGGTCACTTTATTAGGTACACTTCCACGCACATGTCACACGAGCGTCGCATATCCCGGACCACGGTTTACTTGTGCGTCAGGGTCCTGTAGTATCCTAAGTCTGGGCCTCGTCTTACTTTCAGATTGTGCTTGATTTGCATTGGAGGTGCATCAGAATTATGTGCATTTTCGCCCCATATGTTTGCATCACATCTGGTGTATGAAGTAGGCTACGAAAACCAAATGTTTCTTATTTTGAATGTAATGCTGCTATGTGATTGGCCAATTTCATATTTGTGTAAAACAGTTAAGCCGGTGTACCTAATAAAGTTGACGACGGTGATGGTGTGTGTGTGGGTGTGTTTATGATATTTCCCCAGTTCTGACTAGCAATAACTGATACTGCAGGGCCCTTCTCTTCTCTATCTCCAACACTAGTGGGCAGTCTCATTCCACAGAGCCTCACCTGGATATTAGCTTGTTGCACACACGCACACGCAAGCACACACACACGCACACCTTAATATGAGGCATGTAGACCCCCCCCCCCCCCCGTCTTGAATTTTTTTAGTCCTCCTCCCACTGTCTCTTCTCTGTCTTCTCTTCAGCTCCTCAACAATTTACTTTGTATAGTCGAGAGGAGCAGCTGCAAGCATAGAGGGGAAATGGCTTTTTAATTGATGTTTTGATTTTGGGTAGTATATCACTCTTGAGACAAATGATTGTGCAGAGTGGCATTTAAATGAGAGGGTTACAGCCACTGAATGACCATTCAAAGTCATCATGGAGTTTATTGGATATTAATTACGATATGAGGAGGGGGAGGAAGAGGAGGAGGAGTTGGAGGACACAGAGAGGCAGCAGACAAATTGCCCCCCCCCCAGCCCCACCCCCACAAATATTAGGGAAGAGATGAACCTCAAGGATTAAGAGAGGTTAATGTAAACTGGAATATGAGACGGTTCAGTGTGTGTATAGGCTATATGAAGTTTACCCAGGGTAACCACAGGTCCATGAAATCCTTGAAAGTTTATGAATTTGGAAAAATGTTTTCAAACCCCCTAAATACACATCAGTCATTGAAAGTTGATATGGACCAAGGGCCTTTCTGCATGGAGTGTGCATGTGTGCGTGTGTTTTCTCCGGCTTCTTCCCACAGTCCAAAAACATGCACATTGGCTGTAGGTGTGAATGGTTGTTTGTCTCTATCACCCTTTGTCAGCTGACATAGGCACAGCATCCCCAGTGACACTCTGGTGGAGGATAAAGCGGTAGATGATGGTTGGATGAATATTTAGGTAAATATTTCCCTTGTTTATGACACCATAAACATGATGTGCTTAACTTATCACACAAATTAAATGCATAGAAACCCAAATTTGACATAGTTGTGTGTGTCAGCTCAGGGAGCAATTTTTTTTGAGGTTATATCCAACTACAACAGCATTTTCACCATTTTCTCATTCCATTATGTCTTAAGTGCCTTTTTAATTTATTTGACTCAAAGGTGAAGTAAGTAGTTTATAGTGACATCTAGAGGAGAGGCTGAAATTTACAACAAAGAACTGCTCTTCTGCTCACCCCCTCCCTTCCCTGAGCGCTACGGTGTCTGCAGCCGGTCAAATGTCGTCCTCGTCGTCTTTCTCCGTGTCAGCAGATGAGGTTCGTGAGGGGAGGGAGAGGGCGAGCTACCGCGGCCGTAGCACATGAAGCGGAGAGAGTGGAGGCGGGACTTCCGCTACAAGTAAAGAGACGCTTGATTTGTTCTCTCGCGTTTGTCCTTACAGGCTCCGGTAGAAACATGGCGTCTCGCTGCTAACAGTGGCAATGCAACCGCGGCCCGCGACCATGTTATTTTACATGACTTTTTGAAACTCTACAAAAAATGAAACAAAAAATATTATACAGCGACTGGACAATGCAGGAGCACATAATATGTATAAAAAAGTGGATTTTGGGTTATATAAACCCATAAACACAACACATTGTCCCTTTAAGAAGTTAGGCAACACAACAGTCACATCAAGATTAAACATGAAGTCTCACAAGAGTTTCGTGCAAGCAAAGATAATCTTTTTTTGGAGCAGTTTGAAGGCTCTGTGAGGACGTAACAACGAAGTAGCGTCATGGTCATGGTCAAGATGGTTTGTGATACATTCAGATGAATCAGTATTTGCATTGTGGTATTTAGGTATACTGTAAGTGTAACATGAATGATTGTGATTGTAGACAGTGGGGAAATGGCAGACAGAAGTGAAAATAATGGCTGAAGGTGAATTGGTGGTGGAGCAAGATGTATTTCAATTGGAAGGTTGTGGGTTTGCTTCCCAGTCTAGCCTACAATCTTAATTTCTAGAAAATGTGCCTTTCACTGGGCACGTTGCTCCTGATGGCTGTGCTGGCACATGGATGTGTGATATGAATATGTAAATGAATGGCTGTGAATGGGCAAAAAAATATATTTTTTTAACTGTAAAGTCCTGTATACTGATTTTATTGATATCATGAAATTGTCCTCCTGTGTTCCTTAACAATATTTTGTACCAAACCCTGACTCAAGCCCTAACCAAAACTTATTAAAACTTATATATATTTTCACAACTTATTTGCGCCTTGACTTATAAACTATATATACCCTGTTAATATGTAATATTATGATTCCAATCAACACAATATGTTTATGTTTGCAGTTGAAATAGGTTCAGTAGGATTAGTTAAGAAAGTAGTTTTGTTGCAAATCAAGGCAAACCACACACAGAGATAATTATTTTAAATCACTACCAAAATGACATCTGCTTCAAAGCACCCATTCATCAGATGTTGATGTAATGTTCTTTCACATATTTCTTTATGTGTAGAAATCATTCTCTTTAATGATTTGATAGACACAGTATCACGCTGGGAGATTCGTTGTGTGTTTTATTTTGAGGAGATGGTGATGATGTAAGTTTTTTATTTGGAAGAGCAATGGCTCATACATATGTGTATGTTGCATGTTGAAGGATGAGAGGGTGTCAGGGCAGTGACTTTTGCATTTTGCAATGACATACTTCATTATTTACCTCAAGTGCCAGCAGCCCGAATTAAATTATAAATTCCAAATTCTTATTTGTTTATTATGTGTACTGGTTTACACCCCAGTAATCTCATATGGTTTCTTCATTTTTTTCCACTTGTCACATCCTGCCATCGTTAGTTGCACTGCATGACACGTTTCTTTGCTGCAATCAGGGTGGCCAGTGTAGTTTATTCTGAAATAAACTTTGCAAGTGCATTTCCCTTCTCCGCGAGCAACTTTGCACTGAGCAGATGTCATGCTTGGACATGTAGCTCTATTTACACTGCTTGTTTTTGGCGAAGCAGGAGGAATATACTGCACCTGCCATGCTGATCACAATATGTCACCTCATGTGTCGCCGTGGCTTTTTCCTCATGTTCTCCTGCAGTTATTGAGAGGAACTTCTGTGGCAGAGAAACATTAGCTACAGCATTTCTGAGCAGCTGTTGCCACAGGCCATATTTAAAAGTAGAAAGCATTTGCATTTTGCATTCAATCTCAGTTGAGGAGTTGTTAATAAAAGAAATACACAGAAAACTCAAACCTGCATGTGCTGGTATTGCTGTTCGTCCAGGGATACTTCAGGTTTTTTGAAGTGCTTTTCTTCTTTTTTTGATATACTGACACATCTGACTGCCCTGTGGGTTCCTCTAGTGCCTAGAACATGCGTGATTCTGTTTAAGTAGCTCTGTAAAAACATGGCTGCCAGCAGGGAGACAAGGAAACAAAGATTTTAGCCTCATCCAAAAAAATCCTACACCTTCCAAAGTCTGCAATATTGTAATAATATGCCAAATCATCTTACCATGAGGCAGCCTTTTCCATCTACAAACTGTGGTTTGTAAACTGCTTCCTCTCCTTCATCAAAGTCCATATAGAAAATCAGTGATTTAACATCACAGCACACATGACTTGTTAATCCAATATTGCTTCCATCAGTGAATTTGAATCTTTTGTAATTTCAGTGCTTGAAATCGTTGTTTGGATTCGCCAAAACTTACCAAAAGCAGCACCTGAGTCCATGCAAACTAAAAAAAAAACAGATTTCCTATATGGACTTTGATGTGGGAGAATTAAACTTAATTTTCCACTCAGAAAAGGCACATCTTCAAAATCAGTTTTTCCTTCTGTCCTACCAGCAGCACTGTTGTCAATGACAGCAAGTGTCCAGCTGTAAGGCTAATTCTTGGAAAATGGTGGGCTGTGTGTGACTGTCAGTGTTGCAAAAAAAAGGCCTGTAAATCTGAACGTTACTAATCATAGTTAATTATAACATTCTTAGAACTTCACACAACCTTCATTCATCTGCAAATGAATAAAGTGCTTGAACACACACATACTACAGCAAGTTTGAGAATCTATATCAGCCACAAACTGAAATAAAAAAAATAAATTTTTAAAAAAGCCTGACTAACCTCCCCTAAAGCACCAAAGTGTATATATAGACCCCTTCTAACCTACAGTGGCAAGATTCTATATGTGTTTTCTTTGGTATCCTGAGGGAGCGGTTCTGCTTTCTGGTCTGTGAGCAAATGATAAATCACTAGTCAGGTGAAGATTAAAGCCTGTGGGCTAAACTGCTAAAGTGTGTGTGGCCTTCATGAGTTGCCGGCTTATCTTGAAAGGACTGGAACAGTCCTCAAAAAACCCACTGTTCTGACTGGGGTGTGATTGAGTTTGGTTTGTAGCGGAGAGTTTTGTGTTGTTTGTTTTATTCCTGCCTGGCTCATGTCCTCTTTCAAAAACCATCCAAAATATTTCAGAGCATTCAGCCAGGCTTTGTCTTTCTGATACAAATAGATTTCATAAAGTGCAGAGCTGCAATACATTTCACTTTACTCACACCAGATTTCCACTGATAGATTGCAATTAAAGTCTGGGAAAAAAGCGAATAGAATTAGGGATCAAAAATGCTGTTGTGCTTTTAATCAGAAACAGGAGAAGGATGTGTTCCATTTGTAATGTATGAGACAGATAGAGATGTGGAAAATGTGAAGAAAGATCATTTTCATTCTATATAGTTGCTCTAAGACACATGCAGGGCCTTTAATGAAAAAAGAAAAGTGCCACACATCCACTGTGAAACCAGAGCTATAGTTTCAGCACCATGGACAGCGTATGTTTTGCTGTGTGCCTGGAGGCCATTTAGTTTGGTTGATGAGCGTGCTTGCTTTTTTGTGGTTGTAAAGTAATGCAAAGTAAACCTTATATTATAAACCTATATTATGATATAACTATTTTGCAAAACTGAAATCTCAACATAAAGTGAGAGAGAGGAACAGCAGGAACTAGAAGAGACAGACCTGTGTTTTACTTTTGTTTAAGTATTGTGCTGTTCTTGAATGAATGAAGAATGAATACTGAAAAAAACAAATTGACTTAACTATAAGTTTTATATAGGTGCGGCATTGTATCATATTGATTATTCTAATTATATTCTAACACAGTGAGAAGGTAGTGCCGCAGTGTATGGGCAGAACGTTTCTTTCCTCTTTAGAATTTTTTCTTTAATCATCTCTATCTAATTGCAGTTGGAAAAGGGCTGGGGTTTCATTCTGGCCACACAAAAACACACGACTTTCATATCCTTATGTTTTAATAACGCAGATATTTTACTGACAATTCTGCCTCCGATTTCCCCCTCTTGCTGTGCAGTCTGGTAAAATAAGAGAAAATAACACAATAACACTATTTGTCATGTGGATCCTTTTTGTTTGACTGAAAAGAAAATCCAAGAAAGAAAGAATACTTTGGGGGTTGTACTTATACTCACCAGGTGCACAGTAAGAAAGAGTAAATGGGGTTCACATGAGAAAATGTTTATATTCCTGTCTGGAAATCTCTCTTACTTTGCTGCAAGGATTTGGCCATAGACACGTTTGTTTAAGCTGCACAAACTTGTTTCAAACGGCACATACCTGTCTGATCAACGCCACCTGTTCATGAGGGTGTGTGGGTTTGTGAAATTGGATCATTAGCATAGTTAAGGCGCCTGTAGTCACTGGATAATATATCTGCATTTCTGTTCTCTTTCTGGGAAAGTTTCAGCCATTTTAAATTGTCACAGGGAGACAACAATTTCAGTTTCACACTGCTGGGCAGAAATAAACAACAAAAATAAAGCATGAGAACAAAAACCATTAAGACAGTATGACTAATACAGATTCCAGCATGTTGTCTCAGAAGCAGACTGCACCGTGTGCTCTGATGCAAGGTTAACACGTAAGCCATGAGCAAACGTCCATGACTAACATGAGTGGAAAGCCATGTAAATAATTTACAAAAGGAAATTAGACTGCAGACCAGGTGCATTAGAGGATAATTCTGGACAAAGATTGATCGGTCAGTCGGTCACTCAATTAGTCAGTCATGGTAAATGGTCTGTATTTACATTATACTTTTCTAGTCTTGATGACAATTCAAAGTGCTTCACACTGGTGTATGCCACACACTGGGTCAGGGGCAACTTATGGTTCGTGGGAGGTATTTTTGGGGCTGATATAGAAAAGTTTTGTAATCTCCTTTTTGTTCCAGTTTTGCCATTAATTACATTACATGACGCTTTTATCCAAAGTGACTTACAAGGGAATTGAGTACAACCTGCCAGGAGTGGAGTTGAACTTGTGACAACTCCAGATAAATTAAGTATGTAGGTACGGGATTGGAGATTACTAATAAAAACAAGCATGTCTAATGTTCTATAAAGAGATACTTATGATTATTATGCCAATGTCTAAAACAATATCACACAATAAGTGTGAGACTGTGTATTTTGACCTTAATTTGAAAATTATATATATATATATATATTTTTTTTTTTCCAGATGGATTGATCCACACAAGTGTGTTTCAATTGTGTCAACATTTGGGAAACACAACTTAGAGCCTATAATTAAACTTAAGTAAAGACACCAGGTTGGGACCCACAAATGGTCAAGGGAGATTTTTGAGGGGTCCCCAGACAAATAACCCCAGCAATAACATACAGTGTATTTTTCGATGTCCAGAAAGTGCTTGAATAAATCTAAATTGCTTATATGATATACGGTAAAAGTGGCACTGAAATTAGAAACGATATGATATGATACACATATCAATATCATTTTAAACAATATAACTTTTCTTCCAACAACACTGGCCCATCAGTGAAAATACTTTACGAGACACAATTTTACCGCTTGCAAATCTGCAGCTTTAGCACTTACTATTATTACTCGTATATTACGGCATTTACCGGGTAATACCGACTATAATATTGTTTACAGTCAACTTGGAAGTCTTAAACGCCTGACTTTTCACCCCTGCACATGAATGCAGCATAACTGTCCAGGCAGTAGCAGTTTAATGGTGTGAAGAAAAAAGATCTGGATCCAATTACAACTGATACTTGGACCATTGAATTTAAAGAGCTGTCTGCTTGCTTGTAGCCTTGGCTTTAGGATCTGAAGCAAAGCATTATTAGTTCACGATGGTGATACAGAGGTCAAGGCCGTGCACACTGGACATTTCCCTACCTGTGCTGAAGACGTTTATACAGCTCCCACTGCCATAAAGAGCTAGTCGGTTCCCGATATGAGACATTAGTAAGATTTCTTAGCTGCTACTGATATTTTTTAACACATTTTTGTCACCATAATTCTCATTTGTCTCATAAACTGTCCCCGTGTCTGTGTTTCAGGAAGGTTGAGTTTAAGTGGGTGCATCAAAATTGCTACTGACATTCATTACCAAACGCTCTAGAAATAGTTGATGTCTCAGAGTGCATATTACTCATGTGTATTTTTTCCTCCTAATTAAGGCATTTAAATCAGTCTGCTTCTATAAGGGTTGAATGTTCTGTCCTCTCTTTCTTTGCCACTGAATTGTTTGGCAGACCATGAACGGCCCCGGCTCATTTTCCTTCGCACAGTAAATGAGCTTTTAATGAACAGATGGGACGTTTTCGTCATTGAACGCGTACCTTGTTCATTTGTCATTTTGTCTGCCTTTATCGGACTAATTTGTGATCTATAACAGGATTTATTTTATGCGAAATGAAAGCTTTGAAATTGTACCACTTTTTTTTTTGTTAAATGAAAGTTTTTAAGTCTTTTTTTTGTTGCCTACTTTTGTTTTTCAACTTATTTTGGAGTGTCTTGCAATATGACACCACCATCGTTAATCTCCCTCTTAAAAAAAACAAACATTATTACACCAAAAATGTAGCATTTATTGCGAGGCTATTGCAAAGGATTGCATTCACAGATGTGTTATTGTGTCTTCTGACTGTAAGTTGGTGTGACATATTTTAAACCAGTGTGTGCCATTCTCTCTCTCTCTCTCTCTGTGACACTTAACTCTTCTTGGGAGTCTGGGAGAAGCAAACGACACACAAACATAGGTGCCGGGGTGTCTTTTAAACAGGAATTGTTTGGCTCCGCGGTGATTATTTGACAGTAGTTGCCCCAAACTTTGGCTCCAAGGTCTTTTTGCAATGCACATAAATTTAGTTGTTGTTGTTTTTGTTTTACAAAACTGTATTATTATGCCAACTATTACACAAAAACACCATTATATGACATGTTAAATCCTGGCATGTGCATTATGTGTAAGGAAGAACATATTTTTTTTGTCATTACACTATCTTTTGAAGTTGTAAACATAAGCCTCATGGGATATGAACAGGTTAATTGTGGCTCATAAAGTGGGTCATAAAGACCAGGTTCAAAGAGACTGACTCATGTTTTACTTATGGTGAGTAAATATAAATATGGGGGGAAATAAATCAAGATTTGAACTGTGCTGCCTCAAAAGCAATTGAGGCGTGCAAAGGAAAAAAACAAACCTGGTTATGATTCAGAAAAATCTGCTCCTGAGGTCAAAAGAAACCAGTGTTTTTTTCCCTTTCTGATGATTGTTTTCCAAACCATGTACTTCAACGTTCAAAGATATGCACGGAATTGATTTGTTACTTCTCCAACAAGTCTCTGTCCGTAAGTCGTCCGATAAAATCCTCATGAATAAATCAGCGCCCTTTCCTTTTTTTTTTCTGCTTTTCAAAAACTGGTGAATCACCCTTTTAAATCTCTAATAGCGTTCATCTATTGTGTGTCTGGATAGGTGCAGCCAAAAAACTATGAAGTCATCTCTGACTCAGACCCCAGGAGAGCTTTCCAGCTTTGTGTCTGCTGAAATCATTCATCAAAGAGTTCTGTACGTTCTCAGGGGATAATGTGTTTGTATTGTTTGAGCAGTTGTGTGGGCACCTGCTCCTTGAATAAACCCTTGTATTAGAAGCAATTGTCTTTCTGATAGTCTCTATTTTCCATGGTGTTCAAACCGTGGTGCGTGAACTTCCTCTGGTGTTACTTGGGAGTAAAATCAGAAATACTGTTCTACTGTATATACCAGGGTATTTGATCGAAAATTTGACTGAAGTGCATAGAAAATTAAATTAATTATGATCACCAGTGTCTGAATTATAAAGAGGAGGATGATTTTGCCACCTGTGAAAAGTCGTTGTTCGACCTATTGACACCACTGGATTTTAACGTTGGTGATAATGGTGTTACTTAGAGAGCTCAATATTTTCTCAGGTGGTACTTAATTTAAATAGAGCAATGGTTATATAACGTTTTTATATCGAGTTCTCCTGACATTAGAGATAAATTCACTGGCCAACAGACACACTGTATTAGTACTGAATTCAAGATTTAAGATTTGTATTTGCAATTTGTAAATATCACACATTTAAAGCATGGTTTCAGAGTAAATGTTTTACAATAAATAACACTAAATTAGTCAGTTTAACATCAGTGCCAAAAAAAGGAGAACATGCAGTCTGGAAGAGAGTTTTTTTTGTTTGTTGTTAATTTAATGCTAAAATGGTTAAAAAAAAAAGAATTGAAGTGTTAAATTTAAAACATATTTATACATAGAAACTAATATGAACTGGGATAAAATATCTGTGTTAAATTGACTCGTACTTTAAAATTGCACATTTTACAGTGGAATTATTCTCTTATAAGGTCAACAATATAAAACAGACAGAAAATATCTAATGCTTTAATTTGATGCTAACTGAAGGCTACATTTCAAAGGATATTTACCTGCAATATGCAACTTTATCACTTCATAAGAATCAATGTGCCATTCATATTTGGCTCTCTGATGTCATAATTTGCTCGTGTTCTGGATCCAATTGTTTCTTGAGAAACTATAAAAGCTCTTAGAACAGCACGTAGACAGGCTGATGCTGGTTGACCCCTACCAGCCCATTTTCCTCCTCCACATAGAGAGAAGTCTTTCTTCAGGAGAGATTCAGTTTCTTTCACAATCTTTTCAAAAGCTCTGACACTAATGCTAATGTGGAGCTGATGTGCCAAAAGATGAAGTATATCCTTATTTTTGAAGCCCAAACCACAGTATAACTTCACAAGATGCTCCACATTACAGCTGATTTGTATTGTTAGAACTTTATTATTGTAATATTACTACTTTATTCTTACAGGCTCAATTATTATTTTTTCTTCAGTATGGCCCTCATACATTGTTGTGCCAAATCCGCTGAAACTAACGAGGAATTACATCCGATTTGTTTTAGTAAAAACAGCCATGGAGAAACTGGAAGCTAAAGCCAAGTTTTCATTTTCACTGAGCTATGAGTACATTTGTATTGCACTGTTGCTGAACTGTAATCAAAGTTTGAATGATAAGATAAAGATCAAAAATGTTGTGGTGAAGTGGGAGGTGTTTATCGGATGAATTACGAAAGAGGAGGTTTGTTTAATCCTTCCACAGCTGTAGTGAAATATTCACATAAAACTGTGCAGGGATGTTCAGAGATGTAAAACCTGCTAAATCTAATTATTGTACTGTTGTGCTTAGTTGCCATCTGGGGCGATTTCTGTTTGAACATTAGTGTTAATCCTTTATTGTTCCTGCGCAATACAAACATGCGTGCAGTCGTGAAGTGTAATGATAGCACTGGCAACACAAGGCTGCGAGCGAAATGGCATTTTATGTATTTTATATATTTGCGTTCAGTGATTGAGACACACTGGACTAAAGCTGAAGTCAAAAGACAATAAGGGGTACCACTCTCCTCGTTGTGAGCTTGTCTGAGACAAAATCTTTTTGAAAAAATACCAAGGAGTCACTTGCGAGCTGAGCGAAGGAGAGGAGTGCAGGGAGCATGTGCGTGGGAACATCATTTTGCCAAGAGGTACTTTATGGTATACAGCATGCAAGACCGTGAACGTGATCAGAATTACTCCATTGGTCTACATGGGTAACGTAGTAATACAGGCAATAAAACATTTGGCACTTTCCCTCTATACAGTTCCAGCACGGCTTGACTCTACTCGGTTTGGTATCGTTTTTTTCATTAACAGTGTACCTCCTCAACATGGGCGGAGTCGTCATAGCGCGGCTCGGCTGCATGAAACTGCCGTGACGTTGTTTTATACGCGACACACACAGACTAATCGCTTGTAGAGCAAGTGTTTTCGGTGTAACTGAATCATTAGAATCAGTTCGCTAAAAAAGATGTGTTCGTTCAGCACGCAGTCACTGAACTGAAATACCACGGAAGAGGTTGTGAAGCAGCTCACGATCGCCGGCTTTTGGCAGTGCTGTTGCCAAACGCCTGACTCCTCTGTTAAAGGCTGAGAATTTAAAAATTGAAAATGTTGGAGATTCAAGCATGTTTTTTGGGGAAACCTTTTTTTTTTTTGCATGAATTTCATTTGATGAGAATAAAAAGGCAGGAAAAAAAATGGACTTCAGTCTGACAAACCTGCACTGATGTGTGCCACAGAGGCAATTTCATTTGCTGTCATCTATGATGCATTGCCCTCAGACAAAATGTTGCTGCTTGTAACAGCTCCAGGTGTGTGTCTCTGTGGGAGGAAGAAAAAACACCTGACGGGGGCCTTCCTCAGTCCTCAGGTGGGGGAGTCAGCCTGGGACATTTTACCGAGATGTCACCGAAATACAGAATAAAATTGATCCCTGAATGCAAAGTTAAATGAACAAGCAAGTGAATTAAAATCTGCTCAGTTTGTGTTTATATTTACATTAAAACCTTTAACATCTTTTTTTTGTGCTTTACATACAGAAGCTCAAGTGTATTCATTCTATGCTCTGTCTCTCTTTACTGGTGGAGTCGGACTGAGGAAAAAGGAGAAATGCTGTTGAACGGAATACTTTTTTTTATGATTTTCTTTTCTTGCTGTTTGGCATGACAAAGCAGAAATGCGTCCCTG
Organism: Microchirus variegatus; assembly: GCF_963457635.1. Classification (NCBI taxonomy): domain Eukaryota; kingdom Metazoa; phylum Chordata; class Actinopteri; order Pleuronectiformes; family Soleidae; genus Microchirus; species Microchirus variegatus. Next base: position 29,903,162 of record NC_139807.1, on the reverse strand, counting down.
GTCTTTTATCTCCCATGTCATCCTAACTCACCATGTTTGCATGTTGTGCTGTGTATTTGTTGTTTAATGACTGATGACAAACAGCATAATAACATAATTACATTCCCTGGATTAGAATGTGGTTACTGCCATGAGAGATGAGCGACTGCCTTTTTTACAGACATACTCATCATATGAGTGCACGCACTGAACTGATTTAGTCTAACTCAGAACCTGGATTTTAGTTTTGGACAGGCTTATTACAGTTCCTGTCACCTTTGGCATAAACACATGTCCTGAACCTGTTTCAAAAGGAAAGCACGCTGGTGCTTTACTGTTAAATGTGTTCAGGACTGACACATTCGTCGCTTCATACAGAAAAGTCCTGTTGGGTACAGAGGAGTATAATAGAGCTACATGAGATGTAGATGGATGAAGCAGCGGTCACAGACTGCGAGAGCCTAAAATCCTGTAAGAAACCGGCTTTATTTAATCTTATTATTTACATTTATCTCAAATTGAAGCCCATTTATGCTGGTGTAAAAAAAGATCCTACTATCTCAAAATGACTTAGTATCTCAAAATAATGAGATAATATCTCAAAATATTGACTTAGTATCTCAAAATAATGAGATAGTATCTCAATATATTGACTTAGTATCTCAAAATTACCCTCCCCAGAAGCATTTAAAAAGTCTACCCTGCCGTCTCAAATCTACTCTGCTCGATTTAATTTATCTTCGTATCTTTGTATTTGTAACTAAAACTATCTTTCTTATGGTAAATATTGTAAATTATTTTGATTATATTTATAAATACAAATAATTATATATCATTATTTCTATGCTGATGACACGCAGCTATACTTCTGCCTCTAATGCTCAGTGCTTCACAGATGGAACATTTCTTATTTGAAGTCAGTGTGCATGGTGATTTATTTGTGGTCTCACATCATAAGAGGGAAGTTCAAAGACAGCCATTGTCATGGTCTTACAACCAAAATTTACAACGTCCATCTTTGTTTATGTGATGCTACTACTTTTAATCTTCTATACTATCTTCTATAGTAAGTTGCATTATAGCTTATGATAAAATACTGCAGGTTTCATCCAGTCTACAAACATCCTACTTCATGACAAACCCAAGTTTATCCGATCCCTCCCCAAATGTTGTCACATTTCTCAAACTTTAAGTTAAAATTGTATAGTATACATAAAATGAAGTTGCAAATCATTTTCTAAATATCTGTTTGTTTACCTACTCAAAATGACGAGGTGTTACAGATATGGCTGTAAATAAGTGGTCCCCTTTAAGAAGGTTTCTGATCCATATAGTCATGAAAGGCAGGATCAGTGACAAGTGCAACACTAGATGGACGTGCTTATGTATTCCATGTAAAACCTGCTTATTTTATTTAAGTATAAACTAATCCTGTCCAAATATGACTTCTGTCACACTCTGACCCATCATACCCAAACCTGTGATAATTTCTGGTGTGTAGGCCTTCGTTGGAGGAACGCACATTTAATGCACGCATGCTGCGTTAGTTAACGAGACTGTCACAACCACTGCCGGATATCCCTCATGTGTACACCTGCATCTCTATCTCAGTCTGTAACTTGTCCGTGTGCACTCATGCAGAGGCTTGATCAGATCTTAGACTGTGAGTCGGCGGCCAGTGAGGCAATTTCACGGGTGTTTGCTAAATCATCTGACACCTCACTCCGTACTTCCACTTGCTCGGGGGCACACATGCACCTGCACATGCAAGCGGATGTTCTGATAAACATTTCCTCTGACTACACAGGCATTTGTCAAATCTATTGTGTATTAAAGCCATGACAATAGAGAGGTAGACACCCTTGTGACACAACATGTAGATGAGGGGAAGTGTGGTCTATCATGATCGGTAGAATTGTGTTCAGAGTCCATGTTTACTTGTTTATGTATGTACTGTATGTATCATTTTTAGCAGCAGTGTAGTTACCAGCTACCAGGCTAACATGGACCCTCATTCTGGTATGAATTGATGCCAGTATTAATAGATGCATTTCATTTATGGATATTAAGTCAATATTAAAATGTCATTTTCAAGTGAAACCAAGTCAAGACCAGTTGACTTTGCACCATCATGCAATTAAACCGCATTTACAAAAAATAAAGGTGCAATTTCCCTTATACCAAAGACATCCCCCTCCCTTCTCCTCAAGCTAAAACATTTGCATGTCTGAGACCAAGTGAAATTCTTTTGTTTTATGTGGAGCATTTCACTTGAGAGGTGCCTGCTCTCAAGTCATTTGACTTTGACGCTGAAACTGATTTGGACAGGTGAAGACTGATGAGGAGTGTATCGCCTGTGGCAACAGTTTCAAGTTGTATGAGTGTAGTACAACCCCGCCTGTCACCAGTGATGAGCCTCAGCAACAGAGTATGGCGACATCAAGATTTTTCCATTTTAATCACTCCTTCATCTGTCAGCTCCACCCTTAGGGGGGAACTGATGGTGTCATTTGCCAGTGCTAATCCCGCCTCCTTGGGTAATTAATGTATGAAAACCTGTTGTAATAGCTTGTGGTATTAAGATGTTTGTTTTCCCTCTTTTCATTTGGGGGGGAAACCTGTTTGTACAATCTTTAAAGACATTCTGTGCTCTACATTCTCTGCTCTCTAAATAAGAAAGAAACTCCTTCATGATTTGCAGAATTTCACTTTAAAGTGCCATCATAGAAACTGTATATTATTGTATGTGGAATCATCATTTATAGTGAGAAAGTGCGACTTATTTATATACTATTTATTTAGGGTTGTCAATAGATTAAAAAAAAAAAAAAAAAAACACAAAACTAATTATTCTCACATTTTGAAATGTGTTGATCTAGATCAATGAGTAAACGGAGAGTGTGCATTTCAGACACCAATGTATAATTGTTTAAACACAGAACTAGACATAGACGTATGTGATTTCAAAGAGACTCGGGCTGAGCTCAACCAGGTCATCTTAAAATAAAGGCTAACATGGATGACTGCCATCCTGTATGCAACCGGAGCGTGTTAATATCACAAAAAAAATCCACCTGAGAATGTCCTTAGAAACTCAGACATTCACATTTGTCATGATAAAGTGAGACAGAGACAGAGAGAGAGAAAACAGTCGGCCACACAGTGTCTGTGTTCAAATGGAAGTCACCAGGCAGATGCCAGCATTTTACAGGCACTATCGCTGCTTAACCTGAATTAATAATACCCGTTTTTGGGTGTCCTGCTATTTCATGTTGACAAATATCTGCTGTGAGAATGGTCTGTTACATCAGGTTTATTCAAGACACGCTTGAGCATTACATACAGACACTGTACACGTGTCACTCTTGCTGATATAGAAGACCAACATTCAATTACACTGTTCCTTATCCAAATGCCAAAGGCCCTGGAGCTAGTTAATAACAATGCAGCCGCATAACGTTCTGAAATGCACATTGGATTATTGAAAGACAAAACAGGTTTTAATCCCTGTACGTGACTTCGAATGAACACTAACGTCATGTAGATTAATGAATTTAATGAAAACTCAACCCATAAGAAGATAGAAGGTTAATAAGAGGTTTGGGGTGCTGCTAACTACTGTGTCTGTTTGCCTCAGGGTGCCCAGTTATTCTCATGTCCTATTCTCTTTATGAATATATGCCACTAGATGTAATAGTTGTATGTTGTAATCCTTGCTGTATGGTTATAAAACAACAACCCTATCAGTGCAGTGTGGACTAGAGATTAGGGTTGGCGAGAGGCAGTTCCCAGTTTGACAACCAAAACCACTGCCAGATGTGGTAAGAGGGATTAGGGACAGGTGCCAGGAGGATGATCACTTGACGGGAGAAACAGAATGGACTGTTTACTTGGGAGGGGGTGTGCCTGCATGGGTTCTGGTAACTGAGTGGGCAGAAAAAGGCAGTTGAATCAGTGCTGGGGCAGCTTGGAGAGTCAGCCAGGAGGCGGCGTCTGCCCAGCAGTGTAGTGGCCCAGATACTGGAGAGATGGGCAGTTAGGACACTAAGGATGATGGCTTGGGGACATGGGACCAAACAAAAAAAACAAGTCAATGAATCCAATCACACAGTCAAACCAAAATCAATGGGCAGACTGAAAACAGAACTCCAAGAAGATGGATACTGGAAGACTTGATTCAGATTGGGTGAACTGAAGGGTTCTGTAGATTAGAATTAGGATTAATTGACATGGGCCAAGTCCTGAAAGGAGCATATTAAAGCAGAAGTCAAGTAAAGGAACAATGTGTAAAGGATAAATGTTTGCTGTGACAGTCGGTCAGATTAATCAGGCTTTGCCTGAGCTACAGATAAATCCAACAGGCTCAGATCAGGTCCAAGTGCAGGTTCCAGGTCTGGTAGGGAAAGGGGACCTGGCTGACACTCAGCAAAAGAAACAAATGTAATGAAAACACAGACTCCGAATAAAAGGTTGAGAAAATGTAGAAAGTGACAGTCAAAAGGAAAAAAATATATTTTTGATTGCAAAAACATTAAATTAATAATTAAATCAGTCAAAAAGAAGATTTACATCAGAGTTTCCCAGTATATTTCAAAATACCAAAATAGTCTTGCGGCAGTAGTTTGTTTAAGAGTAACTGTCCTTCAATGTTGGATAAAAAACTCTGGCCCATATGACCTTCTGATTCATAGCCACAATAATTACACTGTACAAACTCAACACACCTGAGGGACATGAAGGACATAGAATAACAAGCATTTGCAGACGGGGACATCAATAATTTTCTCTTTGATTCCGAGTCACGCTTTTCAAAATTCTATACACAGGGCATGTATTGCTCACTGAAGAATAGATGTGACCCTCTCAGATCAATGCTGGCGTGGCTCTGGAGAAAGCCAGTGCTGTTGTTTTACCCAGCAGTTAAGACCTTCAGGGCAAAGGTGACTGGCACTCTCTTTGGCACTCTGAACATAAATTTTTGCTCGTCTTGCTTTTTGTCTGTTGAGGGCAGGAGGCTCACAGCTACTGAGCTGGAGATCACACACTAAACAAGTTGTTTGGCCTTTGTGGTGCAAAGTGATTTTGACAGACTGAAAAATGAAATGGAGGCATTTCTCAGTGAACAGTGTTCGGCAAGTTGCTCAGGAAGAGTTTTAAGTTATTAGCCTGGGTGAACACAGCTGAATCTGCCCGTGATTTGATTTCGCTCTGCAGACACGTCTAGCGAAGACACCGTTTTCGTCAACTACAGAATTTCAGGAAATAGGGCGATATCACATTCCAGTGCTTTTGTTGTTTTCTCAGCCAATCAGCTGCTTGACGGTCCCGGTGAAAACACATGGCTAACTGCTTACCTCACTGCTATTGTGGAGCTGTGTGTGTTCACCATAGAATGAAGATGGATAACGAAAGTCCTGCATCAGGCTTGCGTTTCGACTGAGAACAGTACCTTTACTTGGTAGGCCTGGTGTAGGCCAGAGGCGAGATATGTAGCATGACCTTGTACCGCTGTGAGGACATCCAGGAGCAGTTTGTAGCTGTTTGTCTCAACAAGACGTCAAGCTTTGTATGAGAAGAGACTGTAGGCAAGAATAACAGCCAAAATATGTAATATATATTATATGTTGCCCAATCAGCTGACTGTCATGGGTGAAGCCAGTCTAGCTCCACCTTGAACTTACCGTACCATTTTACTCTGGTAACCCAAAGGAAGGGTGCCAAAAAAAATGGAACAGACACTAACATTGAACGTGACACAACAGAACACAATGAACAATGCAACGGACAACAATGGAGGGCATCCAGCTGCTCAGTTTATAACCCTTATGGGCCATGGACATGCGGACTGGGATATTTACGTTATCTTACCCCTTCAAAAATGTCTGTACAGAGACACAGGTGGTGTTACAGAAGGTTCTCATTGTTCTGATATCCCTTTTCACACTTCTATTCAGGAGCAAGTTTTTATTTTCAGGTTATAACGACTTCAGGTCTGAACACTGACATTTGCCCAAATGAAAGCGCTGTCCATCCTCCTGTCCAACCCACAGGGAGAAGACAAGTTTGTTTACCACTCAGTCAGTCGAATCCTTGCAATATCCCCACAGTGCTCTTTGGCATTTGCTGTGCAATATAGGGCATGGCTTCCAGTGTGAGTGGCAGAAAATAATTCCATAAAATAATGTCATTCTGTCATTAACATGGATCCAGCATGTTCTGATGAAACATGTCTACTTTTTTTAGTTTGTAAATTGCACAGAAATAAAATTAATTTTCTGTTTTATTCTAATGTTGGATTTTATTATTATCATGCCTCTTTCCCCAGTACTAGATTAAATGTCTTTATTACCTTAATGTATCACAGACAGAATATAATTTACTGTTGTTTATATAGTTTTATTTCACTCTTATTTTTAAATAACTCATCATTCATTACTTATATTTCTTTTATTCACCTTTTTAACCTTGTTTTTTTTTTACCATCAATTTCCATTATGTTGTTATATTTGATTAATGAGTAATTGAAAACATTTTATGAGGAGGCGTGCCTCTAATTCTTTAAGTACCGTGTTTGTCTTTTGCTTTGTCATTCTGACTTTTCCACATCTTCTCTTGACTTCGTGAAGTTTCCTTCAAGGTCAAGGACAAGGGGCTGGGAAATGAGATTTGTTTTGATCAGAGTGTTGTGCTCTGCAGTGTATTTGGCCTGACGAGTAAGTTGTGGACATATTCTGTTGATATAAATGTACCTTCACTGTTCTTTCCACCCTGTGGGTATCGCAGAAATCACTGAACTGTGACGTGAAGTTTAAACCATATACACAGTGGGCCTCGGACAAGAACCATTCAAGATATACATATTTTTTTTGTGCGTTTTTTTGTGCTAGAAACTTATATATTAATAGTAGTGTTGTGTTACCAAGTGGTATTTAATTAATCAATTCATATTTGAATATCAGAACCGATGTTGAATGAAAATATTTAAGTCACTGAGTTATTATAGCACTTTTCAGTGCTCTGAGAATAAAGCCATTTTAAAGGACCCACTCATCAGTTTTGTTGGATTTTATATTCATGAACTATGCAATGTGGGCACACGCATTTCATTGGTAACAGTGGCACAGTCAGCTTTGACCTCCTTCCATTCAAGACATCGATTGCTTTGTCATGGCAAGACTTATTTCTTCTTTATTTTAGTGACAGTGTGATCCACAGGTGACACAGCATTAACAGCACAGCTCTTGATCACTTAATTCCACTGCAGTGTCTGCCAAAAACAACATGCTTGGCTTTCTGGATCTGCAGGGCATCAAGCTGCAGGGCATCAATTTCTCATCTATTTTTTTTGTTTTTGTTTTATTATGCCTTGTCCACATTTTGCCAATGTTGATCCCACACAATCAAGAGCTACTTCATTCAAGTTCCCCTGAATTAAATGTAATAATTTCTCAGATGGGGGTGTCCTCTTGTTCAATAGATACACTTTACATAGAGCTTTAAAAATGTTATACTCTATACTATATAGATTTTTAATTGATATGCCATTGCCCTTAACATAACTTTCAAAGTTATACCCAGGATACCTGTGCAAGTCATCTTAAAGGTCCCATGACATGCTGTTTTTTGGATGCTTTTATGTTGGCCTTAGGGGTCCCCTAATACTATATCTGAAGTCTCTTTCCTGAAATTCAGCCTTGGTGCAGAATTACAGCCACTACGAGTCCCTAAATGAGCTCTCCTAAAACGAGTCATCTGTAGCTTTAAAAATGCTAATGAGGAGGAGAGTGGCAGGTCAAACTGGAGAGTGGGGGTGTGGCTTTGACCAGCTTGCAGCCACGGTACCATGGGCGCTATTGTTAACAGTAGATGAAACACAATGGCTCATAGACCCGCAGTCATTCAACCTTTACAGTTTGACCCAGAATCTGATCCGGATGGAGAAGCACCTGAAGAAGTAGAAACGCAGTGCCCGTGCAATCTGTTTTTGTGTGTTTTTAGTAATTGTTGGTTTGGTGTTTTTGAGTATTCCAGGTGTTCACTGGGATGCAGAACTGGAGTTCAGCAGGGTGATAGCTGCAGGAAAGAAGCCTCCTTTCAACCTGCTGGTTTCGGTGCAGAGAAAGCTATAACGCCTTCCGGAGGGGAGTGGGGCGGTTGGGGGCACTGCCCGCTTATTCTCTGCGTCCGTCATCTGCCTCAGCTTGATGGCACCGTGTCTCATACGCAGTGCAGTTTGCTAACCAAAGGGGCGCTATCACAGTCATAGATCATTTTCACATGGGTGAGGCCAAATTATCTGGGCTGGCACAGCAGAGAAAGGGGAGGTAACCTTTCCCCGTATGACAACATAAAGGGATGATTAGGCAGGCTAGGGAAACTCATATCGATGTTAAAAAAAAATCCTCTGAAAGTGTAATTTTCAAGCCATAGGACCTTTAAATAAATTGAACTTTTTCTTGGACAAACAAATCCAAGCTTGCCTTGTACCTAATATAAAAACTACCAAAACTTACATTCACAATAAACATATTGTAAATAAATATTATTGTTCAAAAATCTGTTTTGTAATTGAATTGTGACGCAGAATAAATGTAAATGTAAATAAAAAGTAAAAAGAACATTTGGATTATTCCAATCTGGTTGTTGTCAGCAAATGATGACCAATTTCCCATCCTTGTTCTGCTTGATTTGAGTTCTGCTTTGGTCTATTTTTGTTGTGCTTTATCAAGAGTTAATTAGTGGAATGTCTTGCCTTCTTAATGTGGTTGAAACCAATCAGTTGTGTTAGGCAGTGTTAAGTTTGATTTGGTACACAGTTCAATGTAGTAAATAGCTCTATTTGACTTGTATTCCATTCCATGCTGTGGCAAAACACCACAGGACAGTCAATTGAAAAATTTCAACTGAAACTTTGAATATGTTCTTAATCGGAAACCAAAAGCTGTGGAATCATCAACGCAGTCTCTCTTTAGTGTAGGAAGACCAAGAGTCATCTCTGCTGCAAAGTATAAGTTCATCAGAGTTACCAGCCTCGGAATCTGCAGATTAACATCCCTCAGATTTCAGATTTCATTGCCATAAATGCTTCACATCGTTCAAGTACATGTCAAAATCAACTGTCATACCCCGAGCAGACTTTGAATTAGGCGTTTATGGTTGATTTGCCACAAAGAAATCACGACTGAGGAAAAACGAGAAGAACAGAATAAATATTACACCAATTAAAATCTCTCCTTTTGTCTAGTGAGTCTAAATTTGAGATATTTGGTTACATCTGCCCTCTCTTTGTGAGACGCAGAAGAGGCAAACAGATGTTTTCTACATGTGTGGTTCCCACCGTGAAGCATGGAGGAGCAGGTGTGATGGTTCCTTTTTTCGTGACTCTGGTGATGATTTATTCAAAATTCCAGGCACACTTAACCAGCATGGCTACAACAGAAACGCCTTATCTGATTTGCAGTAAGTGGGGCCCATCATTTGATTTGCATCAGAGCAATGACCCCAAACACACCTGCAAGCTAGATGAGATGGCAGCCATCAAGTGCTCAGCACCTCGGGCAACTCCTTTAAGACTGTTGGAAAACCATTCAAGTGATGACCTCATGAAGCAGAAGTGCACAACGCGTCGTGGAAGTAAAAGTGCCTACTTTGAAAAAAATATAAAACCTATTCTGGTATATATACATTTATATAACTGGGAAATACACACAGATGGCATTCCGCATAATAGTATGAATCAGATCACACTTGAACACATTCTGTGTCGGGTCACACTTAAACCCTCATGAATTTGTAAGTGCTTTCGAAAAATCTGAGGTGAGATGAGCTCACTGTGCAAAAAAATGTGAGAAAAAAATTGAGATCACAAGTAAATGTTTATGAATGAGGGTCCATGGTTGTACACACTGGAGCCCAAAACAAATATGTCCTAATATAATTAATATATGATCTGTTCAATTGTTCTGTGGTCATGTATTGTACATCATCTACTCAATCTGTTGAGTCACAGTATGTCTCTATGAAGCATAACCCTGCTTCAAAATAACAGGTTTCCAATCAGAATCAGCAAGTATTATGTCTGTGAGAGTGAGCCATGCAATTTGGCAGGTTGGCTCGCTAAATATGAGGGAACGCTGCTCAGACTGGCATTACCAATAGCCTCTTCTTTTATTAGTTTGGCTGTGCTATCCAACCCCATGTGTGACAGATTATGTTACTGAACTGACAAATGTGCCATGCCCTCCATGGAGTGTTGGATCATGTGCCGCACCTCATGCCCTCAAAACACAGCCAAACCTCAATATTACTCTGACTCTCTTTGTCTGGAATGGGTCTTAGGCGAAGAATCTACAACAATGCCTGCACACCCACTGGACTTGAACCTTCACATCCTCTGTTCCTCTCCTATTAATATTCATCACTTTGCTTAGTCATTCATTTTAGTTGTTGTGCAAAACAACATTGAAAGCATGGAACAAAGCCACTTGTGCATAAGTAAAAAGCACTACGACAACTTTGTTACCCATTAACACAATCTTCCTAATTATCTAATATCATAGAGGGTACATTCATTTTGCAACTAGATGCAGACTGAAACAAGCTGCCTTTCACAACACAATCAATAGAAGAAAGTATTGTTGAACGAATTTAACAATGATTTGAATGCAATACACGTGCTGGCATTTAAAATTTACACTGCAGCTTTAATTGCATTAGAGCTTGAGTATGTATAGGAATTTCTGAAAATGTTGGTGACATGAGGAGCTGGCCAGCAGTCGACCAGCATTTTTTTTTTTTCAGTGGGCTTTGTTTCTATGACAACACATTCTTGATCCAATATCGCCACCAGCATAGCATGGCATACAAGCACTGTCCTCTTGCTTTTTATTGCTATTTGTTTAATGTTCATTTTTTTTGTGGGGGTGGGGCTGATGTTTTGTCACCACTCAACCGGACAGCTAAGGAGTTGTGATGTTGTCCATTATTGTGATGTGATATGTTCCAAAGTGTGCAGTGATAAAAATACAACACTTGCAAATATCAAAAGCTTATTGACTGCCACATATCGGCTTTTCTTTCTTGGAAGAAAGGTTTCCTTGCCCCCCCCTCACTTGTTGCCGCCTTTCTTTGTTTATTCTACCAGACCTTTTTTATATACCTTTTTAAGGTAATAACTTTTTTTTAATTCTTTAAAAAAATGTTTAATTTAAAGTAAACTGCACTATCATAACTGTTTAAATGATGAAATGGAGGATCAGTGTGATTCTACAAAGTTATGACCAATGTTCAGAAACTCATAAAAGTATTTAATTTCTTTAATTAAATATCAAATCACTAAGAATTAATGTCCTAATAATAATAATCTGTAACAGTTACAGTTATCTAATACTTATGTAGGATTATTGCGGATTTTGTGTGCTACAGATGCCTGGCTGGCAATTTTCTGGCATTTCAGGCTTTGCAGAAGTTAACCATCTATTTTACAGGAGGCATTAAAACCACCTGTCATGTGGATTCCAAGGGCAATTTTAAGGCATTCCAAGGACATTTGACCCTGAAAACCTGCTGATTTTCTACACTGGTTGAGACATTGTACAGCTCAACATTAAGAGGCATGACATGGCTGAGAGAACATGCTTCTCCCCTCTCCATTTTCTTGATCACAAAGATGGTGAATCCCACCCCATCTGAATGCTTGTCTGAAACGGTGCTTTCTGTAATCACAGTTTAATTAACTTAATGTTTTTTTTTTTTTTGTTAATTATATTTAAGATTGCCACTAATTCAAGATGAAAAAAATGACCACATTGTTATTGCTGTTTCAATACTTTTGGCATAATGACAGTCATTCAATGGCCCCGAATGTTTGATGCACTCTATTACCCTCGTCTTTTTTAAACGTCTTAAATTAATATTCCATTTTCAAGTTAATCAACTAATAACATTTTCAAAGCTCCATTAGTTTGTTGTGCTAATTTGACATAGATACGGGTTCCAGTCAAAGACCACATTGATTCATTTTTCATACGATTACAGGATAAAACAAGAATAAATAACCCCAGAACACAAAGTCAGAGCCGACTCCTTGACTTCCATTTCAAGTGACAAAAAAAGTGGAAATAAAATAAATGGAGAGACGGCGATGTGCTAAATGGGTTCAAATGTGTGTCGCAGTTAACCATTACAAGGTCACTGATATATTTAAATGCTCCAGAGGACAGACAGCCAGAGAAGGATTGATTGAACAGATTCCGCGTCCCGCTCTCCTCATTAGACTCATTTCTCAGCTGCCTGGGGTTAATTACCACACACACACCTCACACTGTTGTTCCACTTACATCATAATTACTGTGGCGAACACAGAGAACAGTCTGAAGCCTGTGATATGGAGCCTCACATAGGCGTAATCCACACGTGTGCGTGAGGACACACACATGCTCGCATCACACTTTATCTGCCCGAATGTTCCTGATGCATTCCTAAATCCACCCCTCCCTCCCTCCCTCCCTCATTCACTCCCTCCCTCCCCAGAAGCCAGCTGTTTTTGGGATTGATTTCATTTATTTAATGACGGCTGTGCTAATGACCCCTTGCACATGGCTGATGGTGTCACAGACACGACAACAGCCCAGAAATAAGGATTGGATGGGGGGGGCCTGGAGAGTGGAGCGGGTGGATGATATTGAAGAGGGCAGAATGAAATGTGGGGGGGCACAGCACAAGGGCGAGACACTGGAGACGGCACGCGTGCACACCAGCGGTCTGTCTTTCTCTGGCAAACAAGGGCAATGGATGTAGGATAGAAATTAATAATCTTCCTGTGGACTAATTTTTACTCTGCGGCACAGATGAGAGAGACCTCTCCACCCCTCATCGGAGGCAGGAGCCTGTTAGCATGACTCTAGTGGATATTTGTTCTCTGAAGCTCTAGTGGGGCAGCATTTATTTGCGACTACCACTGTCTTTGGTACAAAACAAAACAAAAATCAGTTGTTGTTTTTGATACCTAAATATGGGTTAATCTCGAACAATCACCAGGGAAATTTCTAAAATCTCAATATTTAAGAGAGGAGTCTGGTGTATTTAACGACAGCACTGCTGATTGTGCCCAGTGACTGGCATCACAAACCTGGCCGCTGTATTTAAGTCCAGTGACTGCGTCAGATGTAGTTTTTTTTTGGTAGAGGAGATGCAACCTGTGCAGTGCTGTGCCGTGCCATACTGTGGCGAGGCGAGCCGGGACCATAGTGGAGGCCGTTGGACTAAAAGAGACAAACAGTGTGTGTATTCATAAAACAGGTGTAAAAACCTGCATAAATAGTAGTATTATTTATGCAAAGTGGCATGATGTGCAGAGTGTATTCATGTTCATTGCTCATTCTTTGTTTTATAGCAATGGGCATGAATGAGTTGTTATAGGTGTTTTTCTCTTCCCTAGGTGAACTCACCATTGAGCTTTTGCTTTTTCTCCAATGTTAAGTAAAAAAAATATATAAAAGTAAAAGATGTAATATGGGCTGTAAATGCTAGAAGGGCATTTATGGTGTTTCAAACAGGAAAAAAAACAGCACATACATATGCTTTTGTGTGATTTTAATCACATTTTATTAAATCTTATAAACAAAGATCCAATGCTTGTCAGCTGCTCTTCTACTGTCCATCCACTGCAATGCTAACTGAATATTGACAGTAAAGACATTAACATGTAACTCAATGCAATTTCTCTATACTGTGTATGCAGACATTTTTACTCTTTATTCATTGAGTTGATTTTGCTGGCAGGTTCAGTTATTAATGTTTTCATTTTGATTCATTTATTTTTTTCTATGAAAGGTACAGTGTGTGAAAACATTTACTGGGGAAGTTGCATGTTGCAGCTGAACAAACTTCACCTCACCCTTCCCTTCCAAGTGTGTTTGGAAAACTACAGTAAAGCCTCCAGTTGGCATCACAATTCAAAAGAGTTAGATAGTTTCTCCATCGTGGGCTACTTTAAAAACATGATGGCCTCCATAGATAAGACATTGCTAAGGGACATTTAATCAAGTGATTCTACCATTGCATAAAATAGGTGTCATTATGTTATCTTCAATTTCTGCCACATTAAAATAATTTGACCTGCATCATTTGTGTATCAATTGCATCAATTGTGTACAGATCCTTGCACAACAATGGGCCTCAGGATCTTGTCAGGGTATCTCTGTGCATTCAAAATGCAATCAATAAAATGCACCTCTGTTCGTTGTCCAAAACATACGCCTGGCCATACCATAACCCCACCGCCACCATCGGCCACTTGATCCACAACATTGCAATCAGCAAACCGCCCAACCACACGACGCAACAGATGTCGTATGCCATCTGCCCTGAACAGTGAAAACCGGGATTCATCCGTGAAGAGAGCGCCTCTCCAACGTGCCAGACGGCATCGAATGTGAGCATTTGTCCACTCAAGTCGGTTACGAGGACGAACTACTGTCAGGTCGAGACCCAGATAAGGACAACAAGCATGCAGATAAGCTTCTCTGAGATGGTTTCTGACCGTTTGTGCAGTTCTTTGGTAATGCAAACTATTTGTTGCAGAGCTGTACGGGTGGCTGGTCACAGAGGATCTTAGAAGTGAACATGCTGCATGTGGAGTCCTGTGCTGGTGTAGTTACACGTGGTCTGCGGTTGTGTGGCTGGTTGGATGTACTGCCAAACTGTCTGAAATGCCTTTGGAGATGGCTTATGGTAGAGAAATGAACATTCAATTCACGGCCAACATCAGCTCTGGTAGACATTCCTGCAGTCAGCATGCCAATTACACGCTCCCTCAAAAGTTGTGACATCTGTAGCATTGTGCTGTGTGATAAAACTGCACATTCCACAGTAGCCTTTTATTGTGGTCCAGCCTAAGGCACTCCTGTGCAATATTCATGCTGTCTAATCAGCTCTTGATATGCCACACCAGTGAGGTGGGCTGGATTATCTCGGCAAAGGAGAAGTGCTCACTAACACTGATTTAGACAGATTTGTGAACAATATTTGAGAGAAATGGTGATTTTGTGCTTTTTCGAAAATGTTTTAGATCTTTGATCGTTCAACTCGTGAAAAATGGAAGCAAAAACAAAAGTGTTGTGTTTATATTTACAGGTACATATAAGTACCTTCAATGTTCTTTAGATCAGCCAGCAAATATTGTAATTGAAATTTAGTTGGGCCTTTGGTGAGTTGTGAGATTATTTTCTTGCTCATTTATGCTGTGAATAATTTCCTGTTATCTTTACCTGAGGAAACGCTGACAGTATATTCAAAGTTCAAAATGTGGCTGCGTTTCAGTCGGTGTATCCACTCATGGATACATGTAGTGTACGGGTCATTTCACTGGTTTTTGGAACATTACAGTGGAAGATGGAAGGCATTACATCATTCTTGATGGACCTGTCAGATATTTGTCTGGGCCACACAGTGGTCTGAGGTAGGTGTGGCCGATCCCACATGCTCACCTCGGCTCTAAAATGGGTTGTGAAAGACTCTCTCAGATTCTCAGCCACATTCCAAACATAATTTTCATTGCAGTTTTTTTCCTCCTATTTCTAACATAGTGTAAAACTGAAAATTGATTATCACAAAGACACTGTACGTACTATCTTGCAATAAATAGATTTGCTTTTTGGATAATATGGGTAATATTTTGTGTATTTTACTGTAATACTGATTAGAGGACATTTGAAGGTATCATCAACAAATTAGCATTTAACAAAATGGAAGTACAACTCAAGCCATGTTTCCATCAAGTGGAACGGTTTAGTTTCGTACAGTACAGTAAGTTTGTTTTTGCATTTGATTAGAAATAGTGCCAAAATAGCCTGCTCCATTTTTGGACACCCTTCCCTTGGGGAACCAGATTAAAAGTAAGGTCAGGGTTAGGGCTACTGTCATAGCCCACAGTAAGCTGATTGAGCATCAGAAAAAGTCTCTCCCTTGCGAGCGGTGTTTCTTCAACTTCCACTATTCTCATACAAAGCTTGATGTCTCATTGAGTCAAACAGCTACAAACTAAGCAGAAAAAAAGAGCTGGATGTCCTCTGTTGTCGTCTGTTGTGTTGTCACGTCCAGTGCTGTCTTTCTTTGTTGTTCATTGTCGTTGCACCAACGTTTTTGTTGTCGTTGACAACGCCATGCTACGTATCTTGCTGATGCGGGCATCGGGTATAGCCCACACCCCACCTCACAAATAGGTTGAAATGCAAGCCTGACCCATAGCTTTACCTTAGCTTTCCAAAACATACCATAATGTACCGAACCTGTCTGCTGTCTTCTACTGTCTTGTGTGTACCAATTGTAGGTTACACACATGTTATGGTAAGTTCAGGCACTGGAGTGAATACTATGGAGTATAAGAATACTAATATTACTATAAAGCATAAACTGAAGTTGTGATTTATTTCTAAAGCACATACCTCTTGGAATTGTTTGGTTTATCTATTAAAAAAATTGCAAATTTAGACAAAAACATTATACTATGCACAAATTGGCGCTTGTCATCACTATTTGTATTGTGAATTTGCAATAGTTTGACATTTTAAAACAGGTGAGACCCCTTAGTTGCAAGTGAATGCAACTGCCTTAACTGTATTTCTCATTCACATAATGTTATTTCATTTGAAATATATATTTTTATTTTATTTTATGTTGACTAATTATGGCATTTATGATGCTTAATAACCATCACGCAGTGTGTATTAATTATTGCACTTTTTAAATGCCTAAACAGGTACATTATGCACATACCTCACAAGTGCATCAGGGAACTACCATGATCTTTGCATACATTACCTTACATTACATGTCATACCAGTAAGGATATCAGTCTTCTTAATTTGCATGTATGCATGTGTAAATGTCAAATTCAAAATGTGAAAAGCACTGGCTAATTTAATCCAGAGTGCACACAGTGGAATATGGAGGCATATATGTGTGTGTGTGTAGCCATATAATGTTTAATTTCTCTTTAAGTTAATTCCCACAACTGTTTATTCCTATCTGTGGACAGTCAATGAAGCTTAGTGTTAATATTCAACATGTATATAGTAGAAATGACTTGATGTATCCTGTTTAACCAACACATGCACTGTATTCAGCCAGATAACATACTGGCTCCATTTATTTCTACTCCCAAACTCCATAACCCATACTTGTGTGCCCTCATGTATAAATGACATCTAACAACCACTCGACTCACAGATACTATCACTGCACTGATGTCCTCACTATGCCATACAGATACAGATAATCCTGCAAGTATATTGGCTATACAGCATACTGTCTTTAAATCATTTGCTTGTAGCTGTGCAGCTGGTAAAGTGATGTGTGACGTGCCATGGTTCAGACTCCATTATAAATGTAGCTCTACGGCATCCCGCCACTCGTGGCATGCACACTTTACATAAGCAGTGCAGGCTGCCAGTGGCATCTGGATAAAAAAAGATTGCAGGTAATAAAAATGGCGTTTCCACACAGCCCTAGAACCCAGACCAGAATCCTGATGTGTGAATGCTTTTAGATGTAGGAGATGAGAAATTCCCCATCGGCACTGAGTATGTCTATGACGTGCCAGTGTCATCTGAAAGTTTGATTTGAAGGAATGTTTTGCCCTACCTGTAAAGCATAAATCACTATCACGAGAAAATAAAAATAACACAATAAAAATTGTGAAATGGGCAGCCCATAGCCAAGCAGAGAGGGAACTTGGCTTGTAGCTGAAGGGTTGTCGGCTTGAGTCCCTGCCAGATCAAGGGCAAGGTACCCTTGCGCAAGGTATCCAATCCCCATTCCTCATTGTTAATTGGACACTCCAAATTGATCCCAGACACAGGGGGCCACAACCAGTGTATTCCTCGTTCTGGTTCCAAGTCTGTATAAATGGGAAGGTTGCATCAGGAAAGACATCAGGTGTAAAAAATATCTGCCCAATCAAACATGCAGATCATCTGCTGTGGCAAAACCCTAGAGAGGGACAAGCTGAAAGAGAAACAAACAAAAAAAGAAGTACCAGTACCAGTACCGTAGTACCAGTTTCCTTTTATCTTTTATCACTCATCTATGCTTTTACCCAACTCTTGTAACAATCATAGTTCTGTCTTATTCCGTTAGCACCAGCTGAGATGTAAATGGTACCACAGGTCTAATTTATCAGGCTAATGTTGAAAATGAGAAGGTTGATTTTCACTAATGCTTCCTCACCTGTATTTGTGATTGATATTGGAATGAACCATTGCATGTAATGCTATTGGGAATGTGTTCATTTTTAATGATACATGAGCCCTGAACAGCATTGATCAAATCTAGATGAACGCTGCACTCCAGTGAACCTTCTGATAACTGCCACTATTGTAATTCTCAGTTAGTGAAAGTAGGTCACTGGGTATTTTTGGAAATGCCACCATTATTGCAAGATTACATATTGTGTAACACACACACACACACTGCGGCCAGACATATTGCAGATTTTGAAATATTGCATTCCACATAAAATAAATAATAAAAAAAACAGTTTCCAGTGAAATGTGAGCAGCTGCCAGTTGGTGAGATTTCAGCTCCACACTGAACAGCCTCAACACTGCTCACCAGAACTATAGTGAATGTTCTACTAATAGGCCAAAAAACAACTCAGGGAATTTCTGCCCCTTTTTTGTCTATGTCACAATAGTGACCCTGACCTTTGTTTTCATTTCTCGTGTTTTGGTTTATCTGGAATTCATTTGGACTTCAGTTTCCCAATTTGGTTTGAGTTTTATTTTTGTCTTGTGATTATCAGTGTTGTCTTTTGTCCTTGTTCTTTGTGGATTTCCTGTTTTATTTTGACACATCCTGTTTTGTTTTGATACTCGCCTCTTGTCTTGTCATGTCACTTCATCACTTCCTCGTCTGCTTTCCCAAATGTCAGATTACCCGCCTGTATCACCTTCTTCATGCAGCTAGTCTTTGATCTGTGATGGGAGGCTTTGAACCGCTGTGAATTTATTAGATGAAGAAGAAGAAGAGTGGTGGAAATCGAGAAGTTTGAACTGTGATAAAGATCTTCAAACTGCGGAGGGCAGAATTACACCCTCACTCTCAGTGTACAGCCTGTCAGAACTCTTTACAAGAAGCGGAAGAGACAACTTGTCAAGCAAATCAAATATATTAGATCGACTCCCACATGCAGTACTTACATATGAAATGCACTCAAACAAAGGGATACATGTTAGACTGTGGTACAAACTGGAAGTCAATGACATGCTTGATTTAATGTTGGGAAAAATATGTATAGTGAGAATGACAATACACGTCAGTTTCAGTTAATATTTCCTTATTGGTCCCGTGTGTGTGTGTGTGTGCGCCGGAAAATACAGTATATATTGTGTTCTTAGCTGTGTAGTTGTTCACAACACTCCAGCAAACCAGCAACAGTGTGCATCTGAAAAAGATGGGAGATGTGAGAAAGTAGGCCATCAAAGTGAAATGCTGTAATGGTCAGATTGTTCTGTTTCCAGCCTGTTTTCACTTCTTTTTGTCTTTTTTTTTTCATTTTTGCATAAACAAACCTGAATGGAAACATTCAAACATTTATTTTAAAGCAAGTTGAAAGTTGGTGTTATGCTACAGACATAGTAGAGGGACATAGGTTAGCAATTAAAGATAATGTGATTAAGAAGAATTGCGTTGAGAAATCATTTGACCTGAAAGGTCAATCCAGCTTCTGCATTTAACTGCACTGGAAAAATAGCAGAACAAATTAAATGAATTCCTCCAGTGAGTGCAGCAAGGAAAAAAAAAAATTCCTCATTGCTCTTAACTGACATTATCAAGTTGTGCCATGTTCTCGGTGAAATAACACCAGCACCAGCCGCTCTTCAGCAGTGGATGTGGATGTTTTTGCTGTATTCTAGAAAACTAAGTTTGAATTTGAAATACATGTTTTTGTCACCGGCCAAGAAGCATTCAAGGAAAAGGTCAAATGTGATGCAAACATGTTCACATCAAATACCATCGCAACTGGCTAGTCTGCCTCACATTTGTGCTCGGTAAAGTTTGCCCTATTTGTATTAGTTTGATATCATGTTATCTGTGGTGTTTTCAGAGTGCTGCTGTCTACAGTTGCCATGTTGGTGTTTAGAAGCAGCCTCATTTTCTCAGCATGTTAGTATTGTCACAAGGTTCTTCCTGGGAGAGAGACCCCTCCTCTGTGGCTCTTCCTGAGGTTTTTACCATTTTTTCTCCCCGTACAAGGGTTTATGACACTCAGTGTGATAATTATAGAGATATATATTGTTCATTCTCTTATTAGGGCCTGACCACCAGCTGACATCAAACTAAAGGACTTTACAGGACAAATTCCCTCAAATTCAAGGACTGAATGCCAAAAACCACAGCTTAAGATGGAAGGATAACTTTGCTGATACGTTCCGCTTATATTGAGCTGCAGCACGCTCTGCATCTGCAGAAGTGATTGTCTTGGGATGTTGGGCAAGTCAGTCTTTGTAATTTTCTTTGGTGAGACAGAGATCTTGGAATTTGCATTTCCCAGGCATCGCATCCTTTTCTCACTTGCTTAATGTTATTCGCTCATTGTTCTGCGTGGAAACTCACGTCAACAGTGGAGAGAGACAGTGTACAGTGTCCACAACACTGCTAATTATAACTCAACATTTGTTCTATGTAGGCCTAGTCTATGTACGTCAATCAATGCAGGGCGCATGAGACAATAAAAGGTGTCAGAACAAACAAAGGAGACACTTACCTAAGTATCACTTTAACTTATGTCCAAGGAATTCAAGGACCTGTAGAAACCCTGTAATATCTATCTAATAAGTATCTGCAATCTGACCGAGGTTTAGGGCGATCTGATTAATTGAAAATAAATGTTCATATTGTGTTCTCACCTACCGCCATTTGAGCAAACATTTGAGGGCCTCACAATGCACAGAAACTCATCAAAATCTGTGATCTGTGTGCACATCAGGACCTATGAAAATTGTGATCTGATCATAATGTTGTGTTCCCACTAGCATGCAGCAGGCTTCCACCCAGACAGATGCCATCCTCACCTTTCTACGATCTGTATTTGGATAACAGTAGCAACCATGCTAGTGGTCAGAAGTATGTTTACAAGTACAGCATGCGGCAAGCAGTTTATCACTTTTATTTGAAACTGCAAAGTCATTGCTCTACCAACTTCCAACAGGAAGTACGCTTTAACTAACATTGCTGTACGGTGTTGCTGTTGTTCAGTGCTGCTATTTTTGAGTTACTCTCAAATTCCTCTTTGTTGCCTGGAGTTCAGATTTTATTTTAACTTTTCTTTTTTTGTGAGATATATTTAAGTTGTTGGTGCCACAGTTTGACGCCTTCTGTTTGTTGATCTCCCATGCTCTTTGCTGCACTTTCCCATCACTTAGTTTGTTTTACTTTGTGAATAGAACCTAATCTATCTAACTCCATCCCACCCACATCGTTTTTTTTTTTTTTCCTTCAGGCTGAGAGGAAACAGAGAACTAAACAGGCAGCTGACGTGAAAGAGCACTTCAAGACGTAATCTTCACGTCGGTAACTGGATGATGTGATTATTAGAAATAAATAAAATAAATAGTCTAATGTTGGCACGTTACCACAGTCCACCTTTTCGACGATTAAGTTTGAAAAATCAAAATTTAACAACTGACTTACTAGTTCGTGGTCACATTTATTACATTTCCTGTATGTCTGTGTGTGGTGTTGCTTGGCGATGTAGAGTTGATTTCATTGGAGCATTTGTTTTTGTTTTCTTTCTTGTGTTCTATTTCAATCAAATGTCAAGTCCTTCGTTTTTGCTCCAGAATCACTTACTAAGATAATGTAACCCACCTTTTCAACATCACCAACGTGTTTACCTTTTCTTTTTTTTAAACTTATTTAATTAAGTTGATAGTTACCTTGGTTATGAGCCCACGATATCATAAAACATTGAAATTCACACCCTAAAAATATATTTCACTTTGCCTCCCTCTGTGTTAAATTTCAATCAAGGATGACAGTTCCATTAAACTATCATTTTTATGTTAAGTACTTTTCCCTCTGCACTTACATTTCCTCTCAGAAAGGACCCTAATTGAAGTGTCCCACTCCTATGACCTTGCGAGGGAAATTTTAAATGGAGACATTTATCTCTGCCTTTGCCATTAATATAACTTATGTCCCTTGAATAAAAAAGAAGAAAAAAAAAACTATTGGAAGTCAAGCATGCATCAAGCTGATGGCCGTCGAGCAAATGCAGTTTACACATATTAGCAGAAGGGCGATGTTGATTTACAGTCCATTATTTAATTCACAAACCTCAGAGGGTAATAGCGGCAACAACAACAATCCTTTATTGAAACACTCACCTAATACAAACTAGCACTCTTGAGTAATAGGGATTTATAGAAAAAAAAATGAATCAAATTTACCTTTATTATACAATAAAGTGACTTTATTTAATTCAGTTAAAGCTATAGTGCAGGGGTGTCAGACTCATTTTCACTGAGGGCCACATCAGCATCATGGTTACCCTCAAAGGGCGAGATGTAACTGTCATACAGAATAAATGTAACCAAATGTAATGTAAAATAAAGATAACTACTCTGTAGCATTATTGCTAAATAACTTTCTGTATGTATTACTTATTCAATTTCACTTGTCGCATGATGCATATACAATGATACGCTGCAATCTTGTGGCGGTGCCGTCACTTTGTGGGTAACGCGATCGCCATGCATTGTGGGAAATGTAGTTTATGGTCAACGCACGCCTTAAAGCAGCATAGACCTAATTTATCACAGATTTTTAAGACCAATTAATCACTTGCGGGCCACATGAAATGACGTGCCGGGCCACATCTGACACGTGTATAGTGCATAACTTTAACTTTAACACTCAAACAACCGAAAATGTTGTACCTACTAATACTACCATGAAATAACTTGTGTTGCAATACAGTTGTTTTTTATAAATATCTATTTTCCATCTGGTAGTCAAATGCTTCCCTTCTGTTCTGTAAATTGTGCTACATCCAGAATGAGTTGATTTAGTTGTGATGCAGCTTGTTCCTTTGTTTGGTTGTGATGTGTGTCTGTGTCCATGTGGTCATGTCATGTCATAGAGTTGTGGTTCATTCAACCACTCGGGGATTAAATATAGCACAAGGGTCTGAGCAATCTAGCATTAGTGCTTCAGATCAAAGGGTCTACTAAAATACATATTGCAACCCCTTTCGTCATTTTATTTATTGGTGTTGAACACAACGGTTGACCAATTCCATACAGAGGCTTTTCTCTTTTTCAAAAAACCATACAGTTCTTCTCATCTTTAGCTTTCTTTGAACATTTGAACAGTGAAATGCTACAAGATGAATTTGTTTGAACGTCTACATGCCGATAATGTCCTTGGGCAAGACAATGAACCACACGTTGCTCCTGCGTGTGAATGAGTGTGGAAGATGTGTTATAGAAAATGCACTGTATACATGAGGGTGAATGAGTGAATGGCAAAAAACTATAGTTTAAAGCAGCTTTGAGGGGTAATCAAGACTACAATAGCGCTACATATATGGGTTTCCCTTATGACTGCTGATAAATGGTCTGCCAAGAGGAAAAAGGAATTGAGCTTGTCACCAAAGCAAGGCACCCAATCCCCATTGCTCCCATTGGTGTCTGTGCAAAAATAGCCAATTCTATCTATTTGATGGATTAATTTAGCACTGATACCCACAACGGTGGCATTATTTTTAAGAGTTAGCTTCGGAGCAAACAAATCCAAATCCTTCTGTCAGGTAATATCACATTATACCGAGTAATTTGTAACTTTACAAAGAGTGTACCCGGCACTTGCCAGGCAATCTTCAACTATATTGGACATTCAAATTGACTCCATTTGCATGCTAGTGGTATCTAAAGACACTGCTCATTGCAGAGCTCCCCCCACCACACTTTCACATCCTCTGTCCAGAGATGGTTCATTGCTGTTTACTGGAGCCTCAACTAAATTCAAATTATAGCGATACTTGATACAGCTCATCTCGGTGCCTCAACTTTAATTGAAAGACTCAGGATAGTCAGTGTTCACCTCCTGACAGCTAATCTCTCATTATCTATCATAAATCATCCATGATTATGCAGGATAACTGACAAGGGAGGCCGAATAGCAAAGAGTGAACTGGCTTCTTATTTGTCTGCAGGCTTATTATTGTGCCGTATTTGGTTAATTTAGAACCCGCCTGTGTTAATTGTGGTAGTTACGGATAGATATACACTTGATACCAATGGATAATTTCCAAGCGGTTACCAACTGTGAAGGATGATTCATCCAATAAATGAAAAGAGCACCACATTCTATGCTGGATATGAGAGAGGGTAACATGGTGGATAATTGTCTAGCATTATTGTCTCACAGCAAGAAGGTTGCTGGTTCCGATCCCAGTTTGACCAAGGGTCTTTTTCTGTGTGGAGTTTGCATGATCTCCCCATGTGAATTTCTCCCCCAGTCTTGTGGCTTCCACTCACAGTCAAAAACTAGAGATTCAGTTAACTGGACATTCTAGTGAGTGTGGTTGTGAATGGTTGGTCTTCTGTGTGTTGGCCCTGTGATGGACTGGTGACCTGTCCAGGTTGTACCCAGCCTTTCAACCCAATGTCAGCTGAGATTGGTTCCAGCCTCCCTCCAGCCCTCATGTGTATGAAACAGTAGACGATGAATGAGTGAGTTAATCTATGGATGTGGTGTCAATTTAGGCCTAAAACACTTGAGGACATTGGTACTACAAGGCGTGGATGACAATGGTCAGGGATGACAACACTTCTTAGGCCGAGACAAACAATTTGAAAGTTGTATTTTGATAGGTAATACCTCGTTGGCAATTGGCCTTGACTTTTACTTTTTATTTTTTGTGTAACTATTTGTTGGGGGAATAGTGTACCCCATGTTCGGATTGGGTGTTCTTTTATGTACTGTATATTATTAAACTGAAATGGTAATTCAGGCATGAGTCTGTAGTATATTGTATACCGAATGCGTTTACTGAATGCTAACTTCTCAAATAAACATGATTTAATACTGTGGCAATTGTTCTTTTTATTTGTGCAGAGAAAGAAAGAGGAAAATAAGAGGCAGCAGAGAAGGAGAATGTGGACACAGTGAGGAAATGGTTGTCGACTTGGGATGTCACTTTTGCAAAGGGAGCTTGAGGTAGGGTTTTTTTTTAATTTTAAATACACAAACGTTTCGCCTCATTGGTCTTTGGCTCTGTTGCATTCCTCAGGATGTAATTCCATGCAGTTATGCTGTAAACGTCCACTCACTGGCCACTTTATAAGATACACATATCCAATCAGCAATCACATAGCAGCAACTTAGCACATTTAGGGTGTAGACATGATCCATATGAACTGTGGACGTTCAAACAGAGCATCAGAATGAGGAAGAAATTTAATTTAAGTGACTTTGACTGTGGCCTGGACAATTTCAGAAACTGCTGATCAAATGGGATTTTCTCATACAACCATCTCAAGTGTTTATATAGAATGTCATAATAATTAGTATCAAGTGAGCTTCACTTCTCTGAGAGAAAATGCCTTGTTGATGCTGGAGGTCAAAGGAGGTTCAAAGGCTGGTTCGAAATTATAGAAAGGCCACAGTGTCTCAAATAAATACCATGGACAACTCCTGATGCCACTTCTAGTTACAGGTAATACCCATGTGGCATAGAAATGCACATTATAGTACCAAATGAACACTGTAAGATGGTCAGTGCTGTTCAAGTTCTCGTGTGGCGGCGGGGGTGGCTCAGTGGTAGAGCATGTTGTCTTTCACCTGGAAGGTTGTGGATTAGGCAAGACACAACCCTATACGGTGCTCCTGACTGCTGAGCCAGCAGCATGTGGATGGGCATGAAAAATGTAATTGTGTTTCTTTTTTTGATACTATAATTTTCAATAGAACCTCCCCACATCCATCACATCCAGGCACATATTTACTGATCCGACACAAGTTGTAGTCAGAACTTTTTGTTCTTGGGTCTGAGTCTTTACTTGTTCTTTTTTTTTCCTTCATAAATTGTCGTTTAATGTTTCATACAAAGTTATTTCATCCGTAAAAACAAACAAACATCTGTACTGATGATGAGATGGAGATGAGCATTGTTCACTCTCATGTTGGTGAGATATACACCATGTGTGTGTATGTGTGTGTGTGTGTGTGTATATATATATATATATATATATATATATACATATATGTGTGTGTGTATATATATATATATACATACATATATATACACACATATATACATACATATATATATACACACACATATATATATATATATATATATATATATATATACACATATATATACACACACACACACATATATACATATTATGTATATATACATATTATGTATATATATATGTATATATATGTATGTATATGTATATATGTATATATATATATATATATATATATATATATATATATACATCCTTTTGTTCCCTTCCTTTCGTTTGGTGACGAAAAACACCATGACTATCGGGTCGCTATTAGTGGATGTTTGCTCCATAATATGGATAGAGTGGTTCTATGCGGTAAATGTGTATAATTCCCTCAATTATCATTTCATCATGGAAGAAACGATTAGTGTATAATTTATCAGAGTACTGGCAAAGAGCCAGACAGAGTAATGGTACAGTGTGGTTTCATTATTAAAACCCAGTGCACGAGATGACTCGATCTATCCAAATTATCACAGGACAAATGGCTTAGGCACCAGTTTTAGCTGCACGTATGTTAAAGTGTAAAAAAAACAGGACCACTGGTAAAGAATAAAAATACACAGAAAGGGTAAAATAAATGGTGATGTGAAGGCAGGGCAAAAGTACAATATTCAAAATGAAGGGACAAGGGACAAGAAAACAAAGCAGATAATCTGACAAAGAAAAACACACACAGACTGTTAAACGCAAGCGAGGGAAGGTTATTCGAACACAGGTGAAGCATCAGTGCTCGACAAATCAACGTCAGGAAAACTCATAAAAGGGTAGAAAATGTAGGAATAACCAATACATAATTGCACAAAAAGGAAAATATAGAGAAAGGTTCAAACGGAATCATCTCATACATGTTTTCTTTTTTTTTTCCATGACCAGTAATTGCTTTAAAAAAAAAAAGTAGGCTAGCTACTATGGAAAACAATAACCAGGGTGTTAGTTAGAGCAATTAAAGTGTCTAACACTCTGACCCAGTATGCAGTGAGAACAATGCAGCTATAAAAAGCTCCTTACAGGGTTTATAAATCACTAGATGTATACAAGTATTCCGTCTATGTGCTGTTGTGCTATTAAAACAAGTTTTGTGATTCACACATTTTCAAGACTTCGCTCACCACCTGTTTCCTGCCACCTGCCTGATCTTAAAATGGTACTGCTGGGAAAGCTGTCTGTTGCAAAAGCATAGATGCATTTTGCCAGGGAGAAAAATCTGTTACTCCAGCTAATGAATACATACAAAGTAGTGCTGGATGAAATGGCTTATAAATAATATCTCAATATTTCCAGGCTGTGTCCAGATGTATCTCGTTATATCTCAATATAAAGCTGGACACAGGCAGTTCCAGTGAGCTCATTAAAAAGTTCTTTTTAGAATTCTGTGCTCCTTGAGTAGAGTTTTTTTATACGGTTCATCAATTCAGAAGTTCATTTGATTTAATGTCATAAATATCATAATATTTGATTAAATGCTCCAATATCAGTAAAGCATCAGCCTTTAAAACAAGCAAAATAAGTTGTATTATGATGGCACACAGACGACATAACAACGAGGACAGACACATCTCTACTGATTAATGCAGCGAATCACCTTAAAGCTCCTTAAAGTAACGTCTGTTGTCAAAACAGTGTCACTGCCACCCCAGACTTCTCGTTTTCTTCTATTTGTAGTTGGAACTCAGATTTCAGAATCACAAACACATTGCCCTGGTGTCCAATATTGGTAGGGACAGTCTGGCTTTCTCTAAATATCGGTGAGGACATGCAAATATGTTTGGTATACTCAAGGGCGTAGGTTTGCAATGTTAGCAATGTGTATATGTGCGAGAATGCTATGAGAGGAGAGCAAGAGTGAGCGAGCGGATTTTTACGAGCATCAGTGAACACATCACAGCCGAGCAGAAATACCGCTGCGAGTCACAGAGGAGACGAGAGAGATGAGCTTTTCTGACTACCGTGGCTCAGTGTCCCCACCAGTCTTGTAACCAAACCTACACCCTTGGTAGGGTTGCCAGACTCTTTTACTAACAATCCAAGCCATTTATTGGTGAAAACAAGCACTTTTTTTTTAGATATAGCTCAAAATGGTGCTACTGCACCGTGCAGCGATTGCCGCCAGTCTCGGACCAATTATGAAACTTTTTTTTTATGAAAGTACTATTGAGTTACACGCAACATTGTATAAACTTATGATACCAACATTTCCAGTTTTAAATTAAGTTTCTTAATTACACTATTGTTCTGAACACAAGTGAGTTATTTATGAACCACAGATGTATGTGGGTGTGTAAAAATGGCCCCAACTGTATTCCTTAAATGTTGAATAGCTTTAGATGAGGAGAAACAAAGAAAAGAAACATCCTTGTGTTGGCTGCGTACAAATGCTCTGCAGCTCATTACTGAAGCACTAATGGGGCATTTTGAATGGAGAAGAAGTTAAAATAATGTAGACGTTTACAAGCACAATCTTTTACAGAATTCATGGAGTATGCATTCTGTGTGATTACAGTGCAAAATAATCACGGATCGCTCAATGTGTACTAAAACCTGTTGACAACAGTACTCATCCATGATTATTTAGGAATTCTAACATTTTTGCAATTTAACTGTGAGAGGGAGTGCTTACATGGCCATTGTTCAGACGTGGCCCTGTTCAGACGTGGTATTAAGACATTGCTGAGTTTCGGTCTGTGTTGGTTGCCTCTTTAGTACCTTTTCTGGAATAGGCATTGCCAGTTAAAAACTGGGAAAATGTGGGTTGTGGTTGTGGGAGGTTTGGCATTAACTAGTCATGGTTAAGTTATGGTTAAGTTAGTGGTGACTCTTTGTTTAGGCTGTCTAAATTAATGGAAGTCAACCTTCCAATTTGGACATTTAGGTTGTATGTGGTCAGTTCTGCCAGTGGACATGCCCCCAGCAGTTCATAGAAAATATGTTCTCATATATTGGTTATGGCTTGAAACGCACTTCAGCGTTGACCTCATGCGTTCCTGACAGAGAAACAACCCCTGAACTCAAAGCAAACTCAAGTACCCCGATTTTGGATTCCAGGATGGCTGCCTCCATACAAATACTGCTTATTTTACAATTAATGGCCCTTATATTGTCTGTAGACATGTTTCTACGCAGTTCTCGTGCAACAAATACCATGTTACCAATTGGTATTGCTAAGAGTAGCTAACAATGGCTAACCTGAACAATTTGGAAAACCGGAAAACAGTGAACTCTGGAGTGATTCTACTCCCAGTTACAACTTCCGAGTTGTAAATAGAATAATGCCAAATACAGGTAAGATTGCTGGAATATAGAGTATCAGTACTTATGTGAAAGTACAAAGATGTGATTATACTAATGATTAGAACACTTAATAAATATCACACTGAAGAGATACAACATTAGAACAGAGGACATTGAATAACTGAGTGTAGTTTTCATTTGAAAGTAGCACTGTGGTCATTTTTTTTAAAAAGTTGGCAGTGGTGATGTATGCAGTTTCTACAGTCTCAATCACACTTGGAGACAAGAGGTAAAAGCTACAGCTATCATTCACATTCATATACTGTGTGCCAGTACTCGGCATTTATGTCTTTGTCAGTCCCCACCTTGTCAAAGTTCTTTTTTTATAGCTTTTACAGTTCTGCTATACAGTATAACCTCTCAAAAGACATTCATCTAAATTCACGTGATTCTGTGTGTTCCTGTATTCTGGCTATGTTTCTTGTCAAATCCTGTCTATTATGCATATATCGTTCACAGTAAGATAATTGCTTAGACACGGCATGCAGTCCATTAACTTGTGGTAAGCTTCCCATTAAACTTGCATAATGGTGAGATGGGTAGCATGTCAGGCACTGTAATGTAATGGCTTCTCAACACTGTCAAATATGGGATGACTGTGTGTGTCATACATCATTACAGAGGCGAGAAATGTCAGACTTTAGGGGAGGTTGGCCATGCATATGCCAAAATCAGCATGCATGAATAAGAATGAGACCAGTCCAAATTCAGTTTCGTGATATTGCACGCATGCATAGTAGATAATTCACTCAGACACTTAAATGCTGTTACATGCTACAAGCAGACATCATACTTTCTCTGCTGGGGGAAAGACTATACTTGCTTGAAGTGTAAACTTCCTTGAATGTAACTGGCAGCTCGGGCTGTTGGGTATTTTAGGGGTTCTCGTCTAAATTCAAGGAATGACCGAGTGCAGGATAGATGGATGGATGGAAGGTGGACTCTAACTTGAGCTGGGGGTTGCACCAGTGAAAACTGTGACATGTCTTAATTCAAGTTCTATATATCCACCTTGTTCCAGGAAGCCATACTCGAGAAATTATTAAAGAAGCAGAAGCAGCAGAATGCGATTTCTTTCCAGTGGCAAAAAACAATGGCAGCAGTGGTAGTACCATGGCTTGATGATCGTGCTGTTCATGCAATGCATGAGCATCCTGCAGATTGTGAATCCCTCGATGCCGAAACTTAAATCCAGGCTTTGTGATGTCGGACACTAAAGGCAGTCTCCGGCTGTGTAATGCGTTATCCGACTGCGTAACCACGGAGACCCCTCGAGCCTTCATACTTCTGCGTCGTGGACGGATACACGCTGCAATTTCCCACCCGATCAGTAGGGGTCGCTGCGCAAGGTTGTTGTGCTTTTGGCTACAGTGAGCAATGGCGTCCGAGAGAGAAAGAGCGAGAGAGGCTGTTGTTGTTGAAACAGTGGCCGTTTCTCACTTTTCTGTGTCACGGAACGCAGTTTTAAGATCATTTGAGGCGAGAAATTGGCCATTTAGAGTCTAAAAGTGTGGTTTGTGTATTAAGATATGACGTATTTATAGTTTGGCAGCGGCGTTGTCGGCGGTGATCAGCTCCGCCTCTGTGGACGCTCGGTGGGCACTGTGAGCTGGCACAGAGCAGCTTCGCTCGGCCTGTCCTGAGGACCAATCGCAGCTCTTGTCATCTCCGTTGTCCCTTGACGGAGTGATGGACGCTTAAAAAATATTTTGTGCAGTTGGAGACGACACAGAGGGCTCTGCGTAACCTACGCCGAGCACTTTACATAGGAGTATAAATTGAGCTTAAGGCTCTGACTTACCTCGTTGTCTGCTTTTGAATAAATAGGATTGTGTCCCACCTTTAACAAAACGGAACTGACTTCTTTGCTGTGTAAATACTGATTTTCTCTGAGCTTTTTAGATTGTATCACTTCAAGAAACTTTCTTTGTCACCACAGGGCAATTCAAGGGTTGACTCTAAGGTGTGAGCCTTAGCAGAAAGTCTGGTGTAGATAACTCACTGGTTAACTGAGATAAACTCCACAGAAAGCCATATAAGCAGAGAGACCAGAGCCAAGAAAGGTCCCCAGTGTCCATGCTGAGGCAGATGTAATCCCAGGTGTAATTCCCAGTAGTCGTGGAGTAATCCGTCATCGAAAAACAGCATCAAGAGCCAGCAGAGTAAACAGACTACAAAGGCAGAAAGAGTCAAGGAGAGGAAGGTGACTAGACATTGATAACACATTGTTTTTAATGTCTAAAAAAAAAACTAAAGCATGAATATACAAATAATAGAAGAATAAAAACACTTAACACAACTGATCTACGAGGGCATTAGGGCATTAATGACTTCTCATTGTTTCAGACCATCTTATATGTCAATAAAGTAGAGGTCCAGTAGACGAGTCGTTTGACGATGTCATCACATTAACACAGTGGAGGAACACAGCAACCTTTACGTTCTCTGTAAAATTAACAGTAATTATGGATATAAAGTTCACTTAAAAAAAAAAAAAAAAAAAAAAAAAATGAATCAACATGCCTTATCAAAGACATTTAAATAAAACAAAACATGGGCTTATACCTTGAATGTTGCCCTTCTGTGGGCCAACTGTGTAACCAGCTCTCAATCAAATCAGAGAGATTGCAGAGCGAGATTGCAAACACACAAAGAGATATATATATACATATAGATGTATATAGTTTTATTAGTCTTGACATGTTTAATGTTTACTGATACAGGTTAGTGTGGCTAAACCACAAGGGATAAGTAAATACAGTCAAAAAGATAAACGACCTCTCTGTCCCTATATCCAAGGTGAGTTTCAACCACACATTCTTTTTATAAGGATAAATTCATGCTAGTAACAACCTGCTGAAGGTCAGTTTTCTTATTTGGATAGATCTTTGGATAGAGGTCGTCACGACACGTTGTTTTCTCAAAGGCATCCATCAAAGCCATCTCCATTGGCATTGATTAGCTTGGCTCATTAAGAAGCCCTCTGAAGACCATTGTTTCTCTCCAATCCCCCGACACACACACACACACACACACACACACACAAACCACCATGCATAAACTCTACATCATATGACACATATCCGATATGTATGGTTAAGCAACACAGGCTTCACTGTAGTTAATTAACTATTAACTGATGCAAATGTTTGACCACTTTTCATGATAAAAGTAAGTGTGAATCCAGCTTTGTACCAGTACAAAAAAAATAAAATGTTTAATTGTCTGAAATGCATAAACAGCGGGAGAAAGGTGTGTGTGACTCAATACATTTATTAAAATGGAAATATACTGTACTTAAAGTTCCCATAGAATGGAAGTACCAATTCTTTGGTATGTATCTACGCCGTTACCTTGTTTATGAAGCCCTGAAGGTTAGAAACAAACATTTCAGCCATTGCTGAGAACGCTGTGTTGTATTGTAATCTCGGGCTCAGTGAGATCTCTGAAAAAAAAACGGTCTGGTATCGTAAACAGCATTTCTCCAACAGCAGGTCCTCCTGCTCCGGCCACTAGTCTGGGCACATCCTGTTGCTTACATTTAACCGCAGAGGAAGAAGAAGAACGTCCATTGTGGAGGTGTTTCACGAGCAACGGTGTCTTCTGACTCTGGGTCAAAGTCATAAAAGGGACTGTGGCTGGGAGTCGTGACAAAGCCATTTTTAAATATTGTTAAAACAATGTTTTGATAATGAGTAGCAGTGCATCCACCGTTCCAGAGGGGGGAGCTGTGCTTCTGAGAGCTGGTGTGCTAATTATGCCATGTATTGGCCAATCACAAGACAGTTGGGAGAGCCCTCGCTGGCTGGCCAATCACAACACAGTCCGTCTTCTGGGGGTGAGATTTCAGTCTGAAACTTCAGTGAGGCGAGATCGGCTCATTATGACCATAAAAACAAGTTAATGTATGTAAGTAGACCTCCATAACTCACATGCAGTATATGTGTGATAGGACCACTCTATAGGAGCTTAAAATTATTATAACAACGGTTTGTTTTGCATAGCCTTAAAATAATCCTTTTACTTCAAGTTCTTGATTAAAAGAGGCTGCCATCTTGTGTCGCCACATTTCTACAGCAGCCTGACAAACTACCCAGAGTAAACACAGGCCACTGTATTTTCGTGGCGCACTTGGGAAAGGGAGTGATCAGTACAGCAGTACTCTACATTGCAATCTGACATAAACATGCAATTACCTGGACATTTAGGATCAAACAAGGAACTGTATATTTCCATGTTATGTTGCAACTGTGGCTGTTTTGACAAATCTCATCCCAAGCATCTGTCAAGCAAAATACATAGCAGGTGGTAAACACTTCATTCAGACACAAGTGGTTGATTTTTTCCATTCAAACTTCTCCTTTAAATCAATAGTGCTAGTGATGCCTGATTGCATTCTGTAAGAAATTCAATTGAATGGTGACTTCAGTGCAACTCAAATCAATGGTATTTGTCGATCCAGGAAATTACTTGTGTCGTGAAACCTGAGACCGTAACAAGACAGGAATACCATGCCAATCACATTTGTTGAGGAGGAAATTGTCTTTTTATTTTTGGAACTTGGGTCATTTTGGCTGCACAGGTCGAGTCAAATAAGGGGATGAGACCAATCTGTATCATCCAACTTTTTACTGTATACTAAAACCTGTGATGCAAATGTGGAAAGAGTGTGGTCATTTTGATGACAATTACAATTATAGGTTGGGAAAACCACTTGAGAAAAAAAGACCTTTTTAAAAATGTACAACAAATTATTATTATTTTTTTTTAATTAAAATACAAATACACAATAAATCATGTAAACACATGACATTTTAAGTAGACATAGTATACCCTATTTCTCTGGTGTCCTAATGAGCAGGGTTAGGGTTAGGGTTAGGGTTAGGATGAAGCACCACAGCAGTTCAATCACATAATATCACATAATAAAACAATAACATGTAATTTATTAAAAAAAATTATGCTCATGGTGACAACATAAATTCCATACTTAAAATAACACATAATAAACTACACAGTTAGACTAGTAAACTACACAGTTAGACTAGTAAAAGAGAATGTTGTCCAGAGCTTTCAATGTTTATATTTCAAGGTTACATTTAAGGTTATATCATTACTTTTTTATATGAGTGACTCGTGGCATGCTGCTCACTGGGTTTAGTTGGATTTTATGGTTATTCATGATCAAAAATTGTAATTCAATGATAGTAAATATGACTCCCACACTTGTATCCAGCAAGGCTGTGGATACCGATCGCCCTTGTGAAAACAGTGTATGCCTTCGGCATCTGCAAATCCCACTAGACAGTGTTATGGAGGGTTCACCTACTCACAGGATAATCTGCTGGATCTGGGGCATGCTTCTCTGGATCTACGGGCAAAATCATCTTTCCCCAACGGGTTACCTCAGTGCTTGCTAAAGATTTATAACGCCATTTGCTGGAAAAGGGGATCCAGAGGAGATATTAGGAACAGAATGAGGAGACGAGGCTTCCACTACCTGCAATATCTCTGTGTAATGTTCGATCAAGTGAACTTTCTACACTCATCATATTTGATTTGGGCTACCTTCAAATCAGAATATCTTCTGTTTCATGGAATCATGGATTATCAGAGGAAACGACTGGTGCTGATTTGGCCAGATTTCACACTACTGGCTTTTACAGAGACACCAAAAAAAACTGGGAGGTCACAGGGGAAATTGAGGGCGAGCTTAGCATGGTTGTCAACAAGTGGGCGACTAACTTCACAGTCAGAGAAGTTCACACCTCACTATTTCCCACACACATTCACACAGATCACAGTTATTCTGGTCTATGGTCGCGGACTTCACAATACATTTGCACGAGAACAGAGCTGTAAACCAGAGCAGTGAACAGCCTGTGTTTCTGCTTGGGGGTTTTAACAGATGTGATGTAACAACTCTGCCACCCAAACCTGGAACAGTATCTCAGTCTCATCGAGAACCAGACTTGTTACAACACTGGATCTGTGTTTAGGAAATATACCAGATGCCTACATCTCACAGCCCTGCCCACCACTCGGCCACTCCGACCATAATGTTGTTCTGTTGTTTCTAAAGACAATATTTTAACTGAAATTTTTGAAGTCTGGAATAATGTTTCTGTTGGGACATTAAAAGACTCTTTTACAATTAACTTTTCTCCATACTTGTTAGAGGGAACTAAATCTACTTAGTGAATCAATCTGGTCCGTACCAACCCATACCAACAACACAGGTTGAGCTTTAGCTGAACAAGCCTTGGGTCACCAAGGATCTGAAACACTGTCTGAACATAGAAAATAGTGTTCATTCAGGGAGACAGACACAGAGTGGAGGACAAGACTGGCCAAATTTCACCATCCAAATAAGGCGAACAAGATTCACCACTGGCAATGCAAAGGCAGTGTGGAAAGGACCCAAAAACTAGCCCAGATTCAGTGCCATGACTCTGCCACTTTTGCAAAAACAGCTAAATGTGTATTTCCTTAGAATGACTACACTCTCAGCAACCCTACAGGCCTGCAGCCTGGACAGAGTGAAGGGCACGGTGCACAGAAAATGCTCCACCCAGTTGAGGGATGTCTTCTTTCTGCTACTCCAGCTTCTTCTAGACTGCATCTCTGTTCAACATCCTTGTGCCTATGCCAAAAATTCATTGCCAGGAGAAGGACTGTAGACTAGATGTACTCAACTCAAGATGTACTCAACAACTATACTATGCAAGTGTATGGAGTGGGTGGTGAGTGATCACCTCACTTCAATGATGCCAGATTGGCAGAATCCATTCCAGTTTTCCTATCAGTCAGGGTGAGGAGGGGAGGACATCGACGCTCCTGGACGCAGATAGTAGACACCTGGGGCCTCACGTATAAAAGAGTGTGCAACTTTCATACTGAAAAATGGCGTAGTCACACAATTTGAAACGTACGTACGCAAAGGAATTCTCACATTTCTAAAACCATAAATGTCACATTGGCTGGTCTCATATTAATATTGATGCTTAACAAGACTGGCTGTGTATTGATTGTTGATTCTGTGGATGTGTGTTTTTTTTTCTGATCATGTGTGTTTAAACATGGCTTATCCGTGTGAGCTGAATTTACAGATCATTACAACAATCTCTAACTTTGTCAGTGTCACGCGTCATGATCCATTTACACACACATTACACACAGTCACTAATTGTGTTGTGGAAACTGGGTAGGGAGGAAGAGAGAGGCATTCTTCAATGTCCTCCCTGATGTTGTCGACATATGATCAAACTTGTGTAGTGTGTCAGTATTGTTTGTCACAGAATAATTAGTTTGTCTAATAATATTATTTTGAAAACACTGATACGTTTCAGAGCTTAATATTGCAGTGTCTCCGAGACCTGACGAGTTTGTGGAGTGATCCGCAAAATGCTCACGGCAGCTTGAGAGTTTGCGATGCGATCCGCAAAGTTCCACGCCAAGTACATTTTTATACATGCAGTCGTGTGCATGAAAGCAAGTGTATGTTGCCTTTTTGTGCAGACGTACTGTGTATACATGAGGCCCCTGGACTTCCTACATCCCCGTGCATTGGTTTTTACATATGGACTTTCCTCTGCCTTGAACACAGTTGACTCCCATCCTCTCCAAGTGCCTATTATGTGTTATGCAAACTACAGATTCACATTACACTGAACCCTCTGGATGAAGGACTTTCTGCTGGACCAACCCCAGCGTGTTGTGGTCAATGGTTTTAACCTTTGTGTGGTGTTTGGGTCTGTGGGACCCATTTTAAATGTTTGCTAAAAGGAAGAAAAAAAAAATTTTATTTATTATTTTTTCACCCTCACACCCTTTGGCCTTGGATGATTTTCTGTGAAGAACATAAAAAAGAACATATTTTATTCATGACCCACACACACAGAGGGCCCAGGTATACGAGAAAGAGGGTAAAGGTACATTGCACCTTTTATTTTTCACACATTTTTTACCCTTGACCTGACCTGACATTTTATGTGTACTTGTATTTACATCTTTGTGAGGTCCAAAAATATAAAAAACTATATTTGTGGAGACATTTTTGTCTTGGGCTAAGTTTAGGGAATGTAACAATGTACTGCATTCCCTAACCATATAAAAACTTGTTTAATTTATATATAGCTTAAGTTAAAAAAATAAACATAAATAACATTGATAGTGATAAAACATTTTCTTCATATGTGTGACCTCCCTGATTTCAGTGTTTAGCAGAAGTGGGCCTGGTTTTATATTTCGAGAAAATAGACAGAATCAAATCAAAAACAAAAACGAAGCATTTGCCTTGTGTATTGATCCTTTAGGCAAAGGATATTATTTGAAATGTAAAATGTACAATACGTTAAGCAAAACATTACAATTTATCAAATATAGGCTCATAAAAATTGTAATCTATTACTTTACGCCTTTGCTGCAATGTGTTTACTTAGTATAGGGAGGCATGGCTCCTTAGTGTCATATTAAGTGTTGGCACCACCGGGTTAGTATGACATAGCTCAAGGAGAAAGTATTGGGACAGGGGAAGATGAGCCAGAAAAGTAGGCTCAAATGGATCAGGTAGCTGGCAGAAAGACACGTCACAGTACATTGTCAAGGGGCAGGTATTTTTAGGCCCGACAGCCACAGTTCACTGGCGCTTTTACAAAAAGGATTGTAGGGCGACTGCAAAAGATAGGAGAGGAGAAGGAAGAGAGAGAGAGAGAGAGGAGAGGGAAGACGGTGACAAGAGGGAGCAATAATAAGTGTCATTGAGGGAACCTTTGGTGTAAAATAACCAGTGGCAGAGACATGGGCACAGCATGAGTCCCTCAGGGGCTTTACGCACACATTTATGTATTCTTAATTTCACAGTGATGCTGGAACTCTTTTGTGTGATAGTTAAGGCTGAGCCAACATATATTTCCCTCAGCCACTGGTACCACTGCAATAACTTGGCTCTAAAACGGGCACGATGTTTGTGCGAACCAGTGATCACATTTGCATCTGTAATTGAGGCGTAATTGCACTGACTTATTTCAGTCGGTGTTTCCACCACTCAATAGAAAATTACACACATTATTCTTTAATACCAAGGGTGTTCATAAGAAAAACAATATGGACAGTTTTTTTTTAATTATTTAGGATCTTTTCTGGTATAAACACTGACTTTTTAGGCCCAGTTGTCATCATGGGGGAAGAATATCACTTCTGAGACTCTGGTTAATGATGGAATTAAGATGGTATGTGGTTATGTTATAACACTGGGGTCAGGCTGTCCAAAGAAATACATTCTGAAAAGAATAGCTGCTCCTTTTCTGACCCTATTCATACACTGTCACACAATTTCCTTGATACGCAACCTTCTACTTACCTCAAGGACAAAACTAATATTGAGAAGTGCTATAATTTATGTGCTACTTTGTTCCCATGGAAATAAAACATTCCATGAAATAAGGCCAAAGCCTTGTTGCAAGTTGACAAAAAAAAAAGGAAAAAGAAATGCAAAAAAAGAGATTCACGGTGTGGCGAACACAGGAGCTGCAGGACAAAAAAAGCAGCCTTCCTTTGTCAGAATCCTCTGATACGAAAAAGGTATCGACTTTGGACATAAAGATATACATTCTGAAAGATCAAGGCAACGTTTGACGACTGTTTAAACACAGCACTGTGTATTGCTTGGAGGACAGGGTGGCAGGGTGATGCATCGACACGTTCAATGCCATCCATGGTGCACACAGAAGAACAAGAAGAAGAAGAAACACAGTACACAATGAGCTGACAACGGATGGAAGGCTGTGCGTATTGGGAAATGGAGTGGGACAAAACAAACAGCAATGAGGAAGAGAAACGCAAACAACCCCAAAGCAACCAAAACAGTCCAAAGTTTGGGATTATTTCAAGCTGAAACTTAAAGCGGACCTAGACCGGAAGTTCCAATTAACGCTGTTTTTTAGTGTGTATCTGCGTCATTACCTTGTTTAAGAAGCCCTGAAGGTTCTAAACAAACAGTTCAGCCATTGCTGAGAACGATGTGCTTTATTGTAATCTCGGGCTCAGCGAGATCTCTGAAAAAACCCGGTCCAGTTACGTAAACACCGGTTCTCCTGAACAGCAGATCGCCCTGCTCCGGGCACTAGTCCGGGCACATCCGGTTGGGTACATTGAACCGCAGAAGAAGAATAACGTCCGTTGTGGAGGTGTTTCACGAGCGATAGTGTCTTCTGACTCTGGGTCTGACTCCGGGTCAATGTTTTGATAATGAGGAAATATCGCAGCTCAGGAACAGCTCGTTTACAGCAAATAGGAGGTTTTGACCATAAAAACAAGTTAATGTATGTAAGTAGACCTCCATAACTAACATATATGTGCAACGGGACCACTCTAGGTCCGCTTTAAAGAAAATTTGGATTACGCTAATGTTGTCGCATATATGTAAATAATTGTTATTGCTCATTGACATGAAGTGGGCAGAATGAATACATTAATTAAACAATTAAATTTTTTGTTGGTACAAAAATATACTATTTTGCTTTACTTAACTTGACTACTCGATCACTCGATTGTCTACTCGATTAATGGATAGAATAATCAGGAGAATACTCAATAAAACACTCAATCGTTACAGCTCTAGCAGATTAGGTCATTTGACTTCAGGTGTGAGTTTGTGAATGTTCATCTCTGTATGTGACCTGTCCAAGATGTATCCCACCTTTCACCCCATTGTCAGCTGGGATTGACTCCAGCTCCCCCACGACCTTCATCGTGGATGATAAAGCAGTAGACAATGAGTGAGGATCCTGTCATGTTTTTGATACATGTGATGCCAACTCCAATCTTGCTACTACAACCTATTGGAGCTACACTACATATTAAGAAAAAACACATGAAACCATTCAAACATTTTGTTTCCTTTCCTTTGATTCACACAGAGCCACGTTGTCAACTCTTTCCTTTCACAGAGGTGAACCGTGCAACAAGTCCACACCTCCTCGGAGAAGCTGACATGTCGGAATAACCTCTCAAAGTTAAAAAGCGGCAGACATTTCAAACTAAATAACCATCATCACTGCCCGAGATTACGCTTGACTGAGCAGCAAATATACAGCTTCGACACATCAGCTAATTAGAACCACTCAAGTAGCCAGTCGGCTGAGGTCTCGCAGGTGTACCGGTGTTCTTTCCAATTTGTTAATTACAATACGTCTCCCCGTCTCATTATCTACTGTCCACGAGTATGTGACCCGGAAATCAGTTGAGGTCCGTTACCACTGGGAATCATCCTGTCTGCAAGGGACATGCATGAACCTTCCCCTACTGTCTTTTAAATGGAGAGAGCACCCTTAGGATGAAATGATTAAACAATTGCTCAAGACAAAGCGTGATATGTTGTCACTGTTGGAGCAATTCTTACTTATGCTTATACCTTTACCCATTCACATCTGTAAACTTTAAAGTGTTTATAAGAAATACAGTAAAATATTGAAAATATAGGTTGCAGTAAGACACAGCTGTTATTGTACAGTCATTGTTGAGTTTGTGCGTGAGAGAGCGTGGGTTGCTGCATCTAGTTGGCATGACTGAAGACTAAGACACATTCATCTTCTGACCATCAGCATCACCTTTAGCCATGCATGTTTTTAACAAAGCTTAATTATCAGCTTTCGACAGCATTGTATCTTACTTCATTTACCGGGGACCTAAAATGTTATGTTAAGTTCAAACAAAGGACTGAGGTTAAAAAAACCCCCACTGGCAATGGGAATGGTTCAAATTTTCTTTTGGATTCTCTCGTGTTCACAAATCCCAAGTATATTGTCACATGTTAGTATGGTAGAGGCTTTAGCGACACATTTCAGTTTCAAACAATTTATTCACATATTTGTGATGTTTTCATAAATCACTGGTTTAGAAATACTTTCTACAGATAGCCTGCATATAATGGCATAAAACGGTTGCTATGCAACTGATACACTTCTCTGTCAACTGGTGCCGACACACATTGACAGTTTCACTGGACACGTGTGTACACTCATACATAAATATCTATTTATGTATGCATACATGCACGCATGTATGTATGTATATATAGTTAGTCCTGGATGGTAGGACCAAAAATTATATCACAGTATGATTTCACGCTATAAAAGTGTTTTTTTTTTTTTTTAACTGACTTCGTTTATCAATCAGTGGAGTCGAGAGCAATGTGGTTGTTGGCCATTTCATCCGGGACAGTGAATCCGGTGGCCTTACATGCAAATACCTGTGGCTGTAAATGTCTTTAAAATGAGAGATATGAAACACACTATTATTACGCACTACTAATATATCATGCCTAACAACCAATCAGATGGTTGGTTGGTTGTGCATACGTGCATAGGCGGGGAAACCACAGCTGGCTTTTTCTGCCCGAACGGTTTCGGTTCTTCTGCCATTCCCATCTACCATCTAGAAATAAGCAGTATACTGTTGCACACTAATGGTCTTTTCTACTACTAGTTGCCGTTATGGCTGCCAATAGCTGGTCAAACACACAAAGCGCATGACTATTAGCAAGCACTGGTAATCATTAGTATCATGCCATGAGAGTTTTTTGTCATGAATTTGGAAATGTAATAAGCCGAATTCCCTACAGCTTGGTATAGAGGGAGATATAAGTGAGATTAAACAAAGGAATCTAATTGTTTCAGTATGTTCAAAATTGAAAAATAACCTGGAAAATGCTCTAATTTGTAGCTACGATGCTTGACTCTGTGGTGTTCCCAATCTTTCTTTTCATCGCTGCACGTCGTCTTTTTGGTCCATGATTATTGTAATTAGATTAATCTCCACAGCTCTTCAGTGCCAGTGGAAACAAATGTATACATTTGTGTAAAAGAATATTTTTTAGATTCCGATTCTGTCTTTTTAGTCCATGTTTTCATTGATCTTGTCACGACATTATCCAAACCGTCAATTTATTCCCACAATTTTTCTTTCACATGAATAGTTCCATTCTTTCTTGTTTTGATAGATTTGCACAGCTCGTAAATGTATAGTATAGTAATTTGAAGCTAAATGTGATGGAGCACGTGGTTGCTTCCAACCATGATTGATCATTTTTGAGAAACTAACCTTTGTGACAGTGGTGTCACTGTTGATGGCCTGGGGCACCAATCACTGGGGAGAAGTGTGGCAGCTCTGTCCCTCCTGAGGTTGACCAATGACAAAAGTTTCGAATCACTCTTATTACCAGCTTGGCAGTTCCTTGTTTCCGTGGACAGTAATAGTGAAGGAGAAATCAATTTCTTCCAGATCTGCCACCCGGATGTGGCAGGAACAGCTATGTTAGTTTTAAGGAGGCAGCTGGCAAGCTGCGAGTTATTGCTTCTGCTCATTAAATTGACTCTCATGCCATATTGTAGTTTCTGCTACAAACTGTGATTATGTGAGATGGACTGATTATCCGTCACCACCGTTTCAGCTTTGTCCACCTTGCTGTCATTATTATTTTGAAGTGTACAGCAAGTTAGCAGTCGGGATTCGACAACTCTCAACTCTCATCATCCATTAAATTGACTGAAAGTTTGTCCGGTGTGCGAGTAGAATGAACACTTGTTATGTTGTACAAAATATTCCAAAAAGCAAATATACATTTTTTTTTTCCACATTTTAAAACTATACATTTTTTTTATTTCTAATGTCACACACACAGTATGTAAAATGCCTTCAATGCCTGTAATAAAATATGTTTTAGGGCATAAAGGGTGACCCATTTCCAAATTAGCACTCCTGTTTTTCAACTGCAGGAATGAGGAACTAAATGGAAGTGGGGCCACACAACGGAACAGTGGGCTATTGCCTTACAGCAACAAGATCGCCAGTCAAATCCAAGTTCATCCAAGGGCTTTTCTCTGAGTAGTTTGCATGTTCTTCCGATGTGCATGTGGTGTTGCCCCAACTTTTGATCATTTTCAGCTGGGGTTGGCTCCAGCGGCCCCTGCAACCCTCATGTGTAGGACATGTGGTAGTATGTGCAAACTCACAGGATTCTTCAGGGTGGAGCTTCCAATATTGAACATACTTTATTGTACATCAGTGACTTATTTCAGCTTGTTAAATTCCCTCACATCAAAAACAATGCACTTCAGATGATTTTATGATTATTATTATTATTATAACTTCGATTTAAAAT
Source organism: Microchirus variegatus (assembly GCF_963457635.1). NCBI lineage: Eukaryota > Metazoa > Chordata > Actinopteri > Pleuronectiformes > Soleidae > Microchirus > Microchirus variegatus. The sequence goes on along the minus strand of NC_139807.1, from coordinate 29,859,425 downwards.
GCACCTTTCACAAAACCCAAGGTCGCTGCACAAGTAGAAGAAAAGACAAATCAGAACAAAAACACAAACAAACAAGCAATCGGGTGGCAAAAACCTGCAGGGACAAGTGTTGCTTCAACACTGATTTAAAAGACCCCAGAGTTGGTGCCTGGCGAATAGCCAGAGAGAATGAGTTCCAGAGGGTTGGAGCAGCGACACGGAAAGCCCTGTTGCTAAAGTTTTGCCTGCACGTGTCGGGAATGGAGAGGAGACCAAAGTCAGCAGACCGCAGGTGCACGGTGCACATGGAGGAGGTTGAAAAGATAATGCGGAGGAAGTGAATGGAGATCCGAAACTTAACGGGGAGCCAGTGCAGTTGTTTTTTTTAGCGTGGGGTGATGTGTTATCAAAGTTTGGTCTGAGTGAGAACCCTGGCAGCAGAGCTCTAGACAGGTTGGAGCCTATCCAGGGTTTTCTTGGAGAACCCAAATGACTTATCTTGCCTTTTCTTTCACCATGGTGTAAATGTGGTCCTCCGTCTTGCCCGATCCACCGAGTCCTCTTCTGTTACACCAACTGTCCTCATGTCCTCCTGTACAACATCCATGAACCTTCTCTGTGGTCTTCCTCTCCAATTTCAACATCCTCCGTCGAATAATCACTATCACTAATAAACAAATAATCCCTATCCCTTCTTCTTCAACCTAAGTGGCCTATTTACCAGTCATTTATCAGGATTTATTATTCCGCTCTCAGTCTGTGCAGTCTTATTAAGATATTCCACGAATAAAGAGGGAAGACATGTTGGCAAGGTGGATACGTAGCTGTCAGTAATGTGTTTCTCAAAGTTCACACAGTCAGCAGAATAATCTTATGCAAAGTGTGTTGGTGTACAGGATAGCACTTCAATGGCGGGTGCCAATGCAAAAGTCAGACAAAGCACTTTGCTGAGTAGGAATTTGTTCTTACTCAATTAGAAGTTGCTCCAAGTTTCTCTTCTTCTACCTACCTTCTCCTTTTTTCTTGATTATCCGTAACATAAAAATAATTAAATAAATGAACACACACTTTAATCCCTGAAGATGATTTCATGGATCATAATAACATCACTGCTTTAAAAAACACTTTGTCTGCCCTCTTGCATTTTAGAAATGCAGTGGGAGTATTACTTTTAGATTAATTAAAAAACACAGTCAGACCACCTTTGTTTGACTTTAAATTAAATAAAATGTGTTAAAGTACATGAGAAACAATTTTAACAAAAACAGAGCAGCAGAGAGCCTCCTCACCTCAGAAAAGATTTTCTAGTCCACTTGCTTGGAGACATCCATTATTCTCATGGTATCTCTTAGGGGGTGACGGTGAATGAGTGGTAGAGAGAGTTGTCTTTCAACTGGAAGGTTGAGAGTTTGATTCCCTGCCTTGCCAGTCTATATGGTCTATATCTGGTAGCAAGTCAAGTCAAGTCAACAAATGTATATATGCATATGTATATGTATATTTTTTTCTAAATTTGTGCAAGTTGAAGTTTTGAAGAAGCCACTACACACTTCAAATTATATTATAATTATTCCGCAGTATTGTGGATCTTAATACCATGAACTTTATTTTTAACCCTGAAACATATCCACAGCTTTTATCTGGTCTATTTTTTATAGTTTTTAATTGTTATACTTGTTCTGAACATCTATACACACTGTGTGCACGCAGAAATCTGGGCTCTACGAATGCTTATCAATACATTGTCCTGTCTGTCTGTTGAGCCACGTCAAAGAAGATGTTCTGTTGCGACAGACGACAAAGAAAATCTTATTCTAACGCCTTAGCATAAATATTATCCGACTTCATCGTTGCAAGAGTTTCTCCAGAGTTTATACACGAACGGATGGTTTATTTAGCGGCCGAAAGAGGGCAGGACATGAGAATAAATGGACACCTTGAGGAACAGACACATTAGTTTTGTCTGAGATGTGTCATTGTGTCCCTGGTTAACACATTTAACCCCAACTAGCTCCTTACAGTGTGCAAAAATAATTGAAGAGTTTCAGAAACTTCAGCATCTTCTGCAAATAATAACTTACTTTTCTGGAACAAGAAAGAAGTGCTCTCCTTCAAGCACTGGTTTACAGACTTGACAGATACTCTACCTTTGGAGATAATCAGATTCATCCTGAAAGACAAGCTGAGAGTCTTTGAACATTTTTGGCAACCTTTCATCTCTTATCTTGACAGAGAAACCAATTCAGACCCAAGTACGAATGCACTAATTTGTCCTGTCTGTCAGGGGTTTTTTTTTTTTGTTTGTTGTGGGATTATTCTTGACGAAACATGCAATTGTCAAAGCTCCTCATTGAATGAAATAACTGAAACATCTTTTAACTGGGTTTGATTCACCAGCACCGTGAGTGTATACGCTGGACAGCTATGCTTAATAATTCTGGGTATGTCTAAAGAGCTTAAGAAACTAAACATAGCTCATCAGCGTCTTCTGGCGTATGGTATTATAACTGCAAAAAAAACTGATCTGAGGTGCCCTCCTTCAAGCACTGGCTCTTGTACTTGACAGATAATGTATATTTGGAGATAACCAGATTCATCCTGAAAGACATGTTGAGGAACTTTGTCAAGATAAGAGTTGAAATGTTGCCAAATCTTATCAGAGAAATCGGTTGAGAGCCAAGTACAGATGCACTAAATTCTCCTTTTTTTGAGATATTATTCTTGAAAAAACATGCCATTGTCTGGTATAGTTCCGTGTTGAATGAAAAACATTTAGAAAGGCTTTCAACTGGGTTCGATTCCCAGCTAAACCAGTCTCCTGCGTCGCTCCTGATTGGCTGTGTGGGGCAGTGTGTGAATGTTTTGAAGGTTGTGTGACAGAAAAAAAAGTGCTGCACATAGTAGATGTGCTGCGTGAATGGGTGAAAACTGCTCGGTGAAGCAGATTTGAGCTTTTGTCAAGACCAGAAAAGCACTCTATAAATACAGATGCATACATTTTAAACGTACATTTAAAATCCTACTTACCATTCAAAAGGCATGGGGAAATGTCGGTGTGTTCAAAGTTGCGCTCAGACTTCAGTCTCGTGACGTTTTGGTGCCCCATCCTCATTATATAACTCAAACAATGCCCAGGGGCCTCATTTGACCATTGTTGATGTGAACATGGCCCCAGGATAAACACACACACACACACACACACACACACAGTGTGAATAAAATTGTTTTGCATCCATTCCTTGATGCTAATCTCACTTGAGGATTCTTCATTCTGAGAACAGTGATTCCCAGCTGCCAAAGTCGGTGCTTATTTTCATGTTTCAGTGCAGAAGGCAGCAGTCTCGGGAACACAGTCATTAACATGCCGTTCTATCACAATGCAACCCCCCCACCCCCCCCCCCCCACCCCTTCTTCCGGTCCTTCCTGCTTCCTCATTTCTCTTGTCCCATCTCCTTACTGTGTCTTTCTGTCCTGCACTAACAGCACAATACAGACACCTCACTAGCTTTGACAAGTCTTTGGGAAAAAAAAAAAAAAAAAAGAAAAATGTGCTGGCACATGCAAGCCTAATGAGGTTTGTTTTTCTATGTTTGCCAATTTCCAAGCATACATAATGTGAATGTGACGCAATTTCATTTGTGTAGTGTCAAATCAGAACATATAATATATTATCTCGAGGAAATTGGCAGAGCAATGTCAAGACTTTACTATATTATACAGAGAAGCCCAAGAGTTCACGCAATAAGCAAGCACTTGGCAGCAAGACAGAGGAAATTACAAACAAGGCAAGCACTCTTTCTCTTACTGCTCTTCAGAAACTGTTATTATTATTATTTTTTAAATTACAATCTGGGCATTTGTTAATCTTCATCCTTAAACCGCAGCGTTAAGATATTCATGCCAACATAATAGTAGTATTGTTTCAATAATGTTAATAGTTTGCTAACACTTAACAATAAAAGTACATTACATAAAATTACTTAATGATGTTTACTAACAGTCAATTCATATTTTAAATAACCCTTTATAAATGTAATTTTTTAGTAGTTTTCTCTATTCATTTTAATTCTTATACTATTCAAGTGTCTACACTGTTACCATAATTCATCTGAATAAAATTATTAGTAAAATGTTTAGTTAAATATCAATAAACAGCAACATAAAACAACAATTAAAACACTCATATTAAATATAAGTTATAAAAGATATATATTATATAGTATATATTTGATATATATAGTATTAAAGATATTTACATAATGTTCACAACATACACCTTTAAATTGAAAAGGAGCAGTTGCACAGGATAATTGCACAGGAAACAATTATGACAAACACATTATGTAAAATTACAGTGATGCACATAATAATAACATGCTACATGTTTTGATAGATAATTGAATACGTTCACTAATACAGAGCCGTAATAGTGCCATAAATAATACAACAGCAACTACTACTACTACCACTCATAATAACTATGGTGATCATGTACATATTCATCAGAGTCTATCATGTCGTTATTATTCAGTATAATCTGTTATATTTAAACACAAAACACACTATTTCACCTTGTCACATAAACAGCGTTTAAACAGCCACATTACGGTTTCCCTTCGAGATCAAATTCAAACTTAAATGATACTTCGTCACTCACAGAAAAAGAAAAAAAAAACCTCACTTAATTCGTCCAGAGTAATCATGAACCCACTGGCAGCTGTACCTCTGGAGTACACATCCCTAATTAATGACTTAATTAAAAACACTTGTGGGATTATGAAAGGGGTCATTTTTGTCCCTATTCAATCAAATGTAGTCTATTTGAGTACATGAGTGGTGCAGGGGATGTAGTTCAGCACTTCAGGCACATATTCTGCAAAGAGGTTTTTCTGTAGTCTCATTTGCAACTTTGAGCAGTTTTTAAAGACCTGCATAACAACATTTTGGGAAGGAAACGGGTGGATATATAGTAAGGTAGAAAATCATGTGGTTTCTTTTTTTTTACTTTAAAAAACGTTTCTGGGGCATTTTGAAGCCTTTCCAAGACAATTTTTTATCATCTTAAAAGAAAAAAAATTTCAGCAACTGTCAGGTTCCTTGTTGAGTGAAATGTTCCACAATAAAACATATTTGAAGCATCTTTTAACTGGGTCCACATAGCAATGTGTCTTTGGACTGGACACTTAACTCCACGTTGCTCCTGACTGCTGTTCCGGCAACATTCGACTAGGTCTGAAAGATGTGTGATAGAAAGATGCATGATTGAAAAATTTGCGATAGAAAAATGTGCTGCACATAGAAACGGTGCATAGAATGTGTGAGTCTATGGGTGAATGGCAAAACTGTCATGTGAAACAGCTTTGAGTGGTCATCAAGGCTAGAAAATCGCTATTAAAAAATCAGACCATTGATCCCAGGCTCCCTCTGAGCCTCATCCACATGAGACATCTCTCTCTCTCTCTCTTTTCTTTCTTTCTCTTCCTCAGGAGAATGCAAAGCAGTCTGTTTTAATAAACATTCTTGTAATATCTCACATCTGCCTTTGACTTACAAATGATCATAACGCTGTGTACAAGAAAACACTGGGATATACAGTCTAAGGCAATACTGTTATATACTTTTTTTTTTTTTTTTTTTTTAAATGGCAAACTATCGTAAATTAAATATTGAATTATTGATAATTTCCAAAACTTCCTTTAATTCATGTTATTTTGAACATATGCACATGAATCTTGACTAAAAGGTTGGGACAATTCAGCTAATTCGCTTGGGACCCAAAACATATCTCCTGTGACCCATCTGTGGGTCTTGGGCTGGGAATAATACCAATATATTGTGACATGAGACAAGATATTAGATATGGTCTAAGATTTGGGATATTGTCATATCCTGGGATGAGTTTCCCTGCTTGCGTTGATGATCACAATGTTTTATTATAATGAAGTCATTTGAGAAATACACTAATTATGAATTGATTGTTTGACTAAATTATGTATCAAACAAAGTCACGTAATAACACTTTTAACACTTACTTCTTAGCCTAATTATTTAGATCAGATTCAACTTGTCAAGGGTACAGGCAAAACAATGCACGTAGTATCTCACCAGGATTACATAAAGTGTGATGCAGTAATGGTAACAGGTATGAGATTTACAGATTTAAATATTTACATATGTGCATAAAGTGATTCATGGTAGATGTGCAATTGTTCAGTGAGGTGTTGTTTGAAAGTCCATTGTAGGTGTGTTTAGTCCATAGAGGATGTGTAGACGATGTCATGTCCGTGTGTGGGAACGGGGTTGTTGTGTTAAAGCCGAATTTGAGAATATTAGTCAATTTCAGTGTTTCTAACACATGTGAATGTCCTTTGTTTAGCAGTAAAGTTCCGAGAAAAAAACCTGTGTGCAGCTCAATAACACCATTTATGGTATTACGATATTGAATGACATAAAAAGTATTTTGTGATAGCCCTATTAGTCTTCGCCATCTCGGGCAGTACTTGCATTACGGTTTGCTTCAGTGAAGATCACTGACAGCTCTCAAAAGTCAGATTAAGCATCTTGTAGCTGAAGAGAATCCATGATCATCTGCACCTCTCATGGGACGAGCGAGGGGAAAATAAGTTTTCAACATGTGAAGCAAGACAAGTCGCTTTGTTTTTATCTGTTCAATGTCGTTGCCCTGACCGTCCCCCTCATTGGCTAATCAATGAAAACCCAAGAGGGCTCATCAGCCACCAAAGAATGTCAGCCAAAAGCCTTTGATCCGCTGACCTTCATACACTGATGCTCCAGCGAAAAAAAAATACCATAGAGAGTGATCCATGTTTGCATGCTTTTAATGGGCCTCAGAGGGCCATGTTGACAGTCCTTTGGTTTTCCAGAGGGTCAGGTTCTGGAACTGTTCAGAAAAAAAATCGCCTTCATATGTTTCTTCTGACATCTCCCCCAACGCCATAATGGACATGACAGTAAACTAAGAGGCTTATTAGTAAGACACGATTAAGTGATTACTTGTTAAACAGTAATATATATATATATACTGATGCTTGAAACGGGTTAAATATGGAAACATCAAACTCTTAATTCCATCAAGTGAGGCAGCAAGCTGCTATGACATTCGAGTAACCTTTGCAGAGAGAGATGTAACGCAACCAACAGCTGTTTTTTTTTTTCGTTTTTTTTTTAAACAAGTTGACAAAATTAAGAGATTAATCTCAACACAGTGACTGCAAAACATGTTTGTTGACAACAAGCCGTGCATGTATGTGTGTGTGTGTGTGTGTGTGTGTGTGTGCTGCAATGGCACTCGGGCTAGGACTGAGAAACTGATTTGGCTCTCTGAGGCGACCATTTATCTTAATCTGGAGTGACCTAAATCCCTGACATCTCCTGCTGTACAGTCTCTCCCTTTAAAACAGAATTTCACACTCCGTCCTCCCATGTACCATCCCTCTCTTAACCATAATTGATGACTGTAACCTTTTAATGGTCCGCAATATTCATCCGCAGAGAGGCACCCTCCATGTTGTCCACGGGCAAGCAACACAATCGTGCACAGCGTTGCCACTGCATGACAATGAAGTGGGGAGCTGTGAGACAGGGCTCGTTCAAGCATGTTGCAAAAGGGTAATCTATAATCAGAGAGCGAATCTGACATCCTGACACTGTGGGCAGATCTGCAGGATAAATCAGAGAAATGAGGACAGTAGCGACATTTCATGGGACTGTATTATTTTTTTTGTTTTGATGTTGAATTATGAACATTGTGGGACCGAATCACACCGAAGTAATCTAACTAACACTGTCAATAAACATTGGCAAGAGATTAAATCTTGCACTTCTGAAAAGAAGATTCTTTATCTTTGACATATTTTCACCTGCCTGCAAGATATAAAACATCTTTAGCACATGCTCTATATAGTGAAATATGTATTTGTTTTGATACTGTAATTACAGGAAATACAGTCTTTGCACATTCACCTCTTGAGACGGGGAAAAAAAAAAAAACGACCATATAATAATTTTATTGCTGCAAAATTTCCCTACTATGCCTTCATCACGCAATCTGTTTTTGAAGATTGAAAATGAGAAACCATCTTAAATAGGGTGAGGCTGTGAGTGCACAAATCATCACCAGCAAAACAAAAGCAATAGTTTCTGAATAACAAATCATACATTCAAGATAATTAATATCGGTTCAGCTCCCCACCTCTGAGCAAGGTACTTATTGCTCGTTGTCAATTGGAAACTCTAGAATGACTCTCAGGGGCTACATCCTGGTTATGGGTTACATCAGGAAATGAATCCTATGTACAAATCTCTGCCAAATCAAATATGCAGATCATCTAGCGTAGCGATCACCAGGTTGCCATAGAATAATAGAGACATGAAATGGCCGTCTTTGCAAAAGCCTTGCCTTAGTTAGATATAAAAGGCTCAATCAAAGCTAAGAACACCAAACAATATTAACTTTGCACTTCTACGGACAGTACAGTATGTGCAGTTTATGCCGATAAATCCTGCTTAACGTCACACGCTGGACCTTTAAGCTATTATTCTTTGATCAATTATTAATCACACTGGCTTATTTGTCTTCATTACATCTCTGTTGTCAATATTACCTGACAGTTATCTTGTATTGCAAAATTGAAGATGTGTTAACAATGAAAATTTAAAAAAAGCATATCAATGAATCAGTCATTCAATAAGGCTATATGGACAGTGTGCTGTAATGTAATGTAGTGTTTCCCCACATGGCTTTTAGTAAAGCTTCTATCGATTACTAGCATAATAAATTAACTTGGTGTTTTAATAAAATTATGTAAAGGCAGATGTTATCCATCCATCCAGCAGGAAGTTGTCTGGTGTGTATCCCTGGTGTGACATCAGCCACATCACAAAACTCATTTTATGGACTGTCTTTTGGGACATAAACAAGAGAGGCTTTGAGATTGGGTTGCTGGTTCGATATCCTGGGATGGGTCAAGGGCTGGGGTGCCCCTAAGCAAGGCACTGGATCCCCATTGCTCTCTGCACGCAAAAAAGTGCTGTCCGCTTCTGTGCCTAGCTTGTGTGTTTTCACTATTCTATCTATTCAAGTTTTCACACTTGAATAGATATCAAATTCACTATGTATGCAAAAATTACTAATTCTAATTCTCACTGAATGCCAAGCATTTTTCTTCAGGTCGGGGTGAGTTTTTTTTTTTTTTTTTTGTTTATTTGCTGTAAATTAGGCACTACAATAGGCACAAATTTGCCATGATTTAAAATGAGTCACATCAGTTATCTTTAAAGAACTGGGTCCCCATATAGCAACTTTGGGAAACACTGGCATACACTGAGGGCCCCTACCACCCATTAAATAACAATACTACTACTACAACTATTACTACTACAACTATTACTAATAATAACAAAAATAATAATGATGATAATAAATAAACAATGTTAGCATGAAACAGTCGATCCAAGTATCCAATGTATTATTGTGTACTTGTATTATCTTATAATTATAATTAACCATTTTCAATACAGATAAGATAAGGTTTATCATGTGTTGGGGTATTGGAGACACACAGCCAGAGTAGAACATAGAACCATCCAGTGTCTATGCTGACTTAAGATTGGTGGATTGATGTATTTTATTGATTCCAAATGTGTGTTAAAAAAAGAAAATATCAAATAAAGACAGCTGTACAAGAAAGTAGTAAATATAAGAATACAATATAAATTAGGAAACCCTTTCTTTTACAGTCCCCTAATTACCAGGTATTTAACTGGTAGGTATTTAACCTACCAGGTATTTAATGGCTGGGGACTGTAGGAGACTGTAAAAGAAAAGGTTGCCATAAATTATTATAATTAGGTGACAAACACCACAGACGAGGAATAAGAAGAAAAAGATAAAAACTAACAAACAAAGAAAATCAACAATGAATATGCAGTGTAATTGTACAATTTAGTGCAAAGCTATGTATGAATAAGTTAGAATGTAAACTGATTCAACCAGTCAACAAGTTTTAAGAATTCAGCATCTCCATATAAGTAGTGATAGTACTGATAGGAGTGCATTTATTATTTCATGGGTCATTTTCGAAGGAGAATGTGTGACTTTACACTTAAACTCTACATTGAATAATTTAGTTACTTATAAATCATTGTCTTTGGCTCTTCTAAATAAAGATGACAGGCCCGGGAGACCTGTCCAGCCTCTGTGAAATAAAAGCAAGTCAGCTGTACTCGTGTCCTCTCACTTTCTTGCTCTTGTTTCCTAAGTTAAGGACTCCTTAACATTGCAGTTTTTTCTTGTACCATATGCCCTTTGATAAACTTTCCTTGTGCAAACTGTTATCCATCACTGACTTTTATTCATTTTTATCTTATCTTTATCCTCTACATGAGGGTTTGGGGGTTTGAGCCAATCCCAGCTGACATAGGGTGGAAGGTGGGACACACCCATGTCACCAGTCCATCGCATGGCCAATGGAGAAAAACATCCATTCACCCAACACCTATGGTCAATTTAGACTGCAGAGGTGTCAAACTCAATCACAAAGGGGCCCAAAATGAATAGCTGTGTCCAAGTTGAGGTCAAATAACGAAAAATACATTTATTCTACTACAACACATTCACCTCACACACGAGCAGATCCATCTCTTTAGCAGATAATCATTTGATCCTCCAAATTCCTGCATTTCCCATTTGAATAGCAATGTACCACATACCTGGCTTTTTAAGGGAATGACAAGCAGAACTCTGATTGGCTTAATTTATGAATAATTCAATCACTAATAGCAAATATGACACAAACTCATGGACCTATTATGGTGTGGGCCCTTAATCTACCTAACATTAGTGTTCATTCGAAGTCACATACAGGGATTAAAACACGTTTTGTCTTTAAATAATCCACTGTGCGTTTTGTGGCTGCATTGTTATTTACTAGCTCCAGGGCCGGCACAAATGTGCTGATGTGCTTGAATCATGTGTGAATGACACAGCTTTGTGTATGAAGTATTGACTGTGATGCTAATGATTTAGCAACTAGCTGAGAGTTAGCACATCATCAGCTCATTCAGTAACAGACTGATCCATCCACACTACACCACAGAGTCACTTCAATGTATTTCATTTGATTTGATATTAGAAATATGTATCCATCTTTGATCATTCTTACTCTTAAGTATATATATAGTATATGTTTTTCATTTTTATGAAACAACAAAAACAGATGATAGAAATAAGACTACACCAGTGTAAGGACAATAAATTACAACGGAATAAGCCCCCCCTTCCTATATATTTTCAATATTTAATTTCAATTGTTAAGAGGTTATTATGTTCAGTGTTGTTTGTATTGTATATGTACTGTTCTGTGTAGCACTGCAGCTCACAAAATAGTAACTATGCTCCAGAGAAGTAGCTCATACAGAGAGGTGTGGTTTCACTGACAGCTTAGACCAGGAGGGGGTTGTGCTATGTAAATGTGATTATTCTGTCTCTTGGTTCCCAGAAGGTGTAAATATTTGAGGCTAAAATTCTCCCTAAAGCAGTTTGAGGAGTGCCTACATTGAAATGTCCATATATTCTTCAAATATTATCTGATATTGTTGCTTAGAAATCACACTTTCAGAAATTGTGAATAACCCAAAATGTCCCTCGGCAGAGATGTTCCCAGTTTTGCCATGGCTGGCCACATTTGGGTGGAGTTTTTCAGTGACTGAAATCAACCCCCTTGAAAACTAAAAAACTAGACCTTACATCTCAATTGGCTTTCCTTTTCAACATCAGTAGTGCACCTGCTACATGTCTACAATCTACAAGAAACTGGCTGCGCCCAGAAGGAAGTGTTTTCTGGCAGGACATAAAAACCTCAACAGCTGAGATCACTGTGGCTGATCCTTTGGGAAATTCCACCTTAATTAGATGCAAGTTTACCAGGCCACTAACTACCGCTTTGGATTCCAGCCAGATAAGTATCTCCAACCCATCTGGACTAATTTAAGTGGGCTAAACTAACACATGCAGCTGTTAATATTGTTGACTTTAGTGTTTCTTATAACCATGCAACACCACCTCAGTATGGCAGCTTACCTAAGTGCTCATTTTATTTCATCATCAACGTAAAATCGAGAGTAGGCAACACAACATTCACAATAATCACTGCCATTTTTTTTTTTAAACTTAAATGTTAAATATTTAACTTAAATTATAAATATCCTCCTGGGGTCCACTGAGCATCTAGTCTGGTTAGTAGGGGGCTGCTTGAGCGAAAAAAGAAAGGTTGAAGATGTCAGGATACTGCAGGTTTGGAACAATGTCCTCACTGGCAGTTTCAAACCTCATTAAGAGGATCAGATATATTCAGTTTGTCAAGTTTTGCAATGTATCGGTTGATCTCCATCAGTTTAAATTGTGCAGTGAACTCTTGACAGGTTGAAACCATTTTTACCTCATCTGAGGCTGCCAACATGGCAGTTCATAGAAACCGAGTCACGTGACATCCTGAGCCCTATTGCCTTGTCTGCTTTGCAGCTGTGTGTTCATACTCTAACTTTTCAGTGAAAGGGAATTTTTTCCAGAATTGCTACACGAGCTATAAGAAGCCCAACAAAGGCAGACTTTTTCAGAAATGGAGAGTTTGCCAGGGGTTGTCTGGTGCTGAGGAAGTGAGTCCATCTGATGATTTGCTGAAATGTTGGTACTATAGCTCCTGTCTCCTGTCAGAATAAAGTTCAAGATGCAAAGCACAAGAGCACCACCACTATGTCAGAGCAAAACAGGGTATAAGAAGATGTTTCTATGGAGTAAATCATACTGACTGAGGCTATGGTTATAGGATGTACTTCTTTTTTGTGTAGGCAACGGTAGCTCAGTGGTCCACTGAGTTGTCGTTCAACTGGAAGGTTATGAGTTTGTCCACTTTGGGGCTATGTGTCATATTGGAATGTGACACTTAACCCCAAACATTGCTCCAGCTGTGCTAGAAGAATGAGTAGTGAATGAATGAGTGGTGTGGACTGCTGCCACCGTCCTGCTTGCTGTTTGGTTTGCCTCGTGTATTACGCCTGCCTTATAATCTGACAAGATGGAGCGCAGAGCACTTTTATGTTAAGCCTCGACCTCCCCTAGTTGGGGTGTAACGTGATGAAAATGTGATGTATGACAGTGTGAGTGAAAGGGTGTGAATGGGTAAAAACTATAAAAATAAAAAAAAGTAGCTTTGAGTGGTCATCAAATCTAGTAAAGTGCAATATAAATGCATATGCTTCAATATGTGCAGTACATACAAAATACAGTACATGTCATACACATGCTTTTGTCAATTTACCATGATCATAAACGTCTATATGTTTAATGTGCATACTGTATATAAAGCTTGCATCTTTGCTTTGAGTTTGGAATATGAGTTCTGATATTTTTCTGTACAGATTTGTCCCCTTAGTTTGTTTACCTTCAACTAGTTTTGCATAAACTGAACCTATGTTTTTTGGGGGGTTTTCTTTGTTTTTTATCAATATCTTAAAATGTTCCAGTGCACTGATGATGACACAATCAAATTATTATGTGTTGGTTAGTTTTGTCAAAACGAAGTACAAAAATAAATACATTAAAAATCAAATCCTAATTATATTTGTTTATTTTTATACTTTGCTGTTTATGCCTGAAAATTTACTTGGGTTAATTGGGAACTTTTTTTTTAATTATTGAGATAATCAAGCATACAAGTTGCCTTCCTCCCCTCCACCTTGACATTATTTCCCATCTTGATTCAAAAAATTCACTTAAGTTCTGTGCTTTGTCCATGGTGATAGTTTTTTAGTTGTTTAATTGGTGCTGTCCCCAATATTCTCCATAACTATTTAATCGTTTGTTGCCATTTCTCTTCAATACGGCAGGTCTTGTGAAGATGTTTTATTTGCTTAACTTTTGCCCGTAATCCAAAAATTTGATTATTTACAGTCATAGGTATGTTTGAGATTTAAATTTCCGTTTGTTACAAACTTTTTGTGTGTCGGTTCAGTGTTTTTTCTGTGATGTGCCACAAACCTCCACCGCATAACTCAGCTTGTGTCACTTTGACACCCTGGTTGCCAAAAGACAGCGGCCTCAGCTATGGGTCAGAAATACCATATGTTGTCGAACATCATGTCCCTCTCAAAACGGTGTCGACCAGGGGAGGAGAAAAACAACATTCTGCAGTGGAGATGAATGGAAATATAGGCAGCTGGAAGTGGGGAGAAATGGTATTTTGCACACTGATACACCGTAGTAACATGTCTACAGTACAAAAATAAACAGTTCTATGTATGCAAATGATACTGTGAAACAAATAAGTAAAAAAAAAATAATAATAAATTGTTCATGGTGTGTTCCCATGTAAGGAATGACCCATGAACCCAGGAATTTCGGGCCATAAGTGCAGGTCCTTCTTTCTGTGTTGTGGGAAATTCCTGTTGTGCTCTATTGTTTTGAGAACCAGTACCACTAATGGCTGCAGGTTTACACATTTTACATGTAGCTCATTCAATTATAACAGTGAATTTTTTTGAAACACCACCTTCAAAACGCCACAAAAAAGTGAAAATAAAAAAAGTATTCTTCAAATTTGCTTTGCAATGAAGCATCTGTGTTTCCACCATGGATCGGGTAATTGGAGCAACCTTGAGTCAACACTATTCCGATGAATAAGGCATGATAATGTTGACGCACATGTGAGTGCAAGTGCGATACAATTCCGATGGATTCCCATTGTGGTTTCAGCACGGTTGCATGAACATGACAAATAAGATACTCAACCTCAGATTGTCACATCTCCAGCCAGATGTGTTGACAGAGCAACAGAGAAATTCTCAATTTTAATCTGAGACAATTGCGCAGGAAGGTGTGAGCAGAGAGGTGTTACATTTCAGCTCCAGTGAGGCTCAGACAGATTTGGCTACAGCAGAGATACTGCTCATCACATTGTGTAGGGACAGCTCCACAGTTTTAGTGCCCAAAAAAACATTTTGCCACCTGGGTTTGGAGAAAGCTTGAAGGCTCAAAAAAGCTGGAACTTTCTCTGGTTGAAGATTCACAATTTTAAAAATGTAGCCATTGACAGGGCGGGCTACCTGGTTGCCTCAAAGACTAAGCCACACAGCCGGTATATTTAATCTGCAAATATGATGGGTTTTACAAATTAAAACCTTCATTCTCACACATTAATCAGGTGCTTTCTTGAGTATTTAAGGTAACACAAGCTGTGTTCTCCTTTCACTTGGTAAACAGTATTGTTTATTACAACACAAGCAAACAAAAAAAAATTCCACACTAACTAGTTATTTTATTTGTTTATGTATTTAACTTATTGAAGTCATTTATAACTACATTATTACCATTTAAAAAAAAAAAAGTAATATACTTCTCATAGGATTCTAAATCTGAAAAAAATACATTGCATGTATTGATTCCCAACTTTTGTTTTGCACTGCCAACAGAAGTCACAGTGCAGTAACATAAAAAGTGATTACAATGCCCATTAAACACAATAATTAGCTGCATGATAGTCATATTAGGAAAACTGCAATGCTTGTTCAGTGCTGTTCAACATGATCAATTGCAACATTCAACGCACCAATATGTTCATTTATGCAAGGAGATTTAATGAATGCTTCAGATAATGAAAAGCCACTATTGGCATGTTATTCTGACAGAGGATTATCGATAATAATAATAATACACCATATATAATATATAATATGAGTTGGACATACCTAGAAGCAAACAGTAGTCACATACCAAATTATTGTGATCTTCAGGATGATGGATGAGTGTGTGTAGCTACAATCAGTTCTGGCAACTCATGCCTAGGGGTAAGCTATCTATTGATTTATTTTCTTCTTTTAAACATTGTTGACGATGTTAAAGGTGACATAGAGTGGTCCTGTTGCACATATATGTTAGTTATGGAGGTCTACTTACATACATTAACTTGTTTTTATGGTCAAAAACCTCCTAGTTGCTGTAAATGAGCCGATAGAAATCCTCTTTTCTGACGGTGTTTTTCTGCTAACTCAACAAGCAAGTCCGACATTTTTTATGGGCAAAATGTGGCGGCATACTGCTGGGGTGAAGAGGCCGGTTCTAACAACGGACAAACAAAAGGATGAAGAGGATGTATCAAAGAAAAGTAAAAGAAGATACCGACTGTGTTCAAGTGATCGATTGGTGCGGATGGCAAAGGTTCATGACTGGCTTGTTTATGACGTTAGTACAGAAGAAATGTACTGTTGTGACTGGCGTGTGTACTGTATGGCTCTGAAAAAGCGGTCATATCCATTTGTAATCGGGATGGAAAAAAACAAAGTTAGAGGCAATTTAGCTCAAAAAGCCACTTGCACACATTAAGCTGTAAAGTCTGGCAGACGGCTCTCCCAGAGGAAACAGCTATGGTCAAGGTGCTGGCATTAATGAAAAGAGCGCAGTTGGAGAGGATGAAACTCCTGTTTCAGAATGTCCACGCAATCAGAAAGAAGATGAGACTTTAGTGCATATTCTGATCAAGTTCAAGAACCAACTTCATCCATACATACCAGTTGTATCCTTCCCTGGACTATGACTTTTAAAAAATCAGAGGCACTTAATATCGACCTCAAACCCAATGCAGTCACAGCCACATTTACAGTTAATTACAAAATACATTATTACAGCAGCTTGTAGAAGAATTTCAATTGAAGAACATCAACACATTCACTCAAAGTATCTCTATGTGCTTGAAATAAAATACTTTCTCAGAGGGTCAAAGACAGATTATTTTCTGACTGGAACCATGTTTCCATGGATAGACTAAATATGTAATACATAATGTTCCTTCTCTGCTGTATGTACAACATTGTGTGCACTCTTCAACCATTGAAACTGAAAGCAGAATTGGAGGTTATGACCTACTGCTGAATATGTCTGGTTCTGAAGGAATTTGTTTGATCCATACAGAATGTTTTTATTAATTTATATATAAAAAGAACAGCTCTCAAAGGCTTGAATAGGACAGAAGTTGAAGTTGGCTGGTTGTGTTATGTATATGTAAATTGCCCCATGCACTGTACCTTGTGACATAGAGCTCATGGAGTCACATGACTCGGTTTGCTCACGCCTCCATGTTGGCTGGAAAAGCTCCCGAAAATATGGAGGGCACCTCTGCCCGTTTCAAGCATTAAGAGTTCAATGCCAAGAGCTTGAGCAAGAAAAAAAAAACTGAATATGCCTGATACTTACAAACCCTGTCCTATAAAAATCTTATGGAAACAGCCACAGTGGACATCATTCCAGACCTGCAGCATCACATCCTCAACTTTCTGCTAAACATTCTCTCATAATACTCCCACAGGGAACACTTAAACATCACAAGAAGATATTTAAGTTAATTAGCCCTGAAGTCTCTCAAAACGCTGAAGTTGGCATCCAGATTCAAAGCTTTCTGGTCGGCAGTTTATTGGTAACTTAACTGACAATTGTGTTCATAACAATAAGTAAAATATATGTGTTATTAATGTCTTCAAATACAGCCAGACTTTACATATATGAACCTTTACATCAGTAAGAATCGTGAAAAAGGTAATTAATGTTGTAAGTTAGGTTTCCCTCAAGATTACTGTTAACTGCTGACTGGGAAGCTGTGAAACTTCAGCGCCATGATTAACGACAGTGCCCGATATGAAGTGATGACTCTACAAGCAGAATATAAAATAAATGAGTGTGAGAAAGTGAGTTTTCCGAACGTGTCATTATCAGAAGAAATACTGTGCTCACTGTTGTGTTCCGCTTTGCACAGATTGAGCCAAATTGAATGGGTTACTTATTGTTCAATATTATTGTATGTGCATTTTGGGAAGAGAATGATACCGCATTATGATTTAAATCCATTACCACGTTTTCTTGTGGGGAATTTGTTTATCTGACAATTCAATCGACATTGTTTTAGTTTCAAAAACTCTCATCAACAACAGGTGTTGAAGTAGAGCAGAGCCAATGTGCCAACTTGAAACAATGTGGAAGTGTGGAAAAATGCAGTTAATTTGCACATAATGTGTGTATATTTAAATGTGACCTGAATACATGAGCAATGTCAGTGTTATATGACTTTAACCATTCCAAAAGAACATTAAGTGTCAGGTTTTCAAAATTATAGTAATTCTATTCTGTCCTACAGTAATTCAAGAGGTCCTCATGCTGATAACACTCAGCTTTCCACCTGGCAGATATGAGTAGACTCGCTGTGTTAGAAAGGTCAGAATATGCACATTTCAGAGGGAGATAGACATTTTTCTAGCAAGTAGTCAATGTGTGTCTCCTATACAGTTCACATTGCACAACGGTCTGTGGGTTCACCCAAAAAAAGGGGTCAGAAGCTATCAGTTTGTATAGATCACTGAGAGTGAGCTGCTAGCTACTGTGCACTTACTACTTGGCCACATCTCTAATTCCATCCATCCATTGTGTATCGTTTAACGTTAAGCATGAGGGTCGCAGGGCTGCTGGTGCCAATCCCAGCTGACAAAGGGAACATGTGAGGTACACCCTGGACAGGTCGCCAGTCCATCGCATGGCCAACATATAGAGACAGGCATTCACTCTCACACGTATGGGCAATTTAGAGTGTCCAATTCATATCTGCATGTTTTTGGACTGTATGAGGAAACAGAGAAAACCCATGCATACATTTGTTGTGAATGCTGCAGCCCTGAAAATTGACAACAAAGTAATTTGTTAGGAATTCTGATTATACACTCTTGGAAATAAGGGTTCCAAAAAGGTCCTTCTACAACATTGGTTCTCAAAGTATGGCCCGGGGGCCAATGGCGGCCCGCAGAAACATTTCTGGCGGCCCGCAATGAATTGCAGTTGATAGTTTTAATACAGGAGGTACTAAGTTTGTTAAATGTTTATTGGACATTACTGGATACAGACCAATAAGTGTAAACAAAAATACTGGGTATTTACCTGGTTTCTGTATGGTGAATTTTAGTGTATTATTGGGTTATAGCAGGTAGTTACAGCCCCCAATTACTAGCTATTTACCCAGTAAATATATGGTAACAGAAATGTGTTACTTGGTATTAACCTGTAATTAGAAGGTAAGAACAATGGCCAAAATACTGGGTAATTACCCAGTAAATTATAAAGTGTTATTATATTCATGCTAAAATTACATTATATTAACGCTTATATTACATAACGCTAAACTGCAGAACTGAAATCTGGTCATTAAAATTAGTACAAATGGGATTTCTCTCTGTTTATTTTTTTCCTTTTTTTTTCTTTGTCGGCCCTCAGTCCAATGTTGGGTTCCTAAATTGGCCCTCAGGTATAAAAACTTTGAGAACCCCTGTTCTACAAGGTCTGAGATTCTATCTGGAACCATTTGCTTCTCTTTCCTGAAGAAGGTTCTTGGTAACACTAATGGTTCCAATAAGAACCATTTTTTATCCAGAGAACCCTTTAAGACCCCTTTCCAGAATAAAGGATTTTAAAAGGGTTCTTGGTGGAACCCTCCAAAAGGGTTCCAGGTGGAACCTTTATAAAGTTTCTACCTGGAGCCAAAAAGGGTTCTGCTATGAGGACAAGCCGAAGAACCTTATATGGTTCTACTTATCACTTTTATTTCTAGGAGTGTAAAGGTCTTAATGCCGTTTTAAGAATGTATCCTGCCTTGTGGCTTTACATCAAAGTTGCGTACGACCAATTCTGAGAATTCATTCTTTTGAGCTGTCTAATACTAAGATGTTACATTTTTAGGTTCAGACTGAAAGCAGAATTAAAGACATAACAGCTTTCACAGTTGTGTTTTCTTCACAAAAAAATAATGACTTTTGAAGAGAAAATCACGGGCTAAGGGTTTTTCAGATGTATGCGTGACTTTAATTGTATCTAAAGAGGTGATAATCACCATTTGATTGTGTTTTTAATTTGCTTTTTTTTGCACTTAAACACGGTGTGTCATATCTGCAGTGCATCACAGAGCTTGCTGCCTTTGTTTGCTGACATGAGCTCATAGTTTCACAAAAAAAGACTACTGAAAGGTCACAGTTTCTTTGGAACATAATGTTTGCATGATGATAAAAAACAAAACAAAAGAAGAAAAAAAACAGCATATCTCCAATGGTTTCTACTGACTCACAAAGTTGCAAATAAGGGATTTTGATAGTGAAATAATGATGGATAAACCACTAGGTTAACGCATGACGCGTTTCCATGACGATTGACCGGAAAAAGACGCGTGTGGCGTCATGTTTACGTGCCACGACACCGGAGTCCAGGCACCGTTTACCAGTTAGCTCCGTTAGCTGCATTAGCTCTTTTAGCGCTGTTAGTGCGCCGACAATGGAACTGTGGTATGTTTACATGTGACAGAGGCTCAGCAAAACAAACAAGTCTCTATAGGCAGCAGATGGGGCTTTGTTAGACAGGTGTGACATAAAGGGTGCTTGAAATTAATGCTCACTCAGTGGTTTCAAACTGAGCTCCGATCCTGATTGTTTTCAGGCACCACGGAAGCATACGAGCTGCACAAATGTTTCTATTGAATTTGCAACAACAATTTCAATCAGAGTTTCACTTCTGACTTTACATTTCCACCATAAGTGCATGCTCACTCAATTGAGTATGCCAGGGCTGTCTGTATTACTATAGATCCGATGCTTAAACTGCCAGTTGCTGCATCAAAGCAAATTACAAACACAATCAAAAATGTTCACCTTAGAAGTCGCCAAGAGGGCATTTCGTTTTAATAACCCATTAAAATTGAATTTGTGTATTTTCATAATTGATTACTGCTGATTTGTAGTCTAGCTTCTGGCTGGTCTAACACTCACACTCTCATACTAATAAGCGTCCGCATGAAAGTCACGAGCAAAGCTGATTGGTGAAGGGGGATGAGCTAGAGCAAGTGGTTTTCAAAGTTTCTTTACCCAGGGCACAGCAAAGGTCAAGCTAAACTCTCAAGGTACTGTAGTCACCTTCACCTCCTTCTTCTTCCAGTAGGTTCCAGCAGGATGTACGTACACTCCCAACCATAGCTCCAAATCACATTTTGAAGTCCTTCAGTTTGCTTGTAAAAAGATCTGGCAACATTCATTCTCTTTTCTTCTTCATCCTCATCTTCTTCCAGTAGGTTCCATCAGAATGCAGACCAAGGGTGAATTCCAATCCCTTGCTTAACCCTCAATCTCAAAAATGCGCGCTCCCTCTAGTGCAAGTGCTGTCCCGATTCTCAGAAAAATTAAGTTGAGGGGCAAGTTTAAGGGCTGTATCGCCCTCAATATTGAGATTTTCCGGGACCACCCTTGGGAGCAAGGGCTACCCAGAATGCATTGCGTGTTTTCACATAAGAAAGATGGCGTCGAAAGCAGCGAAACGAGTACGCTAAAAATTAAGTATTTTCTTTGTTAATAGAGATATAAAAATGATGAAAACCATAGAATTATCTTAGTTTAGGCCCATATTATGGATTACTGACGTCATTGTTGCGTAACATTTATTTTTATTTTACGATCTTTTGTCAATAGCCAGCCGGTGCGCACACGCGCTATGGTTTACTTTTCAATAAGCCGTGGTGTGTGGTAACTGTCAGCTGAATATGTCCGTGGTTGTGGTATTTGTATGAGTATCATCTTATAACTAACTGACAACCTAATAACTTGACTGACAAACGGCAAGTTATCGTGATAAATAATCGTGACGTAAATGTGTTCTTCTTCTTCTTTTTTTTTGGAGTTGACAAACTGGACGCAGCTTTCGCGTTATTCTGCCCCCCACAGTCTGAAGACGTATCTGCATTTAAGGGGTGTCCCATTTCTAAGTGACAAAATAACCCTCAACACTTGGTTTTGAGGGCCAGTTAAGATTAAGGGTTAAGATTGAGTGTTAAAATAGGAATTGGAATTGGCCCCAAGAGGTGCAATGCAGCCCTCCAAAGCCCAAAGATCACATTTCGAAGTACGCAATCCCAGTTCGAAGTTTTGTTTTTAACACAGATCGAGGTTGTTTTTCAAGTTGCTTGCAAATAGATACACGCACATTCAATCTCTTCTGATTATAATAATAATTTCTGGCAGGCTGTACACCAAGAGTTACAATGCAGCTCCTCACAGCTTGAAGTTTCCAATCACATTTTGAAGTCCTTAAACCCTTCAGCGCAGCGCGTATACTCTCCACAGGCCCTATGACACGTTGATGCTGTATACATATAAATACTATGGTGTGTAAAATAACCTCTATGACAGATGCAATCGCTCCTCTTACTCTCTGAATTACTGATGCCAAATACAATTTGACAAATACTATTGTTTACTCGTGAAATATTGAACATAGCAAATCACCACAGTTACACATTTATACCACCGAGGAAAACTTTAGGTCAGGCTTCTTCAGAAACAATCAGTCTGACTTTTCCAACTTTGTACAATTAAAATAGCCTCGATTCAAACTTTGGAAGAATTATACTCACTAATAAATCAACTATGGAGATTAAACAAGATTAAAGCAAGGTTAAAACACAACAAGATCAAACAGTTCTACTAATTATGATTCTGTGACTAAAAAGCACCTTTTTTGTTTTCTTAAATGAAATACTTTCTGACCTGTAGTCCAGCATCTGTCTCTTTCCTCTCTGAGTCTAATCTGTATTGTTCATCCAAATACGACAGCAATGTAATGATGTCCCGAATATTAGCGTATGATGTGCCTCTGTATGTGCAATCACAGATACAATGATGCAGAAGCCGAAAGGATCTTCAGCTCAGAAGGATCTTCCTCTGTGTGTAAACAAAGGTTAATAAGGAGGGCTCTCTTCATAGATTGTTATGGAATACAAGCAAATCTTCTTAGACCATGGATTGTGGTTTTTAACTCTCTGCCAGGTTCACATTACAAATCAATATGTTTTGACACTCAAGTAAAGTGATATAAGATCTGCCTCCATGAGTTACTGTGATTCTGATTCTTTTACCAACTACTAATCAGAGGAGGGAGGGGGAACATCACTTATTAGTCTGTGTTATGTTATCAGGTTATTTTTAATTAGATACATGTTCACCGAATAATGTAGTAGATTACAATTTACATTTGTTCTGTATATAGATGGACTATTTTACCTGCTATTTTTCAACATAGAACTCTGGTTACTGAAGTCTAATAATCAAAGTAGCACCTTCTGGCTGGAAACGATGCTGGACAACACAAAAATCAAGTCAGACAGTTTGTCTCTTTTGATTTCATCATAAAAGTGAAGACGGTGGATAGATGTTGTGCCAAAAATCAGACACTGACAGGAGAACATTTTACCAGATCTCCTCAGATCCAGATGGCGGAGGTGAATCGCTGCTATGAAACACAAAAACAATGGAGCGATGGGAAACCACAAGTAACATTAACACAGCACACACACATTGTGTAGGGTTTAGAGGTGAAACGATTAATAGATTTATCGATTATTAATCGATTACTAAATTCATCGCCAACTATTTTGATAATCGATAATTGGTTTGAAGCTTTTTCCATGATTAAAACAAGATTTCTGATTGTTTCAGCTTCTTAAATGTGAATATGTTCTTGGTTTCTTTGCTCCACATAACAAAGAAATCATTAAAACTGAATAATTTTGGTTTGTGGACAAAACAAGACATTCGAGAACATCGTCTTTTCCAGCTTTGACAAACACTAATCGAGAAAATAATCGACAGATTAATCGATTACGAAAATAATCTAGTAGGGTCAGTACAGTGCCCATTGCTCATGCTAACGTTATGCTACATTATGCTTGGATGACATTTAGCCTCCCAGTGACAACAATGTTATCTTTAGCTGGTAAACTAATGTCTGTTGAATATGCAACCTGAAACTGATTTCACCGCGGTTGTTGTCGTATATGTATGAGGAAGCGTATAGTGTAAAGGCCACATTATACTTCTCCGACTGCGTATGCGTTATCCGTCTGCGTCACCACGGAGACGCCTCGAGCATTTATACTTCTGCGTCGTGGTGACGGACACTCGCTGCAATTTCCCGCCCGATCAGTAGGGGTCGCTGCGCAAGGTTGTTGTGCTTCTGGCTACAGTGAGCAATGGCGTCCGAGAAAGAAAGAGAGAGAAAGACTGTTGTTGTTGAAACAGTGGCCGTTTCTCACTTTTCTGTGTGACGGAACGCAGTTTTAAGATAATTTGAGGCGAGAAATTGGCCATTTAGGGTCTAAACATGTGCTGTGTGTGTTAAGATATGACGTATTTATAGTTCGGCAGCGGCGTTATCGGCGGGGATCAGCTCCGCCTCTGTCAGGACGCCCGGAGCGCACTGAGAGCCGGCACAGAGCAGCTTCGCTCAGCCTGTCCTGAGGACCAATCGCAGCTTTTGCCGTCTCCGTTGTCCCTTGACGGAGTGACGGAGACACTTAAAAAATATTTCGTGCAGACGGAGACGACGCAGTGGCTCTTCGACAGTCTCTGCGTCGACGCAGAGTCTCTACGTAGCCTACGCAGAGCACTTTACGCAGAAGTATGAATTGGGCTTAAACCTCTTATCCATTTTGGTGGCAGGAGTTTTAGATGTCAGCCTGCATATGTGACGGACATCGGTTAAGGTCATCTTCAGTAGCTCCTTGACTGAAAACAGCCCCGTATTCAACAGTGACCCTGAACCGCAAGTACTACAACACGTTGTTTCAAAATAATATGCACCAAGCATACACCTATGTATGTATAACAGAACCCCATGGATCCATAATAGCAGGGTGGACAGGTGTCTGGTGCCTTTCCTTTCTGTTAAAACATGGACTGTGCGTCCGTCCAATGATACCTACCTTTTCGGTTTTGATTTTTTGTGTTTTTTTTGATTTTGCGTTTGTTAATATTTAAAAAATACAAACTGTTTCAAATTGTTGAACACTAGTGTCAAGAGATGATGGCAGCTCTGCTATTAATGCAGCCTGGGCTCCACAAGCTCGATCTAAGAGAGTAAATATCTCACTAATTACCTATTTTGGAAAGTCAAACACCCACTCACAGACAGACAGAAATATCATGAAATAATTGTTCATGGCAGTGCTTGTATCAGTTTTGTTGTGTGTGCTGCAGTGAAAGAGTATATGTGTGACATTTCAAAATCCACATCCTTTTTCATCTGGGTTCGGAGCTTTCTTATGTTTCTCATTACACTTTCCAAAAAAAAGTGGGGGGGGGGGGGGAATTTGCATAGTGTTGAAATTGGAATTGAAAATAACATCAAGAAACCAGAAAGCCAGCTCAATCAGAACAAGGCTTTGATTGCTATCTAAATCAGAGTGGGATTTTTAGGGTCCTTCATTGTCAGTGATTGTGTGCTGAACAAAGCAGAATGGTGCGATACACACATTGTTTTCCATCATAACTGATGCAGTTCGCACTATTCATCTTTGTGTTCCCCTTCAGCTATCTGCATCTTCTAAAGTATCATTAATCAGTTTCCATAGCGACCGAAGAATCTGGTTGTGTTTTTTGTGGATTATTTTAGGTGTTGTTATAAAGTAATGATCAACAGCTTGCATATAAATTCTCCGCTGAAGAAGCCTTCAATTATATATCATAGCACAAGATCGAGCTTTTTTTGCTCAGCATTGTGCTGTGTTCACTTGGACAAAACCATGAATATGGACTCATTTCTGATATTAAAATTACATTTTCTTTGATGACATTTTATTGTTAAAGCTCACATAGAGAGGTCCTGTTGCACATGTTAGTTATGGAGGTCTACTTACATACATTAACTTGTTTTTATGGTCAAAAACCTCCTTGTTGCTGTAAACGAGCCGATAGAAATCCTCTTTTCTGACGCTGTTTCCCAGCTGCGAGATTTGAGACTCCCAGAAGACAGAGTCTTGTGATTGGCCAGTACCCGGAAGTGACATTTTCAGCACACCCGCTCTCAGAAGCGCAGCTTCCCCCTCTGGAACGGTGGATGCACTGCTACTCATTATCAAAACATTGTTTTAACAATATTTAAAAATATCTTCTTCACGACTCCCCGCCGCAGTCCCTTTTATGACTTTGACCCGGAGTCAGACCCAGAGTCAGAAGACACTGTCGCTCGTGAAACACCTCCACAACGGACGTTATTCTTCTTCTGCGGTTCAATGTACGCAATCGGATGTGCTCGGACTAGTGCCCAGAGCAGGACGATCTGCTGTTACGGAGAACCGGTGGTTACGTAACCGGACCGGGTTTTGTCAGAGATCTTGCTGAGCCCGAGATTACAATAAAACACAGCGTTCTCAGCAGTGGCTGAACTGTTTGTTTAGAACCTTCAGGGCTTCTTAAACAAGGTAATGACGCAGATACACACTAAAAAACAGCGTTAATTGGAACTTCCGGTCTAGGTCCGCTTCAACATGACACTTTTGAATACACATTTAAGGGGTTTACGAGACATTGGCATGTGACTAATTGTCAGGCAGGTATTTAACATTGTGTTACGAACGAGATGAACTGAAAGAAAATAATGCCAAAGAAAGTCAAAGAACCAATAATTGTACACTACTTTATGTGACAATCAAATGTAAAGTAGGTGTGCTTCAGTGGTGTAGTGCGGTGATTGTGGGTCATGGCTGCTGACATTTTGCTCAGGAGGAACTCTAGCTTGTTTGCGTTTTAAATAGCTTTTTTAAGGCCACAACTCAAGGCATTAAAAAAAAAAAAGTGTATTGTGTTTGTTTTTCCTGAGACGTGATCATTTGCCTATTCTGCTAAAAGCCCACATGCTCGTCTGTTACAATGCACCTTGTCAAGAACAAAACGCCATAAAACCCAGTACAGCCAGCAGGCAGATGTGCTCCAATAAATTATTTTCTCTGAGAAGAATGGACATGAATACAAGTTTAAGAGAGGAAAAAAAAACAACAACGGTCCGGCAGCTGCACACAGCTCTGCATCTAAAACTATATTATTCAAAATAATTGGCCACAAGAGTGTTCTACGTGTGTGACGTGGGTTTTACAAATAACCCACATGCACATACAATATCATTGCACCAAAATAATAATAACAGGAGTCTCTTGAATCTGAATGAGGCAGATGTAACATCAAGTGTAGAAGGAACATCTGTTTTTGGAATAAAATTGATCCCCTTAATGGTTAAAGTCATCGTGGGTTCAAAGAAACAACATTGACCTTCATTTTCAAAAAGGAAATACACCACTGTCTCCTGTCTTATAGTACAATCTCACAGCCATCCATCCATCCCCATGTATCGAGGGGTCCCAGGGAAGCTGGAACCCAACTGACATCATCCTTTCATCAGTGTTGTCCAGGTTCATAACTAAGTCAGAACTAAGTTCACATTTCCAAAAATAATATAGTTTACATTCATTTTATTGAAATTCTTTTATTAACCATTTTATTAAACAACCCTAGCTCAGTGATCAAATTGGACGTGGATAGCATCGAGCAAGGCCTTAGTAAGAACAGAATCGGATCCTTCTAAACAATTTTTTGCATTATACAGTATATTGCGAGTGATCAGATCCAAATCCGTGTTTTGCACGCAGACCAGCCACACCTGGCAGAATTGCATGGTGGGGACGTTTGACGAGCAGAACGGCACCTGTACTTGGTTGGTGGGGTGTGGGCCAGATAGCCATGTCAGCGAGATATGTTGCGTGATGATGTACCGGTGTGCCGACAACAAACAGAGACATTGAACACAACACAACAGACAACACAATGGACCACAACTGAGGACATCTCCCTTTTTCTGCTCAGTTTGTGGCTGTTGCCTCAACAAGATGTCAACCTTTGTATAAGAATAGCTCCCTTGTTCCATACCTTACCATTACTCTGGTACCTGGGGGGAACAGAAAATGTAAAGGTTGGGGCCAGTAATTGTGGTACTAATGGAAACACAAAAATGTATGCACCGTATGCACCGAACCGATCCTCACGGTGAAAACAAGCCATAGGATTCAGAATGAGATTCTTCTTGCTGAGTTGCACAAGTGCTTATCACTACTACACTGAAAAAAACCCGCTTGAAGTTGAAGGTATAAGAAAACCATTGTTACTTGGTTCTCTGAGGATAAAAATCCAGATATAAGATTGCTTGCATTTGTTCTCTGGTTGTGACCAGCACAGGTGTGGACACGTGCCACAGTAGACGCACTTGGTCACCCATCCCAATATTCTGTTTAAATTATTTGTCTTTTTACGGACTTAGACTCGGGAGAGCAGACAGTTACTTTAGGTTTCATCACTTTTTTATTCATAATTCATGGGTTTTTTCACAGTGATGAAAATAACCACATCAGCATTCAAGCATTTTTCAGTGATTTTCAACTCTGCAGACAAATATTACTTTGCGCTTTGTCAAGCACTCACAGTTCTCTACACAAACATGATGGAAGATTTCGGTGAATGGATTGCCGAAGCTCTCGGCACTGCTCTCCTCGCATTAGATCTGCGAGTCATTTGTCATCGAGGCGGTGGGAGTATCTCTCTCCGTTTGTAGCGCTCTCACTCCACACACCGTTGACCACTTCTTCCTGCTCATTTTATTCCTCCATATTTACTCATTTCCTCTTGTGCCTTTGTGATATTTCCAACAACAGCGTGACATTGTGCTCTGCATGCAACATTCTTTAGAAATGCACTTCACAGAGCTGGGAGAGAAGCTGCTTAACAAAGCAGCGCTGCTGGAAAACCAAAATGACTGCATGTAAAATTCATGATGTATTCTTAAGTTGCTTTGGTTTAAAAAATGCCCTGCTTTCCGTGTAGTCTTTTAATCTCAAAAGCAATGACTTTCTTTTCAGGGCAGTTAATTTGAAGTCCAAAACAAACTGTAAATAATGGATTACTGGAAACTTTCTCCTTCTTAACCCACATGGTGTAATAACCTGTCAAGATTTTTTCCGCCATTTATTTATTTACCCTCTTAGTGACACACTCTCTTGGAGCATTTCAGCATTTGTTCGGTGTCTCAAAGTGAGTGCAAATAATCTCTCCGGAAAATAAAAAAAAGAAAAGCAGACAACAACCAGCGATGGTGTTCTGCTGAGGCCGAAACACTTTGGTAAGTGCTGGTCTGACTAATACTTGTATTGCGTTGCTCAGACAGCCTCTTTCTTTGCTTATTAGTAGATATCAGTGAGTGCACAGTTTCTTTGAAATATCTGTCTCCTACTAATCTCCTCTAGTTAAGCTATTGGCCATTATGATAACACGGTTTAAGTAAATAGGCTATCTTCTTGGACAGTTGCAATATATTTGATCTTTAGGGTTCATTTGTTGACCATGATGCTATTTAAAGAGAAATGCAGGTTTCTTTTTGTTTGTTTGTTTTTGAAAAACCAAGTCAACACAGTGGAAATATAGCATTGTGTTTAAAGTGCACACTCCTGCTGGCTAATAGCATTCCTGGTCTTGTTAATGAATTCTGCTCACATTTCGTAGAGTGTCTTTTAGTAACAGGTCACAGGTTGTCCTTGAAAAAATCATTATGAATCTACAGACTCTGCTAATATGTTTTAATTTGTTTAATGGCAGTTATTATTACAGAGTAAAGGGTTAACAGCGCAACAAATATTCATTCGTTTTAATTCATAACTTGTTTGTCTTGTGTCCCTTGGGTCAAATGGGATTGGTGTATTTTAACTGGTCTTTTTATTAACATGGAAATGATAAAAATCACTAGATTTGGATTCAACTACGAACCAATGCAATATACTGCTATTTTAAAGGCCTTTGGGCTGCAGCCACTCAGTGAGATCAGCTCAGGGAGGTTTATGTGGTGAATTCATTCAGTAAATGTATAGGTGGAGCCACCACTAGGTCTAAGTTAGCCGTACTAAACTGTGTTTTGGTGATGTTGGAGGGTAGGAGGTATATATTTATATACATGTACAGTATATATACACATATATCTGTGTGTCTGTGAGTCTTCCGGCTGCTCCCTCCATGGGGCACATTTTGTTTGGCCTAACGCAACTGGCCCATATACCTGAGCTCGGAAAGGCAAGAAGCACTAAGCCAAGGTGTGTGCACTATACCACTGAGCTATCAGTGGCTATAAAGTGTCCACACAGACCTGTATATAGTTTCAAATCCGAGTCTAAATGTAGTTATATACTGTATGAAGTCTATTAGTAGATCTCATAAAAGTTTTCATTTAGAAGGAGTTGTCCACATGGGAATGGGCATATAAGCCCACAAATACTGCCACGCAATTGTTGAGTATGGACGTTGTGTTTGAACAATGATGGGGCACACAAAGCATTAAAAGAAACCTGTACTTACAACTAAGGGGCTTGTGGATGTGTGGGTGAGTGTAATGGGAATGTTTTCCATCTGTTGGATAAACCATAATGGCGGTCATTTTTGACCGGGAACACCAAAGGGGTAACTAAGTTTAATGAACCATTAGAAACTCAATGAAAGTGGTGATCAGCTATTTTATTTTGTTCAGATGTTGTGGCAGTGTGGAGGAAACCACTTGAGTCTTGAGGCAACAAGATGAAAAACACAATAGTTATGCTTTAGGAAAAAAGCACTGTTCACTTTCAGGCGGATGCATACATTTGGTGCATAAATTCAGCGGAATTCAGCATGAGCAGGAGAGGAACTAGGAAAATAAAACATCCGGTAAGAATCAAAGATCCCGTGTTTGACGCCACATCACAGAAAAGAGTCCTCGCAAGCTCAGCGTATTCCTGTCATTGTGGAGCTGTGTGAACCAGAGCGCAGCGCATGCATTCTGCCCAGCAACATTGAATACTATTTTCTGATTGGCTGATTGGTTGCTAATTCAAGACAGCTGTTTGAAAGGAACTACGCAAAGCGACTTATCACTTATCAGCGTGTGAAATGTCATGTGTGGCGTTTGAGTGAGCGAACTTATTGAAATGCACGCCTCATGCAGAATGCAACTCTAAGCTGCCACTGGAAATACCACAGCAAACTGCTGATGCTACTGCAATTTGCTCTCGCTCTCACTCGATGATCACGATGATCTCCTAAATTACATCAGAAAACAAAATAGGCATTATTCCCAAAGAGTAATTAAATACATCTGAATTGGCGTACTACTTCCAACAATAAATTAAATAAAAATGAACTCTTTGAAAGTTTTGGAATTAACTGTTTCTGGCAAAGAAGGCACACTGGCTTGTTATTTACCTCCACGTAAAGTAAATTATTCCTCCTGCTGAAATGTCCTGTGCTTGTCACACAATTTGCAGTTAGCTTTACTGGCGGCAGCCATGACACTCTAAGTTTTATTGGCAGTTGACAAACAACATATCGGTGCATTATCACCACCAACTGGTATATCCTCACAATTGCAACGCTCATCCCGTTGTCACTAGGTAAAATATCAGCACAATATGCATAACTATTTGTCATCATGGTGACGATAAGTGGACGGGCTGCACAGTTATAGCTCTTGGTATTCACAGAGCATAACTTACAACTTCTGCTAAAATGTAAGCCAGGTCCTTAGCTTCTGGGGCAACTTATGAAGATAACAGTGATAGCAGCAATTCAAATATCCAATATAGATCGAAAACATTTAGTACTTAGGCCTAAGTGATCCAACATGACCCAGAATGAAAAAAAGGTGTTCAAATGTAAGCCTTATCATCCCTTTGTCTTGTCAGTTTCCTGTTTTCCTGTGCGTTGCTGTTTTTGTTCCAATTTCCCTCCACTGCGATTGTCTGTCCAGCCCTGATGTGATTCACCTGTGCCCAAATTTTTTTTGGGCACAGATTTTTTTTTTTATGGATTTATGAATAATAACACACTTTTGATGTCGGGACCCAAATGTCCAGAAACACTGCCACTAATCAAACAACTGATTTCATCGACCGCGGTACAACTGCTGCACCGAGATACAACACAGTTTAACAGATGATGGAAAACTTTTCCAATTTAGTAACTAGGGCATGAAAAAACAACCGTATGAAAGTTGGGAATGATGAAAAAGAAAGGGTGAAGGGTCTAAAGTGCTGTCTGTATTCAGAGTCACTGTAATAATCCACTATAGAAATACAATCGTTCCCTACTGATGTGTCCTTAGTCATTTTCAAGCAAAATAGCAGTAGCAGGTACCTTTTTCAATTTTTTTTTCAATAAAGTCACCCTTTTCATTAAAGAAAAATACATTTAAAAAAATCATTTTTTATTTTTTATAATCATTCAGCTTGCTGGCGGTGATTTAATTAAACTGTAAAGCGACCAGTTACTAATTAGTTCTGCACATTTTGTATAGTACAGCCAAAAAAGAAAAAGAAAAAAAAAGTATAAAGGAAGAAAATAAGTTTCCAGCAACTTTAATGTCAGATCGTATGCCTTGCAGACTTAACAAAATGGAGAGTTTTCAAGGTTACTCAATAAATAACCCTGAAACTAAATAACTTGAGTCATTAATACTAATATATCTGTACAATAGTAACATACTTTTGGTTTATTTGTGGAAATATGTGTTGGTAGCATATCTACGTTAAGATAATTTGGGCTTTTCTGCCCCTCCTTGTTCACACTGGTATGCTCTGTAAGTGTATTGTTGTTGTTTTAGGCAATTTGGGCATCACTTTTCTTTTCATTCCTTGCAATTTGGATGAGGCTACTGAGTCGGTAGGAAAGCTTCCCACCAGTGTTGTTTCATAATTTGCTATGGCTTTGCCAAGATAAGTTTGGCTGCAGCCAAACCATGAGTGCTTTGGTGTTTCCAGAATATAGGACAGATCTTTCTTTCTTTCAATTTCACAAACTCAACAAAGCATGGCAAAAATCAACAGCAGAATATGCAGGTTTTAACACAAATGACGAGCAGCACATTTTCAAGTTATTTTGAAAAAAAAAATTATGGGTATATATATATATATATATATATATACACATGCATTATTTTGACAAAACAACCTTCACAAAACAGAATTGTAACAAAATGAAATAGTATATTGCTCTTAACCTGCATTTAGTTTAGTTTCTTTCAGAGGGGACACAGTGACAATTATTGATGGTTTCTTGCATTGTGTTGATGTTGCTTTTGAATTACTGAGCGAAATGAATGTCCATATGTTCAATGTGGGAAAATGAATCTTCGTCTGAGAGTCTGCATCACAAAGCTGGCTATCGATTTGTTCAGAATGCCAATACCCTCAGGTGGATCTGTAAATAACACCAGCAAAAAGATATTCAATAATACAATATTTGTATTGTGATCACATAGTAGTAAAACAAAATAAAAGCATAGAAACATTATTATTATTATTATTTTATTTATTTGTTTTAATAGAAATTGATTTAGTTTTGTTTTTAGATTCTGTGGCTATACTTTCAGTGCACTTGTGTTCGCACCCACACTTGCCTTGAATTACCCCTTGAGGATCAACAAACTAAGTATTGAGATATTATTTGAATGAGTACTTCTTGTTCTTTTGTGTGTGTGATGACTATTATACCACGCACATTCCGTAACCTCTGATGTGGTAGAGGTCAAGGAAATGTGAATAAAAAAAGAAAAAAGTTTCTGTCTGAGAAACATTTTTCATTAATAATCATGGGGAATATTAAACACTGCAAGGTATTTTGTCTTGTGCATTACCCAATTGATATGTGTCTGTTTTTAAGAGGGGACTTTTTTTGTGCTGTATCTGCTGCATTTCTTACATTTCTTTTCCAAAGTCAGCACTGAACACACTTGTGACCTGTCGGGTTTGAAGGCTGTTAAGCAACTTATGCCATTAACACACAGGTATTTCTTGCATTTACTTATTTTCTAATAAAAGACAATGTCAGAGATGCATGATCCTTTAAAGGCACCTTGATGGGGAGCAGGGTTTTCTGTGCAGCAGACACAACCAAGATGCTCCAACCTGGTTACTGATACCATCAAATCTGAAATGAAGCCCAAAGACACTTTGCTAGCACATCACCAGTTTTGCTTCAGGCTGAAAACCTCAAGAGTGATGCCCTCCACAGACAGGAAGACTGCAGACTTTTTTTTAATAATGATTACTCAATGGTTATCGCTGACACAATAACAAATTACAACTTTGTAACTGAAAGCTATCCATGGTTTTGTGAACCAACATGCATGTGACAATGTACTATATAATTTTGTGATTTACAATTTGTTGTATTGCAAGTAAAGCAGCATTTACTGATGATCATTGAGATAACCAGCTATACTGGTTCAAATCTGATTCATGCTTTAATTTGGCGTGTGTTTCCACTGGCTCGATTCGACTTGACTGGCCTGGGGGGGGGGGTGGCTAATCTGTCAGCTGACATAGGCCGAAAAGGTGCTTGTTCATGGTCACACATACAACTGCATGTGTACCCAGAGAAAACCCATATGCACATGGGAAGAACATGCAAACACCACAGCGAAAAACCCCTTGGACAAACCGCGATGCAAAGTGGTGACTTCCCTGCTGTGAGGCAACAGTGCTAGCCACTGCTCTGCTCTGTGAAACCCAAATCTGATTAATTTCTGATAAATCACCTCTCTAATTTGACGGATCGCAATCATTCACTTTCAAATAGCACATATATGCTCACAAATACCTTTATGCAATGTGTAATCAACAACAGAAAATGTCATCTCAGTGTGACCACTCGGTGTTGTCAGAGATCTGTGAGATAAGAGCTAACTATAATGATTTCCCCATAGGTGAAAATCAGAAACAGGCACTATCACAGCAAATGTGTGGGTGGAGACTTAGCTATATAGAATGGCCCTCTCCTCTGTTGTTTGACTTTGCTGCACTGCTGCTGCAGGTTGATGATGATGATGACGCTCCGGTCATGCATACAGGCAAACAGTCACATGGTATGTGGACTGTTTCCACTCATATCTCATGGTTAGGTATTGGACATGTCTGACATAGATTCACATACTGAAGTGGTACAAATCGGATTTGAAAACCAGAAATTATTGGATATCTGTCTCAACACACATCTGAAAACATCAGAATCAGGTATGAATCACACTGAGAATCTGAGAGTAGTTTATGGGACAGAAGAAATCATGTTGGTGCGAGTACTATTAAAGGTTTTTCATGATCCCTAAAAGTAAAGAAATCATACTTTTCCTTTTTGTAACTGCACGCTTTGGCTGTAAATATATGTATTACATATATTTCCGTTCTCTTCTTTAAGAGTAAAGCACACTATATGAGTTAATAAGATACTTGAACGGCAATTAACCCGATTCATGATCGGTGAGCCGACGCAAAAAAGCCCCCCCCTCTGCTTACAGCTATACTTCGCAAAGCACATCTACCCACACAATTGTATAGAGTGAATGACCCCCGCGGGGAATATTGCAATGTGCTTTTCTTGCTTTCCTGCTTTACTTGTGACCTTCCACAAGTAACTGAACCCTAACTGCTCAAATTGTGCTGTGAATATCATGGTTTGTCTCTGACGGGTTGAATCTAGCACCTGTTCTTGCTCACTTTTGCTGCCATGATGGTGATGTTATGGAATGTGTTGTGTCAATAAGTTCAATATGCAAGCAACACTTTTTCAGAAAAAAAATGAATATTGATTTGGAAATCCGGGGGTTACTCTCCCTCCCTCCTTCCCCACCCTCAGCTCTCAGCCCATGTCTTGGCATTTCTAAAAATCGGGCACTGGGCAGAGGTAGCCTGAGAAGAGAGGGTTTAGTTGCTCATTAAATCGTGCTACAGTTTGGTTCAGTATGGTATGTACTACAATCAGAAGTTGTGAAGGTTACCAAAACAACAGATCTGTACCATGACACCTTTTGGCACATTTGATACTTTGCAAAGTGATTCAGAACCTAAAGATCAGAGCTAGGCACACTGCGGTACATTGATCGGTCAACAGAGAATCATGACCTTCGGGGTTAACTTAAGTCATGCTAAAACAAACAGACAGGCATTACTTGCACTTATTTTTTTATTTTTTGTACATAAAAGACGATGGAGGATCAAGTTTTACTTCTTATTAACTCTTGTTATCCTATTTTGAGCTGAACTGAACTGAATAATACATTTTGCTTCATATTATTATTAACTTTATTGTGAACATTTGCCTGTCCCTTCTTTTTGGGATCCCACAGAGAATGACACCATGTTTCCAATAGTCAATTTCTATGCTGGCAGGTGTTGATTGCATCCTTCAAAGGCACCATTCTGTGAAGCTGGGTTCTCTGTGCAGCAGAACATTTTATAGTGGGAAAAACACACATTTTGAAACAAATACCTCGCATTACGACAAAAAAGTAGATTCAAGGACATGCATCTTTTGTAAGAAATAATGTCAATGCACCGCAGTGTTTACTTTGTCACATATTTCTTCATCGGATGTAAATGTGCTCTACACGGTGTCGTGCTTGTTCAACATTAAAGGTGTGCTGACACAGCTATGGGCAACTGGCCTACACACACAGCAGAGAAAATGGAAACCAGATCATTGTTTACTATTTCAAATCAGGTGATACATTTGTACATCGACAACAGCCGTTTGTTCCTTTGCATCAAGAGCAACCAGCTGAGGTGGGAAGTGGTCAGGAATCCTGATTAATCTTTTCCTGGGGAGGTGTTTTGGGAATGCCTATTTACTTTTTGTTTTTCCACCTTTGTAAAACAGCTTGAGGTACCTTTCAAAAAGTGCTATACTAGTCTAAATTATTAGGGAGGAGACCCAGGGCCAACCCAGGACACGCTGGAGAGATTCAATCTCTTGGCTGGCTTTGGGATGTCTCAGTTTCTCCCATAGGAGATGGTGGCAGTGACTGGGGAAAGGAGTGTCTGGCTTTGAGGCTGCTGCCCCTTTGACCTGGAGACGAGACTTTACATAAGCATTTTTATCACGCTAACTGTGATGTTTCATTCATGCTACAGTCGCATTCATGTTAACATACCATTAATAAATGTTTGAAACACCAGTATAGCTTGGGCACCCGTGTGCACTTCATTATGGAATTCATCAAATTAAAGGAAAGGACAGGAAGTATTTTTTTTTTTTTTTTTTTGCTTCTTATTAATGTAATATAACACTTTCACAGCTCTCTTGCTTCGAACTTGCAACTCGAAGAGAGGAGAAAAAGGGATAACAAACATGAAGGAAGTAGTTAAGGTGCAGGAAGTAGAGACAGTGATCAGTTCCAAACACCAGTGAGTCAATGGCAGCATGTACACGGGAGAACGTGCTGGACACAGGAGAGCACAGGAACTAGTAAAAAGAGGAAAAAAAAAACAAGCAGCGAGTAAACGCTAGAGTAGACGGTGTGTTTCAGGTTCCATAGGGTGTTTACCACAGAGTTGTCTGTATGAGGGACTGCAGGAACAGGAAATATAAAGGCTGAGCTGATGAGTGAATTGGCAGCAGGTGTGCTCCAATAGATGTGCTGTGTTAGTGACATGTTATAGAGAGAGAGAGAGCTCACACTTTAAAAAAAAAAAGTGGCATATGTAACATAAAAAATTGGAATACAAAGACATGTCATCAGGAAGTGGGTCGTAGCTCGTCATCTAGGTATTTTCTTATTGTTTTGATCGAGACAGAGACATTACATACTGTGTCTTTAAAGTAAGTTGAACAGCTGTTTTAAAGATTCACTGAACACGGTCAAGATGTTGAAATGTTCACAAGACCACACACGCTTTGAATATCTACATTTCCCAGTGACAACATGAGCAAAACTGTATGTGTGCTGGTATAAAGAAACATGCAACAGGGTCAAAAGCTCCAAACTAGTAGTGGGAAAAAAAAACGTTGATATTATCAGATCAGTTTTGCAGATAAAATTTCTATAAATAGCATCATGGGTCAAATGAAGAAAAAAAAATCATTTTAGTTTCATGTCATTTCAGTTCATAATGCCTGCAAACTATGAAACAGATTTTCTATGAGCCAGCATTCCCTGCGCCTATTAGCAAATATTTGTGTGACCCCAGCCGACATCCTTGGGCTAATTTGGTTTTATAAAGTGTGACGTGGCAAGGCTACCCTGTAATATCTGGTTTAGTATAATGGCCTGAAAACGATTTACAAAAAAAAATAATTGCTGCAGCATAAAGTCTCCAAAGTCCAGATAACTTTATAGCTGAACCCACAGGAAGAAGAAAAAAAAAAAGTTCCTACTAATGACTCCCCACCCCTTTCATCGCATCACTCTCTATAAAGCCTTGTTATGCATGGCAATGTTATTAAGGTGAATGTCAATAGTAGCAGTTGCTTTGATGGATGAAGAGAACTGGCATTTAAACCATGAATGTTAAGACCAACGAGACAATCCTTTACTGAAAGAACAGCACAGAGCCATGCAATAACTCTGAATGAGACGGCTGAGAATTAATGTCCGTTTCCTTCCTGAACGTTATCTACTTTGATGGTCAGGATAGTATATTTTGCTCCTTCTCATCTGTCTTTGCTTTTGACTCTGCAGAGTAATCCATTTCCCTCAATTTCAGGTCTTGAGGCTTGCCACTGTGGACCACGGGATCAATATTTGCCAAGTTTAAACCACAGGATTATCTGTCTGTCAGGGTTCCCAACAGAAGCTCTCTCAACTGTGACATAAATCTTGGACTGTCCTCCACCGTTTGAGAAGGTCACACCTCCAAACCGCCTTTGTCATCACGTACCTTAAGGAGGGATTAAGCAGTCGATAATGTCACTCCTACATAAACACTGTAACTCCGTGCACAATGACACTCAAATGTATGATTAGAAATTTACCGAATCCGGTTCAGTCACTCTGCCACACACACACACAAACACTCTAAAATAGGGGTGACAATAACATAATTTTGTACCTGTAGGTACATAGTTGAGAGTGTTGCCTCACTCATATAAAGCTGTGCTTGAAGATGCCAACAATTAAAATTTATCCCAAAGTGACATGAGAAAAAAAAAATCTCTTTTTGAAATCTCGAGTTTCAAAATCGAAATCTCAAGTTTCAAAGTCGGGATCTCGAGTTTCCAAAAAAAATACCCAAAAAGTAAATCTTCCACAATCAATCTGTGATTCCCAATGGAGTGTCTGAGGAGTAATTGCGCATTATTGTGGATTAAAATAACTCAAATGTATTTGGCTACGGGTAACATAATGTGGACATAAGTTATGTAGAGACTTGACCTTAAAGGGGAAATAAGTCGTTTATAGTGCCATCTAGAGGAGAGGCTGAAATTTTCAACAAAGAACTGCTCCTCTGCTCACCCCCTCCCTTCCCTGAGCGCTACGGTATCCTCAGCCGGTCAAATGTCGTCCTCGTTGTCTTTCTCCGTGTCAGCAGATAAGGTTCGTGAGGCGAGGGAGAGGGCGGAGCTACCGCGGCCGTAGCAGACGTTGCGGAGAGAGAGGAGGCGGGACTTCCGCTACAAGTAAAGCGACGCTTGATTTGTTCTCTCGAGTTTGTCCTTACAGGCTCCGGTAGAAACATGGCGTCTCGCTGCTAACAGTGGCTATGCAATCGCGACCCGCGACCATGTTATTTTACATGACTTTTTGAAACACTACGAAAATGAAACAAAAAATATTATACAGCGACTAGACAATGCAGTAGCACATAATATGTATACAAAAGTGGATTTTGGGTAATATAAACCCATAAATACTACATATTGTCCCTTTAAGTAAAAAAAAAATATTTTAAATAATAGTTAAAAATGATAATAGTTTAATTCTCAAATGTTTAACTTTCCACAGAGAATACCTCTTTTTAGTGGGAGCACCCCTTACTTCCATTGTACCAGTACAATGACAATAAAGACTATTCTATTCTAAATTACACCAGTGTATATTGTTGTGTATAAAAAGTCACATTGGCTGCATTGAAGTCACCCATTCATGTCTGTCCAATTGGAAACGCTGTCTTTGACAACACAAGGTTCATCTAATTTGTCATATAAAGCGATGCTTGGTTAAGTATTAAAATTATGCAGATCAACAATAGTGTTCTGCATTATTAGTCACTATTAGTGCAGGTGCTGTCAGTACAACGTGGATAAAGCACGGAGAGCAGGCTGTGTACAAATTGATTTGTGAGCAGGATTACACAGAGGGATACCAGCAGTATTTCAAAAAAAAAAGGCCCATCACACACAGTGGTGTCCTTGCTCAGCGGCGAAGGTCACCAGAACTTAACATTAATCTCCCAAAGTGCAGTGATGTCTCCACTTTGCCCTTGGAGAGTAGCATAGCACTTTTGAGTTCATTACTATAAATCTTGGCCATGTCTAGTGGGACGCGTTGTTAACATTCATCGCTTGCCTCTCCACATCGGTTTAATGCACATAGTTTAAGAAATTAAGTAAACCTGCGTTCACTGACTCTGTGACACGCGCTGTTTGTCCTTTTCTCCCTCGCCAGCATTATACGCATGACATGCTCACCTCATTTATTCCTTTTTTTTTTTTTTTTTTTACTGCAATGATTTTTGTGTGACATTGATTCATTGATAAAATGTCAGTGTGCTGCAATATTGTGTCACTTGCTAAACATTTTCTTATGGCTACCAATGTGTACTTAGGGTGCTGTAACATTCCCTAATGTTTTATATTTAATTTCACTCGTGTGGTTTGATTTAATCGCATATTTATATTTCTACCACTGGCAGAAATGTAATAATGTACTCATCAGGACACTTGACCCATACATACTGAATATATATGTGTATATGTGTATATGTTTACTGTTTAATGGACACTCTAAATTGACCCCAGCTACAGGGCGGCCCCACATGTTCAGTGTAATCGCCCTTGTGCCGGGCTCAAGCCTATAGATAAATGGGAGGGTTACCTCATGAAGGGCATCCAGTGTAAAAAATTCTGCCTGATCAAATCATCCGGATCATCCACTATGGCGATCCCTACAGAGGGGAAAAGCCTAAAGAAAAAAAGAAAAAGGTGCTAGAAAAGTGTGAAAGTTGACATGAAAGTAATTGAAAAGTGCTAAAACTTGACATTGGGAAAAAAGATGCATGATCCCTGTGAAGGAGAGGATACACACACAGAGTGTGAAGGAAATGCAGTGCTGATGATCTATTGAATTAATGCAGTGAGGCTAGTCCTCGTAGCAGCTCCCAGGTTTTGGTTGTGAGCAACAACAGAAGTGATAGGGGTGTGATCCCCATTAAAACACCTGGCTTCTTTCACATATCTTTTTTTCGTGCATTTTTGGAACAGCTACTGAGGTGGCCTCTGTTCAAGGAAATAATGCATTATTAATACTAACACTTTTGAATTGAACAGCTCTCCAATGGCTTAAAAATGCTTTTACATTCTTACTCATAACTGTTAATTGTTGTAAGCCTGAGTTGGCCATTATATACTGAGCCACACACCTGTAGTGAATGGCTGTAAAGAGACAATGTTAGTGGACTTGCATTAATAAAGCCTGACTCATACTCAAGGATTTTCTTGAGTTTCAAGCTCACATAGAGTGGTCCTGTTGCACATGTATGTTGGAGGTCTACTTACATACATTAACTTCTTTTTATGGTCAAAAACCTCCTAGTTGCTCCAAACGATCCAATAGAAATCCTCTTTTCTGACGCTGTTTCCCAGCCGCGATATTTCAGACTCAACTCTCACCCCGGCTTCCCAACTGTCTTGTGATTGGCCAGTAACCGGAAGTGACATATTCAGCACACCCGCTCTCAGAAGCACAGCTCCCCCCTCTGGAACGGTGGATGCACTGCTACTCATTAGCAAAACATTGTTTTAACAATGTTTAAAAATAGCTTCTTCACGACTCCCCGCCGCAGTCCCTTTTATGACTTTGACCCGGAGTCAGACCCAGAGTCAGAAGACACTGTCGCTCGTGA
This sequence comes from Microchirus variegatus, assembly GCF_963457635.1. Lineage (NCBI taxonomy): Eukaryota > Metazoa > Chordata > Actinopteri > Pleuronectiformes > Soleidae > Microchirus > Microchirus variegatus. The sequence continues at coordinate 29,817,638 of NC_139807.1, read as the reverse complement.
AACACCTCCACAACGGACGTTATTCTTCTTCTGTGGTTCTATGTACCCATGTGCCCGGACTAGTGCCCAGAGCAGGACGATCTGCTGTTCCAGAGAACCGCTGTTTACGTAACCGGACCAGGTTTTTTTCAGAGATCTCGCTGAGCCCGAGATTACGATAAAACACAGCGTTCTCAGCAGTGGCTGAACTGTTTGTTAAGAACCTTCAGGGCTTCTTAAAAAAGGTAATGATGCAGATAAAACAGTGTTTAATTGGAACTTCCGGTCTAGGTCCGCTTTAAAAATGTGGGAGATCACAGAAACCTTTTTCTATGTTCTAATCCTGAGAAAGCACAGACTAGATGCAGGTTGAAATGTTATGGACCACTGGGGCAGGGTCATGTTGTCACTCCATATGATCACTAAGATAATTGGATCACTGTTTGTGACGTGGCCCATCTCTTTTTCTCTGGGTCCACCAACACTGTGATGTGTGCTCATGCTACTGTCTAATGGTGCAAATTACTATCTTGATAATGTTCCTTTAAAAGAGTGCACTACTGCATGACTGACTTCAGACCAGGTTTTTCTTGCTCAGTTGCACAAGACGTGCAATGTGACTGACCACATTTCATTGTAACAGGAACAGAGCCAGGGGAGCTCTTATACATGCATATAAGTGCATTAGCTATTAAACAGTGTGTGCTGCACAGGAAATTGACCAGTTCATTGGTGTGAAACTAGCAAAGTGGCTTGGAATTTGATTGCCGTCGTTTTACGTCTGGCGTTAAAGAGTTTTATAACATTGTCTTTCGAAACACTCTTTGCTAAATTAATGGGTAATTCAAAATGATGTAGATTTAAAGGCACTATATGTGAGACATGTTTGGACTGAGCTGTATCAACATGGGGATCCTTTTAAGAACCAGTTAGCTTTTCCACACTCTGTATTCGTCACTCTATATGTCCAAACTACAAGCATGACATAAACAACGTCAGACGACACACTACGCTTGTGTTACCTTATGTTCATGCGCATACCCATGCAGACATATATGACATATAACTGTCCCACTGTCTACTTTATTTTATGGACTTTTGACTTGATTCGTTTTAAAGCGGACCTAGAGTGGTCCTGTTGCACATATATGTTAGTTATGGAGGTCCACTTACATACATTAACTTGTTTTTATGGTCAAAAACCTCCTAGTTGCTGTAAACGAGCCCCTCCAGACTTGAGACTCAACTCTCTCACCCAGAAGACAGAGTCTTGTGATTGGCCAGTACGTTCAGCACATCTGCTCTCAGAAGCGCAGCTCCCCCCTCTGGAACGGTGGATGCACTGCTACTCATTATCAAGACATTGTTTTAACAGTGTTTAAAAATAGCTTCTTCACGACTCCCCGCCGCAGTCCCTTTTATGACTTTGACCCGGAGTCAGAAGACACTGGCGCTCGTGAAACACCTCCACAACGGACGCTATTCTTCTTCTGCGGTTCAATGTACGCAACCGGATGTGCCCGGACTAGTGCCCGGAGCAGGACGAGAACCGGTGTTTACGTAACCGGACCGGGTTTTTTCAGAGACCTCGCTGAGCCCGATTACAATAAAACACATTGTTCTCTGCTTTAAAATATTATCTATGTTGAGAGACTGGTTTAGGTAACCTTGGTTGAAACTTGAGTGCATCTCCAATGCAGATGCTCAACTTTTTTCTCCTTCTGTTTTTGAGGAGGGTATGCATTTTAGATTTGGTCAAGGTTTGGCATTTCTGGCCCAGGATGCTCGTCTCACTCCATAGCTTCAGCACTACTATGTCCGACTGATCTCATAAACCATGTGTCAAAGTGCTACTTGCTGTTTGAGTGGGGAATTGGGCGTGGGTGGCACAGAACACAAACTGAATATGAAGTTTGTGGGCTGTGAATTTAAATGTATTATATATTATGAATGTACTGACTGTGCCATTCAGTTCAATCCAGTCTTTATCACAGACTCAAACAAAGCGCATGAAACAGTTCATAATGATATAGCGACCTGTTCAGATTTGCATCCAAGTGTAGCTGTTCTGTTGTTCTGTTTGAGTGCACATTTTCCGTATCAGACTTTACACGAAGCTAAAATGGTGATGGCGATATAAATTACGATTGTGAAGAGAATGTCCTGATTTATCCACTGGAATCCACTATTTCGCGTCACACCGCATTGTGCTTCTAACACCTCAGTTGCTCTGTGTGAATGAAGCGTGGCAACGTCGCCACTGACGTGAAAAACCACTGCTATACTGAGAAACACAAAGACAGTCATATGGACCTGAAATACTGAATGAGCTGTGTTAACTTATTTGACAATGGTTTGAAAGGGAACAGACGCTTGTTTATACTGTATTTAAAAGTTACAAACTGCAGCTTTAAAAACGAGGCTTTTAAACCAATGTCTCCGCAGACGGGACTGGTAATGAACATTGTTGGACACCAAAATGATGTCATTAACGGATGCATTTGTGACCCGCCACGTCAGCGAATTAAAAAAAAACCCAAAGATTTCCTTAAAACAGCTTGAGGAATATTAACTTGTGCTGACACAAACAGTTCACTGGCACTGCACCATCAGGCCTAAGATTCTCGGAGCATCATTATTTGCCACCTGTAGTCTGTACCATTATCACTGATGCCAGTATTTCAATTGTACTTGTTTGTGTATTCTCTACTTTAAAACTTAACTTAACTTAATAAATATGTTACACAGTTACTAGAATATTAAAATAAGTATTTGTTACCTGCAGAATATTGAGTCAAATATATACTGAGCTTGCCCAAGGCATAAGTGAAGTAATCGGCTGCTAATAACATTTTTAACATGTTTAGCCCGTACTTTAAAATACCTCCTAAACGTGGGCAAGGTGGTCATATAGCACGAAAGTGCCGTGAAGTTGTTACGTGACACAAACAGGCTCCGTTTAGCTCTCTCTGGACCCTCTCATCGTCCACCAACCATAGGACAGTCTGTACCATGGTGTATTTGTGTGGTCAGCAGCCATGTTTCCTCGCTGTAACACTTGCTGGTTTTTAAAAAGTGGAGGATTTATATAAAAATCAAAAAAAATGGAGGATTTGATTCTTGTGTCAGATGTCAGGCTCATGAATTCTCCTGTGATGACGCTCTCTGACCAGTTCGCCATGTATGAGTTTCAATCCTGAATAGAAAAGCAAAAAATAAAAATAAAATGCATTATTACTGTTATTATTATTATTGTTATTATTATTATTATGGACAACCTTAACAATTTTTCTAAAATGTATAAGCCATAAGTCATTAAAAGTTGACGTTGACAACGAGACATTGGTTTGGTGTAAATAACACTATAACTATAATTTCTACCATTTGTGTTAGATTACATCAGTAATAGTCAAACACTGGCTTACAGAAACGTAATGTAAAAGAAAAAAAGAAAGTATTGGGTTGCAACTGTGATGCCGAACAAGTGAGCAGGAACTTATCTCCAGACAAATGAAATATACCCCCCCCCCCCCCAAAATCATACATCATACTGACATGGAAACGGATCACTTGCATTTCAAGTATGAAACCTGTGTCACCTGCAGTGAAGATGCATGTTCAGAGTTGTTATACGTGCTGCTTTCTGAACAACTTTGTTCAAAAGAAACAGAAAGAAGCAGAGAACAAAGCATAATCATCCGCCATACTTGCAGTTGCTGTTTACCCAAAACAGGAGTAAGCTATAGCCTATTCCCTGTGTACTCCAGTCTCCTCCTATGTAGCCCAAGGGGATTTTCCCTACGTCTTTTCTAAAACACACAAGAGTTGCCAGCAGCTCCTTATATGTGATTCCCTCTTACTTTTACTTTGCCCAAGATGGTCTTCACCAAGGGCTTACCACAGGGTTTGGAAAGTAGACGGCAGCAAAGTGTGGCACATTGGCTTTTAAACACTGGTGCAACATCTGGTTTACTGTGCTCGTCACGCTCAAAGGATGTTACTGACAAAGTTGATTGATAAACGACTGTTTTCTCCGACTATTGACTACCTGTGCTGGATTTTAACTTAAATTGAATTTCAAGCTCCAATGAGATGTCAGTGTTAACACAGTAGAAAGCCTCTCAGGGAAAATGCTGCTGTCAGTGCAGAAATACATTTTGGCTTTTCCTCCTTCTTGCTTTGGCCATTTTCCCAAACATCCTCATTCATCATTCATTCAAATACACACTGAGGGAAGGAACATTTTTAAAAGGATATTGGTCAACTTAGAAAGAGATTGCTATAGCAGAGTGTTATTTTCTCTGATTTCAGATATATGTGGGTGGATTTAATGTAGAATTGTATGCTGTATGTAGACAAATTGATGGATAACTGTTGCTTTCTTTCCTGAATGGGCCTGTGTGTATATTGTGTGTGTGTGCAATGGCTGCCACTAGGGGCCTCTCTCTGTCTCTCAATCAAAACAATAATAAAATCCTAGTTTGTTGATGTGTGGGAGCAACGTGGTATCATGAACTTCAGCTCACGTACTGATGAAGCGATTGATCCTCTCGGGTCTTTTTCCTGAATTTGCTTTGTATTTCATTTTTTTTGTTGTCTCTTTGTCTTTTAAGTTGCAAATGATCAGCATAATGATTTTCAAAAAGTGTGACAACCACTTACTGACACCCCCCCTCCCTTCCTCACACTCTTTGGTCGCTACTGAAGAGCATTATTAGACAGCTCATTATAGCTGGTGAATCTTTGCTCCACTGATCAGCAGTTTAATGCCTTTTTCTGGTGCACATCTCACAAACAGAACACGACCTGCAACCGTGTCAAAGTAAAAGCACTATGTTTCCATACATTTTTTTTCAAAGGCTTTTATTTTGATATTTGCAGGGCCAGCTGACATGTGGCTTCATATTTTAGAGTTATTTTACTAAGTACGGAGGAGGATTTAGTGGGTTAAAAAATTTATGATTTATATGGCTTTTCAGAGGCAAACCCAACAAAAAACTTAGCAGCTCTTTCAAGAGGATGGCATCATTAAAAGGCATCAGAAATATAAATATGGAATTTGTGTCAGAAAGTGTCGAGAACATTAATTTAAGTACACCATACAAAAAATATACTGTATAACATTAGTCTTGTTTTTTTAAACAGTACTGTGCAAAAGTGTCAGGCACCACCAGCTCTGTAGTTTTTTTCTGTCTGTCAAATTCTGGGATCATTGGAATTTGGAATGAAGCTGTCAATGAGTTTAACTCATGCAACATGTGTATGTAATGCTCAAGCATGTCTTAAAGGTGCATTGTCTAATAAATCTAAAGCAACTGGCCATAAAATCCACTTAATATGTCACAGAGGCTGAAGAATAATGTTCATATAACAAACTGAACTCACCAACAACAACAGTACAGCCAAAATATTTGCATTAAAAAAAATCATATTTATGTTTTGAAATCATGTTTTGGCATGTGGCGCCACCTACCGCCTTCTACCAATCATTGCAGTCAGTAGAGTCTCAGCTGCCGAGCAACCACGGGTTGCCAGTTACGCCAGAAAACGAAACCTAAAAGACCTCGGAATTTTGGATTTGAACGTAGTAACCGTTTTTGGCCACATTCTTACATATGGCACCTTTAAATAGTAGGACAAACAGGATTTACCAGTAACATTAATGAAGGTTCCACTCCAGTATGAACAGAGCTGTGTTATTGTTCAAGAATAAGGGTATATATAATAAATATTATTAATGAATAAAAAAAACAAAAAGAACTGCATACTATATTTTCTGGATGTGTCCCAGTAAAGTGAAATAGAAATAATGATCCTCTATTGTCATTATATCTTTGCTAAAACAACACATCTAATGGTGGCCTCAGACTTCTGCACAGTACTGTATATAGTAATGTGAATGTAGACGTATTTCATCTTTAAACCACCAATATTCATTTCAGCAAGAAGATCAACGGATCAACATCCACTTACGACTGCATCAAGTAATCAAAGATTTTGCATAGCTTATCAACTTTACAAGTTGGGCCCACTCTACTCTCTCATGTAGGCTGCATCCCATTCTACACATACCGAGATACTTATCTCATCAGATACCAGTGCTATTTTCATTAAAGCTAAAATAGATTCTCCAAACTGGATTGAGCAGTTTTAATGTTCAAAATGAGTAACAAGGATTCTCATGGATGAGTGCAATAATTCTTGGAGGTTAATGTTAGATGCCTGAAAAGTGCCACAGTGTTTGATAAATGGGTATACATCCGGAGAGGTATTCAGGGTAACTGGGCTGAAAAACGCCTGGAGCTGCTCCTGCACTGAATTATTTAAGACTGCCCTTTACCCATTTCTTAGCATGAACCAAAAGTTTCAGAGAATTGAACATTATAGCAACCAATGTATGTATTATGAGGTCTTATGTATTTAGGGTGATAATGATGAATACAGTTCAAATCTCCCTATTTGTTGATGTTTCATTTTCTCTTTTTTTCCTTATTGCTAAGTGGAGGATATTGCATACCACTCCTTCTAACATTATCTTAATGTTGTTTGAGAATAATGTAAATTCTGGCACATGTATTTGCTTTATGAACAGTCTCTGGAGATACAGCACCGTGCAGTGTGGCTTTAAAGAAAAGTGATCAGTTAATTGATTGCACTAAAGTATGAGTAGACTTAGTCATTGTTTTCAAAAGATTGATTTTTATTTTTTTTGTCAGTGCCAAGTGTTGTGAAACCACATTTCCCTTGGAGGAACATTTCCAAGAACATCAATTCCAACAACAAATTACAGACCTGACTTTTTAATTGCCATCACTCTTCTCACTCTCAGTTATAAGACAATAGTTTCAGTAAATATCAAATGGCTTGAATTGTGTGCACAACTAAATCATCATTTTACTGAAAACCGAATACCTATTTGTGCTAAACAATAAGTCATCCTATTCTCCTATTAGTTTTCATTTAAAGGTTTGCACAATAATGAGACAACGCACCTTCCTCATCTCGCTGCATATTTTACCTTGTAGCTCTGTTGCATGTGACTCATAGAACTCCTTGAATCTTCACCAAACTGTGTATTTACTGATTAAATTAGCTGACAGTGGCTGTCACATTTTTATATAGTCAGTACACCAGTTAACACCTCAAATTTACTAACATAATTCATCTTTTAAACCTTAAAAAAATATTATTAAAATGATTTCCCAAGTATTTGAAGTATCTTTGTTCACTAAGCATTACCAGTATGGTGATGTATGGTTTAGGGCCCGAAAGCAGAAGGTATATTTTTGATTTTTGAAGAATATCGCAATATCATCCAAAACAACACAAAACCCCAAGGATCACTGATGTGTACATGAAAAGAGACGTTAAACATTGAATGGGTTCAAACTGACCTGGATAACGTCTCTCAGATGGCACTTAAAACATTTGACAATGATGTAGCAGCTACATCAATGGGATACTGCTTTAAAATGATGTTGCACCGGAAGCTGTCAGTCTTCCAAATGAGTGAGCTCATGTTTACACTAACAACAGTCCAGGCCAATTTTCCATCATTTCTGAAATGTTAAACACCGCAGTACAGAATATTTCTCTAAAATAGCCAGGTTTAGAATGGCGACTAACGCATGCAGGAGCGTCTAATGGGAGCACGGCTGAGACATTTTCATTACCGACCGAGACAGCAACAGCTAATGTGGAAAGGTCCTAATGAGACAGTAATGCATTTGCTGCACTTTATCACAACTGCTTATGGGTTTGTTTTGTAACTGTTGATAACTGCCAGAAATAACTATACGGCATCTTTTAAAACAGTCATTCCTAAAAGTAGAATGAATAAATCATATGATTTGAAATAAATTCCTTGTATGTGCAATGTTTTCTTGTCCTTTTTAGTGCAATGTTGTTTCTTTTCAATGTTTAATTTATGTACATGTGTTATATTAAACTCTTCCCATTGTAAGAAAGAACTCTGGGGAACACCGTTACTGACTGGAAATGGCTGGAATTTGAACCAGTTTACCAGAGTCTCAGTTTGTAGTGATGCTGCGTTCCAGAGCCCATCCAAACAAATGGGATGTGGGACATATCCTACCTGAATTTTACTACCTCCTACTCCTCGAATGTTAGAAAACATGGACGATCGCCGTAAGTGAAAAATATTATTCGGCCTTCTCTAAAGTTATCAGCTCCCATTCCTAAGCACAAGCCTAAACATTTCAGGACAGCGCCTGCAGAAACTGTTGTTGTCACATTGACCTCGGTACAGCACTGTTGTCTACAGAATTCGTCTCTTCATGTTTTCGCTGAGCCTGACCAGAATGGGGCAGAGGACTGACGCTACTGCGCAGTCCCAGTCCTCCCCAAGGTCAGCTCCATGTATCAGCAGAAGAAGCACCTTTAAGTATCCTAACTCTGGGACTCACAGGCAGACTGACAGAGGATGCCCAACTGTTAACATACTTGGTTTATGTTCGGCATTGTCTCAGTTCTCCTCAGATCTGAGCTGCTTCCAATAAAGCTTTTCAACTTAACTCATCTCTGACTCCAGGAAACTCCATCTTTGGTCGATTCACTTTATAATCAAATCTCCGCAACAGCCGCGCTTTAGATTTATGTTTGAAGAGGCATTTTGACTGTCAGCGATTCAGTCTACCTACATACCCAAGCGAGCAGTATATGTAAAAGCGTTACATATCGATATGTAACGACATGAGTATACTTTTGCCGTAGCCCTACATAGCTTCATGCTGACAGATAACAACAACGACATCATTTCACGCCATAACATGAACAACAAGCTGTGATAAAATTGCTGTCTAAAACAAGTCTATACACAGAAAAGTAAAGTTTATAGCCTATTCGTGTGACTCCATGGGCGCCGCCATTATTCTCCGACGAATAATGGTAGGTCGATCAGCCCCGACTTTGCGAGTAGGATGTCCCACTTCGACAGGCATTCCAGTGCACTTTTTCTAGTTGGAGGTAGGATAAGTCCCACATCCGACTGGTTTGGATGGGCTCTGTAACGCAGCATTAGAACAAACTCTCTTGCTTTTCATGTTGTAATCAAATTACACAGTACATGTTGGACATACAGATGTAGGGTAAATAAATGTAATAATTCACTGATCATAAAGCATATCACTTTCCTGTTGTGGCTCAAAGAAGAATGGCTCACTCTCCAGTATCTGGTATCGTTTATTCAAGCAAGTTTCTCCAGTAAATAAAAAGATTACTTCAACCTAACCTAGCACTGGGTTGACTAGCAATATACTATCATAGCACGTAATCTTCAAAGGTACTAATCCCCTTAAGGATATTATCAAAGGTCATCACAGGTCCACAATACCACATTTCCACACAGACTGAATCTAATGGAGCTGATGGCAAGATAAATACACTTTCTCCCCTGGCTGAACTGAACAGGAAGGATTCGTTAGCAGTTGACCTCATCATAGCACGGATGTGAGCAGAATCAATTGGGCTCAGTTTGACCAAGAGTAAATGTCAGCACTCTTAAGTACTCTTAATTAAATTTTCACTATTGCTTTGATCAGAAATTTGATGTGACATTTTACCAAGTGCTTCAGGTGGATTCAAATAAAGTCACTAAACTTAAAACACATTGCACAAAGGGAGACAGGCGGCAGCAGGGTTAGATTCAGTCAACAAACGGAACGGTCCAATTACGGGTTTGGCAGCTGATGCAAGGAGGGCAATATGTGAGACACAATGCAATGGATTTGACGCAGCATATTAAAATTTGGCTGCATACAGCAATTCATTCATGGCCAACAGTGAAACATGAAATAGCCAGTGTACAACAAGCACTGTTTAAATATTAATGATTGTATTATTTTCTAAATATGACCAATTATATGACCAAGTATTAGGCCCATACTACAAAAAGAAAACTGAAGCTATGGAGGATAAATCAATAAGTAGTAAAGATAAATTGCAATATTGATAGAAAAAGTTTATGATGTTTTATAATTGAGTTATGCATTACAATTGAGTTAACCATAATTTAAATAACATTGTCACTGTATCAATATCTGCACTCTGTGAACTCAAGGACTCAAATTAAAGGTGCATTATGTAATAAATCTAAACCAACTGGCCATAAAATCCTCCTAATATGTCACAGAGACTCAGGAATAATGTTCATATAACAAACTGAACTCACCAACAACAACAGTACAGCCAAAATATTCACATTAAAAAAAATATTTTGCAGACCGCAAATCATGTTTATGTTTCGAAAATCATATTTTGGCATGTTGCGCCACCTACCGCCATCTACCAATCATTGCAGTCAGTAGAGTCGAAACCAAACGAAACCTAAAAGACCTCGCTATGAATGTCAAAAACGCCAAGATAATGTTTGCGGCAAAACTAGGGTCTATATAGGACATGGTGTTTCACATTCACACTTTAACCACCATCTCAGAGCAGATGAGACACAGTGTTGTCGAGCTTCTTAAGGGAAAGATGAACAGGAATGCCTCAGCCCATTTTTTCAGATTGGGTTTTTTTCACATTGCGATTTTAGCCCAGATTTCGACATCCAAGTTGATCTTGGTCTCATTTGTCTATAGGATGTTCTTCCAGAATCTTAACAGCTTTTTTAGGTGTTGTTTGGCTAATTCTAATCTTGTCTTGCTGTTTTTGAGGCTCACCAGTGGTTTACATCTTGTGGTGAACCCTCTGTATTCACCCTGGTCTTCCAGGTCTTTTGGTGTTGCTGAGCTCACCGGTGCATTCTTTCTTTTTAAGAATGTTCCAAACAGTTGATTTAGCCACACCTAATGTTTTTGCTATTTCTCTGATGGGTTTGTTTTGATTTTTTTCAGCCTAATGATGGCTTGGATCTCATTTTGAGCGTTAACAGAAACTTTTACCTGCTACACCGTTCACCTGAGTTTGGATGTAAATACCCTCAAATTAAATCAAATTTGATTTCAAGCCCATTGTAGTGGTTTATAGAGCCAAAAAGAAGATAACTGTGTCAATGTCCCAATATTCATGTACATATGTACGTACTAATATACATACGTATATATATACGTATGTATGTACGTACATACAATCATACATACATGTAACACAAATTATCTATACATGTTTGAAAAGGCGGAGGAGGAAGATTTCATTCATTACTTCCTGCCATGTGTCACCAGCTCAATACATGACTAATATGAACATTAACGCATATATGACCTGGATCAGTATAAATAGAAACAATTAACCCTGTTTAATCTATACCAATTAAGTACACATGCTAATTTGTTTGTTTGTTTTACTTGAAACACTGTGCTACATTTGTATCAGTATGAAAAATGTCATCAAATCACTTTTGTGTATATTGCTTTTCATATGTAACTGATTATCATAACTCTTTACAACCTATTAAGTAGTGTATTAAGTTGTGTGTAGAATAAAACCTCTTAAAGACACTCGAGTTGTCTGTCGTAATTGTTCCGGTCAGGAAGCAGCTGGTAAAAACCTGAACAGTATATACAGTATCTATATACACAGACATATAAATGGACATTTCTTTGAAAAATGGTCCATTTACATCCCATTAGCCAGTGATATAAGGTTTATTCTTCTCCCAGTGTGACAGTGTTGTGATGACCATGAAACTGGTTTTCTTTCCCGGCACAGATAACAAGCTGACACAGAGCTCACGGCCATCTGCTCTCCGTCTGCATTTTTTTGCTTTTCAAGTGGGTCCGATTCAGGAAAACCTTTCAAAAGCTAAAATAATCGACTTACTTTATTTCCTGTATATTTATGCACACACTGTTACTGTAATTTGAAATTCAAATTTAAAATATTCGCTGCACACCTGGACGTCTCTCCAGGCCTCGCCACTGTGTGCCGCAGACCCCCTTTGTAAATCGCTGCTTTTGTGCGACCCAGAATGCTGATGGCTCTGTGTTTGTGAAGAGGGAAAAGTGCACTGGAATTTAACCCTGACGAGCCTTTACCATAGTCATCCTGTCAGAAGTGGGGCTTGAACTGAGCACATCATACTGCTTTTATCTCAAAAAGTAAAATTGATTTGAAGAGCACCTGTGGTTGGAAACGGAATATGAGGCTAAGTGTCTCCCCTGGCCCCTGTGATGAAGACCTGGGCATATTGTGACCCACACCGTACAAAGTGTTGCAAGAAAAGGTCAAGATTTATGACATGGGTGGGAACTGGAGGTCATGCTATCTTTCTCCAGCAGCTGCTCACTGGCTCTACATGCCGTATTCAAATATCCATTCTCGGCGAGTCAAAAAATACAAAGACTAACTGTGGTACATTGAGTTTTTCTGCTTTTTTTTCTGTCAACACAAATATCTTATAGGCCTCCGTATTTTGATAGATGATAGGGCTATGATAGGGTTTGTATGTTGCTACATACATTTATTTTTCTCTGAAAAGATAAAAGGAATTAGATGTTCAGCGAGCGTATTGCAGATGACACTTTTGCACAAGCGCACTTTGCATACTATCATAAATATTCCAACGTTTTTTCTGAAATTTGAGAAGTTGCACCTCAAAGGCAACATGTGGTTATTAGGGTATTTTCACTTGCACTCTTTCATGAAGCCGACAAATCAAGAGTCTTAGTCACCAGAGAGGAAATAGTTGGAAAAAACGCCTGTAGTTTCCATTTTTGGACATTGAGACAAAGGCTCAAACAAATGCAAATCTTTTGAATTGAATTTTAACTAAAGGTTACCAAAGGTTCTCCTTAATACTCGGAGGAGAAGGGTGATTGAGTGAGTGAGTGTTGTTTCGTTCGGCCTGTAGCGGACTTCATTAAAGCACATCCAGTCCCGAAAGTACATATAAAAGCCTTATGAGGCTATGCAAACTGAATAAATTAAATTTAAAGTGATTATACACTTGCACAAACATACTTATGGGTCATATATTTCATCTATGCAAATAAATTGTACACACCGGACCTTCAATCACTTATACAATTTTAACATTAACTATGAATCCAATGTTTTTAACGAGTAATTTGACATATTACAGATGCCTGTATAAGTGCAGAATAGCCAGCTGCTGCTGCTGCTGCAAAGCTGTGTATGTTTTAAACTCTCACATTTTCTTTGTTTCATCTTGTTGAAAACACTTTGCAGCAGATTGATGGAAAAGCTGATTATGCTTCTGAAATGTCTGTTCAACCAAAAGTCTAAAATATGTAAGGTTTTTTATTTGTAGGTTTGATTTAGCACTATTTCCCTGGAATGGTGTATATCAAATGTTATCACAGCACTGGAGTGGAAATCAGTAGCATTTTTATTTATGGCACTCGAAGCATCAGACTTTCTCCTTTGAACAGCTTGACAGTTATGTCTCTTTTCAAAGATGATCAAGGCGGTATGATGAGCTACGTAATATCATAGGATCAGTTTAATTGGGAGCTGCAGGGGCTCGACCCTAATAAGTCTTGAGAACTGCACACCTCCGTGTCACCTAATAAAGACCTGCGCTAACAATTTGTGTTTTGCTGGAATGTGTAACAAAGGTGATGATAGAGGGTTTGAACCAACATATTGCATGTACACAACTCAGCCATGTCATAAATAACATCAAACAAGCAAAGAAGAGATTTTTTTTTCTTCAAACGTATATCTTGAAATGTCCTGTTAGGCTTCCTGCCAGTGGGAGGTTGTGGAGTCAGGCTCAGCACTCAGTGAATATTCAGTGAGATGTTTCTGAGTGTGTCAGCACAGCAGGTGAGCAGAGGGCGTCGCGCTAAGTGTACGCCGGCTTTGCAGAAGCTGCAGCTTGCAATCGAAGTCCCTGATTGTGGGGAGTTCAAGTTTCTTTGTGGAGGTTGGTTTGATGCAACTTGCTCATGAGCGCACGGTACATTGCATGCCGCCAGTTTCTGCCAGCTGTGTACCAAGTTTGTACCAAATATTACATGACATGCTATTTCTTGTATATACAGTATATACATATGAGTACAACTTATGGTAGGTGAGTGTATCCCCTGTATTTATATTTATGTATTTGTCTTGATGACCCAACGCTCAAAGCTGCTTTACACTGTCCTGAAGGACATGTAGACCACGGGAGCCAGGAATCGAACCTACAACCTTCCAGTTGAAATACAACTCACTATATGAGGTTAGCATAATATCTGACATGCTCATTTACTATAACACCTAAAGTTGTTTACATGAGGTTGAATAATCGTTGCTCTTCTCGTATGTGACGCCTCCTCCACCATCTCGCTCGGGTGAAGCTAACAGCTAAGATGAGTCTGCAGATTTGTTTTTGTTATTTTGCCATCACTGGGGGTGGAAACAGAAACACATCCACATGCTGCTTGTCAGGTGTTGACAGTTTAGCTTGTGTCCTCTGAAACAAGTTAATAATAACAATGCCATAGTTTCCACAAGGGCCAAGAGGGCTTTGAAAGTGGATCGAAGGCCATGCTGAGCTGAGATTGTACGACGGAGTACTAGGGCCACACATTAAGAAATTAAAGATTAAAGATTAAAGTCGACTGCTGGACAATGCAGTAATAACATCAGACAGACTCATCTGGTTCTAGTCTGTGTATTTTCAATCCAAACAGGCTTTCAAGGTTTCCCATGTCCAAAATCAATTGGATATCACCTTTTGGATGGAAAATGACAGCCCGGGTAGCGACTGTACTTCTTGGTAAAACATGCATTATTAGCCATGTGTTTCTTGACAATGTGAACCCCCCCAAGGTTCAAATTATACGTAACTCAAACTTCCACTTTCACTCAAAGTTCCATTACACAACATTGGACCATCTGGCCCATGGTGTTGAGCACATCCCTGCAGGGTACAGCTGCTTAAGTGCCACACTGATCCATTGTCTTTGTTGTTTATTTGATAGGGGGAAAAAAAGAAACTGACACAGACACGGAGATAACACAGCAAGTGCTTCCCTTGCATGAGCTTTATCTGTCTTTAAGTTCTTAACCAAGTTGTATCTCATTCCAAAAGTTTGCTCAGCAATGTGGTTTCCAGTCTCACAATGTATTTCATTTGTTTCCCTGAAAAATGCAAATTAAAATTCTACCATTTATTCAAAACCTCCTCTCTTATTAGTGGCTCTTTATGTGCACATGCTTTATTGAGCAAACTGTAAAACAGCCCCTCTCAGACCATTAAATTCAACTCATAAGCATAAAAATCCCAATCACAAACAAAAACAAAAGTTCAACTGAGTTTTCCAGGTCAGTCTTAATGACATTCCACTAACTTGCTGTAAAGCAAAGGCAAAAATAAAAACCTTAATGACTGTATGGTAACTATCGAAATCAATATTTGTCCTGTGGTAAAAGCAAACTGAGTTAACGCTAAAATAGACAGCTCTTTGAACCCTGGGGTGTTTGCTTAATTGATTGCAAAGCTGCTACAACACAGAAAATATTACTTTTTAATTGTTGGCACAAGGAATTTGAAAATTCTGTGACCAAAACACGGCAGAACACCAAAACACCCAGAACTTCTCTGGCTTCACGGTGTTCATGGATACAGCGTATCACATTTAGACGAACACAGCAGGATTTTTCGAGAGAGATTTCTTTTTCGGCTTCCGGCTTCTACCTGTCGAGGAGTCACCGTCGTGGATAATCCTCACACATGATAGATAGCACCAGTCAAAAGCAATCAGGCATAAGACCTCTGCTAAATCAAATATGAGGACAGATGCCTTGCTGTGGTGACCCCTAAGAGGTGGACGCTAAGAGAGGAAGAAGAAGTGGCAGCCAGTCATGTATGTGCCATATTTTATGATGTAGGTTCCTTGAAATTGGAATAGAGAAAGATATCAAATACCTCAAACTGGTGACTGAGACCATTAAATACTCAGGAAAATGTTTCCTAACATTGAGTGGGAACAAACTCAATTTTGTTTGCATGATCTATGAACAAAACACGTTTGGATTTGCACTGTCCTGAATCTGAGAAGATACATTCTATTCAAAGTGCCGAACATGTATTTTGGGATATAATGAGGTGTGTGTGATCATTTATTTCTCGTTTGAAAAAAAAAAAGTTTGCTTATGTCTAATTTGCATCCATCTCAGATCCAGACTGATGGAGATTCCACTCAGGTCTAAAAATAAGAATGTGAGGGCCAAGGAACATGAGATGTCAGATATTGATAAATTATTTTCTAAATGAAGTCCTGATTTTAAAATCCTTTGCAAATGGTATTTTTTTTTATTCATGGCTCTCAAATGTCCCTGCTGTAGCAGAGGAGCCTTGCAAATTCTAACTTTATGAACATGACCCACATGAAATAAACAATTTTCTGTCTCAAATAATTTTTCATGAAATGTAAATAAGATGTTCCCTGGGCTGGATTTAATCAAAATGCAAAGTATTTGTATTGTTTCAATTGAGGAACATCCAGTGCACTATGGTGTATCTATGCAGTAAAGAAAAAAACTGCAGTATGTGTTTAGTAGTTGCAATGTCAAACTGCTGAGGTCTCCTGTTTTTTTCCTGTGTTTACATAGTCTTTACAAACCCCCCTCCCTGTAGTTGATATTTTTCTCTATCCATATGGGACTCTATGTACATCAAATATTAATGTTGTACCAACAGAAAATGGCCGCTCCAAAAAGGGATGACCTACTTCCCACATTTTGCCCCTGAGGAACCGTCTTTTGGAAAAAACATGAGAGAAGGATGTTTTGCCAACAGGGCTGCTCTTATGAGCCACGGCTGAATATGGGTTTTAATCGTATACCCTGGTTCTGTCTACATTTTGTATCTGTAGCTGTCCAAACGGACATGCAGAGTACAAGACAGAAACATTGATTTACTTTAAATATTTCAATAATCTGAAGTTTCTCAAAAAAAAAATCCCATGTTATCAAAAAAATAAAGATTAAAAGGAACCAATATAAAAAGGTGTATTTAATAAGTTGTTATATTTCCTTGTACAGTTAAAGGGACAATATGTAGTATTTATGGGTTTATACTACCCAAAATCCACTTTTGTATACATATTGTGTGCTCCTGCATTGTCTAGTCGCTGTATAATAGTTGTTGTTTCATTTTCGTAGTGTTTCAAAAAGTCATTTAAAATAACATGGTCGCAGGCCGCTGTTGCATAGCCACTGTTAGCAGCGAGACGCCATGTTTCTGCCGGAGCCTGTAAGGACAAACCCGAGAGAACAAATCAAGCGTCTCTTTACTTGTAGCGGAAGTCCCGCCTCCACTCTCTCCGCTTCGTCTGCTACGGCCGCGGTAGCTCCGCCCTCTCCCTCGCCTCACGAACCTCATCTGCTGACACGGAGAAAGACGACGAGGACGACATTTGACCAGCTGCGGATACCGTAGCGCTCAGGGAAGGGAGGGGGTGAGCAGAGCAGCAGGTCTTTGTTGTAAATTTCAGCCTCTCCTCTAGATGTCGCTATAAACTACTTACTTCCCCTTAAATATTAATAACATCCTCATAATATTTAATACTATGTGTCTTGAAAGGTTGTATTCACCTCACCACTTTGAAGATGTGTGACCAAAGGATGTTCTATATTTATAATAACCTGTTTTAAAAAATACAATTTCAAATATACAGGGCAAAAAAGGGTCGACAATGTTAGGAATTCCAGCCAAAGATGTTTTTTTTATGGTTAAGTAGAAGTGGCTGTTTCTGGGCAATAAACATCTGATTGAGTCAAATTGAAGGGCAAATATGTAAAGCATTTTTAAATGTTGGTCCAATACTCACACATTTTTTAAAGAATAATAAAGAATAGGTTATTATTCATAATACTGCAGCAAGTACGCATTAAGCTAATAACGCTAAATGGCACATCCGACATGCACCGACTACAGCTTTATAGACTGTTCTCGAGCTGTTAATTCGATAATGTGTCCATAAAAACACAGAGGCAGACAGCTACTCATTCATTTCGTTCTGATTAAATCCACTGAGCCTTGACATAAACATTGCACATATTCTATGTGATGAACTGGTTCAACGGACACAATTAAAAAGTATTTATTTTAACAATCTATGGCTGTAAGGTTTCTGTCAGGGAATATACATTACACAGCAAGTATTGAGAAGGGGAGCTCAATCATTCATAAATTGACTTCCAAACTGTTTTTTCTCAGAGTAATAGTTTTTACTTCTAATACTGTCTTATTTGTGGTACATTTTAACATTAAGTATTATGTGATTTTACACAGTATCCGTGAAAGGTGCTATACATGTACTTTTCTAGTAAACCACACTCCTTCCTGTAGGGATTATGTTTTAATTCTAATTTCCAGTCTGTACGCTTTTCATCGACAGAACATTATCATCACATGGTATCTGCGGGGTCTTAAAAAGTCTTAAAAAGTTTATATCCAATAATTTGAATATAAGGCCTTAAAATGTCTAAAATTCTCCTTAAATTTCATAAAAAGGTCTTAAATACAATTTTGAAAGGTCTTAAAAATCTATTTACGTTACTTTTATTTAAAGGTACAATATGTAGTATTTATGGGTTTATATAACCCAAAATCCACTTTTTTATACATATTATGTGCTCCTGCATTGTCTAATCGCTGTATAATAGTTTTTGTTTCATTTTCGTAGTGTTCCAAAAAGTCATGTTAAATAACATGACCGCGGACCGCGGTTGCATAGCTACTGTTAGCAGCGAGACGCCATGTTTCTACCGGAGCCTGTAAGGACAAACCAAGCGTCTCTTTACTTGTAGCGGAAGTCCCGCCTCCTCTCTCTCCGCTTCGTCTGCTACGGCCGCGGTAGCTCGCCCTCTCCCTCGCCTCACGAACCTCATCTGCTGACACGGAGAAAGACGACGAGGACGACATTTGACCAGCTGCGGATACCGTAGCGCTCAGGGAAGGGACTGGGTGAGCAGAGTAGCAGGTCTTTGTTGTAAATTTCAGCCTCTCCTCTAGATGGCACTATAAACTACTTATTTCCCCTTTAAAACATGCATAAACTTCAGTCTCGCGTTGAAATGTTTCTATTTTTGAGGATGCGATAACATAGCTACAACACGGAACTAAAGTAGGTCACCTGTGCTGCCCGGTGAGACTTTACTAGCTCGTGTGCTGTGCGCGCGCCGCGGTGTGTTACAGGTTAGCATAGCAGCACAGCTAAGCCAAACAATTTATGGCTCAAATTTTCTTTCATGTCTTTTGTACTTTTTTGCCAGTATGGATTTGAAAAAAAAGTCTTAAAAAGTCTTAAATTTGACTTGTTGAAACCTGCAGAGACCCTGCATCAGTAAAACCCTGCCTATTTGTATTCTTTTTTTTATTATTTTATATAGATTTTTTTTTCTTTCAGACAGTGCTTGTGCGCTTGCTTGTCACATGGGTGTGTTGCGTTAAAACTCTGCTTTGTGTCTTTGACATACTACAAAAAACAATAATAACACTTCGGATGATTTTCATTTTCTGGCATAAATTACGTCAACATGACACAAATGATTGATGTCTGAACACCAGCTTTATTTAGCACTGTTTTATCAAGCATGAGTGTTGACAATTTGTTGTGAAAAGGTTGCAAATTTCTCTCGCATATTATTTGACAATCGTATCACGTGACAGCGTTTGTATTCTCTGAGATCACAAGTACCACATCGATGTGCAATAGTTTAGGACTAATGATGCTTGTCGCGATGTCATTTAATTGGCTAACAACTGCAACAGAATATCTCGAGTCATGTGTCAGTGATACCCATGTGAGAGAAGGAGCTGAAATACCAACCAAACACACAGGCGCACATATTAGCAAGCGAACACACACAAAGCAAGCGGGAGAAGAAAAAAAAACAGCGTATGTTGTAAAATCGTTCTGTCTTTGAATGTCTTTTCCCTCTCAGGTCACAGGGTCATGCATCCTATTTGGTATAACATGGGTGTAGGCCATGGAAAACCCTGAACTGATCGTCCATCACAGAGGTCACAGATTAACAATCATTCACACTCACACACACTGTTTCTCGCAAAGCAAGATACAACAAAAGAAAACGGAAGAATAATCAAACCATAGAGAAGCTGTGGCCAGGAATACAATACTACATCTTCTGTAATAGTGTAACAATAACACACTAACACTGCTGTGCTGCTGTTGGGAATTTCATGACTGATTTATATCGATACATAAACCAATGCTGTGCTATACATGTGCATACAAGATATCATTCATTCATCCACTTTGCAAGAGGTGAGCATGGAATACATATTTTATTTCTCTTTGTTGGGTTGTTTTGTTAAATGTATTCCCATCTTCCTGTTAACATTAACACATAACCGCATGTGAAAAACAAACAAAGTGATTTGACGCCAAAGGTGAAGATGCTTAACGATGACAGTGATGGAACACATGTATAATGTATTGTCACATATTATGTGCACTTACACAGTACATATTGTTATGACCCCAGGGTCGTGACTGCTTTTACCTTGTGTGTAAGCATTTGAGTGTGAGATGGGTTGCTGGTGTCCATGTTTGAGTGAATGACGTGTGTGAGAGTTTGGATCCTGGGAGCTGACTGGTCCTGCACTGGAGGTTCCGGTATAAAATGGCCTGGTCATCCCAGCTTCAGTGGACTTTAAAGCGGACCTAGCCCGGGAAGTTCCAATTAACGCTGTTTTTTAGTATGTATCTGCGTCATTACCTCGTTTACGAAGCCCTGAAGTTTCAAAACAAACAGTTCAGCCATTGCTGAGAACGCTGTGTTTTATTGTAATCTCTGGCTCAGCGAGATCTCCCTTCTGGTTTAGGTGAACAGCGGTTCTCCTGAACAGCAGATCGTCCTGCTCGGGCACTAGTCCGGGCACATCCGGTTGCATACATTGAACCGCAGAAGAAGAATAACGTCCGTTGTGGAGGTGTTTCACGAGCGACAGTGTCTTCTGACTCTGGGTCTGACTCCGGATCAAAGGCATGAAAGGGACTACGGCGGGGAGTCGTGACAAAACTATTTTTAAACGATGTTAAAACAATGTTTTGATAATGAGCAGCAGTGCATCCACTGTTCCAGAGGGGGGAGCTGCGCTTCTGAGAGCTGGTGTGCTAATTATGTCGCTTCCGGCCATTGGCCAATCACAACACACTCTGTCTTCTGGGTGTGAGATTTCAGTCTGAAACACCGCGGCTGAGGACAGTGTCAGTAAGGAGAGATTTTTATCGGCTCGTTTATAGCAACTAGGAGGTTTTTGACCATAAAAACAAGTTAATGTATGTAAGTAGACCTCCATAACTAACATATATGTGCAACAGGACCACTCTATGTGAGCATTAATAAACCTTTAAAATGGTTCGTTTGCTTGTTGCTGTTGGTTTCTTGGGAGTTGGGAAGAGGGAATCTCTCGCTGATGTGTCCTTGGGCAAGATTCTTTATCCCACATAGCTCGTGACGGGTGAATGGGTATGAAAGATCAATGATGGAAAATGCGCTGCACATAGATGCAGATGTTTCAAAGTGTGTGCGAATGAGCGAATGACAAAACTCTAGTATAAAGCAGCATTGAGTGGTCATCAAGACTAGAAAAGCGCTATATAAATACAGACCATTTACGCTCTTGTTGTAACGTGGTTTTTCCCTAGGCCTGGCCATAAGAAAATGCATAATTCTGAATGAACACACTCATTCACTTCTCTGGGTTCAGTTCAGTGTGTATGTTTCTCGGTGCAGGCGCACTGCTACCAAATTGAGAGGGAAAGGGCTGCTGCAGGGACATATTAAGGTATCTGTGATGAATGAGCTGACTGCGGTCTACAGCATGTAAACACGCACGGCCTACTTGCCATATCTACAAACCGTTAGCTATCATCTGACTCATGCATCTGAGTTGTTTGTTTTGCTTTCGCTCCCCCCCTCCCCTATGTGTTCTGTGCACTGCTTGCCTGCAAACCCTCCAAGAATCACTACCTTCTTTTTTTTTTTTTTCCCTTTTCCAATTTCAGCCACTTCCTCTGGAGCGAGGTTTGATGAATGTCGCTCACATTAGGGTGACCTCCGAGATAACCCCTCCTTTCTTTCCCCGAGAAAATTCATCAGGCGGAGTCAGCCAGCCCCGGGGAAGTGTGATTCAGCACTCAAGGTGAGTGCTTGTCACAGAGGCCTCTGATGGCCAGTTTTTAAGTTGAAGAGTGAGGGAGGAGAAGAGATTTGCTGTTTTTGGAACTGGTGTCGTCTCCGAGACTGAGTCCAGACAGACGTGCTTTTAAAATTCCCATAACATCAAAATCAACACTTTTGTGACTTTAATGAAGTTACTTCATGTGTCACTCATGCATCCATATACAAGGGACTATTAGAACAAAACTGGTATGTTTGACTTTCTATTTAGAACCAGGAACAGGAAAGTGAATGAAGCACACAGATTATTGAAGCCATCCAAGTTGGTTGTTTTCCTTTTCCCTCCACAACTCAAAAACAACAACAACAAGAAAATCACCATCATTGGATCAGCTCAACAAGAGTTAATAAATAATATACGAATACGAATACGAAAACTTTATTGTCCACAAAGTGAACATTTGTCTTTGGTTCCACCACAGCAAACATTAAAAATTAGACATTAAAAACCCAATACAATACACATAAAACTGGACGAAAAAAGGACGACACATTTCATATGGCCTGCAAAAGTCATGGGTACGATATTATAAATTAAAAACATAAAAATAGATAAAATAAAAGTGAGTACCGCTATCGCAAAAACCTGCATACTGAAATGTATTATCTATGTATTGTCTGTTTGCTTTCATTTAAAAGTGTCACAGCATTTGGCACAAAGGATTCAAAAGGATTTTTGAAGCCATGTTTACGATCCTTTGCAGTTTGTTTTTTCTTTGGATATTAAGATTACCATACCACATAATTATGTTAAAGGATAAGACACTTTCCACTAGGCTTTTGTAGACGAATTGGAGGATATCTTTGCTCACTCCAAAGTTGTTCAGCTTCTGTAATAGGTAGAGCCGTTGGGAGCATTTCTTAAATATAAAATCTGTGTTTTCCCCCAAAATAACTTTAGCATCTATATGGGTACCCAGATATTTAAAATCATTTACAAATTCCACTGTCTGTCCCAGTAGTGTTATTGGCTGTATCCCAACTATGTCGTTTTGAATAACTAGCTCCTTTTGTTTTGCTAACATTAATCTCAAGGAAGCTGGTTTGACACCATTTAAGTAAGCTGGATACATGATTGAAATAAGAACATTCTCGATCTATGGGAGGTCACACGTGTCACTGTGTGAATAGACTTAAACGACTTGGCTACTGAGGTTTGGAGTGACAGCTCAATGGACCAGAAGTAGTCAAAAGCTTGAACTTGCTGTCCGTCTGGAACTTGTTCCCCAAGTTTTCCCCGTCGATATCGAACAAAATAATTGTAAGAATCTACCGTTTATAATCTGACGAATGTTAGATACTTGGGGAACGAGTTACTGATTTTGAAGCACACTCTGCATCTGGACAAGTGATTGTTTTGGGGTCTTGAGCAAGTCAACCTTTGTAATGTAATCTTTGGTGAGCCAGAGATCTTGGAATTTGCATTTCCCTGCTCTCTCTTGCTTTATGTTACTCGCTCATTGTTCTGCAGAGAAACAGGAGACAGTGTCCACACCGCTGCTAGTAAAATATAACTCGACGTTTGTTCTGCATAGGCCTAGTCTATGTACGTACATCGAGCAATGAAAGAGTGGGTGGTGTCATACCAAGTGGGAGACATATCGACTTAACTTCTTTCTTGCACAAAATTCAAGCACTTTCAATGACCTATCTCTATTTGGGGCGATTTTCAAAGCATCACAAACTTTCAAGGACCCGTGGGAACCCCATCACACACACTAGGCAGACAGACACTGCTGACAATGCACCGACACACCACACTGCACTTTTGCCTTCTCCTCGTCTTCCTTCCTTCCTTCCTTCCCATAAATTAAGACTACAACCGCTTGCGTGAAAGTCAGTCAGAGTGCACTTCAGCTTACTCTGCGTCACCTGTTGAGTTCTGGTTGAGTTCGTCAATATTCTCTCAGGCCTCGGACAGGTTTGGACAGAAACATGCGACCCGAGCTGCACTCGAGTGGACATGGAGCATTATGATAATCAGGAGTCTGGTTTTTGATTTTTGAATACATTGGGGAAGTGTGTAATACTTTGTCAGTGGATAAATCAGACTGAGACTAAGGGCCAATTCCAATTCCTATCTTAACCCCCAATCTTAACCCTCAAGCTCAACCCTTATCTTAACTGGCCCTCAAAACCAAGTGTTGAGGGTTATTTTGTCACTTAGAAATGGAACACCCCTTAAATGCAGATACGTCTTCAGACTGTAGGGGGCAGAATAACGCTAAAGCTGCGTCCAGTCTGTCAACTCCAAAAAAGAAGAAGAAGAAGAAGAACACATTTACGTCACGATTAATTATTTATTATTTTATTTCAGTCAAGTTATTAGGTTGTCAGTTAGTTATAAGATGATACTCATTCAAATACCACAACCACGGACATATTCAGCTGACAGTTACCACACACCACGGCTTATTGAAAAGTAAACGAAGGCAAACGATCGCTTGTCCGCACCGGCCGGCTATTGACAAAAGATCGTAAAATAAAAATAAATGTTACGCAACAATGACGTCAGTAATCCATAATATGGGCCTAAACTAAGATAATGCAATGGTTTTCAACATTTTTATATCACTATTAACAAAGAAAATACTTAATTTGTATCGCACTCCCTTCGCTGCTTTCGACGGCATCTTTCTTATGTGAAAACACGCAATGCATTCTGGGTAGCCCTTGCTCCCAAGGGTGGTCTCGGAAAATCTCAATATTGAGGGCGATACAGCCCTTAAACTTGGCCCTCAACTTAATTTTTCTGAGAATCGGGACAGCACTTGCACTAGAGGGAGCGTGCATTTTTGAGATTGAGGGTTAAGATTGAGGGTTAAGCAAGGAATTGGAATTCATCCTTAATTTAGGTTACCATGATGAAGTTACCTTTAACGAATGTTTACATTGTTGGGGCACATGATTTTCAGGGACTGTGTTGACACAGGTGGAGGATAAAGCAGTAGAATAAAATGATGATATGTATTGAATGACAACTGAACTGTGTGTGGACCGCAGTTTTGTCATGCTTGCTGCTATCACTATAGTATACAGTATACTGTGTGTGTGAAATTTGTACTTGTGGCTTTGGGTTAGAGCTGTGAATGATAACTTTTTTTATAATTCTCGTTTGTTGCAATCAGAGGTTCCGCAGAAAACTGAACTGAGATCTGAAGTGACATTTTCTAACTCTGCTGGCAGAAAAATAAACAACAAAACCAAACAGGTCTTTTTCACAGCAGATGTTTTGACTGGTCACAGTGGGAAGGGCCTGTGGGTTCCTGACAACAATTAGCAATACCGCAATTTTATTCAAGAGCCCTGGTAATTAATTATTATGTTTTGTTTTTAAAAAACCTGTGCTTCATCTAGCAGTGTCATGCCAGAATGTTTTCTGTGGAAAAAAGAAGAGATTGAACTGCTGCCTCAAAACAAATGACAAAAAAATAAAATTCACTCAAGGCCATATAAATAAATCAGTGATCTGCCCATCTGACACATGACATGATTGATATGTGAACTATTGTTTTTTTTTTTCTGCACATTTCTCATCCCATTTGGAAGAGCAAAAACCATCTATAACCCCACAATACACACTTTTGTTTTCTAAATTTTAATCCATCCTACACCATCTCCTGAGATCTGAGCATAATCAGGCATGAAATGTAAGCAGTTTGTCACGAGTGCACTAGAATAAGGCTGCTCAGGCCAGAAAAAGAGCAGAGAGAAAAGAGAATCTGAGAGCAGTGACAACACAGACGCAGGTATTGACCTTTGTGACTGAACAGCAATAAGATCAGCAGCCACAGAATCAACTTAGCGGGTCAATCCCTTCCATAATCCACTTGAATACTTGTTTGAGCACAGGAACCAGGAATGCTTTTACTGTGAACCCAAAGTCCAAGTTGACAATTACAACTATTGTTAATCAAAAAAAAAAATGATTGCTCTGAAAAAGATACTTGAACAGCTCATAGCACATCTGGACAGAGTCGTCATTTCAGCTGGGGATTTTAATCATGTGGGTTTTAAATTGGTAATGCCGAAATGTTCACAAAAATGTGACCTTTGCAACTCGAGAGAACAATTCTCGATCAAGTCTGCACCAATATCCCAGGAGCATTCAAAGCAACTACATCTGCACACCTAGGCCAGTCAGATCACATCTCTCCCAGCCTGACCCCCAGCGTACAGACCACAAATCAAATTTCTGCACAGGAAATGTCACAACACAGAAGACAAGAAGAGTGTTTCCTAACCAGAAACCATGGTTCAATACGTGCGAGCACTACACTCTTAGAAATCAAGGGTTCCAAAAGACTCCTTCTTCAAGGGCTGAGGTTCTACCTGGAACCATTTGCTTCTGAATGAAGGGTTTTAAAAGGGTTCTTGGTGGAACCTTTATAAAAAGGTTCTGCCTGGAGCCAAAAAGCATTCTCCTATGAGGACAAGCCAAAGAACCTTATGTGGTTCTACATAGCACTTTTATTTCTAAGAGTGTACTGCGGGTGTGAGATACAGCCTTCAGCCTTACGGTGCAGTTCTGGTAGTTTTGCTGTAGGACCCTGGCACTTTTAACTGAATTTTTAACTGTAAAAACTGTGAAAAATCTGTGAAGGTCATGGGAGAGAAGTGAGGGATGAAAGTCTGAGTGTTTGTGAAGGTTTTTAGGTTTGAATGAAGTTTCTGTGTTTAAAGTACACGGAACCAGTATGTTGAAGAAAATGAGATGTTTGAAGTGTGATTCAATTCATTTGAATAAAATATGCATCTTTTGAAAAAAGTAAAGCATGAAATATGAATAATGCTCAAAGATCGAAGTTTCCACATTCATATTTCTGTTTTTGAAGAGGTTTTTAATTATTTTTTTTTTTTAAACATTTTGAAATTTGAATGGGGAGTCAACGTTGAAGTAAGTGGAACTACTTATAAATATTTGAATGTAATGCTGATCTTTTTGCAAACTGTTACATCAATGTTGATGGTTTATTATGGACAATAATTATTTATATTGTTTGTTAGGAGGGCTAGGACTGTACTGCAGGTGGGCAGGTGAATACTATTTGGTAGATTTCAGTCTTGTACCCTAGACATGGAATCAAACTAACTAACTAAAACAGTAATATGTATGAAAATACTTGATTATAAAGTGTTGATCGGGGTTGTGAGTAAATTTTACCGTGTTGTGTTGAATTAAAAAAGGTGCCTTTGCATTCTTGTAAGTCTTCTGGTAACTCAGCAACAACAAGGCTAATAGTATGGTAACAATTCCGTAACAGGGATGTAATAATAAGTTATACCACCTTATTTCTTATTCTATGTCCAGCTTGGTGATAACAATGGTAATAGTGTGATAAAACTGAGATAGCATTACAATAACATTACAGTGTCGTTTCCAACGTAACATTTAACATTAACTAAATCTGATTATTCACATGCAGTATCACAGATATTAACAACTTTAAATATTGGCTAGTAAGAATTTCTAGTAAGAATTGTGTTTGGATATATAGCATCATATGGTACTTCTATTCAAATTGGGAGTTCATATGTTAATTATATATTTTTTGTTCTGCAATTTCCAGCTCTGTATAGTGTGGAATAAGAAGATAATATTTCAGTAACATCAAATTAAAATTCCACTGCCAAGCTTGATGGTTACTATACAAATTATTACCATACTGTTACAGCACTGTAATGCAAAGTGACTGAAATTATTGTTGCCGGACATATATGCAAAAGCAAAATTGGTGTGGTGATGCCAGGTTTATTCAACATTCTATTACTGGTTTGGCATATTTATAGACGGGGCCATCCTCTCTGCGTTATTTTCAAGGTCTTGATCTCTATTAGTATTACACATCCCAGGTGAATGGAAAAGCTCAAGTATAATCTCCATTCACACAGTTGATAAAACCAGCTAAAAGTGGCATATACTGTCACCATACAGGTGATCAGAGCTTTGTGATCATTTATTTGATTCGAAGTGTTCTCACCAACCTTCCCCCTTTTCTGAGAATGAACCCTGACCTCATGAGAGACATGCTTAGCCCCAAAACACACACAAGCTCACAAACATGTGAACAAAAGGGGGAATAATACTCCATTTTAACAAATAACTGAACATTTAGATGCACAGTGTCATTAAAAAAACTTGAATAACTAACCATTCTATAAAGGAAAAGGCCACCTCACTGTACTATTTGCAACTTTTCCAATGTCACAGCCTATGAATTAACATTTGAGCTGCCCACCCACATAACTGAGTAAAAACGCATTAATATGCAAGTGCGGAATCACTTTTCTTGCATATTTTCAGTTGTGCACCAAAACAACGGCAACTCATAACATCACTGTCGCGTTGGCAGCCATTACATCCCCTCTTTAATGACATGGAGTGTTTTTGATACATTTGCATTTTTAATATGTTGTGATTATTCCTAATTAGCTCTCGGGTTAAAATGTTCATGCTAATTTAGTACACTTTGTTGTTGGATAGATAAACTACTTATTTTCTTTAACCGGCTTTCCACAAATGAGTCGTATAATTGTTTGTGGTTATGTTGTAGATCTTTTTATTTGTCTTTTTAAGTCAACTTTAAATAACATTTATAGTTTGTTCACAAGTTTGTCACATACCATACCATGAAAACAATTTTGACTGCATGGAATACTTGAATAAAACACATCGACTCGCCTTCTTAAGTTTATTGTATCTGTTTGTTCTTCATAGCTTTCTATATTCCACTGGGCAAATCATGTACTCTTTGTTATGTACGCTTTGGAATGGCTGTCATCCACTTTTAAAAATCCATTTGTCTCAACAAAAATGCCCATGTATATGAGCATTCTTCAGAACATTTAAACACTTGCAGAGCCGAACACCGATTACCATGATGGGTGCACTGCTGAGGCATTTCACACTGACGGTAATGGGTCTTTTTGTACAATGTCTGGGTAAGTGAAAAATGAAAATACACAACTGGTTAAAGTGTAAGAAAATATCTAAAACAATATTTTTTCAGCTGTAAATCAGTGTATATGATATCTAGTAATGTTATTGGCTAATCCAGGTGCAAATCTTCACAGTTTAGTGTAAAATGTTCAAATTATATATAGCTTTGGTGAACCCAGCCGATTGTGCCACTGATTTGATTTGGCTCTGCGGACACGTCTGGCAAGGATGCCACTTTGGCCAACATCATAAATCTCCTGAACAAACCTCTGTCACGCTGGAGGTGGGCTTAATGTGATGACGACAGAGAGGCAACATCTCTCAACATAGATCGTCATCGCTCCTACAAAACTACAACAAACATGTTTTTTAATACATTTCCCATTAATTTACAAAGGCATTTTGATCTGCGTGCATTAGCCAAATGGGAGGTGTTTAAAGCTCACATAGAGTGGTCCTGTTGCACATATATGTTAGTTATGGAGGTCTACTTACATACAACTTACAACTTGTTTTATGGTCAAAAACCTCCTAGTTGCTGTAAACGAGCCGATAGAAATCCTCTTTTCTGACGGTGTTTCCCAGCCGCGAGATTTGAGACTCAAATCTCTCAACCCGGAATCGACATATCGGCACACCAGCTCTCAGAAGCGCAGCTCCCCCCTCTTGAACGGTGGATGCACTGCTACTCATTATCAACACATTGTTTTAACAATGTTTAAAAATAGCTTCTTCACGACTCCCCGCCGCAGTCCCTTTTATGACTTTAAACCGGAGTCAGAACCAGAGTCAGAAGACACTGTCGCTCGTGAAACACCTCCACAACGGACGTTATTCTTCTTCTGCGGTTCAATGTACGCAATCGGATGTGCAGGACAATCGGCTGTTCCGGAGAACCGCTGTTTTCAGAGATCTCGCTGAGCCCAAGATTACAATAAAACACAGCGTTCTCAGCAGTGGCTGAACTGTTTGTTTCGAACCTTCAGGGCTTCATAAACAAGGTAATGACGCAGATACACACTTAAAAACAGCGTTAATTGGAACTTCCGGTCTAGGTCCGCTTTAATGTTTTAAATTGTTTTAATTTCTATAATTGATTGTTTAATTGATTCATTTTTAATATTTAAATTTCAAATGTATGTCCTTGCCTGTAAAGCCATATGAATTGCCTTGTGTAAGAATGGCGCTATACAAATAACCTTGCCAACTTGCCTTACAGCCTTTTACAGAGTTGTACTCGATCTCAAATGAGATTGAGATGCAGTGTGGCTTGAATTGATATTATGTTGTGATAAAACTTGGCACATCTCCTACCTCTCTGATCAAACACTAGCTGCTGCATTAAAACTGTCCATCGGCTCTCTTCGTCCACTCTTAGTTCACTGCTACAAGCTTTTATCACTCTCTTCTCTAATCAGTGTGAGGCTCGTTACCCCAGACTCCTCCCCCATTTATAACACTGGTGTTGCTTCGTCGCCTTTCTCTCTCCAGACCTTAACCCCTGCACTCCTCCCCACTCTCCCACACTCGGTTCTCAGCCCACTTGTTCGACGAGTTAGCCACAGAAGAGAGGATTTAGATTTTCAACAGCTCTTTGTTTTTGGTTCCATGCACTTGTAGATGGAAACCTACAAAAGGCTCTTGGGTTTGTGTTTGTATTAAGATGGTGAAATTCATCCATCCATCCATTATCTACCGCTTTATCTTCCACCAGAGGGTCGCAGGGGTGCTGTGCCTATCTCAGCTAACATTGGGTGATAGGCGGGGTACACCCTGGACAATTCGCCAGTCCATCTTATGGCCTCATATATAGACAAACAACCATTCACTCACACTCTCACACCTACGGTCAATTTAGAGTTCCCAATTCACCTAATCCCCATATCGCATGTTTTTGGACTGTGGGAGGAACCCGGAGAACCCGGCGAAAACCCACGCACACACACGGGGAGAACATGCAAACTCCTTGCAGAAAGGCCCTTGTTCCGAAGTTGTTCCAAACGGGGCTCCAACCCAGGAACCCCGGGTCTTCTTGCTGCAAAGGCAAGAGTGCTAACCACTACACCAACCGTGGGCCCAGATGGTGAAATATTATAGAAAATAAAAAGTCAAAGCAGAGAGAAATTGTAACAGAAGTGAGGAACAAGATTTATAAAGATGATAACAAGACTGGCCCATGTGCACACAGTACTGGCAAATCACATACATGCAAGTGAAATACCAGCTCCACAATGTGAAATATTGTATTAAGGATAGTAATAATCAGAAGAAAAAGACAAGGGGTTATGATAATTGTAGTGGAGGGTGTTAAGCAGGATCACGGGAGCAGGTGACCTGCAGTCACAGATCCAGACTCCACAACTCGTGAGGCAGAAGATTCCCCTGCTGAAAGAAAGAAGATGCAGAGTTAGTAACATGAATTAATTGGATATGAATGCATGTGGATGGTGAGAAATGGGAGATGAGGGGCTCTGTGCATACATGGAAAGTAGCCCGGAGTTAAGGCCCATATAGCAATTGGATAGGATATGATAGGAAAGTAGAGGTAAGGGCATGTTAGGACTGAAAATAGGATCATAGAACATTAGACTGAATATATGATGAGATATATAATAAAGATAGTTGAGCACAGGTGAGCATATCATAGTGCAGGACAGGATATGAGAAGAGGACTGGACAGGAAGGCATTGAAAAGAGTAGGACAGGACTGACTAAAGGACAGAATACAGAGAACGGAGTTGTAGAGCATAGGTTAGGATACAACAGTCCGAGACACGATATAATAGAATGTAACAGGATAAAAGAGGACCGGACAGGAAAGGATAGGAGAGGATAGAATATTGGATGAATGGGCAGGATAGGAGACAGGTCCAATCCTCTTCTATTTGCAAGACGATAGGGCAGCATAGTATGGGAAAGGACAAGGCAGGACAGGATAGGAAGGACCGTGGAAATGTCCCTTCCTGTTGACAGACAGTGCAGCATGAAAAAACGTACATACATCCAAAGTCACTGGAAGGCAACAATGAAACAACAAAGACACCATTGCACATCTACACGATGCACAGCAATAAAAATTAACAAGGCATCGACGTGCCTTTGTGATGTTGACTGCTTCAAAGGACAGGAGGACAAAGGAGCTGTGTCTGTTTAGGGGACTGCGTTCTGTCTGCCCGGTGACAGGAGCAGAGCTGATATTCTGGTCTGAGGACATGGTGTGGGTCTGAAAAAAAAAAAATCATCGTCTTTTTTTAAATCTGTTAATTTGGGCTTTTTGCCTGAACTGTCAGGTTTCCAAATCGTGAACAGATCCCAGAGCGCAGGAGGCTTTCCACGACTGCGTACAACAGGAGCGGCACCTCCTGGTAACACCAAAGGGTTCCAAACACAGACGAATACAGACGATCCAAGGAATGTTTCACCAAGCTTTGATGCTGAAACATCAACAAATCTGCAGTAATATACTGCACGTAGATCGAGAAAAGACGGTGTAGAGAAAACAGTATTAATACTGTGAAAACAACCAAACCTTTTGCAAGATACTGCACATAGCTCATACATCAAGAAGTGTTGGAAAATACAGTAATGCTTCTGTAGTGCAGGGCAGTATTTCCTAAACTTTCGATATGGGAACCCACTTAACCATCAGACCTTTGTTCAGAGACCCTGCAAATTTTACCCCACCCCTTTATAAAAAAAAAAAATATATATATATATATTTTGTATAATCTGCAATTATTTAACGCTGATGCTCTTATTCACCCCTGGATTATCTCATGTCAAAGAAGGTTTATCAATCCCACTAAGCTGAAGGAAGACTGGTGTGTGCATCTGACTCCTGTCAGCTCTGTGTGTGTGTGTGTGTATGCACATGTGCGGAAAGCGTGTTTCATGTGTCATTAAACTGAGCCACATCACGCTGTGCCGTGAATGTATGAAGTTGGTTAACCCGGTTAGAGGCAAACTAACCGACTGCTAACAATGCTAAGAGACAATAAAAAGAGCTTGCGGAGTGATGTTTAGTGATGCAAGATGCAAACACAGCTCTCCCTACTGTACCACTAATGAGGAAAGGTTGTATTTGTGCAGACAGAGGTGGTCTCCTCATTAATGCTTTTATTTCTACTGGAAAAAGAATAAAAAAAAGGCATTTAAAAAAGAAAAAGAAAGAAAACCGTAATATTTAACAGTTTCTTTGTGTTACAAAGACCTTAGAGGCATGATAAATACTGAAACTTTATGAGCAGCTGTTACAAAGCCCCTGTTTTAAGCATTTACTTTAATTTTTTAGAGGTAATTAGGGTTTGTCACCACGTCATCAGGTGCATAGAACCCTATTGAAATTGGTGTTTCTTTATTTCACCCACAGTTTTTCCAGTTCAGGTAAATGTGGAAGCATGAGGGACACGTCAGTCACATGATTTTTAAATGTCCTTTTTTATCCATTAAAAAAAATATTTATATGGCAATCATTTGCATCTACCTTTGCATCGAACGTTTCAAATTAACCCAGTGTCAAATATGACAAATAATGTCATATTTTAAGACTTTTTTTGGAACATTCTGTTTTTCCATTTCTTCAAAAATCAAAAACACAGAAAAGATGATGATTATGCATCTTGTGTGTTTGGGAGTGTAGGTGGAGCTGCGTAAATCACGCTGTTGAAACATGAAATATCATTTTATCTCCACTATAGCAATGGCCAATTATCGGGTTTTCCATGATATAGTTCTAGCACTACTCGTCTTGACTACTTCCATTAGGGATACAATTAAATAATGGAAAACTACATGCCGGAAACCCAAAGCAAGTAGAATCGAGTCAAACTGTATCATGGGAAAGTGCCATAAGGGTGCTGTAATGTTAAAAACCTGTGAAACTGCAGGGGGTCAGAGGACTTCAGCTGAGGAGGTGGTTTCTAATTCCTCCTGTGGGCAGATTGAGTTCATGCAATCATGTCATACAGGTTTCCTGAGGTTGCATTCAGAATGCATTAGGAATGTTCAGTATTGGTGCTGTCCATAATATGACTCGATCAGTTATGGATATTAATACCAAATGGGAATATAGCGTAAGGTCCTTGTTATGAAGACTTTAAGCCATTATCAATGATCAGCAGTTGTGTTTCTGTGTCTCTTTGGCCTATACTTTGCAAGTAGGTGGTGACTTCGGAAAAGACACGTGCTCCTGTCTCAATATTAGCTTGTGATAGTGTGAACACATAGAGTATATTGTCTCCATCTGTGTATTGTTCCTGAAAAAAAGAAAAAAAAAAAGCCTCATTAGGTTTCCATCTGGTGGAGCCAGTAAATGCTACATCCCAAGCTGCTGCAAGGCCAATTGAGCAGTAAAATTATGGACACTTTTTTTGGGAATTCATTATCAACAGATTTCCTCTAAATCAGCGCCTTATCCTCCTTTCTATTTATTCAGCTGCCTTAGTCTTATCCTCACTGTCAGATGTTGTGAAAACTAACACATCATTGAAAAGGAAGAACACGTAAAAACCAGCTAAAAAATGGCTTCAGAAGAATATAATTGTTCTTGTGAAATAGTCTATTGAATTCTTATAGGTTGTACCATTTGAATGTTGCAAAGCACAGACAACAATGGATTAGAAAGATACACAAAAGGTTCTACTAGCTATTTAACTCATCTAATGCAACACATTTTCAATACACAGGACACAATTAAAATTCTGTACTGTACTGCCAAACAGTACCTAGAATAAAACTTGCAAATCCAATATAGGGGAGCACAAAACCATCAGAGGGCATAGGGCATAAGGCACCACTGCACACTCTTGGGAAACAGTTTCTCATTACATGGCTTTATTAAAAGACCAGGTGGGAGGGCAAAAGTGTAATCCATGGTTAATACTAAACAATGGCAAGGCAGTCGAGGGGACCTTTTTTCACTGCTGAGTGAAAGCTTAGATCCTAATTTAATGCTAATTTAAAACAAGACTTCATTACGGTATTATTAGTTGTTGAGTTTGGGATATGGAGTCCAAAGGGAACTGTTCAGTTGATGAAGAATATTTAACTTGAGCCCAGCTCTTGCATTTGTGCCCCGCCCTGCAGAGTTAAATGCTGTAGTACATTATTAAGTAAATGTAATGAAATGTACTTCAAATACTAAATTATGATATCATTATCATAAGAGGTACACACGGCTGAGACGGTTTCGATGCAAAAGATTGATAGTATTGGACAAATGATGTTGAAAATGGAGCTGCCGGGCAGGAGGGAAACAGAAAGACTACCGAGAAGGTTCATGGATGTTGGCATGATGTTGTGAAGGACAACAGGAGGACAGTTGGTGTAACAGAAGAGATAGGATAGGAGGAGGGATAGGACAAGATGGAGGCAGATGATCCACTATGGTGACCCCTAAATGGAGAAGATGAAAACTGCTACAAAATAAGTATACTTTAATTCCTTAATGCAGAGAAATAAGAGAAGAGGTTTCTTAAGAAACTTAATAGAGAGCAGGTGTTTTCTGCTTTCATATACCTGGGGAACATGTTAGTGTTTTGGATGGTGTGGATTAGTTAAAATGCAGCGCAGAGGCTGTTATTGCCTATGTTCACAGTCTAGACTACATAGTTGAACTAGCTGTGTCGGTGAAGAGAAGAGTGTGGGGTGGGGGTGTTATTAGTGGTGCTATTCAGTTTCGATTTCCTGATTAACACGTGTTTGAGAGTTTGTAAGTGTGGGTTGAATCACATAACAGATAAGGCGAAAAAGAACACCTGAGCATCAGCTTGCGATCACATGATGCCAGTTTGCACTCCTCTGTGAGGAGTTTGCATGTTCTCCCTGTGTGTCCATGGGTTTTTACGCAGGTTCTCCTCTTTCCTCCCACATGTCCAAAACATGCAGAGGTTAACTGGACACTCTAAATTGACCGGAGGCGTGAATGTAAGAGTGAATGGTTGTTTGTCTCTAATGGTCCTGTGCAGTGTGTTGCCAACTCCTCAGTAAGGACAGTAGCTATTCACTGTCACTAGAAGTGGCTAAATGACGCCATCGTCTAATTTGCGTAATTGGCCATGTGTAAAGCCCAATTTATACACTTGCGTAAATGCTCTACGTCGCCGGAGAGCCCGTCGGAGAGCCTCTCTATCATCTCAGGGTGCATGAAATATTTCTTCAGTGTCCGTCACACGGAGATGGCAAGGGTTGCGATTGGTCCTCAGCCAGTCTCTGGGCGGCATCAAAAGGCATGCGTTGGGTGCCCTGATGATTAATATAAGGTAGCACACGGCGTAGAAGTTCATTATTTGCCAGCTGACATTCGGAAGTACCTGAAGTGGGTTTCTTCGTCCATGTCCCTCATCGGTCCAATCGCCTGCCATCAGTCTCGGGACATTTAGTCGACGTACATACCACCTTCCGGACACGTCTCCTCAGTCTTTAACGTCTCCATTTTTGTATTAAATGTATCTGTGTTTTAAATGTTATTCAGCTGCAACAACAACAACAACAGTCGTTCTCTCTCGGACGCCATTGTTCACTGTAGCTGCAAGCACAACAACCTTGCGTAGCGACCCCTGATGACTGATCGGGCGGGAAATTGCAGTGCGTATCCAGCACCACGACGGAGAACTATGAGGGCTCGAGGGGTCTCCGTAGTTACGCAGTTGAATAACACATTACGCAGAGGAATATAATATTAAATATGTTTAGAACAGCACTCACTGCTTGTTGAGAAAAAGTCCGAAAAAAGTTGCTAGATTTGTCGCTAGAAGTTTTTTTTTTTTGAAAGATTGTTGCTAGAGAGCTCTGAATACTTGTTAAATGTAGCCACGTTTTCTCCAGATTTACTCCAGATACTCCAGGTTCTTCCCACAGTCCAATATGCTGAGGTACGCTTGCCCTGTGATGGACTGGCGACCTGTCCAAGGTACCTCGCCTTTTTTGCCCTATGACAACTGGGATTGGCTCCAGCAGCCCCATGGCCCTCATGTGGAGCATAAAAGGGTAGACAATGAATGAATGAGTGTCTGTATGTCTATTTGGCATATGATCATAATGGCTGAGAACGTTATGAAAAAAGTACTGTGGAAAAAAATACAATACCATAAACTGTAGTAACTGTCCATGCTCCTACACTACTGCCTTTGGTTCGTTAGCTAGCGGAGTTGCCTTTGTTTAGAAAATGTGTCCTCCCTTGATCCAAAAACACATTTAAAAGCTCAAAAGATGAGGAAATGAAGTAGAGGACACCTGCTGTGAGGCTGCAGGTACATCACAACAGAGGAGAGTTCAGGAGAGAGAGGGCAGGACTGTAGCTCAGCCAGCTCTGTGATTGTATACAGCACGTGTTCCTCTACCTGTTTGTTGAACAACCTGGAGTGTTAACGTTTATATTCTTTACAAACACCGACATCGGGATCATGCTTTGGACATTAACGGAAATAAATGTCGCTGTCTGCAGACGTTACCAAGAGTGTTTAGCAACAAGTTATATCATTTAGTGAAGGATGTGCACAGAGGGATGCAGCAGTGCTCTGCTGTTGACACCTTTTTCATTTTAGGCCATGTTGAATCCCTCAGGGTTAACTTCTAAAACAACTATTCAAAGACAATGATAATGTTTTTGACATTTAATTTCCATCAGTGAAAAAAAGAGGTAACTGATGGACATGTTTGTCATAGTTTTGACGGAAATGTACAAAAACACTGGATATTATCAGAGACTGGAGAAAAAAAAGACATCATTTCACGTACAATTTCTTTTCAGCTGCATCAATGTTTGTAACTGATTTTGCATGTAGCTGTATGACAGACCAGTGATGTATTTTACATCTCTGGGCTCTGGTGAGATATCTACAAAAAACATACAGTACATTAACAGAAAGTTAAACTGCAGCACAGGAAAAAGGGGCTTGATCTTTTTCCCCACATATGAATACACAAAATCTGTAGCAAAATCGAAATTGAACCTCTCATTATGTTAAAAATTAGCACCTCAAAGAGAAAGAGAAAGAGAGAGGTATGGACGGGTGGGTTGGTGGGGGGAGTGGCAGGTCGTCAAGACCATACATTGGAATTTAAATGCCAGGGCAGCTCCTGTTTTGCATGCACTGCAGCACTGAGTCCACAATGATTTCCCATCCCTCAGCAGTGTATTGATACATCATTATTAAATGAGGATTCTCCCCCAACCTCCTCTTACATTCATTTATGTCACAAAAGCTCTGTTTGTTTCATTATTTATCATCAGATTACAAGTCATTTTCCATTTGAATAATACATCTGCATGCGGTTGCCAGTGCACAGACAGAGAGAGAGCGGGGGAACCAGGTGAGAGAGTGAAATGGTAGTTAATGCCTGTTTTATTGCATGGTGATATGGTGGATTGTTCCCATGTGGTTCAGGGACTGAAAAAAAAAAACTTTTGATACACCCCCATCCTCATATTTTGGCTCTAACTTGATCTTTCGGTGATTGCAATTCTTTGCCTCGTGTTTCAATGAAATTCCTTCTCAGGTTATTCCGTTTTAAAGTCTGGGTTCTGCTCTACTCTACTGAACATCAACATGTTTTTATTCCAAAAAGCATCTGGCAGATCTTTATTTTGACTCTTTTTAATGAATGTTATTTACAGTTGTTTTTTAAGTCGCTTTGGTGCTTTTCTCAGATCAGAATGAAAATGATCATAACTATTAGTTCAACCTCCACGACATTTAGTCATTTGAGCCCTGCATATTAGCGATTTCTCCTTCCCATGAACCCTCAATTGGCAAGCATATATGAACCCGAGCAGGACATAGTGTCTACCATTACTACAATTCTGTGACACATGGAAGCTCAGCGTCGTGGAAGAGGGGTGAGGATGCTTGGAGGAAGAGGAAGGGGAAGTGGACAAAACAGGGGAAGAGGGAGAAGAGACCAAATACATACGCAGGTTCCTAATGAAACTAGGGCCTCACAATGCCTGAGGCTGGTCAGGGGGTGCAACCAAATGTTGAAAGCACCACTGTGAATTCAATCATTCAAACATTTTGTAGGGAGAACAGGTATGTATATTGGACATTAATCCAACATCTGATAATATCTCACTTATTCCCAACCAACACCAATGTGTAACTTTACTCTCGTTTTCAAACGACCGTGCAATTAGTGTAAAGTGCTGTCTTGAGCATTTTCAGGTAGTGTCACACAGGTGAGTTCTGACCTTTTTTGAATTGGAAAACACTGTGAGAATAAACTGTCATAATGAAAATATGACAAAGCCATTTGACTATCTTGTTCATTAATGATGGTGTCAAGACTGTTTCATTGACACGCATACTTGCTCTTGAGGAATGGACTATCCCTTTTGAGCAAGTGACATGTTTTTGCAGGTTATCCACTAGGTTTTGCAGTTTGCACTAATTGCTTTGAGAAATGCTCTAACTGCTGTGCAAATGTTAATAGTGATGTGAGAAAAGCACCAAAGCGACTGATATTTTTATTATTAGTTACTTCCTCTCATTGACTCTTACTTTCTCCTTTAACTCAGTTGTATGTGAAGTGGCTTTTAATTTGTGTGATTACTCTTCATGTAAAGTACTTTGTGATTTTATATCTGTGAAGGCTGCTATGGCAAATAAAATTTACTTACTTGCTTGGTGACTACTAAATATACCAGATTATAGCCACTGACAAATTTACATAAGTTTTCCCTACAGGAACATTGAAGGAATAAAACATAAAAAATAAACACGTGCATGCAAACGCAGAAAACAGTCAAGTATAAAAATAAACATTACAGCAATAAAAAAAAAGATATGGAAAAACTACATAAAACTGATTACCAACAATATAAAATGTATGATGCAGCAAAGCAAACCAGATAATGGGGACCATAAGTTTCAAAGTGCACAAGTTGCTTTAACTGGTACTAAACTGCTTAATGTACTGTGCATGGACTTTGAAATGCAGTACACTGCTAACCTTCTATTATTATATAATATACTATATTTTTTGGTGTAAAAACGTTACTCACTAGTAATTAAAAGCACAATAATTGTACACTCTATATTGACCAGATGTATGTCTCTGTGTGGCTCTGTGATGGACTGGCGACCTGTCCAGGGTGCACCCCTGGCAGCTTCTCTTTGGTGGTGACCATGTTGGATGAACACTCAAACTGCTATGTCAGCTGGGATTGGCACCAGTGCCCACCACGACCCTCATACGGGGGATAAAGATGAGTGAGTGAGTAAAAAACAGGGATTTAGTGTATGAACACTTAATCCCTGTTGATGATGCTAATGCCAGACTGATTCCATTCCTGGCTCCTCTAGTCTACATGCAAGACACTTAACCTTGATAGAAAAATGCGCTGCACGTCGATGTGCTGTGTGAATGTGTGAGTGAATGGCAAAACTGTTGTAAAAAAAGCAGCGTTTCAGTGGTCATCATACAGACCATTTACTTCCTCTCTGCCCCAGGTGACCTGCTCAACATGCAGGTAGATGGTAGCCAATTGTTGATGAGTATACGTGGAAA
Organism: Microchirus variegatus; assembly: GCF_963457635.1. Taxonomy (NCBI): domain Eukaryota; kingdom Metazoa; phylum Chordata; class Actinopteri; order Pleuronectiformes; family Soleidae; genus Microchirus; species Microchirus variegatus. The sequence continues at coordinate 29,777,086 of NC_139807.1, read as the reverse complement.
GACATTTCAAGTTTTCTGGTGTCTTAGTGTTATACTGTGGATTTAAAAAATTGACCTTGTCAGATTGGATAATGTCACATCCTGTTCTTGGGATCAATACTGCTGAGCACAACAGCATGAAACCCCACTGGCCTACTAAATGAATGGTTTATTTAGGACTTCTGAATGTTTTTTTTTCGTTTTTTTCTTTGCAAAATGTTGTAATTGATGGTAAGAGCAGCTGAGTGTGCATATAAAGCCTTGAAAAACCTTTAGAAATGAATGTACACACTAAACAAAGAAGCTTTAACTAGTTATTCAAATGCCATAGATATCATAGATATACCTGTAGCTTAACCTTGGCATCTCCAAATTTGAACAATCCGACTGCTCCTTTGTTTCTGTCTTAGTTTGTGAAGACAAGCATGTTATTATTGTAGACCTAGGGGGAGACAAACATTATCTGCTGTACTAAGCAGATGCTCGGAGGAACGTGGAATCTTAATTCTCTCCCAGCTGCGTATCAGCAGAGCAGAGGAGCAGAACTGCTGTGATGAGAAACTGGCTGAGGAATTCGTAAATTAGTGATCAAAATAATTAGACCAACAGCCTTAACAAAAATCCACGTCTCCTGGTGAATTTGCAGCCCACTGTGTGACGGGCAATAACAACAGTAGTGGCCTGACAAGTAAAGAGCCAATATTTATGGTGCACTTATAAAGCAGCTTTTTATCCTTAGTGGTTTAGCAAGAGCGTTTTCCTCTCATTCAGATGTGTGTTTAAAGGGGTAAAAGCTACCTGGGGGACCCTAAAACAAACCAAAGAGGCCACTCCCCTTCTCTGCAACTATACTTCATGGCGCTTGTTTTACACCGTATTTACAAAGGATATCGTTGGGAGTTTTGCAGGGCATATATACATATTTGGTACATTTATATATTTTCTGGTCAAATGATGGTGAAAGCTTAAGTACACCTTTGAGGTGAACTACTGTCCTTGTTCCAATTTAGGAGCACCAGCGGGGGAATTGATTTATTGAATGAAAGGTGTCTGACTCCATTAGCCATAGTGACTATTTGCCCCCTTTTCAGCATGACAGTATCAGGTGCTTTCTGGTTGACCCATTGCAGAACAAATTCATTTCAACTGGCAGCATGCTAGTAGCCAAAACGTATCCCTCGCCTGAGGCGGCGCTGCATCAAGAATTATTGAAGGAGAAGACAAGACAACACTGAACAAGAAAACTTCTGTTCTGTCCTCAACATAAGAGCAAAACATGGGGCTGTATCAAACCCTATGGTTTTATGTGGACATAGAAGCAATGAGTTGTGAACAATAAGAAGCAATCAGGTAGCGAAGGCTGCTAACTGCATCTGTTTCTGCACATCCAGACGATAAAGTAAGCACTGAAGCTTTCAAACTAAAATGGAGCCAGCAGCATTTTCAAATTCGCTGGGCAACGCATAGCCAAAGCAGAATGGATGTAAATAACTATTAAATCTGAGGAACTTGTCTGCAAAAAAGCACCTCCTTGAAAATTAAAATTATCTGGAAAAAGCCTTGGATACTGACAGATAAAAGCAAAAATATTGTGCCAATAAATTACTTGATTGTAAAAAGAAGGGGGTTAAATAAATTGATTAGTTGAAATAGTTTTTCATAAATGCAATGTTTAATTGTGCTCTTTATTAAATAAACTAGTATGAGTTGTTGCTGTGAGTAAACGACAACAACAAAAAAAAACATAAGAAAATAATAAAATTTAGAACAGGTCCGAGCACACATTTTTTTTTTTTTTTCTTCTGTGGACTGAAATAAACAAGTCATCAAACGCATGCAGATTTTAACAGCACCTTCATTTATTGTGCTGCTGGAGGTGAAATCATCACGTGTTGAGTTTTAATGAAATACAATGCTAATGAAATACAACGCTTCTGGTGGATGACTAATCGTGAAACCGCATTATCTTCAAAAAATACACACGGAAGTTATCTCTGCAATTGAAATTTCACCTGCAGTTGAATCATTACAAATCCCATCATTGTTCTCAACCATGTGTGGGTGGCGGCGCATACTGAGAAGTTAATAGAACTTTCTTGTCCAACCCCAGGGAATTAATACTCACCTTTTGATTACCATCCCAGTGCTACTGTGGAAGCACAGCAGCTATTTAGTAAATCTCTCAAAGAAAAAAAAGAAGTCAGGAAATTGGATGTTGAATCATAAGTTGTGCAATAGAAAGGTGATGATGTAATATGCAAATAACCAAATCATCTATATCTACAGGGTGGATTGAGAAACCTAGTGTCTTTGAGTGAGCCTTAACTCTCCTGCCAATGTTCTTGGACTTCCACACAGTACAGTACTTTGACAGTGAACTCACTTTCTTCAAAAAAACAAAAAGTATCTCAGAATGACTTGGGTTTACTATCATAATAGTCGGCATCGCCCTGACCAAGGATTCGTTGAAAATATTTGAAAACCTCTTAAGGAATAATTTTGAGGAATTTTTGAAATTCAGGAAAAGATCCATTTGCCCTGATGCACTTTGACAGTGAACTCACTTTCTTCAAAAAAACAAAAAGTATCTCAGAATGACTTGAAATTTACCATCATAATAGTCGGCATCGCCCTGAACAAGGATCCGTTGAAAATATTTGAAAACTTCTTAAGGAATAATTTAAAGGAATTTTTGAAATTCAGGAAATCTCAAAATTTCTTGAAATTTACCATCATAATAGTCGGCATCGCCCTGAACAAGGATCCGTTGAAAATATTTGCGAACCACGAAATTTTGCCCTCAATACTCACAGCAAACATGATGTGATAAAGCTATTAAGCACCAGAAAAGAAAGCATATGGTTGATCTGCCATGTGGTGATGATGCGACGTTTTTACGTTATTTGTGTGGGTGTATTATTACGTTACGTGTTTCATTTATTTATTAATAATTAATTCATAAAAATGCACTACATCAAGGACTTTATGATGTCTGATAGACATTTTGAATATTTCAGGAAGATTGCAGCTGTGCACAGTTGCATATTTGGATATTTTTAATGTCACATCATAAACAACATGCCCTCTGATTAGTTACATGTGTACCTGTTAGTGTGGCAGATTAAACCTCACCCAGTCCTTTTAATGTGTTTGGTTACCCTTAAAGTTGCCTGTACAAGCCATGAAATGTATTTTTAGTATGAGTGTGTGGGTGCTTGAAATTAATAAAATCCTTTTGCAACATTATTGAAAGTTAATATTTTATCATATTATTATTGTAGAAAATAAAGTAACAGTCAAAACCTTTGACATGTAGTTTTAAAGCCCTGTCACCTCATTAATTTTGTTTTTTTTGGTAATGAACGTTGGCTGCAGAGGAAAAACACACAAATCCACTTGTGTTGGATTAAGCTCCTTTTAAAACGATAAACATCATTCACAGGGAATAGTTTCTGTTTTATTTTTACTTTATAATGCTTCATTAATTCTCCCCCGAGCCACGAAACCAACTCCCATCAATTAAATGTATTCATGCTTTTCTCTCTCATACCCTATCCATTGAAATAAAACAGGCTTACCTGGCTTACAAATTGATATTGAATCTCGCTCACTTCCACATGGGAGGTAAATGTAGAGTTCTACTCAATATGACATTTTCTAAAACGTCTTAAATTCATTAATAATTCACTGTGAGCTTATATTTGATGTTATGTTGCTATAATTGAAAATATTTCTCACTCAAAAAGGTCTTAAAAATGTTTGTGATTCACCCAGCACACAAGAGGACCGTCTAGGCTCTATATAGTCATCTGTTAAATATTGAAACTCCAAATTTTGTTTTTAAGACACATCAAACTGTTTGTTTTTCATGGCATAAATCATGAATCTTGTTGTTTTGAATCATATTTACTTTTACTCACAACTTTAAACATTTCAACATATTATCCGTAGACATTTTCAATGAATGGTACTGTCCAAATCAATTATTATTATTATTTTTCTCATTAAATATCATAAGTTGAAGGATAGTCATGTCAACTGTATTAATTTGTTTTCAACTGTTCACAATGAAAGAGTCATTGTGCACTGTAGAGGTAAATGGACTAAGCTAACATAGCATGAGCATTACATTGGTTTAGCTCATTAGCGCCTCTAGAGTTAGAGACTGTAGAGGTGACTGGACATTTATTAAACAGAATGAACACTAATATTATATGAGTATTAAGTTATTTATTTAATTTTTTTTGTTGAAATGCTCCGTGTGTGATTTAGTTGATTTGTGGGTCTGTTTTTGTAACGTTAAACTGACAAAACCGGAAGTGCATTTCTGTTTGTTTTTGTCATATTGGACTTTTAGCTGGACTGGGACATTGATAACAGGACTACATTGTGCTGGAGTTATTGTGTTGCTTTGTGTGTTGGTGTGTGCTGATATCAGATTATGATTTTATTTGGTGTTTGAATAAATATTTATGTTTAAATTAAATATGCCTTGATCGATCAGCACATCATCTGTTGATTTTTAATCATAATAATCAAATCACTTATCTGTAGCACAAAAGGAAAATATTACGTTCATATTTTGGCAATCGCCACAAGGTGAATCGGCCAATGTATTGGCTTTTTACCCACATGCAAGTGACATTTAGTGAGCCCTGAAACATGGGTCCAAAATCTCATAAATGGCATCCTTGCGTTTTCATGTATACAACCAATATGCTACTTTGAGAAAATGATAATGTCATAGGTCCACCTCTTTCTTGTGCTTGCATTGCACATTGCATTCACTCTTTCTTCTTGTTATGTTTACAGATTATTTACTTTATGATAACCTTTATTTTCTCTCCTTAGTTGCCCTGGCTTTCTTGCAATGTATTATTCAAGTTTTGTCCACTGCATGCACGCTCAACATCTTCTTCTCTGGTGGTTTTGGTGTGTTTCTGCAGTATCACAGTGCCACATACAGGCCTGGCATATGTACTACAGCATTTAGACTCATTTTGGGGGGGGGGGGGGGGTTGTGTGGATGAAGACACTGAAACGATGCCACGTTTGCCGAAAACGTTCGGTTTATGTGGTGAATGAGGGCTCAATCAAACTGTTTTCTTATGCTTTGAATTAGTTAAATAGTTCATACACTTAAATGATTGAAAGGGGATTTGTATTTGAGTTGAATCAAAGCATGAGGTTTTACAGTGTGGTGCATGGAAAGACCAGGGATCCTCAGATATAATTAGTTTCTCTCTATGACACTCTAATCAGACTATAATATAAGTTAATGTTTTCTTCTTCACTCAACCATTTGTGTATATTTTTCTTTTTTTTTCCCTTTTCCCTTCCTTGACACTTTATTATATATCGTATACCGTCGACTATGCCATTTAAATCAAAGCCACTTGGGGAAACATTAATATCAAACAGCTTGCCGTTTGCAGTCACACTACAAAGACAGCAGCTGCAGCAGAGAACCACAAATTGGGGTCCTTTTTTTTCCCAATAAATGCTCCCACATCAATATGTTCCGTGTCACCTTAAATAGTGTTCACATTTTGCTCTACTCAGACTTGCACGTCTCATCCTCAAGATGACAGCAGCTAATCTCAGGGCTTTGTTTTTCCGAGTGAGCCGCTGCTTATTCGAGGCGTCTTTGTGTGTGTGTGTGTGTGTGTGTATTGAATCTATCAACCTTTAAAAGTTAACAAGTTGTCTGGGGAAATGCCATTTGTACCAGTTCAATGGGAAATGTCAGACTCTGATAAAATGGTGAGGTCTCATACACACGTCAGTCGTACTTGAGGATCTGCACGGAAATGAAAGAGAATTGTCAGGCTTTGGGCCTGTTCCCTGTTTTTTTTTTTTGTTTTTTTTACCCTCCGCATCAATAAAAGAATGAAAAAAAGAATGTAATATTTACTTGAAAGTAAAAAAAAGAAAAAAATAATAATCTATAGCTCCTAATATGCCAGACTCATACTATTTTTAAAACTTTCCTGTACCCAACTGCACTGCTTGTCTTTGTTTGTCAGTGATTGGTTGTGTCATTCGATGATTCAAGGCACCGGATCACATTTATCATCTGTAGGGGGAAAATAAATGAACAGCAAAAACAGCAATAAAGCATATTCCTGCCAAACGATGCAGCAACACACACACACACACACACACAATTCGGAAATACTTTGGTTTCACAAAATCATGCGCAGGTTTTTAGGGACTGCATATCGTTACTGCCGGTTCCTAACATATTTTATGATGTACGTAAATTGAACAGCTACGTTTTAATGATGTTTTTATTTATTTTTTTGTATTGTTCAGTCAGTGAGCATCTTGGTAAAATGTAGAGACCAATAAAAATGCCCTTTGACAACTGAGCGGTTCCTAAATATCCCATGGGATGTTTAGCTGTCAGAGCTGACACAAGGCTTTAACGTTCAGTTTTGTGTGTGTGTGTGTGTGTGTGTGTGTGTGCGCGCCCGCTCATCGCAAATGAGAAAGAGAGATACATGACATCGGATCTGATATCTGTTTTGGATCTATAACAGTGAAGGATTATGTGTTTTTTTGTGTACTTAATAATTAAAACATATAATAATATAATATATATATAATAACAATAAGTAATTAATTGCATATTACATTATTTATTTTGAATACAAATAGATCTGCAATGGGTCGATGGATGGATGAATGAAATGATGACATTTCTTATTTTGAGAATAGACATATACTAATGAAAAAGAAACACAATTATAAAGACATAAAAAGAATCCAATATGCACATAATACACATTATAATTATCACATTCCTGTTAGAAGAAGTAAGAAGTTTTCAAGAAATAATAATAATAATGCATTATATTTGAAGGCGCCTTTCAAGACACTCAAGGTCGCTGAGACACTCGGAAATATGTGTCTCTACCTCTATTATAAACACTCAATACGCTACTTACATATGCATTTTTGAAACAATTATTGTGATCAGTGAAAACAACACTGTATGTTGATCTATACTTGCAGTATAAGTAACTGTTTAACATAGACAATTGTTGGCAAATAGGTATAACATAAATAAGGGAATAGAAAGGGAACTAGATTATATTACGAGATTTCGTCTGTGGCTTTCCTTCACAGACGCACACCGACCCAGACACCCTACTTTTCCTCCTATTTCCTTCCGTCACCCTCCTCAACTTCTTGACCTTGATCCAGTGACTCCACAGGTCACGTTGCCCACAGGTCACCATGACAGAGTCCCCGAAGAGGGGATTCGTTACCGCCGTGCGGTCGAATTGATGACGTCCATTGGGATCTGGTTTTGGAAGTTGATACACAACTGGGGGTTTTCAGGATCTTTGAGTCAATGGCATGTCCCCAAGCTTCCCCTCCACAGACACAGAACTCTTTTCCCCTTCTTTTCCCTTCTTGATATAAGTATTTATTTTTCTTATTTCACTTTATTGCCGTTCCAAAAACACAATTTGATGCAATGCAATATATAAACAAGTAAATAAATGAATGCAGTCAACATCAAAGCTCAATTTTTGCTTTCTTCCAGAGTCTTAATGGAAACGCTAAACATAAATCACTACCTTTTTGAATATTTGAAGCTGCTATTCAGCACTGAAGATAAACTCTACAACTTCAGAAAATATTTGATTCTTTTTTTTAATTTATTTATTTTTAATATTCCAAATACAGAGAAAAAAGTCTAACACAATTGAAGAATGAAGAATGTCAGTCTTTATCCTCCGCAGGACAGACACGTTCATTTACATAATTTCATAAGAGGCTTATTTTTTTGGTGGGGTTCTGAAGACTTTATTCAGTATTTTAATTACGTCCCTGTTGTTCTTTTTCCATGGAGATATATGCATATCTTGATTCTTCTTAATAAAGTTTTGCCCACGGTTTTGTGATGGCACCTTCTTGATGATTTGTTCTGTTGGGTAAACAGTTTTTTAATGCTAAGACAAACAGCTAATATGCATCACTGTTGGTGCTCCATCTGTGTCTGACATCTGATATCTGCCGATGACAGGCGGTTGAAGATTTTTACTCCGCGCGTCACTGCACGCTGAAGACTCGGCTTTAAATATGTCATAAGCCTCGTTGGGCGTTTATCTCTAATATAATGGCACTGCAAATGTGAGATCTAATGCCAATAAATAAGTTAAGCTCTATACTATTTTCACATGTTCACTGGAAGTCCAAGTCTTAAAACTAATGGCAAATCAGTGACTGTCATGTGCAGTGTAAAGAAGGAGATAGTAGCTCACACAACACAGTTGTTTGGAACAGGAATTATACATTTATCTTTCTCCAGCATTCATCGAATCCTCCCTTATTTCGCTTGCTGCTGTCTATCGTAGACAGTTGTCGAAATTGTGCCAATAACATTGTCAAATAAAATAGTAAATCAGTAAGAAGTGTAAAAATGACCCTTCACTGCTGACCAGGAAGCTGCAAATATGGATGCAAACTTCAGCATTCAGCGATTAGCAAAAGTACCTGATATAAGTGATCACTTCCTCCACCTTCACCAGTAGCCTGTGCAGAGAGGAGTTATCTGACTTGCTTTAGTCTCTACAAAAAAACAATATATTTGGATACCAGAAAAATGAGCATTCAATACGCAACAAGAAAACAAAAAAAACAATCAATGTATTTGTAATATCCAAAGTCAGCTTATTCAACCAACCTTACAGAAGCCATATACAGAACAGTTCGTACGTGGAGCTGGGGCAATCACAAGACCACTGGTCACTTGGCGTGTTAAATACTTTACGTTTTTAGTCAGGCTTCCTTCTTGTTCAGAACACCAGGTGATGAGATGATGATGTAGAATGAGACTCCGTGACACAAGACTTTTCACCAAACAAAGAGATCTTTATTCTGTTACAAGTCAAGTGTCAATTCCAGGCGCTGCAGATTGCCTGGGAGAGCATCGGCCAAATTCCCAAAAAGCTCTAACTTACCCTGAGCACAACCACACTTTACCTAAGTTTACCTGCTCCTCCTACATCATCCTATGCCCTCGGTTAGCCATTCAACCTCCAGTCTCCCCTAGGTCACATCAAGGGCGAAATGCCAGGACCAATGCCTAACCTAAACATCCACTTTATGGTTTACCGATGATCCATCTGAGCAGGCAATGCTCAGACAAAATCTACAGACTTCCGTCGTAAAACTTTATTGTAGGGCATTGTAATCCCCAGTCACAGAGAATGTGAACCCACAGACTTATAGTAGTAGTTTTTGCTGTGTTAAAGTGTCTAATACACTTCAATACCTATGCAAAAACCTGCCTGTAGAATTTGATCGCAAAAAAAGTGATATTTCCAAATCATATTATGCATTAATTGAAGATAATATTCACCCTTGGCTGCCTATATTCGCCATGATATCCTTTTGTGCATCTAAGACAAAATTGTTTGGAATTAACAATTTCAAGCTAGTCTCACTTCTTGGCTCTGATACTTGAAGTTCCTTATTAAGGCGTTTCCCAAACGCACTTGTACAAACAAGTGGGCATTGTTCCAAATGACAGTGGAACATTGCAATTGCAATGCTACCAGACCTGTATTGTATAATGTTCAGATGATTTGTGTGGAGGATACCATGAGGTCTTCAGGCGGTGAAGAAGAAAACTGTAAAAAAAAAAAAGTATGGTTTAAGTAGAAGGTTAAGATGTTGCCTGTCTGAGGCACTTCTATTAAACCTACCTCTTGAGTAAAGGAGCGGCTGCTCCACTCAGTTTCATTAATCACATACAGCTTAACTCAATTGTGTAACCACATTTGGTCAAAGAGATGAATGTTTGAATGAGATTTTTTTTTTCATCCTTTAAATTTCTTATGAGAGCGTTATATCTAGTATTTAACAGCAAAGTACCATTTGATTGAATTGATCATAAAGGACTATATTTAAATCAGACGGCGACGGCGCTGCCTCGGTAAAATAAATTATCCCTAATTGACGAATTGCATTGCCTCAATTAGTCTGTAGGAGAATTTGTCTCTATAATGTGCTGCTTTCCACATATAAATGTGCTCTCTGCTATTTTCAGTGCTACTTTTTCAGCTTTGTCTTCGAACATGAATATTTAAATATCCGCGTGTTAATGGGAAGCAGTACAACTCAAATTAATATTAACCAGTCAAAATGATTCCATTCAAAGAGGATCAGGCACTCTACTGCCAGAAAAACTTCAGTCTGAGTGCTTTCTTTTAGTACTCACTTTTCATTTTTATGTGTGTAACGTGTAATGTAAAAAATGTATACACAACAATGTACAATGGGCTGGCTTTTCTTCATGCATCTTATAATAAATAATAATAATAATAATAATAATAAAAAGTAAATCTGCACCATTTCGTAGTGTACGAGCTGCAAGTGCAAAGGTTCAATGTAATTTAATTTCTGGTAAAACAAGGAGCAGTTGGTCGGAGACACCATTGAGGAATGTATAGGGTTGACCCTGTAAAACCAGTATAAGTAGAATAAATCACACTTTTTTGGACAGTTTATTGATTTCAATATTGAAATAGTATTATTTATATTCACGATTGACATGCATACTACATAAAATGATTGAAGAGATTACAAATGGGCCTGCGGTCGGTGTGGTGGTTTTCACTCTCGCCTTTGCAGCAAGGAGTTCGAGCCCCGGTTGGAAGGGAGCTTTCTGCATGGAGTTTGCATGTTCTCCCCGTGTGTGCGTGGGTTTTCTCCGTGTTCTCCGGCTTCCTCCCACTGTTCAAAAAAAACATGCAATATGGGGATTAGGGTAAATTGGTCACTCTAAATTGACCGTAGATGTGAGAGTGAGGGTTGAATGGTTGTTTGTCGCCATATATATGTGTATGAATGCTCATGGTGGTGGTCAGAGTGGCCGTTTTTACATTATATTTGGTTACATTTAGTTACATTTATTGTGTATGACGGTTACATCTGGCCCTTTGAGGGTAACCATTATGCTGATGTGGCCCTCACTGGAAATGAGTTGCAGTGACACCCCTGTTGTAGTTATTGATGTAGTAGTTATTTTGTTTCACCCTCAATATGACTTTCACCAATCTTAGAGAAAACAATCACCATGTTCCATGTTCATTGGTATATGTAATACTAATCAACAAATCATAGTGTCTCTCATACAGTTAGTGCCCGATATCTACCTGAAAAAAAAAAACAATGTTTTAGTCAGAGGTTTATGTTTTAAGTGGCTGCTGCAGAAAGTGGGTTAACTTTGAAAGAGCAACCGCATGTATTCTTCTATGAAACACTTGTTTTCATTATTCACCAACCATTTTATATCTTTGATGTGAAGATAAAGCCAAGTCCCTAATTAATAGATCAAACGCATCACATCCCACATCAGCTCTATAACTCCAGGTTCAGGTAGATATTACAGGAACTATAAACGCTGTGTGGAGGCTTTGAGCAGACTTCAAAATTGGCGGGTTCGTTTCTCATGACCCCCGAGGAACTGCAGTGCTTACAAATTAATTATTTTATTCATTATATTTCCAAGATTAGCTATTGAGGAAATCAAAGGAAAGGCAGGACTCAAATGAACTGCAGACAGAGAGTCCTCAGTTTATTGGAAGCCTGTGGAGAGCTGAGGGGAGGTGAGCAGTGAGTCACCACTGGGTCTGTCACAGCAAACAACCCCCAAATCTAGGCCCCCTACTGTTTTCTTAATCGACCAGAATTATATAAAAAAAAAAAGATACCTTAATTATCGGTGATATACAATTCCATTCAGATAGATCTCAAATGGCATTTCCTGTGTAGCCTCTCATTGTCTATACACACACTGGCAGCTGGGATAGCTCAGTGGTGCAGGTCAAGGTCAGCTAATACCCAGTGCGGGCCCTATAGGCAAGGCCCTTAATGCTACTTGTCTTTCCGTGCCTGGATATATGGTGCCGGTTGCGTCAGGAAGGCCATCCGGCCAAAAAAGCTCTGCCATACAAATGTGCGAGTGATCCGCTGTGGCGACCCCATGGAAAGAGCAGCCGGAAAACTCACACACAATTGTCTACACACACACACACACACATATCTTACAAGCAAGTTGTCAAAACACAACAACAAGCATGGATTTTTGCTCCTGATTTGCCCTAAATTATCTTAGAAAATAAATTTTCCAGTGCTATTTGGGCCGTTCTTGTCCTTCACAGGATATGCCAATTTATTTGCCCATACATCCTAGGAATCAAGTTTCTGTGGGGCAGGCATTGTACACTGGACTGCCCCAGTGTATAATACCAGTGTAAATATACCACTGTATAATACCTATGCAAAATCTGAAAGCATGCCATCGCTATCATGAACACCTAAAACAAGGCTAAACCAAACAATACCCAGCAGGTAATAATCTCCCTCGGTCTGTGTCAGGGAAATGTCATTTAAGCCAATACATTTAGTCTCTGATGCATGTATTGATCTGCATTGATGGATTTTGGTGGTTCTTTCTTTCGTTCTGTTTGCTTTTTGCAATTTAACTGCAGAAAACTGACACATCCAGTGACTTGACAGTGATTTTTTTCCTGATCGTGCAGCAGCATTTTAAGCTCACACAACAACAGCTGCTCATTATACCAGATACAAATCCATGTGCAAATGTAAATGTTTGTGTTGAGCAAAACCCATATACATGTAATGAGATGCTTAATATACAAGTGATGCATTGTTTTAAATGAGTGAAATATCTCACAGTGATGCATTTGCTTTTTAGATATTTCCATCACAGTACAGGCAGCTTCCACATAACCAGATAATCTGTAATCATGTTTTGTTTTAAACCCAGTGATTAAAAATAACAATTATCCATGGATTTGTATAATCTCTAGATTGATATAATCCAAGGATTGTCACCTTCAGAACACAAAGGAATTTAGTACTAACTCAAGCGATGTTTACCTTCCACAATTTAATTGCCTGTGTGTTTATATAAAAATAAAAAAATAAAAAATAGTCATGGCCGTTATATAGGTCAGGGGTAATGAGCAGAAAAACAACAACAGGGAGCAATAACAATATCCACAACATTAAAGTGATGCAAATGTTAGTTCAGCAGCTAATGAACATACCATCGCTGTCAAAGCTTGGAGCTCACAACAAACTACAATAAACCGATGATGAGCTAATACTACAGTTTGTTAACTATGTTGTTATTTTTGAATCGACTCGTGGAGAACCTATATTTTATTATTTTTTTAATGCTTAATATTTGTTTCCAGATCCCCATGGTGTCACTTCTTTGTCTCAGCCAATAACAAAATCAAAGGACTATGTTAGTCCATCTAAAACCAGGTTATTAACATAATGGTGTTAGGTGGGTCACACAGCAAAGTGGTTTGCCAGCAATGTTATCTCACAGCAAGAAGGTCACTGGTTCAAATTTCTCTGTGCACTTTTAATGTTCTTCCCTGTCTGGTATTGGTTCTTCCAGATACTCCAGCTTCTTCCCACAATCTCGAAACATGCTGAGGTGTGTTTTTCCTGTGATGAACTGGCAACCTGTCCAAGGTGTACCCCGCCTTCCACCCTATGATTTTTCAGTTAATGTATGGTAGGTAGACAGAAAGAATGACACTCAACATGGTAGCACTTACAAGTCACCTAAAGTTGTTGTGTCCTGTGATATAATAGGTCAAACAGAAAATGCCGTTCAATAAATGTCTTCCCTTGCTAATGTTTGTAAACAGGATCAAGGACAGTTGTGTGTGCAATTAAATGGCATTGTCAAGATACAATCATAGTTTAACTGGAGCAAAGTCAAATTTTACATCCAAGGGTACTTCAAAATGTTTTTGGCCTTATGCCGAAAAATGTCACAGGAACAATTGATGGATTGTCCTTGCATTACTTTCCAACAGTCTTCTTTAGCTTTGCTATCCCTTCGAAGAAGGCTGTGTCTTGAACCTACAGATTCTCCATATCTGCCGACATCAAATTGATAAAAGTGTACAAGTATTCCTGCTCCTTGTCTCTCTCTTAAAGCAGACCTAGACCGGAAGTTCCAATTAACACTGTTTTTTAGTGTGTATCTGCGTCATAACCTTGTTTAAGAAGCCCTGAAGGTTCAAAACAAACAGTTCAGCCACTGCTGAGAACGCTGTGTTTTATTGTAATCTCGGGCTCAGCGAGATCTCTGAAGAAACCCGGTCCGGATACGTAAACACCGGTTCTCCGGAACAGTCCTGCTCCGGGCACTAGTCCGGGCACATCCGGTTGCGTGCATTGAACCGCAAAAGAAGAATGGAGGTGTTTCACGAGCGACAGTGTCTTCTGACTCTGGGTCTGACTCGGGGTCAAAGTCATAAAAGGGACTGCGGCGGGGAGTCGTGACAAAACAATTTTTAAACATTGTTAAAACAATGTTTTGATAATGAGTAGCAGTGCATCCACCGTTCCAGAGGGGGGAGCTGCGCTTCTGAGAGCGGGTGTACTTCCGGGTACTGGCCAATCACAAGACTCTGTCTTCTGGGTGAGAGAGTTGAGTCTCAAATCTCGTGGCTGGGAAACAGCATCAGAAAAGAGGATTTCTATCGGCTCGTTTACAGCAACTAGGAGGTTTTTGACCATAAAAACAAGTTAATGTATGTAAGTAGACCTCCATAAATATGTTCAACAGGACCACTCTATGTGAGCTTTAAATCACTACATTACCTCCCTTTTCTGTCCCCCATTTCTCCTTTCACCCCAACCGGTCGAGGCAGATGGCTGCACATCTTTGAGTCTGGTTCTGTCAGAGATTTCTTCTTCTGTTAAAAGGGAGGTTTTTGTTTTCCTCTCCACTGATGCCTGGCGTTTGCTCATTGTGTGAATTGTTGGGTTTCTCTGCTCTCGATCTATGTTGTCTATGTGCAGTGCCTTGAGATGATGTATGTTGTGATTTGACGCTTTACAAATTAAATTGAATTGAATTGAATTGAATCTCTCTAAAAACGGTAACAATGTGAGTTGAATTTCAGCCTGGGAAGCAGATATAGGTCTGACTGTGCCAGGTCAGGCGAGTAAGGTGCATGGGGCAACAGTTCACTGCCACATTTGGCTGCTTCTGCCACTGCCACCTGTGCTGTGAGGACAGGCACATTTGTCTGGACCAACAGCTGCGAGTGCACTTGGTCTGGTGTCCATATTTTAGGCATCCATATTGCAGATTGTTTGCTCATCTCTAAGATGGAAGTCAGGACAACACATTGTTCTCAATGTCTGTTTTGAAACTTCAGGGCTTCTTAAACAAGGTAATGACGCAGATACACACTAAAAAAGAGGGTTAATTGGAACTTCCGGTCTAGGTCCGCTTTAATAAAATATTAAAAGATAGGATGATAGAGTAACTTTTAATTAATACAAACAAACCCATTTCGTTTTGGTCGACTAGAACTAGATTAAAACTCAAACATCTCAGATGACTAAAATATGACTATAACTAAATGTATACATTTTAGCCATAGGACTATAACTAAAACAAAATCAAACATGTTTGTGAGAATTTACACTGCAGTGTGAACAGTCAGTGTCCACCAAAGGCCATTGTGAGTGGTCACAATAGATTTAAATGAGATCTGCCATCATAGCACGTGGAAAGGAGGCTTACAATGGGATTATAGGACACAGTTTTCTGGGTCATTCATCTCATACTTTTCTTTGTATCTATCTGAATGTAACACACACATCAACCCATAAAGCTCACTTGTACAATGGCTGTTTTACTTACTTGGCAGGCTATTATTAGAGCAGTGTATGGTGATGAGGATTAATTTACCTTTGAAAGGATGTTCCCTCCCTTCTTTTTTGCCAGACAGCTGTGTGTTCTATGAAAGTACACGTTCCCTGAGTGCATAATGTTTTGACTTGATTATATAGTTATCAGTGACAATGTACAATTAAGGTGTGAACATTCAGACAATGCCACTTGATGTAGCCGCTGTGTATCTATTTTGGATTG
Source organism: Microchirus variegatus (assembly GCF_963457635.1). Lineage (NCBI taxonomy): Eukaryota > Metazoa > Chordata > Actinopteri > Pleuronectiformes > Soleidae > Microchirus > Microchirus variegatus. Next base: position 29,761,146 of record NC_139807.1, on the reverse strand, counting down.
TGAGATGAAGGGAATACAATTATAGAGACCAAGGGCTCCTACTGTGGTGACAGTTGTTACTCACTATTCATAAACTTTCACAGCACATTATTCATAATAAAGACTCACATACCTGACGATGGAAAGCAGGATTCTGGACGATTTCAATCTCTAATGATGTGTTAAGTACACTATAAACAGTGAATTCATAGTAAAGTGTTAGTAGTAGCACACCAAACTACTGTGTCAAGTAAATTACAATATCCTGGATAGTCTACATTAAGAGTGGGTTGCTGAATTATTTCAAATGGATACTGCATCCATATATAAATACCCAATGTCCTGTCTTCCAGTGTTTTGAATCAGTTGATGAGTCTTCAAACGATTTGCTAACTTTAGTTTTCACGGACCGTGGTCTGGAAGCCCATGGGAGGTCATTTCACCAGAGCTAAAGATGTAGCTATTTCGGCTAACCCCATGACGTTTCACTGTCAGATGATGAACAAACACATGGACACTTGGCTTGATCTGTAGGAGTATATGGGCATGCATTTGTTCCCACTGGCCCAGAAGATGACGCATTAGTCCCTTACATTGTCTTTGCTAACGCTAATTGGCCACGGCTTCTCAAGCTTCGCACACACCCACTCCTTCTCTCACTGAAACACAACTTTTTTATTTTTTTGGGAAAATGGGTCCCAGATTGGGACAATGAACACAAACAGTACACTGCTTTTGGAGTGGTAGAGTGAGTTGTCTTTCAACTGGAAGGTTTTGGTTTCACATAAGACACATAACACAGCTGCGCTGTCGGTGTGTGAATGGGTATGAAAAATGTGTTGAATGTGTGTAAAGCAGCTTCAGTACAGACCACTTATTTGCTTTACAATCATTTCCCTTCCCTCAGTCACCGTGGCTTGGTTCATTCTGTCTCTGTGCTTGTTTATACTGTAATGTATACTTATTTGAATATAAATAATGTGTAGCAGCTTCACAGTGCCATGTACAGGCCTGGCATAATATGTACTACAGCATTTTAAGGGTTCCTTGTGGATGAAGACATTTCTTATAGAGTGTTTACGGAAAAAAACCTTTTAAATAGGACAAAGAAAAAGATAATTTGGGAAAGTCATGTTTCTGTGTGGCTAAGGCCTCAGTGTGCACACACACACACACACACACAAAAACAGAAAACCTGGCTCTTCAAGGAGCTGCAGCACTCTTCCAATCCAGGAGTTGCAGTAATAGACTGTGACTCTCAGGTGACCCTAAAGACCTTCATTCACACCTTGACTCGGGTAAAACTAACAACCTGAAACTGGGTCAGGAGGGTAAATGACCTGCATTCTTTAATTTAACGACCCTTGTTGTTTAACTAAAGACTCTCCCGACAGCTATCCAGCCTTCAGAGGCTAAATACTTTCATTGTGAGTCAGGGCTGAAGAGCTCTCTTTTCTGAAGGCTAAAATATCTTCATCCTACAGTAACCGAAGTCCAGTTGCCTCCAGCTAACATCTGATTATGACTACGGTGACCTTGAAACTTCACAGACAGAACGTAAAAACGTAATATTTTTTGTATTTTTCCTCTTTTTTTCCCCCTCTTTGCCATCACTGACATTGTTAAATTATTATTATTATTGTTCTCAGCGTCCCAGAGGCTTCGATGTATTGAAATGTTTTTCATATTTCCCTTGACTGCGAAAGTGAGGCACCTGGAGATGAGCGTGTCAGAGAGACTTCACTTTATATTTACAGTGTCAGCAAATGTTTGTTCATATATTAGGCCTCAAAGTTGTACGTCAGTGTCTAAGTAATAAACACAATGACATGCAGGAATAGTTCTCTCTTCTGTTCATGAGTTATAGAATGGAAAAAATCTAATAGGATTATGGGTGTTTATGAAATATTTATTGACGTTTAACAGTATTGTTTATGGATTTGGCTTTTATTCTAAGTATTGTGATTGGAAATGATTGTGACATGATAGAGGGCAACTGTATTCGAATTTAACTTTACAGTATCATTTCTCCTTTATAGACACTGTATTTTACTTTAATCTTACTGTAATGATATGATAGTGTCTGATTCCAGATCTGGACTGCTGCCTACCTGTCATTGACCAGGGTCTGGTTGCACCATCTCTCAGTAAGTGTTTACTCACCTTAGTAATAGCTTCAATGTAAACAAAATTAGGTTTTATTCACTCCTAAATTAAAATGCGTTACAATACTTTTACTAAAATTTGTGTTGAGCTTAGTATTTAATATTTTCACCTACTCTATAGGTGGTGGAAGTCTAGCATGACTTGGAGAATAATGGCTCATTTAGAGAGATAATTTAACTACCTCATTTAACTATCTGTCATCAGCAAAAGGGTTTTGAGACACAGAATCCACATCTTAGATGCACACGTAGGACCCTGATATTTATTCCCTCTAACCTTTTTCTGATGTGACCAATTAATCCAAATCACGGACTTGCTGGCTCCGGTGATTGAGCACCTATGGGAGCAGAACATGGGAGTGCTCTCCTCCAACTCATTCACCTTGTATGTCATTGAGATATTTTGATACAGGGTACATGCATGAGTGTGGTGGGGAACACCATACTATGTACTATGTGTGTACATACTGTAGTATGATGTACACCATTTGAAAAAAGCCGGTCCAATGATTACTTTTGTGTTGCTATTCGCTCAGTCAGGCAGTCGTTCTCGCTTCCTTCTAAAATAATGCTAGAGCTGATAATGCTTGATCTTCAGTACCTGGCTCAGGTGAGTGTGTAGTGTCGTAGAAGTAACTTGTGTTTCTCGCAAGACCTCCTGATTCTGAGGACTCTGAGGCCTCGATTTTTGCAAAGCTGGTTTTCTTCGACAGACAGTAGAGGGCATGGAGGCAGCCCCCAATCTTTCAGACATTTAACCATCACAATGATTCCAGTGCTGTTTGATTATGGTAAAATCTGCTCTTTTTCTGGCTGGTAGTTGTTTTGTTGTGGTGTTGATGAAGATCTCAATGGGTGTCTGTGGCCTCTGTCACTTCATGCAACTAGTAGCCATTTGTGCATTAGTATACATTTACTAGCTAAAGGATTGCTTAAGTCGGTGTGGTGCAACCAACATTAGTAAACTACTGCATACTAGCTAGTAATTCCAAATCTTTTAGCAGTGCTTTAGTTGGATACTTATGCCAAATTGGTGCAACAAACCCATGGATCTATGAAGTGAGAAAATGAAACCACCCTTTGGAAAGGAAAACTTATTTCATCAGTAAAGCACCAACATGGACTTTCTGACCACTTTATAAGATGTTTGTACTCATCGTGTAACATTAAGGCATGTGGGCATGGTCAAGACGACCTGCTGAAGTTCAAACCGAATATCAGAACGGAGAAGAAAGGGGGGTTTAAGTTACTTTGATCGTGGCATGGTTATTGGTCTGAGCATTTCAGAAACTGTTGATTTAGTGGGATTTTCACTCACAAAATGAACAGTGAGCAGCAGTTCTCTGGGTGAACATGTCTTAATGAATAATGTCTTTTTCCCCGAGTTGAAACCAATGCCAAACATTTCGAAATTTGAAGCAGATGGGCTACAAATCTTTGTCAATCTTGACTCTTAGAAATACGGGTTCCAAAAGGGTCCTTCTACAAGGTCTGTTGTTCTACCTGGAACCATTTTGCTTCTGAAAAACCTAGACCTAGAGGTTTACAGAGGGTTTTAAAAGGGTTCTTATAAAAAGGTTCTACCTGGAGCCAAAAAGGGTTCTCCTTTGACGACAAGCCGAAGAAAGGTATATGGTTCTACTTAGCACTTTTATTTCTAAGTATGTGAGTGTTGCCACTGTATTAGGTGTCCCTTGTACTTAATAAAGTGGCTACTGTGTGTGCACAATAAGCATTTTTAACAAATCAGTTAGACACTACACTACATTCACTGTGCATATTAAGACACTGTGGTTTCTGTGGGGTGATTGTCTTTGCTCTCATATTTGTTGCTGTTTCTCAAGAAACCTCTCTCTCATATCAAAGAACCCCCACGTAGGTTATTGACCCCAAGGTGAGGAAAACTCAAGCTAGAGGTTTACAGGACAAACAGAATGGTACAGTAGATGATCCGAAGGCAAACTAAGCAGTTCTCATAGATGTCCGCGCTCACTCCGTCCTCTGAAGGAGAACGAAGGCGTGTGCGGCCGAGATTCAAAGATGCCTCAACCGCCCACAGCAAGTAGCTGCATCGACTCTACCCTTCAAAAGTTGAAAGGGCCTGCTGGTCCTCTCTCATGTCTCCTGTCATCACAGTCGACCACACAGGCAGGGGGTCCCCTCTATGTCTATGTCATTAGCTCAGCACTCAGCATGACACTTTTCTAATCCCAATTCCCGTCTTCCCTTTTTCTCGGAGCAGCATAGAGGGCGAGAGATGGGTTGAAAGATAACAGTGAGCCCCCTCATATCTTTATTTATTTCATTTTAAATTTAAGTTTGAAAAAGGCTACAAATTATGCCAAAGCTTTGTTAAACTACAATAAGGGAAGCTTTAATTGAACAAGATAACGTTCATTGCATCAGTGTCTGTAATTGAAAGATTTAATTTTCACCCATGTTCTCAACTGTATGAGCTACATTGTCAATTGATGTCTCTTTTGTTCTTTATACTTTGATGCATAGCAGTCCCTCTACAGCACCACAGCATTTTTAATGGACAGAATGATGAAAATTCTTGACACCATAAACATTTAATCTTAATTTGCTGGAATTTTTCTTTCTTTTTTATCTGTTTTGCTTCCTTTTGTGAAGACACACATCTTGTGTTTTATGATGTTATTTCTTCTTTAAAACAGTCAATAATGTCTGGTGGATAAAGTGTTTTAATCGAAAAGGAAAATTTAAAAGTGTTTCCAACTTTTACGAGCAGACCTCACAGACTAAGAGACCGATAATGTTTCTAAGTGGATTTAGGGCTATTTAAGGCTGCAGTGAGTAACTTCTGGTAATTGCTGTTGTTATTATTCTGCCTTTGGTTGTTCTATGTGAACAGAAAAAAAATGTAACACAATATATGCCACATCCTTCATCTGAAAACAGGCTCTGTCAATTAATAGACCCTTTTACTGCTAGTGAAGATGCTCGTGGGCGGGGTAAAAATAGAGACAAAACAAGCAGATGTCTGTGACTACAAATGTTACTTTGAGGAAGTTAACACTAAGTAAGGATACAGATTGACCCCTTGTACTGTATGTGCTTACACAAAGGATGGACGATGTAACTGGTTTGCCTTTGGTGGCCAGATATTTTTATATAATTAATAGAAAAAAAACAAGCCTATAGAACCAAGACAAACTGAGAGTGTACAAGACCTGAAGTGAAAGTATTTAAGTGAGGAGTTTTCATCTTGTTCAAATGGAAGTTCTACCCAATCAGCACCAGGGACGCAAAAACAAAGCTGTACCAAACATGGGTGATTTTAACCCAGACAAAACATCTACATCAACAAAGGCGGTTGGGCAACATCGGTTCTCCGGAACAGCAGATCGTACTGCTCCGGGCACTAGTCCGGGCACATCCGGTTGCGTACATTGAACCGCAGAAGAAGAATAACGTCCGTTGTGGAGGTGTTTCACGAGCGACAGTGTCTTCTGACTCTGGGTCTGACTCCGGGTCAAAGGTCATAAAAGGGAAGTCGTGAAGAAGAAGCTATTTTTTTAAACATTGTTAAAACAATGTTTTGATAATGAGTAGCAGTGCATCCACCGTTCCAGAGGGGGGAGCTGCGCTTCTAAGAGCGGGTGTGCTGAATATGTCACTTCCGGGTATTGGCCAATCACAACACACTCTGTCTTCTGGGGGTGAGATTTATGTCTGAAATATCGCGGCTCAGGAACAGCGTCAGAAAAGAGGATTTCTATCGGCTCGTTTGCAGCAACTAGGAGGTTTTTGACCATAAAAACAAGTTAATGTATGTAAGTGGACCTCCATAACTAACATATACTGTATGTGCAACAGGACCACTCTATGTGAGCTTAAAAGTGAATGAGAAGTGTCACATGTACAAGCTACACTGATGTTTCCAGTTATGTGTTGTAAAAAATAACTGGACACCCTAAATTTACGCCACCCACAGGAGCATTGTGCATTTTGGTCAGATTGTTATTAACCTCAGCTGAACACACTTTGAATGGGGAGACTGTCCTCTTGTAAACAATGACCCCGTAGGTCATCTGTGCAGCAGCTTGTTTTATTGTTTTATTTTATAGGATAGACAGGTCAACAAAACACAGAATTTTCAAACAGGGAGGATGTTTTGTTTCCGACATGAAAACAGTCGATGTCGTTTCTTTTATTCATGACCTTTCCACAACCTCTGTAACCATGGCGGTGGACGTCCTGTAATTTATCCATGTCATTACAGAAGTGGTTATTTTAAACCATGGCACAATCATTCTCTCTAATCAAGTATGTTTTTGTGCATCAGTTATACCACTTAACCAGTGGAGAGTGTAATGGCCCAGGAATGTGCACTGGAATATGTTTTTCTAACCTCACATTTTATGGTATATTTATGAATGAATTAATGATTTCAGTTAGCACCCTGCCTTTGCAAGTAATGGAGCGTGCAATTATCCACCTTCATCTTTAATGACTTAGTTCTAAATGGAGATTATTTTTTCTTGGAAAAGATAAAATTACAATGGATAAAATTGACTCCCAGACAATAATGACCCCAACTAAAATTATACCTTTAATTAAGCCTGAACTCAACATAGAGCACACTCTACATTCATTTACATATTTATATATTTATTTTTATCCCATATAAAATATATATACATTTAAATATACATTTATAAATGTAACCCTAACCCTTACCTGACCATACTCATAATCAGAATTGAGAACATCCCATATTTCTCTCACTTTCAAATAAATGTGTATTCATGGCAAACTCTGTTTGTTGACATCACAAAATCGGGTCTCATGGCGATGCAGTGGCGAGCATTGTTGCCTCACAGGAAGAAGGTCACTGGTTTGAATCCCAGATCAACCAAAGGTCTTTCTGTGGGGAGTTTGCATGTTCGCATGTTTGCATGTGTAAATAGGCACCGCAATGAAAGAACAGGTTTTCTTTTTTTGGGACATCCCTCTTATTTTAGACGAAGCTTTTACTAATAAAATCACAGAGAAGTGAAAGAATAAGTCAAAGAAGTGAGGAATAGTTTGGATTTGTCTCAGCTGACTAAAGGCTAGACTTCATGTTCCCTCTTTCAGCATTAGCATAATCTCCCGAGATCCATCTGACCCAGTGCCGTGCCCTCTCGTCTAGAGAACAGTTCTGAGAAATGACTGCGTGCTTTGGCGGTTCTGATTATTGAGCATGTCAATTGGTATTTTTCTCACTCCACTGCATGATAGATGGGGCTTCAAATAATTTCATTTTAAACCTGACAATAATGGAGACATTCACACTGAGCCCACTCATCTATAGTAACCCCACCACCCCCACCCCTCCCCCATGGTTCTGAAACAAAAATGTCAGAATTGTGATGATATTTGACCTCATCTCCATATGGCGCACCTTGATAAGCGACACACACTGTCTTCCCAGCATTTTAATTTCTTAAGTGTACTGGGTGGCACCAGACCTCTGCAAGCTGTTTTGTCTTACCCCACCATATGGCATCTTGACAGTGTTTTCCTCATTAATTAGTCTTTAACACATATGCCAAGTCCAAATGACTGTAAAGTCAGGGCTATACTGAGGATTCTTGTATCCTTGTAGTCTTGTATTAGTTGCTACTGTGTATTAAGAAAACATTTTGTGTTCCTTAAGTTACAGACACGACGCAAATAAAGACTTATTTTAGTTTGCAGTTAAATCCACATTCAATGGGCAGCAATTCCAAATCAAAGGCAACGGTGGAAGCTGTTTATAATGGATGGAAGCCAGCACTTTCAAAGATATCTGGAAGTGCCAAAAGACCCTTTGAGAAAGATGGTCTCTTGTTGGCAGCCCACACAACATAGGGTCTCCACAGAGATATTTGAAAAGAACAGTACGTCAGGACTCTATTGAACCCATGGCCTGGCCAATGCTCTGCATGGAGGAATACGTGATTGATTGAGTCATATAGGATACATTAACCTTCTGCTGAGTACCTGCATGAAAATAGCTACATACAATTTATTTATGTACTAGCACACATCTTACAAAACATCATTTATGTATTTATTGATATACAAGTTTGCTCAAGCCAGATACACACTGGAATTCTATTTTGTATTTATTTTGTATGTACAAAAAGTTCCATCTGAAAATGGATTATTGCCTAAAAGTTCTCTCGGGCATGGAAATCAGCATTCTAAAAGGGAATATTAAGCAAACATGGAAACAAGTAAACTCGTACATATATATATATATATATATAAAACAGATCACTTCCTGTGTGCAGTGAGGGAATGTCACCGGGTGACACAAGATATAAACCTCAATAAAATACACAGTGTATGTAGCTGATAGGCATAATCAGCACTGTATGAACTTATTTGACGATACTTTGAGTCTAACAGGCGTTTGTTTATATCTAAAAGCTACACACACACACACTACAGTATATGTGATTAGAGCAGCCACACTGCCTGCCACACTAAGCAAATAAGGAATAAAAGTATGAGGTCCAATTCACCTAATCCCCAAATCTGCATGTTTTTGGACCGTTGGCAGAAACACCTCCATGATAACTCTTTATTTCTTTGTCTCAAATGGCATTGTGAGGGGACAATACAATTAAACAGAAATATAAGTTACAACTACATGTTTTAGTACAACAACCTCTGCATGAAAGCGTAGCAACATGTCTATGGGAAAAAAGTTAAACAGTACTAGATTATGTAAACTGTATGTACTATGGGAAACGCATATGAACGAATGGCAATTTTATTGTTGATACTGATTGAAGAAGTAGTGTTTGTATGGTGGCAGCCATCATGGCATCCTAATTTGTATGGTATGTTGAGGCTAAAGGTGGACATTTCAAGTTCCAACTACAAATTGAACACACCATTAAAATGATGTGATGTCGTGAGAAAAATCTGTCATTTCCATGACTTTCTTTGCTTGAATGTACTGTGTACTGTGAACATACAGGATATGTTGTGGTCGTTGCCTGGTGCCTGTGGAGAGCAAGAGCATATAGGCCCGAAATAGACTTTAAAATTTAGAGGGAAAAAAGGAACAATTGGTGGCTGTCTTCCGATTCCTGGTGTGAGCTAAATGGAGAGGCACTTGCAGACAAATTCATCTTTTTCTTTCCCTCAATATATTCACAAAACACTTCTTAGATTGCTTCTCATTTTGAGTCTTATTTCCGAGGCACCACAGTGTGCAGCTTTGTCTCATTGTTCTCCGCGTTGCTCTCTCCTGTAGGAGGAAATTGTCTGAGCGCTCACATGCTCGGCAACAAATTGCTGAAATGGAGATCTCCTTCCTGTCAAAAGCTGCCTTTTACACCATATCCTTTAGAATGGAATTAACATAATAACATAATGGTCACATAAGGGAAGACCACAGGCTTCCCAGACTCATGTCACAGTCATGCAATATCCCATGTGTGTCCCGGATGACTGACTGATCTGGATATGGGAGCTTTCCAAACAGATTTCCACTTGACGTGAGGGGGAAAAAATGCATTTGAGATGAAAACTTATGACAAAGTATTATCTTTAGGCTTTCGAGAATTAAGTTGTAATTTTAATATTCCAACTTTTTTACGGCTAATTCTGTAGATGCCGAAATTAATTGCAATGACAGAGGGCTTCAGTTCAACATTTTTATTGTCAACTTTACATCATTCCATATTAATACAAATGCTTTTATTTTGAAATTCTGTGAAAAATAATTGTGTATAATTGTGTTTGTTCATAATATTAAAACTTTATTCTCATAATATTGTGAGTTTATTCTCTTTAAATTACAACTTTATTCTCTTTTTTTCTCCAGTGTGGCCATAATACACAAAGTGGGAACTTGTGCTTCATGGTTTTCTTCTTCATCCAAACTTTTTGTCCCAGACAGGACATCACAATTCAAGCCTGGGTGATGCAGAGGTGAAAAAAACCCCACGGGGCAGAACAGCCACTGGCAATGAAAATGATGTTAATTGCCTTTTTTAGTGGGTTCATTCAGGTTAAAAATTAATTGTTATATCAGCAAATATTAATGTGGAAGGAAAGGAATGAGAAGGAATGAATGAATATAAATGAATTTAATTTTGGTGGTACAATGGACTGATTTGTGTTTTCATTTGTGTAATACAACAAAAATACACCTCAACATGATTCCATCCATCCACCTTTTGAGTGTTTGAACAAATACCTTATCATTCAGTATGAAGAAGGCAAAAATGCCATGTTCAACCTTTGGACCATCCAGCTGCTGTTGTTTTTTTGACCATAATACACATAGGCAGTGATGCCTGGAAGGGACCTACAGGCTCAAAGAATAGAAAACAGTTGGCAGATTGTGTAAAAAGGGGGAAAAAAATGCATTCCACGCATGCCTCATTTGCACCAACCACCAATTTCAACAAGATTATGCTGTGCAATAATCACAATCTCAATTTGATAATTTGATGAGAGGTTATCTGGTGGATTTGAAAAAAAGGAAAGAAAGAAAGACATTAAAATGTAAAGAGAGAAAATAAATGAGTTAAACCTTGATTTGAAAAGACCATAGGACTATTATCGAAATCAAATATCATGACTATAATAATGCTAAAAAAAATAAATACCCATTTCCAATTTGTGTAAAATGTTATGCAAGGCCACTTGTATTTATAGACCACATTTTATTTGCAAACCTATTAAGGAATAATTTTTATGAATTTTTGAAATTCAAAAATGTTTGCCCTGATGCACTTTGACAGTGAGATGACCTTCTTCAAAAAAACAAAAAGTATCTCGGAATTACTTGAAATTTACCATCATAATAGTTGACATCGCCCTGAACAAGGATGCGTTGAAAATATTTGCAAACCTCTTAGGGAATAATTTAAATGAATTTTTGAAATTCAGGAAATGATCCATTTGCCCTGATGCACTTTGACAGTGAGCTGACTTTAGTCTCAAAAACAAAAGGTATCCCTGAATTACTTGAAATTTAGCTTCATAATAGTCGGCATCGCCCTTAACAAGGATCTGTTGAAAATATTTGAAAAGCTCTTAAGTAACAATTTGATTGAATTTTTGAAGTTCAGGAAATGATCCATTTGCCCTGATGCACTTTGACAGTGAGCTGACGTTCTTCAAAAAAACTAAAAGTATCTTGGAATGACTTGAAATTCCTCAATCTTACAATGTCAGTTTATTTTCCTCACCCACTAACACACACTTAAACATATAGGTGTATTACTTGCATATCTCATCAGGCAATGAATTCTATAGTGAAGGTCCACCGTCCAAATAAAGGCACATTTACCCCTCCTCCCAATCTCTATTCTTGGTACAACCAGATTGCTACAGTTTGAAAATGAGAGGAACCGTGTAATGCTTTAAAAAGTAATAGGATTTCAAATTGAATTCTCTGTTGAAAATATGTTTTCTTGTTCTGGTAAAGCACTCTGACAGCTGAATTCTGTTGAAGCTTAAGTGGCTGTTTTGGTAGTCCAATGAAAAGAGCATTGCAGAAATGTAATCTGTGCAAAAAGAATGCACAAATCAAATCAAAAAAATAAATAAATAAATAAGAATAGATTTCCAGGGTGCACTACTTGATGTTCACCTGTTCTCATGGTAATAAGTGTGTTTTTTTTGTTACACATAAACATTATTAGAGAAGAAGAACAATATTTATTAAAAGTGTTTAAAATAGTTACTTATTGCCATTTGTGTCTTAACTTAATTGATACTTGTCAAATAGTATGTGATTCTTTAAGGATTGTTCCTCTGAGAAAACAATATTTTTGACACTGGACTAGTTGCATATTATGGATTGCACAAAGAGTATTATTCTTAAAGGGATACTTCACCGATTTAAATGTGGCTTTGTATTGCTAGAATAGCAGTAGTATTTTTTAGAAAATGTGCTTCCCTCCCTCAGTTTTTCCCTGAGTTGTAAAAAAATCTGTTTTCCATTTTCAAAATGTGCCCTACTGTGATGCAAAACGCATCATTTGACTCACAGTAGGGCACATTTGGATAAGAGAAAACAGATTTTTTTACAAGTCAGGGAAAAACTGAGGGAGGGAAGCACATTTTCTAAAAAATACTACTGCTATTCTAGCAATACAAAGCCACATTCAAATCGGTGAAGTATCCCTTTAAGCAAAGGAGACAGTACTGCTCATCTGAGACAAGCTGCAAAGTATCTGGATAGTACAAATACATTTGCAATATTGATCTGACCATTCAAAAAGCCATGGAAAACTGATCTGTACAGTTTGGTGAGGAGGCGGTCGGGAGTGAGAACTGGAGGTCTTGTACCAATTTAATGAGGTCAAGAGAATTCCTGGGCTGAAAGTTGCACATTGAATTTTCTGTCATATACTGATTAAGAGGAGTAAAAATGTGGGAAAAGGTTGGTTTTTTTGACAAGATGCAGTGCTTTGACTAATTTGAGGACTTTGTCCTGAAAGAATAATGTACATTTTGTAGAGGAAGGAGATTCTGATGGAAACTGATTGGGTATGTTTAGTAACCGTGTGAGATAATACAGCTGTCCTATTTTGATCATTGGCAATTAATGGTAAGACATGAAGGCCTGCCTAGAACTTTTAACTTCATAATTAAGATTTGACCACAAGGTGAGTAGAACCCTCTTGAAACTGAAGGAATTATTATTTGTAGATTGCATTTTCATAGCTGTTGAGATCAAACTGTTTTCTACCACTTCTGCCTGGGTCTTGTAATAATTCCTGTTTGCATCCTGACTCTTTCACAGTTGCTCCTTTTCCATTTGATTTGTTCTGATAGGACACATAACCTGAAATTTGAGATAATTTAGTTGTTGAAGAATTGCTTCCTAGTCTGGGGTTGGCAACCAAAGATGTATTGCAGGAGATTTTGCATGGATTTCCTGATCTTTCACTTGAGATTTATGTGCACATGTGTAAAAAACAAATGCATAAAATTAAATTGCACATCTAACTGAGTATTATCATCTACCCGTCACAGGTAAATGCAAAGCAAGACTGCTAGATGAGGTTAGTTCATGAATAATTGGACGGCTTGAGTTTGATTATTCCCAGTAATTTGGGCTGCACTAAATCTGCTGTCATTGATCCCTGTTGTTGATTAGAATTGGGCAATGTCCATGGAACTACCATGCCCATCTCACACAGGGCTGGTCGAGAGGTGGTAGAGCTTCAGCTGTTAAAAAGAGAGGTGGTGCGTAGCTAGCTTAGCAGCAGCTGTGACAGGTGAATTGATTGGCACATCTGTTGGCTCAATTTCACACTTGTCTCTTTATTGCAGGAGTGAATTGACTTTGGGGGAAGGTTCTGGCCACACAAAAGAGATTACAGATTTTTCATTTGATGAATTACAGTGTGGGCCACAGGGCAGCATAGTGGTTTGCGCTGTTGCAGCAAAAAGACCTGGGTTTGCGAAGAACAAGGGCCTTACTGCATGGAGTTTGCATGTTCTCCCCCCACTCCCACAGTCCAAAAACATGCAGAGGTTAATTAGACACTCTACAATGACCGTAGGTGTGAGTGTGAGAGTAAATGGTTGTTTGTCTCAATGTCAATGAACTGGTGACCTGGGTGTTCTGTACACTGTCTTTTGCTCTATGTCAGCTAGTTTTGGCTGGCCACCAGTATAAAGCTGTGCTTGTGTTAGCATCTTATCAGGGGCGAGGTAAGCAGGGTTGCGCTCTCATAGCCCCAAGTGGAAGTGCATGTCGTCCTCAGAAAACATTTTTAAAATGAAAAGCACATACTCTTTAATTACATCACTGTCAATGTCACACTAAAAACACTAGTCAACACATTCACTAATTGTTGAAATTATGTCACGCTAAAACAACAAGTCGTGGAGCTTTGATTTACTGAGCTTGTCCCTACTCTTTGTGTGTGTGTGTTCTTGTATTTGTTACCTGTTTAGGACCCATTCTTGCACAAACACTGACTTTGGGTGAATTCCAATTCCTTGCTTAACCCTCAATCTCAAAAATGTGCGCTCCCTCTGGGGCAAGTGCTGTCCCGATTCTCAGGAAAATTAAGTTGAGGGGCAAGTTTAAGGGCTGTATTAAGGGCTGTATCGCCCTCAATATTGAGATTTTCCGAGACCACCCTTGGGAGCAAGGGCTACCCAGAATGCTTTGCGTGTTTCCACATAACAAAGATGGCGCCGAAAGCAGCGATATGAGTATGCTACAAATGAAGTATTTTCTTTGTTAATAGAGATATAAAAATGATGAAAACCATTGTATTATCTTAGTTTAGGCCCATATTATGGATTGCTGACGTCATTGTTGCGTAACATTTATTTTTATTTTACGATCTTTTGTCAATAGTCGGCCGGTGCGGACAAGCGATCGTTTGCTATGGTTTACTTTTCAATAAGTCGTGGTGTGTGGTAACTGTCAGCTGAATATGTCCGTGGTTGTGGTATTTGTATGAGTATCATCTTATAACTAACTGACAACTTAATAATTTGACTGAGAAACGGATCGTAATAAATAATCGTGACGTAAATGTGTTCTTCTTCTTCATCTTTTTTGGAGTTGACAGACTGGACGCAGCGTTCGCGTTATTCTGCCCCCTACAGTCTGAAGATGTATCTGCATTTAAGGGGTGTCCCAATTCTAAGTGTCAAAATAACTCTCAACACTAGGTTTTGAGGAGCAGTTAAGATTAAGGGTTGAGCTTGAGGGTTAAGTTAGGAATTGGAATTGGCCCTTTGTCAGGACCAGTAGTCCTCATGGAGAAAAAAACCTATCCCTAATGAGAAAAAAAACAAATTTGAGGAACTAAACAGGTTCAGCAAAGGCTATGATTTCACTTATGGTAAGGTTAGGGTTAGGGTCAGGCATCGACTGGTTATGGTTACAGTTATAGAAGATGCTTTGTTTAGGCTGTCAAATAAACAGTCGGTCGTCA
The DNA here is from genome assembly GCF_963457635.1 of Microchirus variegatus. NCBI lineage: Eukaryota > Metazoa > Chordata > Actinopteri > Pleuronectiformes > Soleidae > Microchirus > Microchirus variegatus. The sequence goes on along the minus strand of NC_139807.1, from coordinate 29,746,073 downwards.
TGTTAAAGAAAAAGAAAAAAAACCCTGAATGATAGTGTTTATAAGTGAGTTGTAATCCTGTCCATATGGACGAGGTCTGTCATATCCCTGATCACAACCTTAAGGGTACGGCCATCCTGAATGTGTAATTTGTCCCCCAACACTTCTGGCAAGGTTGCATCCATGTGGTCAGGTGTGCAAGGGCTTGACCGGTCGATGTTGAGCTTCCTTGCACACTAAGGAGTCTGGCGTTCAGGTTCATTGTAATGGCTGCGGCCAGATGGTACCTATCCGCCGGGGGACGAAGGACACAGACACGCTGGTCAGAGTTTAACTTTGGAGGTTGCATATTCTAGCATTATTTAATGCCTGATTACATGCATCATTTATCACAATTATGTCTTGATGAAAGTTTGATGCAAAACACAGCGGAGGCATGCTGAATATTCAAACTTTGCCCTCTCCTGTCTAATCAAGCCCCAAAGAAAGGAGCGAGGGAGAGAAAGCTAAAAAAGACTCAAAGAGTGAATTCAACTGTGGTAAATAACACTTTACTGAAATGATACGTTTTTTTTGCTTTTTAAAGGCGAACATGAATAAGCATATACTGCAAATGAAAGAAGTCACAAGGTCAATGGAACAAAGATCTAAAGCAGATGAGTGTCTCGATGAATCTACATTGACATCAAATAGATTATTGTTTATCTTTTCAGATGCGGGGCAGTGGCATTGCTCGGCTGCTGAAATGGGACAAGATAACAACTACATTAAAAATAAACCACTACAAAGGAAATTGGAACATCAAAATGCTGCACATGAATAAGTGCATTCCCATAAGCACAAGGTGGTATTTTTCACCGGATAATGCTGCAGAAAAATATGTTGTTTTTGCATGTGTTGTCTAATTTGTGTGGAACTTTCACCTTCCGTGGACAGTTCTGACAGTAAATATGAAGACAGGAAGTTGAAGAGAAGAAGCAGACATTTGACAAAGGTCTCGGGAAACGTTGGTATTTCGTCGGTTTTGTATCCGATGTCATCGGTTCACCAGAAATCTCACTAAAAGGCTTCGCGCTGACAACGAATTAAAGATCTTTACGCACGAGTGACAACTTCAGAGTAACACATAAAGCGTTTGACACTAAGGGTCAGGATTAGCGAGCCTTCCATCCCTCATTTAAGAAAGATATATGCATGTTATTTATCACACTGCCAATCCCGTGATGCGTTTTCCACATCCACGTGGAAATTACTGATTTTGTTTTTCTTTCAAGGGCATGTGGCCTGAGTTTTCAGAGAATGTGTGCACAACACTTAACATGTACTAAGCTAGTGTTAATTAGCTACACAAATACAGCTTATAATGAAGAAAAGAGAGCAAGAGGGGGTGGGGGTAGACGTAATAATAAAAGAGAAATAAGTGACCATAACATATCCAACAACCAGGAGACTTTTAATTGACTGTTAATGCACCGTGGTGATTGCCTTGGTTTGAGGAAACATTGTCACCTGTGCTTTGCTCTGTAATTACATTGGAATTAAAATCAACTGTATCAATGCCAACTATGTTTCCACAGGGAGTGCTATGGTATAAACATCTGCTGGATTAGCTCTTCTACTCTGGGGTTGACTGTTCTGCATTTGCCCTCTTGGCTTTCATTGGTCTGTTTTTTTTAAAATTTGAGTGTGCTACCTCATCTTACCTGGTCCAACGTTTGTCTTTGGTGGATAGGTCAATTTGATAGATGAGAAATGGATAACTTCCATGTGACTATATATATGTACTAAACCCAACCTACCATGTCCACAGGCTCCATAATGGTTATATTCAGGCTTACAATAAAGGTCCCAAGGCCCCATCTGTGTTTGCCCACTTCTAAACCATGACCACTTGGTAGCTACATTACCAGGCTACCTGGGTAATCAGTGGAAATGTTTGGCTTGGTACAGTATGGTATGTATTTTTTAAAACAGTCACACACTGAGTAGGAAAAAAAAGAGCTTACCAGGCTTGCGAATGCATCTCGTTAGCTGCTCCAATTGACTCAGCACTCTGTGAACCCTCCATTACTTTCACTAGCTCTCATGCACTGGAATTTAGAATATTCTAATATATGACAAACAATACCATCAAATTATGTCACATTGATAGAAAACATGTAAACAATTCCGAAGCATTAAAATACTCCAATGTGAGCGACACTTGATTTTGTAAGTAATTTGGACGCCAGACATACTTTAATTGCATCCGATGTGAACGAACAGTAGCTAATGGCGAGACTGAAGATTGTAACAGAGGACTCGTCAGCTCAACCCTTTTTTTCCCATCAGCCTCAGGTCACCTTTGCATACTGCAAAGGATGTCATTTCCTCTTCATTTGCATAGTAAGCTTTGAATTCAAGTGGTACATTTGAATGGCTTTGTTTGTCAGTTCAGGCCGTTGCCCTGAAGATCATACCGTGTTAAAGGCTAATTCTAAGGCTACAAAAATCAACATTTTTGAGGGGGATTTCAAAAGCAATTATACACTTTGACATTTACTTATGGGTAGGGTATTCAATTTCTGCTCTTACACACTGGACCTTAAAGCCCACTATACTATGACCTTCCATTTATTTAGCCAACGTGAAAACAGAGTAACTTTCTAAAGATGTCTGCCCTTCATGAAAGGAACTGGTAACAACTGGAGATTTACTGTATGGAATTATAAGTATAAATATCGTTATACTGACGACTCTCCTTCATAACATATACGTTCATGCAGGATAAAATACAATAACCTAACAGATGTCAAATGACGGCTCTGCTGGCAGCACACTGTGTGTGTGTGTGTGTGTGTGGGGGGGGGGGGGGGGGTGCAGCGACATATTTGATTGGATTATGTAAAGTAAAAATTGAATTTGAAATCCATTTGACTGAGACTCCGTGAAGGCTGTCCAGGGACGGAGACATCATTATGAATATTAATTGTTAATAATTATCCTTCTCCTCAGGGTAACTGATATTTCAGCAGAGTGGAAGAGCTGATTTACAGAAGAAAAAAGAAAATAATGAAGAATGATGAAGCTTGAAAGACAGACAGGAAGCAAGAGGCAAGAAAGTCAGCAAGAGTGTCTTCACTGACACCCACAGATGTTCTTCAACTTGTCATGAAAACTCTGTTGTATACATTCGCTAAGTGACTTCAGGCATTAATGTGAAATCCAGATTAACGTCAGACATCTGCTTTGGAAAGTTTTATATCGACTCAGAGGATTTCATTTAATGCCAGCGCTCTAAAGGGAAGTGTCATGGGGTTTCTGAACATTTTTGTAAAACACTGTTGTCTCTTACTTCTTCATACCATTCATTCCAGTTCTTCCAAGGTTGATGATAAAGTTTGCTTTGGTATTTTTGAGGCTGTTGTCTGTGGAGTGGTGTTGTGGTACACTTTTTTTTTTATTTTAGTTACTGTTATAAATTCACATTGAAGTTAATTGATAGCCAAGACATATAATTATTTTATTATAGCCCATTTCCATTGGCTAACACATTTTTTGGAATACATTGAGCATATTTTGTATATATTCTATGTATTTAATTGTATTATTTAGTTTGCTCTATTTTAAGCTTTGTTGCACATTTCTCCTCTGCCAGTCAGTGTGGATGTAAGCATAGCCATTTGCATTAATGTTTACAGCAATCCTTACTTTTTAAAACTTGGTACAGCACTCAATATTATTTATTTCATCAATCTGATATTCTAAACCAGGGCTCTCATACTCAAATGACCTCAAGGCCACTCAGTGTGTTTACACAGTCTGCCTGAAATTGCAGCTAGTCCCAGCTAGTCGGACTAACATACCTGGACAATACACTCATGCTCAACATGCTCAATCTAGTGTGTATCATGATTAACATGTACAGCATGTATGAAACATACAGGACCACAGCACGATCCATCTCACTGTTCGCTATTTGTTTATCTGTGACATGAAGATCAACAGGAAACCGATTCAATGTGCACTAGCTTATAGATAGTGGTGGAAAAAAGGCAGGGGGGAAGCAATTTTTAGTATTGGCCATAGAATGGCCATAGAATCCTCCTAATATGTCACAGAGACTCAGGAATAATGTTCATATAACAAACTGAACTCACCAACAACAACAGTACAGACAAAATGTTTGCATTAAAAAATATATTTTGCAGACTGCAAATCATGCTTATGTTTTGAAATCATGTTTTTGCATGTGGCGCCACCTACCGCCGTCTACCAGTCATTGCAGTCAATAGATACTCAGCTGCCGAGCAAGCACGGGTTGCCAGTTACGTCTGAAAACGAAACCTAAAGGACCTCGGTATTTTGAATGTGAATGTAGTAACCGTTTTTGGCCACATTCTTACATATGGCACCTTTAGAACTATTATATCGCATTGCAAAAAAAAAAAAAAAAAATGCAATTATGATGGAATCTCTTTCAAATACTTAAAAATAACCACACAGAAATTCACTGGGTTTGAATTCACTGGGTTTAAAAATCCTGGGTATATCCACTATCCACATATGGAAAAAAAAACACACTATTGTGTCAAAAAAAAGTTGTGGTATAAAATCTTACAAAATGCACTCGCTTGCTCAACAATTTAAGAGCAGTTTGAATGTCCATGCATTTGCTTTGACGAAAGTTTAGTAAACATGGAACAATCAACCCATTTCCCTGCCAATCACCGCTGCAGAAGTGCTCCAGAGACTGTTGACAGGCACTTGTTGTGTTTCATTGTCTTCATCCTTGCAGGGTGCACAAGCAGATAAACATCACCGCTATCATGTAAGAACAAAACGGACAATATCCATAAAATAAAGACATACAAAATATAAAACACTGGATTGCAACTCTCTGGAATCTGAAACTGTGGACTGCAAAACAACTTGAAAAACTTGAACTAAAGATGCATAAACCTTTGAATGGGCGCAGGTTAAATAGAAATTAGGTTTTGCTACAACATATTTCCTGGTGTTGCTATTGTCAACTCAACCTGAGCAAGTCTTGTGTGCTATCTATGGTAAAAGGATTGTGGATTGTAATCATAATTCCTTTAACCCTTTAACACTTGTGTCTTCATCACAGTTGGAAAAAACGCCTGTACATATTTCTTTTGCCCTGTTTTTGGACATAAGACAAAAACTCAAATAAGTGTTATTTTAAATGTGTTTTATATGTGATATACTGATATACAAATTTCAAATTGAACACACAAAATCCAGCATTTATGTACAAGCACTGTATACTTTGTTTGTTTTTCTTCATTATAAGTTGGTATACACTATTATAACATGCAGTCAATTGTAAATAACTGACACATATTTAAAGTTATTCTGGAAAAATGGGCAAAAACACTTACTTTACAGGACATTTTCTGGCCCTTTGATTGTTTTGATAAGCAAACATTTCGCACAGATATTTTGAGGCTTGGGTGTTAAAGGATTAAATTACGGAATGTTCTTTATTGATCCGATTCCTCCGAATGAAGAATTAGCCGGGCTGCCAAAACCTTCTCAAAGGCTGAACTCATATTGTCAGTGAGTCTCGGAGGTCTTCATCATGTCTGTAGAGCTGCACACTGACCCTGTATGGAGGTATAGATTATCGTTATATTTTCCACGCTCGGTGTACACAGTAACCATGCATGCTTCCTTTAGGACAATACTTTCCAGTCCAGTGGGAGGCATGCTCTTATAACTGTTATATATTGACACCTTACTGTCAGGGTCTGTGGTTTTGTGTTGTTTTGTGTGTGCATGTGTTTTTGTTTGTCCCTTTACTGTGGTCCATGGGCAATGGTTGCTGGCTCACTGATTGCTCCTGATGTGGTGGCTTCTCATTGTGGCTCTGGAATTTAAAGGGATACTTCACCGATTTGAATGTGGCTTTGTATTGCTAGAATAGCAGTAGTATTTTTTAGAAAATGTGCTTCCCTCCCTCAGTTTTTCCCTGACTTGTAAAAAAATCTGTTTTCTCTTATCCAAATGTGCCCTACTGTGAGTCAAATGATGCGTTTTGCATCACAGTAGGGCAAATTTTGAAAATTGAAAACAGATTTTTTTACAACTCAGTGAAAAACTGAGGGAGGGAAGCACATTTTTAAAAAAATACTACTGCTATTCTAGCAAGACAAAGCCACATTCAAATTGGTGAAGTATCCCTTTAAGCTCTAGTTCCTCCAGTGTTTGATGCCAGATCGTTGTTCTCCCTTAGTAAGAACTACGTGGCCAAATTTTTACTCATACAGTTTAGGTATTGAGTGAAGTTTACCTTTGGGAAATCTTTGTAAAAGACTCTTCGTGTTGGATTGGAAGGTAAAGCCACGCTGCACTGGCAACTACCGCCACAGCCATTTCTGCGTTAAATGGCCTACGTTCATTCAACTATTGGACAAACACAGGAAAGTCGATAAATAAGCTTTCTGCTTATCAAGTCTCTACGGTTTGTAACCATTGCTAACCTCGGTCTAAATCTCCATGATGACAACAACTCAGTTTTAACTGCCTCTCCTTTCACAGAGCCACAGAAACTGCTTCAGAGTAATCCCACGGTTTCAGAAGAAAGAACAGATCTCAATGTTTATTATTTTGTCTTCGTTGTAAATAATTCACTCACTCTCCACTTACCCATTCTGCCTAAACCTTGACACCACTGGTCATTCAAAAGGGCTATGGTTTGTCATGTTGCCTCTCTGGCTCTCTTTCTTTCCTTTTAATTATTTACTATACCTCTGTTGGAGAAGCTGAAAGAAGAAGACTGATGCAGAAACATCTAATACGTTAACTAAATAAATAAGAATTTTTAATGTAAATTTAAAGTTTACAGTCAGTTTACAGTCATTACTACTGTACAAACCCTTAAATAACAAATTAATTCATAACTTATTTAACCTGAATGAGCAATTAGAGCAGTTAATACGTTTTAAAGCGGACCTAGACCGGAAGTTCCAATTAAAGCTGTTTTTTAGTGTGTATCTGCGTCATTACCTTGTTTAAGAAGCCCTGAAGTTTTGAAACAAACAGTTCAGCCACTGCTGAGAACGCTGTGTTCTATTGTAATCTCGGGCTCAGCGAGATCTCTGAAAAAACCCCGGTCCGGTTACGTAAACACCGGTTCTCCTGAACGGCAGATCGTCCTGCTCCGGGCACTAGTCCGGGCACATCCGGTTGCGTACATTGAACCGCAGAAGAAGAATAACGTCCGTTGTGGAGGTGTTTCACGAGCGACAGTGTCTTCTGACTCTGGGTCTGACTACGGTCAGTCATAAAAGGGAAGTCGTTAAGAAGAAGCTATTTTTAAACATTTTTAAAACAATGTTTTGATAATGAGTAGCAGTGCATCCACCGTTCCAGAGGGGGCAGCTGTGCTTCTGAGAGCAGGTGTGCTGATTATGTCACTTCCGGGTGCTGGCCAATGACAAGACAGTTGGGAAGCGCTCTACGCTGGCTGGCCAATCACAACACACTCTGTCTTCTGGGGGTTAGATTTATGTCTGAAATATCGCGGCTGAGCACAGCGTCAGAAAAGAGAGATTTCTATCGACTCGTTTACAGCAACTAGGAAGTTTTTGACCATAAAAACAAGTTGATGTATGTAAGTAGACCTTCATAACTAACATATATGTGCAACAGGACCACTCTATGTGAGCTTTAATAAATGGTAGTGGTTAGCACGATTGCTTTTTCTTCTTTTTCCATGGTGTGGCCAGTAACTATGGTAACCCATGTGGACCACGAGACCAGACAATGTCAATATGGACACACGCAGATCAGCTCTGATCACTTGCAATATAACAGTTGATCAGGGATGCTTTAAAATCGGATTCTGGCTGTGAATACTACTCCTTAAAATACCTAGTTGTTCAGCAGTTTTGATAGAATATATGCTTCTTGTCCAAAAGGTATTTGTGGCTTTTGAAACATGGCATAATTAATAATGCAATATTATGAACTCAACTAACTGACTCAATATTTGTGTGCTTTGACAGTAAAAATGTCAAGGTCGCATCACAGGTTAAAAATTGATGGTGGATGCCATTAAAGCCAAAAAAAAAAAGAGAGCACACCACGTCCACCTTGGAGACAATTTACTGTCTTGTAAGAGTGCATTTTAACCTTTAGCGTGGTCTGAATTATTTATAAAACATATAGGAACCCTGATAAAAACTGTCAATTCAGCCAGGAAAAGCCACCTATAATGTAAACACACTCTATGTGCACTATACTGTATGTCCCCAAACAGTAAAGAGCAAAACATTAGTCAAGGAACATCCTGGCCATCATACAGAAGTATGTGTCGCACAGAGGTCAGTCACTTTGTGCTTTATCTTTTTCATTCGATGGCAACAAAACCAGAGACTAAAGAAAAGGCTCCCCTAAGTGCAGTTGTCGTGTGCCACGACTGGGTGAGTGTTTAGAATGTAACTTTAGAAAAAATGACAGTAATATTTAATTTAAGGAAAACATTTACTAGACATTTACATTCCAGTAAATAAAATTAAATAAAAGAAAAGTGAAAATGTCCCACACATATAAGATCATTTTAGAATAAGACTGATATGTTGCATTAGAAACATTACATGTATGTTTTGTTGTTATTATTATTTTTTTTTCACCAAAGAATATCCAATGATCCAATAAGCAAAAACGTGTAATGCATATTACACCATCCTCACTTAGATTAGATCAGATCAATTAGATCAAGCTGTTTTTTAATCAGAACATATAAGTGGAAAATAACATACAGGCTGGATACAGTGGTATGCAAAAGTTTGGGTACACCCCTGTACATTTTCATGATTTTCCTTTATAAATCATTGGTTTGTAAAGGAATAAGAAATTTCAAAAGTCACATATATCATAGGAGACAAGCACAGTGATATTTGGGAAGTGAAATAAAGTTTATATGATTTACAGAAAGTGTGCAAGAATTATTTAAACAAAATTAGGCATGTGCATTAATGTAGGCACCCTTGTCATTTTATTGATTTCAATACCTTTAGCACTAATTATTGGAACTCAAAATTGGTTTGTAACCTTAGTGACCCTTGACCTCGTTAAAATGAGTCTCTAAAGTAACGCTAAACTTTTAAAAACAGAGGTACACATACGCAGTACACAGGTACACTAGTTATTTGGGGACCTTATCTATGTTCCCCGGTTACTATTTTCCCCGGGTCCTAGGGTTATGGTAAGGGGTCAGTTCCTATGTTCCCCAGTCACATACAAAGTGGGGAACATAGGACCCGACCCCTTACCCTAACCCTAACCCTTTACCCTGGAGCTCCACACCCAGGCTTCCACAAAGTGGGGAACATAGGACCTTTTTTGGGAAAAACAGGGAACATCGAACCCTTTTTAAAAAAAAAGGTCCGATGCTCCCCGATCGGGGAACATAGTCTTGTCTTGTTAACAAGGTAAAGGGAAACTTATTGTCTTAAAAACGAACCAAAAACTATTTAGAAATAACAAAAACAAGAGAAAAAACATATTTTCTCTTTTGTATGTCGTTTGTCATTTGTATATAAGGTATATGTACTGTATTTATTTTTAGATGGGCATCATATGAAGAAGAAAAAAAGTATAGTTTTCCCATGCAGTGTTCGAGGGGTGAATATTTCTGATCAAAGAGGAATCGCACTGAGACCAGCTCTTGACGCTCCCTTGTCTCTCCCACAGTCTCCTTCGCTCTGAGTCATTTGTTTGTTTGTTTTGCTTTGTATATTTTTTTGAGAGCTGATTCTCTGATTAATCCAGAGTGGCATGAGAGCCAGAGCTCGAGCATAATATATGAATAATTCATGTTATCACCAACTCACTCGCTAATTTCATTATATCGGGAGCCTTTCCTAAGACATGAGGGGAAGACATTCAGTTCTGCCTCCCAAATGGTTTTCCAAACAGCAATATGAGCCTTCAGCTGGAGGGCAAGTTGTTGTTTAAGAGCTGCATTCATTTAGAAAAGTGTCCACAGATATTACATATATAAAAAAACAACAAAACAAACAACAACATTTTTATTTTTTTATTTAAAATGTATTCGATTTGAATAGAATATCAGCTAGTATTTAGTTTTTTGTTTTCCCAGTCACTGACTCTTTATTATACTTTATCATATTCTTCATTTTAGATTTATTTCACTGTTTTGCCACCCACTGAGGTGTTGTTTTTCCCACTCAGTCTACAGTTTTACTGAATTATATAAAGATGAAATTCTTAAATTCTATCGCTTAAAATAATAATTAAAGCTACAAAATAATACAACAATATGTGCTAATCAATAGTGTCAACGTTAACACAATCATTTAATGCTTTGGCATGCGATTAAGGAAAGCATATTTTTTTATAATTAATAATTAAAAAATTGAAAACCACATTAAAAACAACAGTTTTAGTAGTTTCAAGTTCACTTTCTGTAAACTAACTTCACAGAGGTCCTACATGAGAGCAGGGGGGAAATGACCATGTTCTCAGGGGCTAAGGCCCACTTTACATTACGCTTTTCGCGTCAGCAGCGAGATTTCCCGCCCGGAAAATCTGGCAGGACCCCCACGGCGCGTACAACTTTCCTCTTTACTTGCTCGACTGTACGATCGTAGCCGCCCCCCCCCCCCCCCCCCCGCATCCGCTGTTGCATTTATTTTTACGTAGGCCATCTTGTTCCTGGATTACTCTGGCGTCTTCTGGATCTCGTCCTCCGACCAGATACTGGTCAGGCACTTGGTTTCGGAGGTGGTCCAGCGCCCTCCTTCACCCCCGTCATTTTTTTTTTGGAACAAAAGTCCCTTGTTATATGCTAATTAGCGTTCGCTATATGCTAATAGCTTAAACCGTGACCTCCCGCTGTCGCGAGCCCAACGCGTTCTCTTTATACGCACTTTGAAGTTGTCGGGGGAAATATTTCAAGACAGCAGGACTACGACAGCGGGAATTCTCTTTATACGGGGTTACGCCAGTCCCGCTGCCTAATTCTCTACTAAGTAGTAGGGATAGTATGAGATGCATTCAGTGACCCTTGTAAATCTTATCGATCAATGAATCAAACTTTATTTACATAGCACGTTCCATACAATGCTGTGCAGCTCAAAGTGCTTCACAGAACAATGATAATGAAAAAAAAAAAATCTAATAAAACTTACTTGCATTAAGTATAATTGTCCACTAAGTTATTAGATAATTAAAAACTTGAAAAAATATAGGTGCAGTTGCAGCATATTTATATATATATAAAAAACTGTTGATAATTTGCAATTAATCCCAGGTTTAAAATAGACAATAATGTGATTAATAATTTGAATTAATTAAATATTTTAATCAACTGACAGCTCTTTAAATAACATCATGATCAGAATGGAGGTGTAAAAGTGTACTTTATGTGCCTGTGTGTGTGTTCACGTGTGTCTACACAACATATCAGAGAAATATCGAGAATCAAACAAGCGGCTGTGAAATGACTCTTGAGACACACAAGTATGTGAGAAAAACTACACCGTGATTTGACAGCCCGAGATTTTAAAGAGAAATTAAACAGTGAGATTCTGCAGTTTATCGAAAAAAATCAGAGCTTCATCGACTCACACACACACACAGTTTTATACTTAATTGTCTGAATCTGTGTCAGAGGAGTGGGGGGCACACAAGCACTAAAAAGGACCTTGAGGAAATATTATAGACTACAATAATTAGAACATGTTTTATCATTTGGAAGCTCTCGTGGAAGCGACTGGTGCACTTCACCTCCACAGCGGTTCAGTTCTGACCTTGAACTACAAAAACTCTGAAATGAGACTTTAAATCAAGAAGCTTGAACCGCTAACCTCTTTACCTAATTATCTCTTTTTGTTAAAGACTTTTTTTTTTTTCTTTTTTCAATCGCCTCGAGCTGTATGTATATCATATTTGCCAATATGATATACATATACATTGCCATTTATTGTGTTAGTTTGTAATAACTCAAAATTGAGTAGCTGGTCTGAAAAAAAAAAGATTTACCGCAAACACTGGGAGGATGAAACAGGATAAGGGCCACGTGTTAATGTTTAATGAATTAATTTAATGAATTAATGAATTAATAAATACATAAATAACAAGTTAAAGCCAGGATTTTGAGAAAAAAATGTCTGAGACTGAAGTAGAATTCTAAGAAAAAAAACAAAAACAGATTAAATTCAGAATTCAGACCACACATGCCAATCTTCAGTGTTCTATATTGAATCCGATGTATAATGTGTGCCAATCACTACTGAAATCAACTACAAAGCTCACTTAAAATATAGTTTAAACATTACTTTTGATATGGTTTGATAAAACATTTTCATAATAAATAAATAAATAAATAAAAAATCCTTGTGATGCAGATTTTCTTTTTTTCGCACTTTAAGCCTCCTTTAAGTTCTTGTGTTTATTTCTGGCTTCCTGTGGGTGGTTGTTTCATGTTAATTTATTTTTATTTTTTTCCAATGTATCTTCTTTTGACATTTTGTGAGAATGTGCCTCCGTGTCTCTCTTTGTGTGTCTTCTCTTAACGATTGTTCTTTATTGTCCTTAATCTCATCCCTATGCATGGACTGTAGCTTCAAAAGTACCCATGGATGCAAGAAAACAAGTCTTTAACAATGTACTGTTTAGAATTAGCTTTTTATTTTGTATGTACTACATGATGTAGATACTGAACATAAAGCACTGTGGAGGCATTTTTTAAGTACACATACTTGGGCATTGTGCAACACTTAAAAGTGTAACTACAAGTGTAAAAAATATAACTTGTGATAAAAAGTGGCTACTCCTGCCTCTATGATTAGACATTGACTCAAATCAGTACACTTAAAAAGGGAGGTTAAAATATCCATATAGGAAAAATAAGGGTATATTAACAGCAAAGCACAACACTTTATGTGAATATGTAAGTACATTGAGAAAAAAAAATCACCCAGATTCATTTCACACAAAAGGAAAATTAAGGCATAAACTCAAGGCTTATTTTTGCCTTTACAATCCATGACATATTCCATATCAGTAATATAAGAGAGCGATAAAAGAAAAAAGGTATTTCTGTGAATTATGGTCTTTAATTACTTTGTATTTTGAAGGTTTTTTGTTTGTTTGTTTTTCAACTCCACAGACACTCCACCAGTTAATTTTCTTTTTTTTTCTTTTGATAGCAACACAATCCTCTTAAAATGATGATGATGATGATGCTTTGATGAAACGAAAGCATTAGTATTGGTATATATAGTATAAGCCATTATTTGGTCCCCGAAAAATAACTCCACCTCCTTTAAATGGAATATGGTTTGGCTTTTGAGCACACACAACAGTCAGCACAGACTCCTTGAGCCTTCATACTTCTGCGTCGTGGTGACGGATACGCACTGCAATTTCCTGCCTGATCAGTAGGGGTCGCTTGTGCAAGGTTGTTGTGCTTTTGGCTACAGTGAGCAATGGCGTCCGAGAGAGAAAGACTGTTGTTGTTGTTGAAACAGTGGCCGTTTCTCACTTTTCTGCGTCACGGAACGCAGTTTTAAGATAATTTGAAGCGAGAAATTGCCCATTTAGAGTCTAAACATGTGCTGTGTGTGTTAAGAAATGACGTATTTATAGTTTGGCAGCGATGTTGTCGGCGGTGATCAGCTCCGCCGCCTCTGTGGACGCTTGTTGCGCACTGTGAGCCGGCACAGAGCAGCGTTAGCTCGGCCTGTCCTGAGGACCAATCGCAGCTCTTGCCGTCTCCGTTGTCCCTTGACGGAGTGACGGACACTCAAAAAATATTTTGTGCAGTCGGAGACGACGCAGAGGACTCTGTGTAACCTACGCAGAGCACTTTACGCAGGAGTATAAATTGGGCTTAAAGCTCTTACTCTAAAGGCAGACTCTAAAGTTTGCCTTATAAATTAAAATACATGATTTTGAGTTTAAAAAAAACAGTCAAAACAGAGACTGGGTGAACTTCAAGTCGTGCATGTCCATTGTACAGTACTTGACACAAGTTGACAAAACTGCACAGACTGATTTAAATCTGTTCAGAAATGTGATGTATTATATGTTTGCATGCAAAAAAAACACGCATTGCCGGATAGGTCATCCCCCGCAGGTTGTGGAGCTAATAGAAGTGTCTAAACTCACAACTTGTTACCACTCTCTGGAGAAGTGTAAACAGCAGCCAAAATGGGATTTTTAAAATGCTAATTGCACGGATCTATCTCGCAACGAGCTGATACACGTTGCCCGACGTTTTTACCAGTGTAAATAGCGCCTGAGGCTACAGTTTGCACATTTTTCATTAGCACTTGTGGTGGAAGGATATAAAAGGCTACATTTAATTATTTCATTTTCCCTGCCTTCAACGTAGCCACCCAGTAGTAAAAATAAATCAATAGCATTTCCATGAATACTAATTGTGGTTAGAGGGATGGTTGTTATGGCTGCTAGGTGGGAATTTGATAAGGTTTGCATAACCAGTGAGCCGAGGCCTCTGCCGCCTCTCCAGCCCGTGCCCCCACTGCAGAGGCTGCCGCTGCCTCTTTGAAGTTTTAAAGGCGAAAATCAATTGAACACATTTGGGAGTAAATGCACTTGTTTGGAGCTTAATTTTTGAAAGGCTGAAGCATTCGAGCGAGTTATTTATGAGAATAGGTGGTAGGTGGGCCATTCCTTTTTCCTCCTTTTTTTTGAAGGATGTGTATTTCATGGCTGGTCATGGGAGGAAAGCCCTGGCTTCTATAGAATCCTGAGAAAGTTAAATAAATAAACAGGTCAGTGTCTGTGTCTCTTCTCCAGGCAAACATTTCTGCACTTTTACAATGAATCAAACTTCAGCAACAACAGCTGCAGAATAACAAACCGACATGCTGCCACTTGCACCCCATTACTAAATCACAATATAGAGTAATCTATAAAATGTTGTATTTAATTACAAAGAATTGGAACTTAATTGACAACATAATTGGATAAATTATAAACTGCCCAAGAAAATGTTACCATAGTAGAATAGAATTACAGTATCCCCATGCATGAGCATCACTTAGGGTTACTTTGGGCCAATTCCAATTCCTATCTTAACCCTCAATCTTAACCCTTATTCTTAACTGGCCCTCAAAACCAAGTGTTGAGGGTTATTTTGTCACTTAGAAATGGGACACCCCTTAAATGCAGATACGTCTTCAGACTGTGGGGGGCAGAATAACGCGAAAGCTGCGTCCAGTCTGTCAACACCCAAAAAAGAAGAAGAAGAAGAACACATTTACATCAGGATTATTTATTACGATCCGTTTGTCAGTCAAGTTATTAGGTTGTCAGTTAGTTATAAGATGATACGCGACTTATTGAAAAGTTAACGATAACCGGCCGGCTATTGACAAAAGATGGTAAAATAAAAATAAATGTTACGCAACAATGACGTCAGTAATCCATAATATGGGCCTAAACTAAGATAATACAATGGTTTTCAAAATTTTTATATCTCTATTAACAAAGAAAAACTTAATTTGCAGCGTACTCGTTTCGCTGCTTTCGCCGCCATCTTTGTTATGTCAAAACACGCAATGCATTCTGGGTAGCCCTTGCTCCCAAGGGTGGTCTCGGAAAATCTCAATATTGAGGGTAATACAGCCCTTAAACTTGCCCCTCAACTTAATTTTTTCTGAGAATCGGGACAGCACTTGCACTAGAGGGAGCGCACATTTTTGAGATTGAGGGTTAAGCAAGGAATTGGAATTCACCCTTAGACTCAGAGTTGATGGAACGAAGTGTTATCACTTGTTCTGAAACTGAAAATTCAGGGTTTGACAGCTCAGAGTTGGTCAAGCTCGAGTTAAGGCGTAACTCAGAGTTTGTTGAAACAGGACCCAGCTTTCACCAGTGCTGTTGCTCAAAACACCAGACTCCTCTGTTAAATATTGATATTTTAGAACTGTCCTTGATAAAGTCAGTGACGTTGAAGTTGTTTAGTATCAGCTCAGCTCGCTTGGAACTTTAGTAGAGCAAGTATCAAAACAAGCACCAGATACCATGTACTGCCGCTAATGGAAAAGCAGAAAAAGAGTGAGTTGAGTCAAGCCGAGTGAGCGTGGGAGCAGCAGAGTTCTACAGATTTTCTCACCTTGACCTTAGGGGGCTTTGTACATTTGTGTCTTTTGTTCTCCTGTCATTTGTTGTGAGACGACGGAGCTTAACTAAACTGTGCTGTATGCTCAGGTTAATTGGTGAGTTCTGTCTGTTTCTATTCAAACTTTTCATTATATGATCAGCCATGTTTACTGCACTGCATTGAGGAATTTCTTTATTTTTGATGTTCAGTGTTGAGGATCTTGTGCAGCATCAAGGTCGCAGACTGTAACCAATCAATGGCCCTTCACACTTTACAAGTGAATGAGCGACTCTATGGCGTCCTTCGTGTTACACAACAATATCAAAGGTCCTGTTTTGCCCCTGTTAAACTGTTCCAACATGGTCAGATCTTTGACAGAGAACACATTCATTATTTTATAAACTTCATTTCATTTTTATAACCTTCAGTTGGAGAGGCTCTATCTCTCTTGCTCACCCTCACCACTGTCCATGGTGCTGAACCAAAGAAGCCCTGAACACAGCTGGCAAGAAACTCGAGTTCTTGACTTTCCAAAAATGTCGAGATCTTTTTTTTTTTTCATATTTTTTGGAAACTCGTGATCCGACTTTGAAACTCGAGATTTCAAAAAAAAAAAAATTTCGTAATTTTTTTTCCCTCGTCACTTCGGGGTCTTCGTAGAACAATGATTCAGATTGGATCAAGTTCAGACTTCACACTGAATGTTTATATTTCAGAGACAGAATCACCTCATTAAGTGTACATCAGCACCTAGTACTGCACTGTCAGATTTTTTTGTTTTTTTTTACACATTAAGAAAAAAACCTTGATTAAGCCAGAATGGCTCCCATGCCTCCAGACTTCCTTGTGTAACATTGACCATTGACGCTCTTTTTTTTTTTGCACAACCTCAAACGAATAGATAATGAAGCAGTGTTCTTTGACCAGAAAAATGGCAAATGAAACAGCACCCTGCAAAAAGAAAAATTCCCCCCAAAAAAAGAAAAAGAAACTTGAATTGGGGATGGGGAGGAATCAGTAAGACAGACAGAAGTCTAAGCTCTTTAACTTGTACTCTTTTGCATATAAATGAGAGATTAGGCAGAAACTATATCTTACTGGCTGCTAGAATACATATGCTTAATTATAATATATTCATAAAGCCAGAGTGTAATTTCCACAAAGGAGATTACAAAGGAAGCACAAGGTCAGGAAAAGCCCTTTCTGTTCTGTGCATGGCATTAGGACGACGATGATGATGATGATGATGATGATGATGATGCACAGAAAATTACTCGAGCTTTTTGGTTCTCATTGGCGATTGTGTTTTTCCAGACTAAGTTTGATGAGAAGATAATCTGGGTAAGAACCAATCATATATATAGCTCAATAAATCACCATGCAAACGTGTATGCAGTGCCGACTTTTAAGAAATGTGAGAGATATCAGTAGAAATGCAACATGTAAACCCAATACTTATTTGAACGATATTATTTGTTTCCCAGAAATCTCATTAAACTTGATTACAGCAGCATCAGAACGGGTTCAGCGGAGCCCGGATAATTGTAAACCAAACAGATTTTACACCGTGGTGAGGGGTGTCTCGTTTTGGGAATTTTTTTGTTTCTGTCATTTCCTGTTTTATTTTGAAAGACTCACTCTCCTCTCGTTTCAGAGCACTTGCTCTTCCTTTCACGTGTCACCGGTGCCGTGATTGCCAAACTGCTTCCACCTGTTCCTCATTTCCCTGCATGCTCAAGTAGTTTGTGTTTCCTTTGTCCTGTGTTTCGTCTGTTGACCTGATATCTCAAGCCTGCACCCGCGTCCTGTCCACAGTGATTCTTTGTTCCAAACGTAAGCCTTGTTCCTCGAATCGAGTGACTTTTTTGTTTGTAGTTTTGATACTTTAGATTGTTTGTCTTAGCTGGAGTTAAAGTTCACAGCATTTTTGTTTTCTGTTATGATTTGTTTTTGTCTAAAGTTAATCATAGGTCCTCCGTTTTGTTTTAAGGAGTGAATTTGATTTTGTATAGTTTCATTTCCTTACCAGGTTTTCCTCCAGTCACACCGTTTTTTGTTAACCTTTTCATAGCTGTTTGTTTGCCTCCCCAGGGAGTGACTTTTGTTTCAACTGTTCATAGTCCCTGATCACATGATTTGCTTTCAGTTCATTTTCATAGTGTTTTTGCTTTATTACTCTGATCAGGCGAACTTTGGCTATAAATAAAAGATTATAATCAACTGAACCTTCTCTGCATCTGAGTCCTGGCCTGACAAGAGATATACAAAAAAAAAAAATAATGTAAATAAAATCAACTCAAAGACGATAACATTATGATAAGATGTAATCAATGACTTCAATATCACAAAGCTTTTTATCCAAGTAATTTTGGCTGATTCCTTGTTATTTAATTATTTTGTGTGTGTGTGGATTAAAGAGAAGCGTTAAGAAGCTTAACCACTACTATTGTACTTCCTGCATAAAGGAATCACTACTTCCTGCATGACCGGAGCACAGACCGTAATTGCAATTGCGGTCACTGAACTGAAATGCTGCTGAACATGTTGTAATTCGGCTCACGATCGCTGGCTTTCCATCGACTGTTTTTTAATTGTAGGAATTTCCTTACTGAATGTTGGAGTTTGATGCACGTTTTGGGATTTGTTCAAGTCTACAGTATTGTTTGGTTTGATTCCTGTGTCGGACCTCGTGCTCATGATCGATCACTACCCGGAGGTCTGTTAACGTCACATTTTTTTAGTATCGGCTCATTTGGAACCTCGCCAGAGCAGGTACCACAAAATGTCAAATATCACTAATGGAAAAGCAAAAAAAAAAAAAGTACAGTCGAGTTGAGCCACGGATTTATAGCCGTGTGTCTCTATATATATCTGCAATGTACTGGCAATCTGTCCAGGGTGTTCCCTGCCTGTCACACTATGTCAGCTGGGATTGGCACCAGCGGCTCCATGACCCTCATGTGGACGATAAAGTGGCCGAATGAATGGATCGCAATTTTTGGGGGGTTTGTAGAACTGGCAGTAGCACCTTGAACTGCTGAGGTGAAAAGTTCTATTTACATAGGGTTCAAACCAATGTTGGTTTAGTGTTTTCCCTGTGTTTGCTTTTAAAGGGACACTGTGTAGTATTTATGGGTTTATATGATCCAAAATCCACATTTTTATACATATTATGTGCTCCTGCATTGTCATTGTCTGTATAATAGTTTTTGTTTTCATTTTCATGTTTCAGTTGCATTGCCACGACGCCATGTTTCTACGGGAGCCTGTATAGACAAACGCGAGAGAACAAATTAAGCTTGTAGCGGAAGTCCCGCCTCCACTCTCTCCGATTTGTCTGCTACGGCAAATAATGTAAATTTCAGCCTCTCCTCTAGATGTCACTATAAACTACTTACTTCACCTTTAAATAAAAAAATGTATAAAAAATGACAGGGCTGTGTACCCAAGAGATATCAAACAGAAAGGGATATATTTGTTTATTGCAACGATGACGGTACTATTAACATGATCCCAAATACGATTTGGTGATATAAGAGTTGCAGAATATTTAAATAACACCTTTTGACTGATGTTTTTTTTATCAGTGCTGTGGAGACTAATGTTAAGTAGGATTGATAAGTGCACACATGGATGATCATGGTGTCAAGTTCCTGCAAGTTCCATCTGATGTTGTGCGTTTGCCAGGCCTGAATCCAGGAGATTTACCGTCCAAAGTTCTGGCTGGAAAATGTGGGTTGTCACCCACCTATGGGTTTTGGAGACTTTAAACGGGTCACTAAGCGGTCACCAATAAAATCACTGTCACCTATAAACTATCCGTCAATAAAATAGTTTCCCTGCAATTCCCCCCCCCCCCCCCCCGTTGCCCTTAAATTTAAGTTCTTAATTCATCAAGTTCTTGTCATTTTCCCAAGCTTTTTTTTGAAAAATGTCTCGCTCCGTCTTTGAAAAATGCTTCACTGCTGCAGCACAAGAGTAGTTATAATACAATTTTAATGAATAATTTCATAGAAAAAAAAGTGTGGGCAGCCTTTGAACGGAGCTCCTTGTTTAAGTTAAATTGAGTCAATCATTCTAATAACCTTGGAGTGTCAGCGGTAAATCATTAATAAAGTAAATTCTTCACATGAATCAATAGCGTTGTGTGCAGGGTCAGTGAGGTGTGCTGAAGAAATGTGAAAATGATTTGTCATTATTTGCTTTTTTTTAATTAGACTTTGATATTTGACGTTTTTAACCACTGACCTGTAATGAACACTCTCCTTCAATGGTTCCTTCATATAAATGTCCAAATGCTCGTGTGTGTGTGTGTTTGTGTGAGAGACAGAAAATGTGTGCTGTAAAAAAGTTTTACATGCAAACTTAAGACTTTATCCAGACGCACAATCTTGACGAATGCTTGACAAATCAAAACCCCCCCCGTTTGATTATTTTTAGGTTCTAATTATATGTTCTGAGCATCAACATTCTCTGCCTTTGTGCCGAAGACAAGTGGGACCTAACTAACTAAAGAAAACAACTCCATCTTCTGCATAGCTGGGATTAACTGCAAAATTAGGAAATTCATGTTTCTTGTTTGTGGTTCTGTTTCCCCAAAGTAATGGCAATTGGGCCAATAGTGAGTGGAAAAGTGAGTTTCAATGGTTGTTTCTCTATGTAGCCCTGTGATAGACTGGTATTGGTGTGCCAGAGCACCTCAGTGTGAGTTTGGAAAGGGATTAAAATGCCTCTGTACACAATTACAAACCTACAACCAATCAGACCAATGATCCGGGTGACGTGCAGGGTGACCAAAAACATGAGCAAGTCACTTAAAATGAAAGCATAAATGAAAGACTTTGCTTCTCTGTCTTTAACTCTGTTTAACCCCGCCTCTAGCACACAACCGATCTAGCAACTGTTTCCGATTGCTTCCCTTTTTTTGGGGGGAGATTCTGTAGTTGGCTAAGACGACATCATTGCCGGACAGATTTGCAGAGTGAAACCAAAATCGCTGGAAGATTCGAAAAAATTTGAAAGATTCGAAAAATTCCTGGGACTGACTGATGAAACATTAAAGGTGCCATATGTAAGAATGTGGCCAAAAACGGTTACTACATTCAAATTCAAAATACTGAGGTCTTTTAGGTTTTTAGTTTTCTGACGTAACTGGCAACCCGTGGTTGCTTGGCAGCTGAGACTCTACTGACTGCAATGATTGGTAGGCGGCGGTAGGTGGCGCCACATGCCAAAACATGATTTCAAAGCCAGTTGCTTTAGATTTATAACATAATGCACCTTTAAAGCCTCCCCATATTTAATTTTCACCTGTGTGCAGAGAGTTGCATTCGAGTTCCAGTCATACATACAGGAGTATAGAAATGTCAGCCTTGTGTTTCAAAGATTGTGAACCTAATCCCACATACTCTTCTAATGCAATCTCTCATATACCTGGATTATGCACAGTTGATGTGTAACAGTCCACATACTGTACAGTCACACATGTTTTCACTGCATGCATTTGTACAGACTTGTGCAGATATGGGCTTAGTGCAACAAAAACATTACGTATACCATAACCATCACAGTGGAGTAGCAGACCAGGAATGCAAATCTGCCATCTAAAAAAATAAATATATATATAATATATACTTTAACATTAAGTAAATATCCTTATTGTGACACGACTAGATTTGTAATGAGCAGACACACGTGCAATAATACGTGGGAATGCAAGTTCTCAGATCAGCCTTCCACAAATCTTAACTAATATAAAAGTCTCAGAATCAATTACCGAAGGACATTCTTTGCACAATCCCATGTCCAATTATTAACATGTGAATGGCTAAATGCACACACTACTTTTGAAGCTTAACCACAGTCTTTTCTTTAGACGTTTAATGGGAACGGCTTATCTCCGTTCTGTCTTTCAGGTGCTCAAATGACTTTTACACGAATTGAAAGAAGAAAGGAAAAAAGCCAGGGCAATTACGGCTAATTCCACTTTAATTCAGTCAAAAGGTGACGGGACATGGAGCATTTCAAATGTCGGCAGGTGGTAAAAATGGAATTTTGGTTTCAATTATGGAGACGGACGCTGACCTCAATAGCCTCAGTAGACTCATGCTCATGTTACTCAACCAGTGATTGGCTGGTCTTTGAATAACATGTGATTAATATTTATTTAAGGTTTGAACACAATTGCATTATAGTATCAGCTGACTACCTTAATTCCAGAAATAGTATGAGCTAAGACACTGAATTAATCTTAACTAGCCTGACATTAGACTGCCTTGTCACAATCCATTGGTTGGATGGATAATTGTTTGATTACTTAACCCTCTAACACACCTAGACACCTTTTTGTGTTTTTGACTTTTACTTTTTAGCGTATCTTTTGTTTTTTTCATGCATATGGTTCAAAATTTACCAGGTTGTGTATTTTTGAGTGTTTTTAAAAGTTATTATTATATTTTTTTTTTCAGTCCATTTTTAAGAACGTGAACTGAAATGCTAGCACTTTTACACCTACGCACCAAAATGTGCTCATTGAAACCCATTCAAATCACTATTTTTGATCCTGCTCAAATGTAAAGTAAAAAACATGAATCTTATATTTTTTTTACATCATTTGAAGCAAAGGGCTTTACATATGTGCTCTGACAGATTTCTATCAAGATTACGTCATTTTTCTTTTTTTGGCACATGGAGAAAAAAACTGCTTTTTCTGATCAAGGGCACTCCCACTAAATAAGTTAAATATAAATATAAAATAAGTAAATAAGGTCTGAGGCAGACATTTTGCGTGGGTGTATGAGTACATGTGTGTGTGCATGTGAGTGTGCGCGTGTGCTCAATAAAAATAAGACAAAGCACTTTGATACCTTTTTTTTTTCTAAACTTAAGCTTGGAATTATCACTTAAAATAGCTTTATTACTAGAAAACAACACTCTTCGAACACAGACGCAGCTGAAACTTTTGTTCTTTACTATTTACTGAGTCCTGAGACTTGGGTTTTCTCATTACAAGGAACCAGAGAGAAGGCAATAACAAGTGAGAAACAAACTGGTCTACAACCTGATCCAACACTGTATTTAAAGACAGCTGGTGTTGACAAGAACTCCTCGGAGATTGCCTTGGTGGACAGGTATGATTCCAGTGCTGGCACCTGCGTTTCTCCCGCCTTGTGTACAGATTTACTACCGAGTACAGAGGTTAATCAACAATCCCTCTCTGCTCTTCCCCTTTCATCTCAGCCCTCGGAGCTCCGGCCTCATCTGGGGGGAATATTGGCAGAGTGTTTGTTCCTTGATTGGCTCTGGGGGAGCGATCTATACAGATGTGTCTGCTGTGGATCAGATTTCTGGAAGGGCAGAGACAGACTAAGGCCATCAGATCTTGCTTTAAATGGCCTTTGGGTTCAGGGGAACGGCTACCTGTTAGCAGATCAGTCATTAATCCTTGCCAAGGCATTGGCTCTTGATAAAACAGGGTTTTGTGTAAACACTTTCATGAAGTGTCAATTTCAATGTATGACTCCGAACTGACGAGAATGAAGATAAATGACATACGATGCTTTAAACTGTTATGAAAATCAATAAAATTAACATATCTGTATCAGAACAGTATATGCAAATGCTCAGTTTTATTTCTATCTCTTGAAAAAGTTAGCAAGTCTTTTAATGTACTGATTATAGAATACTTCAAATTAAATTAAATCTAGTAATAATGACCCTTTAGCCTCAGTCCAGTCATTGTCATGGCCTGGTTTTTAGTGTTAATGATAATGATTGACGAACATAATCGATCACAAATACACCATAATTGGGAGCAAGGCCAGTGCAGTTAATAAGCATTTTATAATAACGACAGGAGATCAATGATTCCCCTGCACCTCAGCTTAAAGAGGCCCATGTGAGATTGGTGAGCAGGTAAATATAAGGTGTTTTCGGGACTATAAGAGATGAGTTGGAAACGAGCCATAGAAGCTTGGCAAAGGCAAGTAAAGGGGCAGAAAAGCACTGCGGTAGTTGAGGCGTGACGATACAACAGCTGAAATAGTTTTCTCTGTGTCTTGAAATGACAGGACCAAGCTTTATTTTGCCAATGTTTCTCAAGTGGAAAAAAAAACACATGACAGAACCAGTTTTCAGACAAATATTTTCCAAGTGGTCTTTTTTTTTTTATGGGTACACTGCAGTTTATTAGATTTTTTTACTTGTAGAAATACTTTTCCCTCACCATAAACGTTTTGGTGGATGTAATGAAATTCATCTCACCCTTTTTTTTTGTACTTGAAAACAGGTGCAAGTGAGGTGCGGAGTCTCGACGACATGCGGTTTAGCAGGAACACGACAACAACATCCTCATAATTGGACTTTGTATTATGTTTTGCTTTCAACTGTCGGCTTTGCATTTGCATTTATTAAAACATGACAGCACTGAGGACAGCAGGTGACATGTCCTTTGTGCATGAGGAACAATGGAGAAAGGAGTGCGATGCTGACATAAAGCTGTGAAGTCCAAAGAATAAGGGTCATGTCAGTAGGTTTGTCCTTACAGGCTCCCGTAGAAACATGGCGTCTCGCTGCTAACAGTGGCAATGCAACAGCAGCCCACGACCATGTTATTTTACATGACTTTTTGAAACACTACGAGAATGAAACAAAAACTATTATACAGCGACTAGAGCAGGCGCACATAATAGGTATAAGAAAGTGGATTTTGGGTCATCTAAACTCATAAATACTACGCAGTGTCCCTTTAAGACTACACTATATTTGGAATATGTTTGCTGCCATTAGACAGAGATTTTGCAGCAGAAAACATTGGTCTCTAACCCAGTCCCCCTCTTGCACCAAAGTCCATTAAGAAAATCAAAGATTTTACATCATGGCACAGGAGTTGTAAATCCATTGCGGCGTCCATTACTCAGTTCAGTTCACTGACATTGAAATCCTTATTTTTGGGTTTTATGTGAGAGGCACAAATCTACCAAATGAGGCCGTAGTCGGCCAACTACTCCTGTGTTCATGCAAGCTAAAACCACTGAATTTCTCTATGGACTTTGGTGCGGTAGAATAAGCAGTTTACAAACTTAGATGCCAGTCACAACATGCTGCCCTATGGTAAAATATTATCATATTAGGTGAACATTTTTTTAAAGGCTATCATTTCCCTTCTATCCCTAAACTTCTTATCAGTGAGAGTGAGTGTGCAGCCACCAGATGCTTCCACAGACATGTAGATGTGGTATGTCAGTAGCTCATACCACGTTTCCAATAAGAACAATTAATGGTGGATTAAAAATTGACAAAATGAAACTTTAATAACTAGATCAAATCATTTATAAGTTGTATCTATCTAATCTACCTTGGGGAATGGCAAATAGGGGACACTACATTACAGAACATTTTGTTCAAAACTTCATTAAAAAAAAAAAAAAAAACTATTGCCAGATTCACATGATTGAAGCACAGTGACTGCAAGTGTTTGAACTACAGTACTGTACCTGCACGGTTTTAACTCGATGACAGCACCACTCTTGAGCATAACTTTCTCTTTTAAGAATAGCCAGCTGCCAGAATATTGCGCTTGCGCTTAATGTCAGCACCAAGGACAGCGCCACCTGCTTTCTCATGCACACACTGCAGACAGCACTGTGCTATTTCCCTCTTTATGAGGCTGCTAACATTGACAACCATTGAGATATCCTAATACAAGTGGACTGAGTCCTGGTATAAACCAGACCTGCACTTCACTCCCAAAAACACACATATGCAGACTAGCTACTGTATATGAGAATATGCACATCACCTTTTCCTGATTTTTTTTTTGCCAAATTGTCAAATAATAACACCAAAATAAATGCTTAAACCAGATTGTAATTGTATGATATTCTGACAAATCCTCAGATGCAGCAATTCTTTCCAGCTTCAGAAGTTGATTATCATTTGCAAAGAATGTGTTGATATCAGATCTACCTTTAGATTGTCTTTTTTTTTTTTCTGTTTGTGCCACCGCAGTGAATGAAAGAATATCGCCCAACACAATGTGCAGAAGGCTCGGCTTAAGCCCCAGCAGGTGACGTCCCAGCAGCCGACTCCCAGGCTTCTCATCGTTCTCACTCTTCTCTCAATAGTTTCTACTCTGTTCATTAAACTCTAGCCAACTTCACTGTGCAGTGGGCACTTGCTTGTGCCAAAGCCAAACAGATGAGGCCTCTGACCTCCTGCGCTCTGCAACAACTGTGCACTGCGCCCTCACACGCACAAATGGAACTAACACGGAGATCAATGCCGGGTTTGAAAGGGCGTTTCTTTTTTAATTCAAATACGGAACAGTTGGCAGCCATAAAGCGTCAGATCAGATGCTTAACTACGAAATCCCAACTCGCGAAATACCCATTAATAATCCAGGGGGTCCCATCTCCCATTTGGAAATTAGACTGTAACATGTTTAGACCAGCCTGAATTTTTGCGTTTGCAGTTTTCAGGGGGTCTCAAATATTAATTGGGGGTCTAGCCCCCACAGACCCCCCTGTATTTCGCACAGTGACTAAAGGCCACATTATACTTCTCCGACAGCGAAATGCGTTATCTGACCGCATAACCACGGAGACCCCTCGAGCCTTCATACATCGCTGCGCAAGGTTGTTGTGCTTTTGGCTACAGTGAGCATTGGCGTCCGAGAGAGAAGACTGTTGTTGTTGAAACAGTGGCCGTTTCTCACTTTTCTGTGTCACGGAACGCAGTTTTAAGATAATTTGAGCCGAGAAATTGGCCATTTAGAGTCTAAACATGTGCTGTGTGTATTAAGATATGACGTATTTATAGTTTGGCGGCGACGTTGTCGGCGGTGATCAGCTCCGCCTCTGTGGACGCTCGGTGCGCACTTTGAGCCGGCACAGAGCAGCTTCGCTCGGCCTGTCCTGAGGACCAATCGCAGCTCTTGCCGTCTCCGTTGTCCCTTGACGGAGTGACGGACACTTAAAAAATATTTTGTGCAGTCGGAGACGACGCAGAGCACTTTACGCAGGAGTATAAATTGGGCTTAAGAGGATGAACAGTGTAGGCCACGGGCTTTGGGTTAGCATTGTCGCTTGTTCACATAATGACAGTGCAGCAGCCGCACAAGGCCACAGTCATGGCTCTTGACCCTTTAATCTTGTTTTGCATTTCTTCCTGATACAGTTTTTTTGAAAACTTTTCTTAGTCATCCTCAGCGTTCCCTCCACTAGTTTCACCTACAGCATTTCCCACTGACCTCAGAGAATGTAATAACTTAAATAATTCACATTTTAAATCCATAGGTGAGGTGGCCAAGGCACAATTTCTCTTGACAGACACTTAATCTGTCACGGTTATTGCTGTGGGTGTTGCATGACCGTTCGTGTGTTTTCTCATCATCTTCTCCACTGGTCGTCATGTTTCATTTGCTCAGCCTATAGTCTTCCTTTAGGCATGTGTAATATCAATATACCACATTGTTCTGTCATTTATTTAAATGGGAGGCCTTAAGTGCAGAGTTTAGGATAAGATGCACAGGCTTTAGCTTAATCTCCGACTGTGACTTGGAGGCTTTTTGTGCACACTCAGACATCTGTAAAGCTTTGCTTTTAGCTCGGCACAATAAAATGTGCCCGTATCGCAGCGAAGCCACAGCAACTCCCATTTTCCATTTAAAACTGATTTCCGCGGTGCAGCACATTCATTTGGTGTTAAAGGCCAGAACAACTCATTCCAGTTTTTTTTTAAGACTTTTATAGACTACTGAAAGTGTTTGATGGTTCGTGCAAAATAGGAAGATTGTACTGGGAAAAATATACTGTATAAAGATCATGTATGAACTACCATTGTACTGTAGTGATATACGCTTCAACTTATTATATTGTTAATATTGGCTTGGATGCAGGACTTGTTTTCTTTGTGTTTTCAGTCATACTGCATATGCTATAATTACACCTCACAAAAGAGCTGTTAGAATCTATATGAAGCCTCTGTATTCAAAATAAATTTAAATGTAAGAGAAGGGAATTTTTATTTAATAAGGTTGTTAATATTTGAAAATTGGCCCTGCGATGGACTGGCCAGGGTGTACCTGGCCTGTCGCCCAATGTCAGCTGAGATAGGCACAGCACCCCCCGTGACCCTTCCGATGGAGGATAAAGCGGTAGATAATGGATGGATGGATGGATGGATGGATATTTGAAAATTGTAAAGTTTTGGTGAGTCTGTGGAAGAGCTCTGAGATGAGTTAAAATTGTTTGGCGGTCTATTCAATTTCAGAATCAAGCCAAAAGGCAAATATAATTAAGTATTTTCATTTAATTGAAGAAAATGTAAATAGATTTTCTAGAGTGCTGCTTTTTGGATTTGTTTGTTGCATTTCAGCATTTAAATGTTGGTTTATTGGTTTTGTTGCTGAGATTCTGTTCATGGTGGGACAAATTAAGCCTGGAGCTTCAGCCTAGTGCTTTTGGTCATTGATTTTGAGAAATGTTTGTTGAACTTTTTTTTATTCAAGAACAAAACAAACCAAAATAAAATGAATACAGCCTGTTTGCAGTAATCTGGCTTTACTAGAGTATTGCTGCTGTTTCCTCTGTTTGTCTTTTACATACTTTTTTTTTTTTTTTTTTAAATCCATTCCTGTCTGTAATGCAGGAATGTCACCAGGTGGCACGAGATGCAAACACTGCTATACTTAGGAGCTGATAGACTTGGGGCCAATTCCAATTCTGGCCCTCAAAACCAAGTGTTGAGGGTTATTTTGTCACTTAGAAATGGGACACCCCTTAAATGCAGATATGTCTTCAGACTGTAGGGGGCAGAATAACGCGAAAGCTGCGTCCAGTCTGTCAACTCCAAAAAAGAAGAAGAAGAAGAACACATTTACGTCATGATTATTTATTACGATCCGTTTGTCAGTCAAGTTATTAGGTTGTCAGTTAGTTATAAGATGATACTCATACAAATACCACAACCACGGACATATTCAGCTGACAGTTACCACACACCACGGCTTATTGAAAAGTAAACCATAGCAAACCATCGCTTGTCCGCACCGGCCGACTATTGACAAAAGATCGTAAAATAAAAATAAATGTTACGCAACAATGACGTCAGTAATCCATAATATGGGCCTAAACTAAGATAATACAATGGTTTTCATCATTTTTATATCTCTATTAACAAAGAAAATACTTAATTTGTAGCGCACTTGTTTCGCTGCTTTCGAGGCCATCTTTGTTATGAGAAAACACGCACTGCATTCTGGGTAGCCCTTGCTCCCAAGGCTGGTCTCGGAAAATCTCAATATTGAGGGCGATACAGCCCTTAAACTTGGCCCTCAACTTAATTTTTCTGAGAATAGGGACAGCACTTGCACTATAGGGAGCGCACATTTTTGAGATTGAGGGTTAAGCAAGGAATTGGAATTCACCCTTAATCTTGTTTGTACAAGATGTTTGTTGACGTACAGAACAGTTTTAAATGACAGTGTTATGGAGCTACATTAATCCTCGTAATAAGAATTTAACCCAGTTAGCTGCTTATATTTTGCTCAGGTAAGCTTCCCTTACATCTTGGACCTTGGATCCTTTAAATCCATTTCAAATCTCTCTCTCGAACAATACCATGTAGAAACCTTATGTCTGAGTGAAAGGGAGAACTATCTGGACTAGGTAGACAGCTTCAGACTGCAGGACTCTTACCTTCTTTTATATGCGGTCTACAGAGAACCGTGGTCCTTTTAAAGCTCCACTATAACCAGCGTTAGATGTCGGCTTCCCGCAGAGCTCCTCTTCCATTGAGCCAAACTGGAATCACTCCTGTCTGAAGATATTTAGTGCTCACAAGGCCACAGGGTCCGTCAGGCTGGTTTGGATCCATTTTTTCCACATTCATTAGATTACGTGAAGTGTTGGACTTAGTTCGCAATCATTTCTGCTCTTACCATCTTTAAATATTGCCCTCGAAATATGCAAATGGTGCTGTTTCAGTCCAGTGTATCTTTGTGGAGAGTCGTCTCCTCTTCTGTGTGAAGTGCACGCCTTCACTGACTGATTCCCCACTGAACATTCGTTCTGTTCCGCTTTGTGCACAGAGGCTCCCCAGTCCAAAAAGAGAAAAATTCTCAAAGCCACATAAAAAGGGAATGCGATTGAGAACCTTTCTTCTCGGTTGTGGCGTGACACTAATTTACTTTCCCCTCACACTTCCAAAGGCAATTAGCTTTGAAGCTTCTGAGTGCTATTCTTGCCCGAGCCGATAGCTAGCATGGCAAAATAAAACTTTTAAGCAGGTCTATTGGGCGGCAGCTGATAAATATATCAAATGAGGTTACAGTGAGAAAAAGAGAAACCTATAAAGAATAAAGAAAATGTAATTACTCCACCAGTTATGCCGAACGTGTGGCCCGTCATTAGTGGCCAGAGGTAGCGTGAAAGTTGATTTCTGACTTTCTGCCTGTGAAATGACGAGGACAATGCTGCATTAATATCCAAACATCTGTGGAGAATGATGCAGGGGAAAAGCAGACAATTTGTACCAGAATACACAGCAATCGAAGAGCATATGGATCAATTTTGTTTTAGCTTGTTAGCCTGTTTTCTTGTGTCAATGCTAATTGTAACCAAACACTATCTGAGTCTTACCTAAGCATGAGCTTTAGAATTGCGCAACTTTTTAAAGGGCCAGTGTTCAAGACACCTTAAATTGAGACTGCAGATTATAAAGAACGACTTTTGTTTGTCCATCTAAGTCTACTATAGAAACGTGGAAACAAGATGGCAACCTTCATAAAACGAGGCCCTTGCCTATAAAAAGGCTTCTTCTTAACATTGAGTTGAGATGAGTTCATTTAGAAGACAGCTTGAGGAGAACTGAGGAGAACACAAGCAACATCAGACATGAGCGGCTGAAA
The DNA here is from genome assembly GCF_963457635.1 of Microchirus variegatus. Taxonomy (NCBI): domain Eukaryota; kingdom Metazoa; phylum Chordata; class Actinopteri; order Pleuronectiformes; family Soleidae; genus Microchirus; species Microchirus variegatus. The sequence continues at coordinate 29,715,078 of NC_139807.1, read as the reverse complement.
GTTACCTCAGATTTTTACCAGGGCTGATTCATATTTCATTAGAACATGGACGCCACAAACTGCCTCTGGAATGAGCTGCTCTCCACTATTCAACGGTGTGATTTCTGTGGAATAAAGTTTAGATTATGCATCTCATCATCTCCCTTCAACAAGATTGTAGGAACAGACCTCTAGACTGAATCTAAGTGTTACTAATGTAACCTTTAAATTTAAACTAGCTTATGAATTTATCAGTATTTCAATTAACCGGAAGTTCCAATTAACGCTGTTTTTTAGTGTGTATCTGCATCATTACCTTGTTTAAGAAGCCCTGAAGGTTCAAAACAAACAGTTCAGCCACTGCTGAGAACGCTGTGTTTTATTTTAATCTCGGGCTCAGCGAGATCTCTGAAAAAACCCGGTCCGGTTACGTAAACAACGGTTCTCCTGAACAGCAGATCGTCCTGCTCCGGGCACTAGTCTGGGCACATTCGGTTGCGTACATTGAACCGCAGAAGAAGAATAACGTCCGTTGTGGAGGTGTTTCACGAGCGACAGTGTCTTCTGACTCTGGGTCTGACGGCGGGGAGTCGTGATGAAGTTATTTTTAAGCATTGTTAAAACAATGTTTTGATAATGAGGAGCAGTGCATCCACCGTTCCAGAGGGGGGAGCTGCGCTTCTGAGCGCGGGTGTGCTGAATATGTCACTTCCGGGGTACTGGCCAATCACAACACAGTCTGTCTTCTCGGGGCGAGATTTATGTCTGAAATAGCGCGGCTGACAAGTGCTTCAAACAGGACAGATTTCTATCGGCTCGTTTCCAGCAACTAGGAGGTTTTTGACCATAAAAACAAGTTAATATATGTAAATAGACCTCCATAACTAACATTTATTTGCAACAGGACCACTCTATGTGAGCTTTAATGTTACTGGGAGAAGATAAGCAATTTGCTCACTGGAAAGGAAAATGAGTGGATTACAGAGACACAGAGGCTCCTATGTGGAGAATGTTGGTGTGGATATCTTTACTAGTTCTATACACTTACCTACAATATTAGAATGATATTGAAACTTTCCCTCAGGACACCATCTTTCTTCTTAATAGTTCAGAGGAACAGCAGCAGACGCTGAACCTTCAAGGTCCTCACCTTGAGCTCTTCACATTCAGTTCGAAATTGTATCATTTCAGCTTTTAAACAAAACTCAAGACCATTGTGTATTACGCATTCTGTGAGAAACCTCAGCAGCACAATGGCTCAACTCTCTTTCCCCAAAGAAAGTGCCTTCCACAAATGATTAGGTCTTCCCGGGTTTGTATACTAGAAGATCCCTGTTTGTGATGCTGGCAGTCTTGTGGAGGCCTTAGGGTCTGTTTTATAATTAGCATCTAAAAACAAGTGGAATATCTGGAGATGTGTTTTGATTTAAGGTGTATGGGGGATACGCTCCGGTTGCTTCTGTCATTGCTCAGCAACCAAGAACCTGCATGTGGAGATGACAAAGTTGTGGCAGTTTTACTCGGCCTCTCTAGAAAATTAGAAAATAAGGAAAGGGTTCAAAAAAAAAGAAAAGAAAGAAAGACAAATGGATTCCCAGCAACACAAATCTCTCTCGGCTGCTGCTGGACTTTTGAGTGGAAAAGGAGAAAAATTGCCTTTGGATGGTGAGGCGATGGTTCTGTGAAGCTGATTGGTTCTCTTTTTTTTTTCTATATCCCTGGATGTGCCCAGAATGAAAGGCTTGTTGCAGCCTGTGTTGGTGTCACTTTCATTTGCGAGCATGCTCGTGTCTCCAAAATAAGGATTTTTTTTGTTGTTGTTATTTATTTGATTTTTTTGTTCTCAAGCTAAACATGCTGAATGACTTGCTCAAGCTTTTGGTCACAAGGGCACACGAGTAAACTGCAGTAATGACCGAAACAAATACCACTCAGGAGGACACATGGATGTTTCCTTAGTTTAGGTATGTAATACTCTTCTTAAGTGTTTCCCAGACTTTCTATATGGGGACCCACTTTTTTACTATTTTAACTATTGTGACCTGAATTACACAAAAGAGTGACAAGAAAAAATGTGTGCATATTGTAGCCATGATGTACGTTTGCTCATATTTTCAGTTTCAACTTCATATTATGTATATTTAGAATATAAAGTATACCGATACATACAAGGTTAGGAAAACCCAGTCTTTTCACAAAATGTTACCTTGTCTATTCATAATAAATGAGTGTGCCCTAGATACTGCAATTTCACACTAAAAAATATATAATTTTATAGTAAACTAGTATAATTTGTATAACTTGTATAACTTGTATAACTGGTAACAATAAATTGCTGTGTAAATACTTCATATACTTCATGTCATATATTACAGTGCTTTTGCAGTATTTTCCTGTACAGATATTATACCATATAACTGTCATATAACACTTATTTTGCACTATTGTTAACACTGTATTGTGTCATAACTTCATAGTTATGCCAAATTGCAATGATTTAGTGGTACAGCTCCCTGTATAAATATTGTATTGTATTGTATTTCATAACAATGATTTTGCAGTATTTTCCTGTACATACTGAATCTTATTATAACTTGTATGTCTTATTAGAATGATTTGGCAATTTTGTGTTGTATTTAACTGTATATATATACATGTTATAATAATCCTAATAAAATTCAAATATTATCACATTTTAGTTTCCTTTTATAGACTCAATGACTGTAATTTAAATTTGTAAAAAAAAATGCTATTATTGTCAATGACCAGAGCTAAATTCTGTAAAATACTGGCACTGTTGTAATAAGATGTGGTCTATAAATGTTCAATATCAGTCAGATAAAGGCAACCACATCAAAAAGGTATAGGAAATGCTTACTTTTACCTCGTCAGTGTGTCACGCTCGAAAAACACATCCCAACAAAGCACACACAGAACTCCAGAGATGATGATGATGATGCACAAATGAAGCATACGCATATTTAAAACATTTATTGCAGTAGCTGTATACCTGTAGAGTAGTAACAAGGATTAACTGTTTCAGTATTTGTGATGTCAAACACCCTCACGACTGACAAACATACTGCGATAAGCAAAGAAAATCACTCCATCCCACTTAAACTTCTTTATATTGTGACGTAAAACATGAAAAAAAAAAGTGCTTTACAAACTCAAACGGTCGCTTTAATGCACAAATCAACGCTATTTCAACCAAATAGAATGACACAAGAATGACGTTAGATTTAAAAGCTATATCTTTTTTTTTTTCTTTTTTTTTTTTTTTTTAGCATGCTTTTCCATTGTGTAATTTGCCTTCCATGCTGTGGAATAAAAACAAACTTTTTCAGACAGTGGAATGACAGATTAGTTTTTCATCTGTCTTTACATGCCTTTCAGTTTTTTCCTTCATTAACCCACCAACTTGATTTTGCACTTTAAATTTGTATGATTTCCTCTCCAGATTTGGGCAAACATTTAATGCATGAGGCATTTCACCGTCACACAGGATATCCTTCGCATGTTCAAATGAGAATAAATCTGTTTATATTTTTTTTTTTTTTTTTTTTTTAACGAAACCTCATGAAGGCACAGTGATTAAAGTGTCACCCCTAACCTGTGTTTCCTTACAGATGGAGAAGAATAGTCCACGCGGAAAAAATAATATATACATACCATGAGGGATTGCACTCAGTTAAATCACGATTTTTGAATAAAATCTATACATTGATAAGATCGACATTAGATAAAACATTTAGCCATTTACAAATATATTGCTATTTAATTGTACTGAACACTTTTTAAAATCAGTTTATAGAGAGCTTTGTGAGCTTTTCGTTTTTATAATGCACATATTGAGCACTGACATCCTTCATACAAAATGTAGTTTTGTTTTTTTGGTAAAAAAAAAAAGAAAAAGGAAAAGGAGGAGGGGTTGCTTATGATTTTGCTGCACTTAGAGGAAAACAAAAGTTAAACATGTGCAACACTTAGTATAGTATGGAATGGCGAATCATTTTGAAATCAATTATGGTCTGTAAATATGGAAGCATATTGCATCCACCTATAAATATAGATAAGCTCTTTCTTTTTCTCTGAATGAAGAAGACAATAACACTTAAAAAAAAAAAAAAAAAAAAAGGTAAATAAAAGAATAACTGAATATCTTGTTAATTCTGGAAATCTTTCACCTGACCCCCCATGACCCTCATGTGGATGATAAAGTGGGAAAAGATGAGTGAGTGAAATTATCATGTAAAAAAAAAACATAGGAGCTTTTTTATTTTTCCAGGTGAATACAATACGCTCCCATGCATGAAGACTTATTTTAGTGTTTTACGTGACGCCACATTATAGGCCTTTTGTCCGGTCGTAGTCTCGAATCCCGATGATGAGCCATTAGGAAGAAAAACAGCCAGATACTGTCCTATTCACTGTGGTTATTACGGATACATGATAGTGATTAATAAGTCTTATTTACAAACACACAGACAATGACAGAATAAACAAGTGTCCACTAACGGTGTCATTAGAACAACTCCGGTTTCTTTGATTGTGTCGATTAATATAGTCCGAGACGACTCGATAACAACCACACCACAAATATTTGTATATATTGGTCAGCCATGGGAATTTTTTTTTGGTTTTTTTCCATTTTCCACTCCGTCCGTTCTCCATCTATCCAAATCTGACATGAAGTGGACAGAGAATGGGACAGTGTGTCGCTGAAGTCAAGTCACAAAGGTTAAAAAAAAAAAAAAAAAAGTTGGTTCCTTGTTGAGTTAAATTGCAGAGAACACAGCAAAAGCGCTAGAGTTTTGTGGCCTACACACGTAGCGATCACACTTGCAGAAGCTTCGACTTAAGAGATGAAACGGGAAAAAGAAGATGCTAAAACAAGAGAGGTGCTCGGGGCGAATACAGCCTCACCGTCAAAGTCCGTCTTATAGCTGCTGGTCCTTGGGGCTGTCCGGGCAGGAGGCCGGCTGGCAGGACTTCAGGCTCACCAGTGGAATATCAGCCATGCCAGTGCTAGTGAAGTGTCCCTCCCCGCTCCCAAACTGCTTCCTGTCACCAAAATGCTCCGATCGCCCACTCTCATTTTTCCAGCCTCTGGTCAGAGTATGTCCATTGAGAAGCTTGTCCTTGGGACCCCACTCCCTCTGCGAGCCGAAGCTGGTGGACACGTGAGACTTGGGCTGCTGGTAGGTTCCCAGTGTCGGAGGCATCCAGCAGTTGTCCGAATGTCCCAGGACGAGGCACTCCTGTGTGCACATCTCAGTGGCTTCCACCAGTCCTCGAGGTCCGAGGGGGCCATCTAAACAAGAAGGAGAGGGTGGAAAAAAAGAAGAAGAAGAAGAAAAAAGGTCATTACTGAGCTCACATGAATCAGTACGGTTTTGTTTCCACTCCAAGAGTGGCACAGCCCTTCCCTTGCCGACTTCTGAAGCTGATGACGATTGCTTGATTTATGCCGAGACATTATGCTCCGTCCATTTTAAACATCAAATTAAATAAATCAATTATACAAAGTAATGGTTAATATGAGCCTGTCCGATGGTTGTCCTGATGTTTCAGCACGGTCTCCCTCACTCACTGAGCCTCACTGTTGTATCACCTCTTCACTTGAACGCCATCGACTTCTCCATCGAACTGGGAATGGGAAAGGCTAAAACTACCACTTCCCACACCTTGGTTGACATTAAATTCGATGAATTTTCAAGGATTTTCCAAGACCAATTTCCTGAAGTTCAAGCACCAAATGTGCTGACACAGCGTAAGACAGGAGAGCCACTTCGCCTATGGCTTCCGCTTTTATCGATTTGCAGCACAACAAGTGGTTGTCCTTGAGATCTCGGTCAAGTCTGTGTTTGTAATTGTTCCAGCCAGCACGTCATTTGCTCTCTCTCTCTGCTAAACATCATTCACTCATTGTTCTGCATGGACTCTCACGCCAATGGCGTCCACAACCCACCCAACAAAATTCTAATTCACTTTCAAGGATTTCGAGGACCCAAGGGAACCCTGTTTAAAACTGTAGAGAAACCACTCAGAGTGCAAACCTCGGCCCTTCAGTGCCTCCGCTGTGCCAAATCACTCCCTACCTCAGAGGGTTAACCTTTAAAAAATATACAGTACATGTCATATGGAATTTGTGATGTGTGTATTAGCAGTGTGTCTATTATGTTGTTTTATGATTTTACTGAGGTGCTAGTCCATTTGATGACTTAAAAAACAATTAAAAGTATGTTAAAATCAATTCTCAAACTGACCGGTAGCCAGTGGAGTGTGGCCAAGATTAGGGTGATGTGTTCGTGTTTTCGCTTCCCCGTCAGTAGGGGGTGCTACAGCGTTCTGCATGAGTTGCAGATGAGACATTAGTTTTTGTGTCTATACCAAAGTAAAGAGAGTTACAGTAGTCGAGCTGCGAGGTGATAAAAAACATGGATTACCCTCTCCAGATCTCTAGGGGGAAGGTAGCCTTTTACCTTTGCTAAAATTCTAAAAAAAATATTTCTGATTACTGCCTTAACTTGTTTGTCAAATTTAAAAGCATTATCAAAAATCACACCAAGGAAGGTAGATCTGGATATCATCTGCCATGCAGTGAAAAGCGATTTTATGTTTCTTAAAAATGGACCCCAGAGGCAGTATATATAATAAAAAAAAGAGTATAGGACCCAGGATATAACCTTGAGGGACCCCAGAAGTGAGAGGGACTGTGGCTGAGGAGAAATCTCCTAGAACCACTGAAAACCTATGACCATTGAGGTAGGACTGGAACCATGAGAGGGCCGTGCCTGTGATGCCTACACATTCTTTTAGGCACGATAGGAGAATTCTGGGGTCAACAGTATCAGAAGCTGAAGTTAGGTCCAGGAGTACTAAAACAGTTAGCAATAGATCGCTGGGAGTTGTTTCCGTTGCTGTGGCGTGGTTTGAAACCAGATTGAAACTTTCACTTCACTGATCTGTTCGACACAAGTTCAAAACCGTCTTTCAAATACCTTAACTGAAAAAAAGAATTAGAAGAGTACTTTGTTCCTCGATTGAGGAGAGAGACCAGCCAAATAACTGGGAAACAAAACAGCCGAAGTGACTTAAGGTCACAAGTGCAAGAACTGGCAGAAGCACTCCTGTGTTGTAAGAGCAGCCACAAAAAGAGAAAATAAAGAAATCCCCAAAATAAAAATGACACTGACTCAGGCTGAAAACAGCCCAGAGAAGAGAAGTCACTGTTATATGTGCTAACAACAAATGCAGGATATACAGCAGCATTGATCCAGGCACAGGAAGACCTGGACAAGGAAAGGCTGCAGCAGAATGAATAAAGTCCTGCTTCTGAGCCTCTCGGGATCTCCGTGGCAGACTCTGGGTGAGGAGGAAGAAGGGAGAGCAAAAGGTGTAGGGGGCGGACTGATGGTAGAGACTAATGACTCTAGAGATCTAGAAAAAAACGCCAAAGGAAAAAAAATTCTAAATGGAGACAATGCCTCCAGAACTGGTGGGACTCAGCCTCACTTTGACCTCAAATTGATACCAAACCTAACCCTCTAACCCTACTAAACCCTGTGTGCTCCCTTCTCATGTTCTGTCTCTCTCTCCTCTCTCCTTACCTCCCCTAACCCCCTTAATCCCAACCCACAATATGCTTGCCTTACTATCTGCTTCCTTCACACCACCTCCTTCAGGGTGCTGAAGTCCTCAGTTGTGCTGTCAGAACACACATTTCCTAGCAATGATACAATTAGAAATATCACTCCTAAAAGTGAGGTTTCCTTGAAGTAAGGTATGATATTTCTGCAGTGATTAGGTGTCCATACAAAATAACTTTATTAATCTTGTTCTTTATTCCTCCACTTCCGTAGTAAACAAGTGCGACACGTATGCTTTTTTTCATGCTGTTTTTCCAACATGCAGAGGTGGAAAGTAACGAAATACATTTACTCAAGTTACTATATAAATTACTTTTTTTGTGTATTTTGTATTTTTTAAGTATAATTTAAAATCAGGATTTTGTATTTTACTTGAGTACTTGAGTATAAATCCTATCCGTTACTGAGTAAAAATAAAAATTCAGCACAATGAAGACCTACAGGGGGAAAATATACACCAGAACCAGACAAATGATGATGTGATTAGCATTAGCACTGGCGCGTGAACATAGAGGGCGCGCGCCAAAAGTGACGTAATATCCTGTGTCGTGCCGGGCACGTGAGCTCCAGAATAGTTTTGGATTTCTGACCCCTTGCCATATTTCTACTACCCTCACACCCCACGCAAAGTAACTAAGTAACTTTTACTTAAAGTACATTACAAATGAACTACTTCTACTTCTACTTGAGTAATATTTCATCAAAGTATTGGTACTTTTACTCGAGTACAATATTTTAGTACTTTTTCCACCTCTGCCAACATGGTATGGTATTCAGTTTGGTACAGTATCGAAGGGTTTTTCCCTGCTTACTTTGTGGCTGTTTGTCTCAACAAGACATCAAGGGACCGGTGTTCTGCTCCAACATGGCCGTGCTGTAACCAAACTGTTCCACGGGTCTCTAGAAGCAGAATTGTGTTGCCTTCTGACCATTTTTTTTTTTTTTTGCTCCTGCCATGTTGTCATCCTTTTCCAGCAGCAACAATATGGAAAACACGTCATGTTTACATGGATCAAACACATGATAGCGCCAAACCAGGAAGTCATGATCTCACTGTGATGACTGTTTATATGAACACCGACCTAAATGACGATCACCATACACCAGCCCTCTCTCGTCCCGGAATTAAATTAGTTTCCGAATAGGCTGTATCAGATCATTATTCCAATTCCGACTTTTATTCTGATTACTTGTGTCCGTGTAAGCGTAGCGATTGAATCTCAGTCATTATAAAACAAGACAAATGATGGATGCGACCGAGTCTTCGTCTACAAAAGGATATTGGCGTGCAAATGATCCTAACCCACTGAGATTAAAACTAAGATTACCATCCAGAAGTTGTTTGCCTCAGCTGAACAAAAATGTTCTTTTCCGTGCGCATGTTGACTAAAAAAAAAGAACATTCCAGACAAGTCAGTGCTAATTTGAAATGATTATCTCAAGCCATTCTTAAGGGAATTTAAAATGACATAATAATCAAATGCAATTTTTCCATAATACTTTATCTTGGCACAGAATCAACAAAACATACATGAATGCAATGATATTTGGTCTTCTGGCTTATTATACATTTTTACCATTATATTATATTTTTCCTGTGTTATGTTACCTGCCTTATGACTACAGATGTAATTTAGCAGTTGTGCTAATTCCGGCATATTAACAATGCCATACTTTTGCTGATCTGTCAATTAATTTGAGCTCTCCCAGTTGAATCAACTTGACAAAAATAATAGCAATTGGTTAATTCTTGAGTCCAAGTCCACATCTGAACGTTCTTTGAATAGATTTGCTGAAGAAGTTCTTGACATCTTTGTCCTCAGACACTAAAAGCTAAGTTAAATTGCATCACAAAAAGCAAAACAACATTCTTCTCTGGCTCATTGCTATGATGAACATCTATCACTCTGCAGTCAGACAAATGTTGCTCGAAGCATTGGTTCAAATATCACCTGATAGAACAACCTGCAAAGTGCATGAAATATAATACTCTTCTGCCATTTTAAATTTTACTTTACTTTTATTGAAAAGAACAAACTTTTCTGTTGGTGCCTCAGTATCAGTCCTCTAAAGGTTATGAACTCTTCAGTTTTTGTCTTAAGAATAAGATAATTATAACTACTCCTATGTCCTAATTTGCCTGTTTATCATCTTGTGAATTGTGCTGGTTAATAAGACAGTTGGGTAATAATATTTGCACAGAGCAAAAAGAGGAAACACTGCCTCTATTTAGTCTTGGTTTTAGTACTGTAGGTGATTTGAATGGTTGCAGAATCAATCGTATGTACTTGCCTTAATGATTTAACAAATGAATCTATTAGTCATGAATAGCTGCTTAAGCTCTATTAAATAGTTTTGACACTGAACCAAAATACTCTCTGTATCGTGAAAGGCTCATTAATGTCACATTGACAATCACATAAATCAAAGTGTTGAATTTTATCAGAAGTCATGGCTACATTTAAAGCTCTGCTTTTATATATGTAGACGCATATATTAATCTTAGTGTCAATCAATCAGACAGTTTGTGTTGGTACAATAAAAACAGAAAGCTGTAAAATTCCACTTAAAGTGAACCCGGTGAGTCAACACTCCTTGAGTACATTTTTAACAATGATACATATAACAATACAACAGTAATACTAATTTCACTGCTGCTGTATTGATTACATTATGCAGCACAATTGTTTATTGTGATATAAGATCTGCACTCTTAAAAGTTCATGCAGATTGCCGATATGCAGAAGTGTCGATATTTGTTTTTATTAAGTCTGAGAAAGCTCACCGCATTGCATTGCATTTGCATTGGCAAAAACGGGTATTCTCATAGAATTTGACAAACATTTAAGACAATTTTCGTATTAGCTAATTCCATGTGTTTTATGATCAGGTCTGACTGGGTAATTAAAGTGTAAGACATAACGAATGGGTGCAATTCTATTGTAATAAGAAGAACATAGTGTGTCCTCACGTTCTACCGAGCTCCGTCGCCTGAACAATGGTTTCTGCCTTTCAAAGCAGATATGGAAATACAACCGTGCCTACAGAGAGAGGGGGAGAGACCCTCTTCTGCATGAATGTGGAGTCTATCACTATGCAGGCATCCACGATTGGGCATACGAGCAGTCTAACCAAGACGCGCATTATCGTAGTTTGCATGAAAAAACAATGCGGATGGCACACGGGAGACGTCGAGATGGATTCCTCAAAATGAGACATGCGGACACGTGAGGAGACGTCTGGGGAGCTGTTTGGGAAGAGGAGAGGACCGCACGCATGTAAATGTTGCACAGAGTTTACAGATTCACGTGATTCAGTAAATGATGACGGTGATGTCACCGTTGGCATTTCTTTGTTTTTAGCGAGGTTGAAAAATGACATCGGTAAAGCAAACGGTGACTTTGTTGTGGCGCGTGGTGACCTTTCAGTTGTTTAATTAATACGGACTGCAATAAAACATGCATTTTTATGATGGAATAGGAAAAACATTGCCTAATGATCGTCACCGTTCTGCTCTTGTTCCTGGATAAATTATGAAAAATAATAGTAAATGTATCACTGCATATAGATCAAATTGCTGAGTGAGTGAGTGAGAAGGCCTCTAATTTCCTGGGATCTTGAGTCAGGCATCATTCTTGCTCTCAATGCCACTCCCAAGGTAGCATTCGCTCTCTGATTCCATTCACCTGTCATTTCTAACACCACCTGTCTGATCCCCCCCCCCACACACACACAACCTTGAGCTCCACTCATCATCGGCACCAGTGTCCAGTCTCCAGGGGGAAGTTTCCTTGAAACCACCTCATTCATTCTGACTATCTTCTTGCCTACTTTCAACAGGGTATCCGCAGGGTCTTAAAAAGTCTTAAATCCAATCAGTTGAATTTAAGGCCTTAAAGGTAAAGTAAGTAGTTTATAGTGCCATCTAGAGGAGAGGCTGAAATTTACAACAAAGAACTGCTCCTCTGCTCACCCCCTCCCTTCCCTGAGCACTACGGTATCCTCAGCCGGTCAAATGTCGTCCTCGTCGTCTTTCTCCGTGTCAGCAGATGAGGTTCGTGAGGCGAGGGAGAGGGCGAGCTACCACGGCCGTAGCAGATGAAGCGGAGAGAGAGGAGGCGGGACTTCCGCTACAAGTAAAGCGACGCTTGATTTGTTCTCTCGCGTTTGTCCTTACAGGCTCCGGTAGAAACATGGCGTCTCGCTGCTAACGGTGGCTATGCAACCGCGGCCCGCGACCATGTTATTTTACATGACTTTTTGAAACACTACAAAAATGAAACAAAAACTATTATACAACGACTAGACAATGCAGGAGCACATAATATGTATAAAAGAGTGGATTTTGGGTTATATAAACCCATAAATACTACACAGTGTCCCTTTAAAATGTCTTAAATTCTACTAAAATCTCATAAAAGGTCTTATTTTTCTTCATTTGAAATTTCTAAACATGTGCTGCGTTGATTTGCTGTTTAATGCAAGGTAAACAGTCTGTAGCTGCACGTGCTAATTGTCCTAACAAAAAAAAAGCTGTCACTGCTGAAATCCATGTGACACGGAAGTTGCCCACAGGGAGTCAGCTGACGTCCTGCTGCTCCCGCCGACATCCTTGAAGAGCTGTGGGACAGACGATAAGCACCAACTCGCCATGACACGGGAACTGTAGATAAAAAGGCCACTGGGCATGTACTCCATTGTACCGCCTTGTGCTTGTAACTTGTAAATCTGAAATAGATCCTGTTTCGGTCCATTTATAGAAATGTTACCCTTTTTAGGGACTGTTACATTCCTATGTATACAGTATATACAGTATATAGAGTATAGTGACGTTTTATATGCATTTTTTCATTATTTGTCTCTTATTTTTTGATAGATGGATGTATGTATGAATGGATGGATGGACAGACAGACAGGTCAGTAGATAGACAGATGGAATGATGGATGGTGGATGGACGGACAAATGGAGAGATAGTGCGACTGATTGGTGGATGGAGGGAAGAATTGACGGATAGATTGATAGAAGGACTGAATGATGGAGAGACAGAGAAAGATGCACTGATAGATAGATAGATAGATAGATAGATAGATAGATAGATAGATAGATAGATAGATAGATAGATAGATAGATAGATAGATAGATAGATAGATAGATAGATAGATGGACAAACGGATGGATGAATTAGATAATGGACTGAAAGATAGACACAAAATGGATTTCACACTGTTTAGTGCTACTTTGTCTGGGCACAGCGCGTTGCTCGTGGTAACTATGCTCAAAAAAGTCTAGTTTATTTCTGCTCACACACGCATCTATAGACACACACACACACACACACACACACACACACACACACACACACACAAGCAAATAGCCAGTGGCTGATGGTTGGTGCAGAGCCCCTGAGTGCTTTAAATAACACCGAGGCACAGGTGTTGAGGAATGCTGGGGATCCAGAACTGTGTCAGACTTGAGCTGACTTTTGCTCACAGCACTGTGCAAATGTTGCGCATGTCTACAAAGACGGATAACTTAAAGACAAAGAAACCATTAGATTTGCTTCCCCGATACGGACTCATTAAGATGAGCTTGGCTGGAAGCCGCTCCGTTAAGTTCTGCAGGAGCTGCTGAATGAATGTAAAGCCAGGAGCGACGGCTGTTTATCGATGAACACTTTGACCGGACAACGTTCGCATTCTCCTCTTTAAAAATCCTCCTACTCTGCATCAAACCGTCATAGAGGTTACAGAAGAGGAGAAGAGCGTCCTCTTTTTTTTCTTTTTTTCCCAGAGGTTACGTTTGCAACTACGAGGGAGTGTTCTTGCTCCAGTCGCCAATTTATTACAAATTAGATAACGTTTGGCTAATTAATTGGATGCACACTATCAGGGCTGACGTGCCAGTCCCACACCGACAACCTACAGCCTTCAGAGTGGCAAGGGGAAATGTGGAGTGGGTGGAGAGGGAGTGAGAGTGATTGAGTGCAAGGGGATTTAGTGTCCGTTGGGCTTGTTTATTTATCCATGCTGTTAAGCGTGCCCAGATGTTGTTATTTGGGGATGAATATGGCTTTGTTTTAGTCCAACATGGAGACTCAAAGAGCCACGGCGCTGTCTCCAGCTGCTGCTCAAAAACCAACAAGATACATCTGGCAGATTCAATCACTGTATGCTTTAAATCTACGTTAGGTATTCTCTGTGACCCTTTCATCCTTCACTACAAAACAAACATACATATAAACATATGCAACCAATGCATCACTATATTCTGTTCATCAAATTAATGGTATTCTGCGTTATAAACGTAGCGTTCATTTATAAAAATCTGCCTCACACCAAGAGGAAATCTATTGTCTTCAGCTTTGGGAACATGTGTGAGAGGTGCATATGGTGGCTGATGTCCAAAAAAACGCATGGAATTACAGCTCCATGCAGCTTTGCAGCAAATTTGAAAATGGGATCTCTGATCTAAAGTTAAGGCTATCAGGGGTTGGATAGATAAAATAGTGTGCGGCGCAGAATAGAGCAACACGCAGGATGCATACTCCAGAGAATAGTATGTCTGGCTGATGGATCCTTTCTAGTGCTCCCTTTGAGGCCAGGCAGCAGCTGCTCGTGAGAGAAGATGAAGGGCAAGATGGAGTCGAAATAGAAAACATGACAAACGGAAGTGAAGGGTGGTCAGAGAGATGAGTAAAAAAAAAAGAAAAGGAGGAATGAGTTAGACGGAAGAGGAGAAAGGCAAAAGCCAAGGCTGAGGAATAATAAAGGAAACAAAAAGTACAAAGACCATCATTTGCATAATTAACAAGATCATTCACGAACACTAGTGGTTTAGATGTTACTTTAAACTATTCTCAAATGAATTTGTAATTCAAATATTCAAGCTAATGTGCTTTTGCGAAAATATGTCACTGCACTGAGCAACGCACGCTTTGTACCACATTTATCAACCTATATACTGTATATTTTAGTCCAAACAATACATATTGTGCCCCGCAATTGTCTGGGTCATGATTGTAGTTCGACAAATGTATGCGTACTGACTTGCTCACTTAAAAAAATAAAAATAAGGAAATAATCCGAGTATTCCAAAACAGACCACTGTCAGAAATGCAGCAGCACAGATGAAATGAGTCAAAATGTCAGTAGTTGGGAAAAGGTTGGTGGTAGATTCCTCAACTTTCAAGCTCCAGTGTGGAAATTCTAAAACGTCCCTTGTGACTGGTGTGAATATCCCAGTCGAAGGCAAGGCTATTTTAAATAGTACTCTGCCACACTGTAAGAAGAAAAAAAAGAAGAAGAAAAAAGATGTGTGTTGTTTGCTGTTTTGTTGTCTTTTGTGTCGTATTCGATGTTGTTGTCCCTAACCCCCGCCTCTGTAGTAAAGGTACTGTTCTCGAATCCAAAGCCTGACCCAGGACTTTACAATTCCATACAGTACGTTACCAAACCAAACCGTACCAGAATAAAACCACAGTATTCACATAGTGTTACGTTTACGTTTACTGCATCCAGGAAGCTTGGAGCTGCGTCGTTCAGGAACAGCAGCAGCTGCCATTGGCACGTGTAGGCAGGTAATCAGGCAGATGCTAGATTAGCGAGTGCTATGTTTGGTTAGCATTCTATTCAAGCAAAAAGGTTCATGAAAAAAGTCATCTACTGCTACTGCCGACGGAATGTCCAAAAAAATTCTTGGATGTTTCTTGGTGTTTTCAGCTACAATCCTTGCTTGCTTTACTAGTGCTATTTTATGATTGACATTGACCAGGAATACACTTATGCATCACCAGTGCAGTTAGTAAAGAGACTTGCTAGCAATCAAACCCTTGAATCTTCCTTCCAGTTAGAAAATGACCACCAACCCTTACAGTTGCTGAAACCCTACATATAGCTTCGTCCCAAGACACTAAGCGGTCATTGATAGCCAAGGGGCTTAGAAATTGTGTCTGCATTAGTATCATCAATCTACTTCACCTCAATTATGGCCAGGGGAATAATTTAGACAAGTTGTGTTGCCATGTTCACTTTTTTGCATAATCCATTTCCACTGCTATTGCTATTATCCCTCTATGTTTCTCTAAAAAAACTGCACTGCACAACTCTTGGGTTTAATATTCTATCAGCCAGTACATTTATTTCTAAATTCATTTGAAATCTATCTTAATGTTTCCTTTGCATGAACACGTAACGGTCATTCATTTAGGTTGCTTTTTCGGCCGTTTGGTATAGTGTCAGTCGATGACAACAAGGTTATATTACCGAAGCATTGCTCAGTCTGTGCTATATCTGTCCGCTGTGCTAAATTTCAAAAGCCATGCAAGTGCATATGGTATGGATCACATTGACTTCTCTGGTGCCTTCTGGAAACTATTCTTTGAAAAATAAAGCTTCAAGTGAGGACAGACGATGGTATCTGCAGAGCAGTGTCACAAATCCTGTAGAGAAATATATGTATATATACATATATATATATATATATATGTATATATATATATATGTGTGTGTGTTATATATATGTATATGCATGTTGGAATACAGCTCATCAGCTACCACACAGTTCATCTGGAGTTCAACATCATGCCTCCTCCACCTGTGGTTTGACTTGTGCCGTGTGATAGTCATGGACAGTTTTGGAGCAAAGAGATATATCAGCTTCACGGGCTGGAATACAGCAGGACTTGTAGGCTAATATGAGACTATGCCTATTGTGTGGAAATGTGAAATGTGTCATGGGGAAACTACGGTGGCCCTAAGGTGCAGAACACAACCTCAAATCACAAAACATAACCACAAATGAAAAAACACAAACGCAAATCAAAAACACTAACGCAAAACATAAAAAACACAAAAACATTAACTCAAAACGGAAAAGTTAGTGTGAAAGTCAGCAAATGATGGCTTTTCCAAATGCTAACTGCTGTTAGCTGCCGTTAGCCTCAGCGACGCTGACGTAGTTTCCTGTGTCTCATTTGCATATTTAAAGAGACAGGCACTCAAAAGTGAGCGTTCTGAACAGGGCTGTTTTGGCCCCTGAGTGATTGAACTGCTGTGGTGCTTCATCCTTAAGGTGTTTTGACCAAAGCATGTCACAGACATGTTCATTAGGACACCAGGGAGCTAGGTTCACTTGTAGAAATAGGGTGTATCGACTTTTTTTTATTATATGAACTAATTTGCCTAGGGTTTAAACTTTACAGACATCTGTTTATGTGTTGCATTTGTATCTGTGGTGACACACAGTGAGGAATTGGACATCACGTACGATCTTAGAGAGAGCAGAGTGGACAGTATTGTAACACCCGCTTTTATATTAGCTCTTCCCCGGCCACAGTGAGACTGATGGCACTAATAATACCGTATAAAGCACTGAACTCATGCCACCTTAAAATTGGTGCAATAACCATCCCCAAGTGCATTGAAACTGAAAACAATATTGCTTGAATATAGGTTGAATATTTCCCATTTGTTTATAGTCTTGTACATTTCCCTTGAGATTGCAAATTTAAGGTATTAGGTTTTTTTTATACATTGTATTTTGTATAGTTCCGTATCTCCAGCTGGATCATTGTTGCCTCGCCTGTTTTTGCACGTTTACTTGATTTTTATTTTTGTATTTCTCTGTGTCCTTTTCCTTTTTTTGTCCATCTAACAAATTACTAACTCTGGACGTTTTGCACAAGACTGTCAGACAATCTGTGCCCAGTCTGTTCATGCATAAATGGTGAATGCACATATTGATTGAGCGAGCAAGGCAGGACGCAGCATACAGCTTAATTTTTTATAACGGCACGACTGTATGGCTGAAAACACCAAGTGCCGATGAAAAGTTGTTGAAAAGCGGATTTTATTCTTCCGTGTGTTCCCTGACAATAATCTTGGATGTTCAGTAGTTACTGCGTACATTTTTAATGACAACTTTAGCCTTTTGCAAACGTGACTTTTTGATATTTTGCCAACAGTAATCAAGTGCACCCTGAACCGCTGTCTGTTTGACCGTGTGCCTGTATGTTCAGTCACAGCTGCACCGTGCAGCTCCAATGAAGTTTGCTGAATGCAGTCTGCACAAGTAACGTTGTGTTAAAATACAACACAAATTTTCAGACACATCATACAAACATCATCTTATTTAGTATGTATTCAGTAGGGGTTGCAGAGGGAAAACAAGGTCATACACTGCTGGGTCTTAAAGACCGCGGATGTTTCTATTAAAGCGGACCTAGACCGGAAGTTCCAATTAACGCTGTTTTTTAGTGTGTATCTGCGTCATTACCTTGTTTACGAAGCCCTGAAGGTTCTAAACACACAGTTCAGCCACTGCTGAGAACGATGTGTTTTATTGTAATCTCGGGCTCATCGAGATCTCTGAAAAAACCCGGTCCAGTTACGTAAACACCGGTTCTCCTGAACAGCAGATCCTCCTGCTCCGGCCACTAGTCCGGGCACATCCGGTTGCGTACATTGAACCGCAGGAGAAGAATAACGTCCGTTGTGGAGGTGTTTCACGAGCGACAGTGTCTTCTGACTCTGGGTCTGACTCCGGGTCAAAGTCATAAAAGGGACTGCGGCTAAGCTATTTTTAAACATTGTTAAAACAATGTTTTGATAATGAGTAGCAGTGCATCCACCGTTCCAGAGGGGGGAGCTGCGCCTCTGAGAGCGGGAGTGCTGATTATGTCACTTCCGGGTACTGGCCAATCACAACACACTCTGTCTTCTGGGGGTGAGATTTATGTCTGAAATATCGCGGCTGGGGAACAGCGTCAGAAAAAAGGATTTTTATCGGCTCGTTTACAGCAACTGGGAGGTTTTTGCCCATAAAAACAAGTTAATGTATGTAAGTAGACCTCCATAACTAACATATATGTGCAACAGGACCACTCTATGTGAGATTTAATTACTCAGAAACTAGGTGGCAGACTGTCTGGTCTCTTGTACTCTAACACAGCATGGCTTGAAGAAGTTTGCTTTTCAATTGCTTAACCCCTTAACCGTGTGCCATTTTTTTCCTCTGATGGTCTCAAAACATATAATTTATCTTGTGCTTTTCCAGTACGTTCAATATGTTTTGTCTGTGAGGATATGCATGTAATTGTGAGTATGATATCGCAGATGTGGACTGACTCCCACACGTTCTACAAATTAAACGGTGTCACCGCAGCAACAGTGTGTTGAGCCTAACAAAGGCCTATATACCTACGAGATTACTGTTTTTAACAGTGCTAAATGAGGAGATTTTGACAGCCGGGGTTGCCTACAGCAAACAAAACATCCAAAAATGATTCTGGCTGTACTTTGCCCATACCAATCCATGAAGAATGCATTGTTCAGCCATGACAACAATTAAAAGTAACAGCTTATACTGACGTTGCTACATGTAGAGACAAACAACTCTACAAAGTACATTTGTACATGAGCTCGCATTTTCATATTTCTCTGGTCTTTCGGCGCAATCAACAGGAGACCGGAATGCTATTGTTTCGGCTGTTGTGCTGGAAAACACAGACAGTAAATTGGATTTTTAGCCTGAACTAAATTACATTTTAGAAAAACGCCTTCCACTATCTCTGTGAAGACGTGAAGGTATACACATCTTTCCGTTTTTACCTCGGCATCCAAATGTGTGTTTTCGAGCCATTAGACAGTGCACTGCTTTGAGACCAAACATACGTCTGGTAGGAGAGAAGAGAGGCAGAGCAGTTGTAATGCAGTGTAGAGACTAAAACAAGCTACCAAAGACGTCTCCTACGTTTTCATGCACCACATTGAAAACGTTTTGGCCTTCTGCTGTAGAGTTTTAGAGTTTTTTTTTTTTTTTCTGTTCTTCTCAGAGATGATTCTGCACATTCATGCAGAGTCTCCACACGAGTCTGCATTACAATTTCACAGCAGCCATGTTATTTTGCTCACATGTGTATAACACACTGGTGTTCATAATACCATAATAGTGTGTTTTTGCATACTGCTGTTCTTCTGTTAACTCTATTCTGAAGCCTTTTTTTTACTATTCACTGAGGTCATTTCAAGACATACAATGGTCTTCTCTAGACCTTTAAGACATGATGATACAAAGTCACTGAGTCATTTAAAATGAAAAAAATAATGAGTTTCAAAAATTTGAAAAAAAAAAAAGTTTCAATTTTTTTTTTCTTTGGGGAAACTCGAGATCTCAACTTTGAAACTCAAGATGGGTTTTTTTTTTTATTTTTTCTCATTTAAGGGCTAATACAATCTAAATGTGATTTTCCATGCCATTGTCAAGAAGCAAAATACACTTGCCCCACTGGCATATTATTTTTCTTGAAACAAAAATCAATCAATTATATTTCAGTCATTTCTAGTTGTCCTGTTTTTACACTGCTGACGGATTCCAGAAAGAACACAAGCACAGAGTGTGTCTTCATAAAGGACGTAGATGCTGAGTATAAATGTTATTGACCTTCTTTATAACACACGTGCGTGTGTGTGACAGAAGCAAATCCATAAACAGACACGTGAAGGTACTTTGGCTTGTGTTTTGGTGCCATAAAGCATAACTCTCATACTGTAAGTCAGGGGTTCTCAAAATGTTGATACCTGAGGGCCAATTTAGGAACCCAACATTGGACTGAGGGCCGCCAAAGAAAAAAAAGGGAAAAAAACCAGAAAGAAATCCCATTTGTAATAATTTTAATGACCAGATTGCAGTTCTACAGTTTTGCGTTAATATAATAACGCTTTATAATTTACTGGGTAATTACCCAGTATTTTGGCCATTGTTCTTACCTTCTAATTACAGGTTCATGCCATGTAACACATTTCTGTTACCATATATTTACTGGGTAAATAGCTAGTAATTGGGGGGCTGTAGCTACCTGCTTATTACCAGCGTATAACCCAATAATACACTAAAATTCATCATATAGAAACCAGGTAAATACCCAGTATTTTTGTTTACACTTATTGGTCTGTATCCAGTAATGTCCAATAAACGTTTAAAAAGCTTAGTAGCTCCTGGATTAAAACTATCAACTGTAATTCATTGCGGGCCGCCAGAAATGTTTCTGCGGGCCGCCATTGGCCCCCGGGCCGCACTTTGAGAACCAATGCTGTAAGTCATTCATTCTGATCTGTAAAACACAATAACCCAAAAATATAATTAAACCAATTAAACTATATATATGGCCTGATTCCTTTTGTTTGCTTCATGACAAAGTGAGGATTTTTCAAAGATAAACCCAAAACAAAACATTTTAAATAGCTGTTGTACACACAGCTCAGTGCGAGTGCTCAGTCCCCATGACAACAATAGTCACGTAAAAATGATTTTGTCTTCCTCCTCCTCCCTAATCTTCCACTGCATTAGATGCGGACACTAACCTTGTAATCTAATTTCTGTTCTAAGTCAGTGACTCTGCTTGCTCATCTCAACAGTGGATCGACTACATTTCTGGCCAAAGCTCCTTAGTATAACTGAAGATAAGCTAACGCTGAGGCAGATAATGTGATAACTGACTCTGGTTTATGCCTCTTTTTCCCTGTTTACATTATTATTACGATTGCCCACACTCAATCTTAATCTGTTTTTTTTTTGCCTCAGACATGTAACATTTCAAGGAGCAAAGATGCAAAGTGCTGCACTGACAGGCCACATCGACGCTGCGGTTGGAAAATCCTTGCCCATTATAAACATCTAGAGACAGTCTCTCTATGGACGTGTGACATATAAAGATGGATTTTAATCCGTACAAGAGCATCATCTTTTCATCACTGGGATGTTGCTGTTTACTGGCTTATTTCTGGACGTAAATAGATACCGATAATGATTGCGTTTTAGTCCGTAACAGTGCACCGTGACCGCAATTCTACTTTTTCACTATATGAGACACCGGGAAATCCAACCATCTGAATGCGAGGAAAGGAAGAAAAAGAAAAAAAAATAATAATAATAATGATAATGACGGCAAGTGTCAGTGTTGCTCAGTGGTTTGATCCAATTGCTTCACGGTGTGCTGCCTTCTGTCTTCATGTTTTTCGCCCGTGATGATGCTCTTTGTGCTACACAGTGGCTATTGATTTTAATCTGGAAGGCATGAAAAAAATTGCCAATGTTCCTTTGCTGTCAGTGTGTCACAATGAGCATTTATTATGTTTCATTACTGTAAAAAGGAGCATCTCAACATCTGATGTGTTCACTGGAAACCGGAAAAAAATGGGCTCCGGTTATTTTCGCCATGCAGCAGCTGCCAACTGTGAAATTGGTCAATGTACATTTTAGAGTTACAGTATGTTTCACCACCTCTCCTTTGTGTATCTTTGAAAATATTTGCCATGAAATAGCACTAAATGTTGCCCGTCCAAATGGTTAAGTAATACAATAAATAACTGAGCTGCATATTTGTTGGAAACAGGATTGACCCTTGTGGCTTACCATAGT
Source organism: Microchirus variegatus (assembly GCF_963457635.1). Classification (NCBI taxonomy): domain Eukaryota; kingdom Metazoa; phylum Chordata; class Actinopteri; order Pleuronectiformes; family Soleidae; genus Microchirus; species Microchirus variegatus. The sequence continues at coordinate 29,693,031 of NC_139807.1, read as the reverse complement.
TCATGCAGTCAGGGCATTGCTATTAATTATGGTGTTCTTTTTTTATGTAGATCATGCAGAGATTGTGTGAAAATAACACAGATCTATTTGTATACATACTGTACATATATAGAATTGTGCAACGTGCTATGTTTCTGTTTATGCGGAAAATGTAAATAAATCACAATGATCAATATTTAATCATTCAAACAGAATATTTTTCTAGCTGTTAATGCTGCGTCATTATAGTAAAACAAAGTATTTGCTATATATTTTATGACATGGAGTTACAATAAAATGCAGTACTTGTGAAGTACTGCATGTATGTACAGTAAAATGTTGAACGTGGTCATAAATGCAAATTGTGTAAACTTTTTGCATTATTGTGTATTATTTTTTCATGTGCAATTTCATTTGTATATCAATGCAGGGATTGATAACACAGTGTCAATGCCTCTAATTGACATGCCAATCTGATGATATTTTAAAATATACATTTATTTTTTTAACATAAGCCATTGTATATTAGTGAGGTTTTTCATAAGTTTCAAATGATGGTTCGTTGCACATTCCTCTCATTGACACATTGAAAACTCTCTTTGCATCTTGTTGCCAAATTCAGCAACAATTACAATGTTGCACATGCTGTTTATGCAAATGTTTTTTTTTTTCAAAAGAAGTAAAAGTTGCTCTGAAGACTTCTCAAAACGTATTATAACCTTTTTAATAAAATAAACACATGGTTTAGTGCTTTTCCAGTCTCGATGACCACTCAAAGCTGCTGTACACTACAGTTTCCATTCACCCATTCACACCCATTCACTCACACTTCCATGCAGCGCATCTATGTGCAGCGCATTAAATTTTACTATCACTCTTCGTTCACACCCACTCACACTACACTTCCGGCACAGCCGTCAGGAGCAACGTGGGGGGTTAAGTGTCTCGCCCAAGGACACATCGGCTTGTAGACTCGCGGAGGCAGGAATCGAATCACACACGACGGAATACAAGAAAAAGACCCGGGTCTGGTCCGACCGAGGCCCTTTCTCCAGGTTCTCCCCCGTGTGTGCGTTGGTTTTCCTCCCACAGTCCAAAAACATGCAGAGTTCAAATTGACAGGAGGTGTGAGTGTGAGAGTGAATAGTTTGTTCATCTCTATGGACTGGTGCCCTGTCCAGCATGCACCCCCGCCTTTCACCCTATGTGAGATTGGGCTCCAGCGGCCCAGCGACCCTTTAGGGACTGGAAGGGTAAAGCTGCAGACAACGAACGAATGATTTTTAGAGTCGGCATTTGCAGGCATGTGCTCTTCGTGTGTCGCCCACACGCATCGTCTAAGCAAATCCATCAGCATAAAGGGGAAGGGGACACTTACTTGCAGAGGCACAGCAAAGGCTAATAGAAAGAAAAACATTGAAAGGAGGAGAGTTGAGAAAGCAGGGAAACTGCAAAGACAGTTGGTTCGGCTGCAAATCAAACGGAGAGACGTGGAATGTTCTGTGCTGATCGTTACCTTGAGCCTCCCTCGAAGGTGTTTTGATAATAAAACAGAATCTTGTTAATCCCCCTGAGAGCTCTCTAATTGCAGCGTTAAGACACATCTCCTCACCTCCCGTTAATAACTGTAATTTCAACGCATACTCTGCCTTCATGTACATTTATTCATAATTACCTGAGGGGGGGAAAGGAGAGTGCCATGCTTTCTATTAAAAAGTCGACTGAAAATTAAGGTCAGTAATGTATTGATTTGGTACAGGAATACACTGACCAAGGTATGTTTTACCACCCCCCCCTTTATTTATTTATTCATACATGTTCCTTTTTATATTTGAAGGTCATCGGCATAATTCATAGACCATTCATTCAAAAGAAACGAGTACCACTCTGCACCATGGCTGCCCACTGGTGAATGTACTGTGGTTTAAAGCAATCATCAAGACTTTGAAAACACAAATTGAAAGTACAGAACATGGTCCTCTATATACTCTTTAATATGTTTACATGGCATTATAAAAAAAAAAGACATCACCTTGCCTGCATTCCTTGAGGACATAATGCAGAACACGCGTAGAGTCGTAATTACTAGCAGTGTTGTGGACACTGTCCACTGTCTCTCTCCACGAGCGAGTAACTACGCAAGAGAGAGTAAATTATATGATGCCTGGGAAATTAAAATCCAAGATCTCTGTCTCACCAAAGCAAATTACAAAGACTGACCAAGGAATTGGTCCTGGAAAAGTATGTCCTATTAGGGTAGGGCTTGTATACTGGGACAAGGACAGTAGTCCACATAAATGGCATGGTTTTTAGGGACCATACCTAACCCCCACCCCACCCAAAAAAGTGCACACATCTGATCTTATCTCTATGGACGAAAAAGACGAAAAAAAAAAAAAATATTGAAATCTCGAGTTTGAAAGTCAAGATCTCAAGTTTCAAAGAAGAAAAAACATTTTTTGTAAAAAAAAATTTGGAAAAGTTTCCAAAGAAATTCCAAAAAATATACGTTTTTGGAAACTCGAAATCTCGACTTTGAAAGTTTCTTTTGACTGGGAGCCGCTCAAACATTTCGAGATCTCGAGTTTCAAAGTCGAGATCTTGAGTTTCCTTAAAATGTAGATTTTTTCAAATTACTATCTTTTTCATATTTTTTTGGGAAAGTCGAGATCTCGACTTTGAAATGTGGTGTTTACTTTTTCAATTTTTTTATTTTTTTCGCCATTTTTTATTTTTTTCTTCATTTCACTTCGGGGGCTCCATATATCTCAGACACCCACAAAGATAAGAATATAATTCGAGTCCTGCTGATATGGCATTCCAAGATGGCTGCCACCATACAAAGACTGCTACTTTAACCGTTAATAGCAATTCTGTTTCACAGTAAATAGGCTGTAGGCAAACTGCAGTACTACTGGATATATTGCTACACTTAGGGTTAGGGTTAGCCTAACCCTAACCCTAACCCTAACCCTTTGTATATATGCCATGTAGAGCAAAGGCTAACCAAAAATATACTGTATTTGCGTTTTAGGCTCTCGGGCTGACGTGACTCCCAGTTCCCAGTCATTAAAAGTTCACCATTTGTTTCCTCAAGCAGCTTTTAAAGAACAGCTCCATGTAGTCCTCAACTTTGTTGACCTGTTAAGTATAAGCACACGCAGAAACCTCACAGGCTGCTCAGGCATTAAATTGACAGTGATAGCAAAACTTAGCACCTCCTGTTTGACACCTAAGAACTCACTGCCTCCGCTCCAGTGGTGTTAAGTTGTTAAATTAGAAAAAAAACAAAAAAACATAGACACAGAATTAAACTTTTAAGACCCTTGAATCAATATAACATAATATTTCAAGTTGTGAAATTACATTAAATGTTGTCAGACTTTAACGCAACATTTACAGACATAGCACCAGTGCGGAGGGGAGCACTTAACCTTCTACTGATTTGACTGATTTATATTTAATGAGGAGAAGGATCAGTGGGTGACAGGTTGATCACATCACTGAAAAAGAAAAAAAAAATGTCAATCACAAGTTCAACTTTAAAGGTCCCATATTATGCAAAATCAACCTTTTAATCATTTAAATCCTTATATGTGGGACTCTGGAGGCCCTACCAGTCGCCAAATTGTGAAAAAAGATGACTCGGTCATGTTTTTGTGGTCCTCCTTAGTCTAAGTACAGGAGATAAAACACGCGATGTTGACTTCCGCACTCACTGGGAAGAAAACCGGAAGCCTGCAGAAAGTTCTATTCTTGGCTCCACAGTGCAGCACAGAGTTCTACACACACTTCCAGCCTCAGAGGATTTATCTGTCCAGTGGATACATATAAGCAGGCTAGAGCCTGCAAATGATCACTTTACCAAATGCTAACCGCTGTTAGCTCCCAGTAGCCTCAGTGGCTGATGTCATTTCCTGTCCCTTAAGTTTTGCTTTACTTTTTTTAAGGTCGACCTTTAAGGTGGACCTAAAGAGATACTGAACAGGGCTGTTTGGAGGGTGATTGAACTGCTGTGGTGCTTCATCCTTAAGGTATTTTGACCATAGCATGTCATAGACATGTTCATTAGGACACCAGGGAACTAGGTTAACTTGGAGAAATATAGTATAATATTATGTGCTCTTAAAGTGCATCTGTTGACTAAAATGAACACAAACACAAAGAAAAGGAACAAAATGCTGAAACTTTGGTAATGATGACATAAAATGAGATGCAAAGGCCTGCTTTGTTGAGCTGGAGGAGCACATGTGAGGGGAGGAAGTGGAGGTCAAGGTCTGGCAGATATGCCCCTGTTGGGTGCAGGTGGTGAATATCTTCTGTCAGCCAAGTAATTAAGTGTCCATCACATCCTCGCAGGAGGGCTGAGCAGCCCACACGCCTGCTCCACTCTCTGTCTCTGTGAGGGTCTGGAGCTACAATATGGCCCTACATATGATCAGTGTGATCCGTATAAAAAAACGTGCGAATAAACACATATGAAGAAACGTGATTGGAGAAATATTGCGGAACATTTACTTCAAACCAGTGGCTTATTTTCCGATTGAAAAGGAATTAATGAATAATCGTCATAATCGTAATTAAAGGTGCCATATGTAAGAATGTGGTCAAAAAACGGTAACTACATTCATATTCAAATTCGTTTTTTGACCTAACTGGCAACCCGTGGTTGCGCGGCAGCTGAGACTCTACCGCAATGATTGGTAGACGGCGGTAGGTGGCGCCACATGCCAAAACATGATTTCAAAGCATAAACTTGATTAGCAGTCTGCAAAAATATTTTTTGTAATGCAAATATCTTGGCTGTACTGTTGTTGTTGGTGAGTTCAGTTTGTTATATGAACATTATTCCTGAGTCTCTGTGACATATTAGGAGGATTTAATGGACAATTGCTTTAGATTTATCACATAATGCACCTTTAAGTCAATCCAAATAAGGTGGAAAAAGAAGCAGAAAAGCGCAAATGACGCAGACAGTTTTGTATTGGATTATATTATAGCTTCAATACTGCCGTCATTAAAACATTAAAGTTCCAGTGTGTAACTTCTGTCATCAAAACACTGTGGTATGGATGCAAACACATTACTTTTCTTTTTAAATAAATGAATAAAGATCATTTCAGGTCCTCGTGGTTTAACTGTTGAAAACAATGTGACCTGATTATGATGTTTTATTCCACCGCACACTGATTTAAATTATAAATGAAGAGACAAAGTCTCTTTTATGGTCCACTGTAGGTCTTTGAATACTGAAGGTAAGCGCAGTGTCACACAGCTGCTGCATTTCTGGTGATGTAGATTATGGCCCAGGGAAGAAATTATTTGATTTTATTGTTGAACAGGAAACAGGATTTTTTTTTAGTTGTTAACCTTGAGACATAGTTGAGTTTTTTTGACATTATCTCCGCTAAATAAAAGACGATCGATGAGAATGAACTGAAACAGAACGGCCATGGATGTTTGCACTCTCTGTGCGTTTCTAGTTTTCTAAGCGTTACTAGTTAGTAAATGAGATTAAGGAACAATTTCAAGTGTCTCGTTCATTCTAAGGCCTCAAATATACATTTGTATGGAAGATTTTGTAAAAAAAAAAGTTAACTATTATTAATCTGTATCACATGATGTAAAAAAAAAATAAAACCACATAAAACAAGGCCTTTTTTTATTTAATAGTAAACTGTACTTTCACAGCATGTTATAACAGACTTTATGACAAATGTATTTGTATTAGAAGTTAATACATTATTATTATGCCTTTATTCATGTTATAATGACATAAGTTGGTACTATATACTCTGGTTGAGAAGTGACATTATGCCTTTTTACAATGAACTGGAATCACTATGAATATCCCAGTACGAGGTAGAAAAGGTTGAGCCATTTCTTCACTTTATCTTTTCTCCACACTCACACTTTCTCATTGAATCATAAGATATATAAATAATCAGGTTAGAACAGGTTGAAACATTTCATGTTATTCAATGTAGAGTTTTTTTTTGTTTGTTTTTTTAATAACCTTTATATCTTGATATTACGGAGCCCCCGAAGTGACTTGAGAAAAAAAAGGACGAAAAATAAAAGTGAAATCTCAATTTTCAAAGTGAAAAACAATTTTTTCAATTTTTTATTTTTTTTCATATGTCTTTTGGAAACTCGAGATCTCAACTTTGAAACTTGAGAATTCAATTTTTTTTTTTCGTCATTTTTTTTCTCATGTCACTTCGGGGGCTCCGTATGATATAACATGATACTTTCCAGGTCATTATGTGGTAGTGATTCCTTTATATATGTTCATTGGCAGACGTACGGGTCATCAGTACATTTGGACTGAATAGGATTTAGTCTGACTTAAAGCTCACAATTTTTTTTATTTTTTTTTACTAATCCTCTTCCATAAAAACGAGAGATGACACATCATTCAAATGAGAAATAAAGTCTATTAAATGGTCGAAGTGAGCTCTTGTCACACAATTAACACCAGCTAACTAACTTAAATGTGACAAAAGACAGAAGAAACTTGTCATTTGTTAAATTAGTTCAATTAGGCCCAGGTGTAAAACCATATCTCAGCGTTGCTTTAAACCACTTCATAATAACAGTGTAACAGGCGAAGGTGTGACATGACTCATGTGACACATAGCAGCGATGCAGTGCCTCAGTGTTTCCTTGACTGGAAAAAAAAGGTGCTGATGCGTCTGCTTACTCATTCCTAATGTCGGAACATGTGTGAAACTAATTTGTTGTTTTTGAAGATGGCGGCAATTAATCTCTCAAATGACCTGGCGAGATTAAATGAGAAGAAAGAGAGGATGCTAGGAAAATAAATGCCAGCATTAGGGAAGAAATTACAAGATGACCTTAGCCAACAATGATTTATGGATTCCCCCAGTCAAGCAATTACAGCAGGTGATACCTTTGAAATTTCAAACCATGGAAATTAAATTTGCTCCTTTGCAAACTGTGCACTTGTCAAGGGCATTTAAACTGTTTCCATACAGCGTTCGCTGGGAGGTTCCTCTGCAATCATCCTTCTTCCTGTGGCAAATCACTCTTCACCCTTCAAAGTGACGGAGCAAACATTATGCAGCCATGGACGGACTAATGGAAACATTTACCAACACAGAAATATCAACGACATTACAATGAAATGGTGTAATCCGGAAATTCCAAGTAGCTAAATTGATCAAGAACAAATAACATTTGACTGATTTAGGCAAACTCTGGCTTATTAATTTGTTCACAGTATCACACTATCAATTTTTAGTCATGTGGCCTCTATTTACATATCAGAAGTATGTTCATAGAAAACAAATGAGTAGGTCACAGCGCAACAGAGGCACAAATGACAAAATGTGTATTGTTCTTTACTTGTGGGTAGAAATAAATTCCTCCAGCCAGAGCTGAGTTACCCCGAAGCAGCTATAGCTCCAGTAACATCTGCCCTGTGCTTAACGGGAACGTTAGCACCGTTGGCGACATAATACATCTACACTTTCACCAACAAAGAGAGAAATCCTCCCATTCTGGAAGAAATTGGTATATTTTTGCCTTCTTTCACAGAGCGTAAACCAGTGAGGAGAGATTTTCTCTCTCATTGGTCCAAATAATTGGACCATTATCTAATTCTTATTTGTCACTCTCATGCTACTACAGCAGTACTACAGAGCGGATTCAAGACGGACAAAAGCACTCAGAAAAATGTCCGTGGACATTAATCAGGCATAAGGTGATTGTGTATTTTTTTTTCTATTATTATTTTCAGAATCTGCAGTGAAGTACGGTGCCCCATAAGTGACATGACATTTTTTGGGGGGAAAACATTTTTTTTCAATTTTTTTTGTTTTTTTGGAAACTCGAGATCTCGACTTTGAAACTCGAGATTTAAAAAAAATTTTCGTCATTTTTTTTTTTTTTTCTTGTCACTTCGGGGGCTCCGTAGGGAAGTGCTTTAGACTAAGTATCTTTTTTCCTGAATAATTTCTGTTCATTTAATACTTATCATGTATTTTTCATTCATATTTCACCAGCCAACCCCCTTCCATTGTTTTTTTTGTTGTTGTTTTTTGGATGAGCCCAAACTACGTTTAAGAGTGTAGAGGGGAGTCATCTGTACACTACAAAATAAAGATTCCCCCAAAAAATGAAAAAAATAGGCCTTGTTTCTAAATTATTCTTATTGTCTTGCCTAAAAATAGAAATAAACGTAGTAAGCATGTTCTGCACTAGAAAAATCAAATTTTGAGAAAAAAGTTACAAGCATTTTTGTTTAGTTTTTGGACGTCTTTTTGTCTTGTTTTAAGAACCATCACCATCCCAGCTAGTTTTAAGTATTCTAGCCAAGAAAAGTAAACCAATTCAAATATATTTGGGTTGTTTCTACTCTGTTTTCGCTGTTTTTGCAGTGGAGTCTCTGTGACAGACAGGCAGAACCTCAGATTGCAAATCTATAAAGAGGCTGTGCGCCACGTGACATACGTAAACCCTGCTTCCTGAAACTGCAGCTGCAAACCCAAACTTCCCACCGGAAGTTTCAGCTCGTGTGACTGCAGGTGTGTGAGAACACTGAACATTATTTCACCCTGCAGCCTCTCCAATGCAGCGTCACTGTAATGTCCAGTTGAGCCGGTGTGCAAACAATAAAGGGGCTGACACTGGCTGGAACCAGACATAAAGCAAACGTGATGCTGTGACATTATGAATATTTGATAAGCTTTATGCACTTTTGCATAATCAGTTTCACATTTGGTACTTCTTTTTATTTCTTTATTTCTTTATGATGCAGATTTTTATTTGTGTACCCCGCTTTCCCAAATGGACCACTTGAAATTGTGAGCTTTTCCATTTCTAACCCTGTTTACATTATTACACCCACTTGTACAACAAGAGCAGAATTTATGGCGCCTCCTGCACGCTCCCCCTTTTTTTTTTTTCCATTCCACTTGTTTCTGATAAAGAAGAAATATCATAATAACCTTGGCGTTTTTGAATCCTGCTCGGGAGAAACAAATCAATCAGACTAATCTGGAGGATTATGTTTCACCGTTGGCTCGCTGAGGGAGTGATGATAAGACAATATTTTCATTATGCAGCCGCGTGCAAATGCTAAGCATCGGGGTGCTCGTAAATCCTGACATCTGTGCCCACCATCGCGACTTTCCCCCTTTGTCACTCCCCTTATAATGGCTCTTTTTCGGCGAACGAGTGCCGAACGTGGAGGGAGGATGAAAGAGTCGTCGTGCACCGCTCAGGTGCTTTCAGAGCACATGACAGATCTACGCCATATGCCGGCAAAACAAGAAATTACAAAGCAGGTCGTAACAGGCTTTCATTACTGACGAAGAGCCCGATCGCGTTGCGCTAAGAGGGGTTAAAGGGAAGCGAAAACCCGCGCGCAGTTTGTTCATTTTGTCTGACTGTTATAGTATGTTTGCAAAGCTGTTTTCCTTCTTGCCTGCGAGTATCAAAGACAGCTGTTAGCAGGAAGTGTCGAGCAATAAAACTAGTATTTTAGTGCAGAAATGTGTTTGTTGCAGCAGCTTATTAGGTTTCAATATAAAGACAGGTGTTTTCCACCAACAGGTGAGTGATTAAAAACAAGTAGCCAAAGCTACTATATAAATCATAACTTTTGGCCAGCTTCTTTATCGTTAAATGTCCGGTCTCAATGAGATACAAATTTGTAGCAAGTTTATTTTACATGTGCTGATCGCATTTGCTGATACTTTTCTTTTTCTATACACTGACAAAAAGGCTTCCGGCTTCTCCCTTTAGGGGTCAACTCCAAAATAAAACACACTATTTAGATATATAAAGATGTCTAAATTTCTGTTTTGTTGTTGTTGTTGTTGTTGTTTTCTTCACACACTATAGGGGGCCCCAAGCAGCCACTTAGTTTGCTTATGCCTTGGGCCAGCTCTGAGCCCTTGTGTAACTAATTAAAGTATTATTTTTTTTAAGGTGAGGGGACCTTTGTTAACCATTTTCTTTCTTTTTTTATTTTGCGATATCACTGAAAAATAGATAAATAATATTTTCACTTTCCTGTATTTTCTTTACAGTTTCATTTTTCCTGATTAAGAAGCAAACAAGGCCATTTTGCCAATGCTGTTATTTTGGGCTGAATAAATAAAAGGAAGAAAGCACCCGAAAGGAACAGCGAGTAAATTGTAAATGGCACCACTGAAACCCTCGGTCATTGGACATTTGATGAGTAGCTTTGTCTGCCCCCCCTCCCTCAATGTCAAAATATCAGCAGGCACTGTGACTCTCTGATGGGGTCAAAGACCTCTGATGGCTGCACGAGGGTGACCGCGATGAGTCGAGCACACGCTCTGTCATTGCAATGTACACATATCCCAAGACACGACTGAGATGGTATGACCCAGAGACGAGAGAGAGAAAAAAATTAAATAAATAAATAAATAAATAAAATGAAACGTATACACAAGATGGTGATAATTAGCTAGTATAGCCAGACACATGGTGTCATTGTTCCGTGCGTCTGCACGTTATGTTATTTTATATCCTACTCTTGAATCATGTGACACAATGTGATGCAAATCTGACTTCACAGACAATGTAGGCGGATACGAAAGGAAAGACACGGATGGGCCCACGAGCGTCAGAACGACGCCGACGGCCTCAACGTCATTTCGTCTATAAATGGCATGCATTTTAATCCCTTTAATTATGGATCCTCGCTACAATTACCTCAAATTAAATTACTTTGCAAACCTCTGAAGGATACATCGCTAAATGAGGAGAAGAAGAGGATCACTCTGCCAGGGATTTAACCTCAGTTTCTCTGCGACACATCTGAGCTGTCAACCCCCCCCCCACACACCTCCTCAACCCAACTCCATATGGAACTGAGAATGCCTAAAAGCCCTGCATACTGTACCCAGTGTAGAACCCAATCAGCCCTCAAACTCCTCCAAATCCCCTCTTTTCCCAGTCCTATACTCTTTTCATGGGGGCTATGGAGATTACAGAGACAACCCCTGCCTGGCAGGCATGCCACACTTAAATAATCTCTGGGTGAAATCCCAGTGTTAAAGTGTGTGTGGGGGGGGGGGTTTCTGGATCACGGCACTGCAGTGTCTGCAGCGTGCTGGTCACAGAAGATGGGCGGGCACCGGGAGGCGGAGGATGCACAGATATAGAGAGGGGTGGAAGCTTAGGATGAAAGGGGAAGAGAGAGGAAGAGGAAAAATGAGAAAACAACAATGTGGCATGCGGCAATAAAGCAGATTAAATGAATAAGAGGCAGCGGCGACAGAGGGAATAGAGAGGATGAGAGTAGTAGCACTGTGGAGGCGAGATAGTCCCCTGAGTGGGCTACTAGAAGCCTGCCAAGGTCTAAATGACATTACTCTGCATGTTATATGCTTACTTCATGGCCTTGGGTATGTGTCCCATGTGCCAAAAGATGCACAAAAATCCCATGTGCTACAACCCGTTCGCTAGATCTGACCCATAAACACTCTCATCTCACACTCGGAGCGTGGCGTCACACCGAGTATGCGCGACACGGAAAAAAATGAATTAATTAACCGGTGTTTCAATTGCGCCGCAATAATTGCTTTAGTCCGTGGGATAAGCAAGAAAGTGAGACGATAACACGTGTCGGTGAAGACGACAGCATAATGACAGGATTAGTGTAGGTCTTAAAGACTTCATCTTTCACAGATACACATGGTATAAAAAAAAAAAAAAAAAAAAAGGGGGAGGGAGAGCGAGAGAGGATGATACTTGTCTGGAACAACACATCGCTGACAAATAATTGTGATTGCGCGAGGACTCGATTTGCATACGTGCCTAGCAACGTCTCAAAGTGGTTCTAAATGGTGAACATTAACGCAAGAAGCATTAAAGTAACACACAACAACAACAACAACAAAAAACGAGCTTTTTTTTGGCTCGTCATTCTTTGCGGTAACCTATGTCATCACCTATAGCCTGCCTCGATTCTCCCCTCATGCCTCCCAAGGGGAACGAACTTCCCACTCAAGTCGGGACAGAGTTACTCATTGCGAGCAAAAGAACTGTCCAATGGACACCACTCCCCCTTTTTACCACCCCCACCACCCGCTCTTTACCCCTTAGGTGACACCACATGACTGAGCAACATCCTCCTCCACCTGCCCACAGGTGCTCTCACAAACCTGAAGAAAAAGGAAAAATAGAAGAAAATAAATCTCACTGCGAGACATACTGTACAGTGGGCAATTCATCCCGTTCCAATTGCAAGGGCAATATTAAGGACTCTCGGGGCATCATGACCAACGCGGACATACGCAGTGGAGGAGGTAACGTCTCATTCACTTTGAATGGAGCACCGTCAAGCCTCGCTGAACTCTGTGCGTAGAGGAATGTTGAACTTCAACGCAGCAGAGTAGGTTTCGGCCAATAAACCACGTGATGCAAAAAAAAACAACAGTTGCTTACCAATCAAATTGCATTTAATATGCATTTAGCTCGGGCCACATGGTGGGGTAGTGGCTATCACTGTTGGCTCACAGAGAGAATGCTGAGGCCTTTCTGTTTGGAGATTGCATGTTTTTCTGGTTGCCCCCCCACATTCCAAAAACCTAAAGCCTGAAATCAGAAGTCCAAAATCCTGCCAATTATCCACTAGCAGGTTTAAATTGAACCCTGCCTCTGGGCCTTATGGCTCCAGTTTCCCATGACCATCATGTGGAGAATAAAGTGGTAGAAAATGAATGAATACAAGGGCCCAAACAGTGCAAGGTTGTTTTTTTTCCACTGTCAGACAACGTGCACACAACAATGGTGGCCACCAATGATCACCAATCACTTAAGCAAAATTAGCAACTCTTGCTCAGGACAGATCCTGCTAACCTTCAATAGCCACCTCTTGCGCATTATTGCTGTCCATCTGTGATGCTTCCTCCACTGCCTTGGGTGAAGCTAATAGCTAAGCTAACAAGTGCATCTATATATTTGTTTGCCATCTGCGATGTAGAACTTGAAATATTTCCACAGACTACTTTTCCAGTGCTTTGGTGTCGTGCTTGTCTGCTCAGGCAGACAGTTAGTTTAGCTTGTTTCTTTCATTTTCACAGCAAAACAACATATCGCCGGACATTCAAAATCAATGTAAAGCCACATCTGTGCTGATAAGATGGTCTGATGTGCTTCAAGGCTGTATGTTTTGAACCTGAATGGGTTTTTGAGGTTTAAGATTGGACCCAACCTCATTCCAGTTCACCCCCAAATTTAAATGGATTGCCGATTTTCAGATACAAAATGACATCCAAAGCAGGTATTTAAGTGTGGGCTGTGGCCCCTTGGTTTGCTGTGAAGGCACTACAGATGGGCTATGACAGGTTAGTAAACCAGACAGATTGGAAAAAATAATAATGACATTGGAAAATCCCTGGAGAGCATTGTTTCAGTGCTGAAAGAATAATTTTCTTCCATACTGTTGTCGAGTGGATGGTTCAAAGGCAGGACAACATAAGTCGGGATAAATGTGTCACGGGAAGAATGTCCCGACCGGCTGAAAGCTGGAGTAATTAAGAGTAAATAGTATAACATGAGGTGATGTCAGGGCCTTTCACACTTTCTAATTGCATTTATTTAAAGACTTGACCTCTCGCTCCCAGGAAAATTCATTAGAAGGTGAAACAGCCTGAATATCCCACAATGGGTGTCAAAGACTTGGTAAAAGAACACACGGTTTTGTGTGTTTTTCATGGGGGCAGAGGGCTGGTGTGTGCTTGGACTGTGTGTGTGTGTGTGTGTGTGTGTGTGTGTGTGTGTGTGTGTGGAGGGGGAAGGCAGGAGGAGTGAGGGGAACAATCTGTACCAGCTAATTAGCTCACGCAAGGGGGCATCAGGAGAGTCCCATCTAAATCCCCCCTCCTTTATCTCCTGCCACCACAACAAGGCCCTGCGAGATTAACCTGTGCTGTATCATCAACGCAGGAAACGCAAGGGCCATCAATATGCAACGGTGCGACAGAAGAAACGACGTTTGAAGCAGCGCTATTAGTCTCTAACAGCAGCAGGGTGCATCGTTTTCAACTGCGCAATTCCCATTAGTCTATCATTAGAAGACCTACAGTACATGGCGTGGATTACAGACAACCTCAGAGGAACTATTCTATTTTAGTTTTCAGTTTGCATGTCCATTGCTGCCACTAGCATCCATCTCACGTCTCCTACCATCACCTCATACACACATTTGGTGGTGGTTGAGCTTTGGAGAATTAATGCACTACCAATGATGATCACTACCAACGACCTAACCTATACCTTACAACTGCCTGTTCTTGAAATTCTGGCTCCTGGTTGGATGAAGTGTTGTGGAATACTGGAAATGTTCTCCTAAATACACTGTCAGAGCCTCACGTCACTGAGCAAACACTCTAGATGAGTGGTCCAACATTTGGATGAAAAGCACTTGAAAAAAGGGGTTTGCAGCAGTTCTAAGGAGTCTTTAATCATTAAAGCGGACCTAGACCGGAAGTTCCAATTAACGCTGTTTTTTAGTGTGTATCTGCGTCTTTAACTTGTTTAAGAAGCCCTGAAGGTTCTAAACAAACAGTTCAGCCACTGCTGAGAACGCTGTGTTTTATTGTAATCTCGGGCTCAGCGAGATCTCTGAAGAAAAACCCGGTCCAGTTACGTAAACACCGGTTCTCCGGAACAGCAGATCCGGGCTGCTCCGGGCACTAGTCCGGGCACATCCGGTTGCGTAAATTGAACCGCAGAAGAAGAATAACGTCCGTTGTGGAGGTGTTTCACGAGCGACAGTGTCTTCTGACTCTGGGTTTGACTCCGGGTCAAAGTCATAAAAGGGACTGCGGAGGGGAGTCGTGAAGAAGCTATTTTTAAACATTGTTAAAACAATGTTTTGATGATGAGTAGCAGTGCATCCACCGTTCCAGAGGGGGGAGCTGTGCTTCTGAGAGCGGGTGTGCTGAATATACTGACCAATCACAAGACTCTGTCTTCTGGGTGAGAGATTTAAGTCTCAAATATCGCGGCTGGGAAACACCGTCAGAAAATAGGATTTCTATCGGCTCGTTTACAGCAACTAGGAGGTTTTTTGACCATAAAAACAAGTTAATGTATGTAAGTAGACCTCCATAACTAACATATATGTGCAACAGGACCACTCTATGTGAGCTTTAAACACTGGACTATTAACAGAAGACGAAGCACATGACAGCAGTTATAAACATTGAGTGAAGGCAAACGTCAGTAGGAGTCAGAACTGACATCAGATCAAGCATAGTTTAAGTCTATGTAAATCAAGTGTTGGAGATTCCTACAGGAATATTTGGAGCTACACTATTATTACTGTATTTCTGTTTTAACTTGAGGGTATTATGACATTAAAAGCCTAGTTATATTAGGTCTAGTCTCAAGCCACATGACCCATTAACTCTATGTTAGATTTTCAGGAAAAACCCAAAAAACTATATTTTTTGTATATATATATAAAATATATATACATAAAATTAGTGCATTGTGGACAACAGTTGTTTCCTTCTTACTGTTTAATCTTTCAAGTTAACCAGAGTCCTTTTTCTTGCTATTTTAAGGAATGTAAGGCTGACATGAGATGTGAGAGAAATGCTGCTTTTTTCTCTCTCCTGTGTTCTATTTCAACCTCACATTTTTTTCTACTGTTCTCTGTATAATTAATTAATTCTGCATCCAAACACTCTCGATAATGATCGAGACAATCTAATGCAACTCCATGAAACGGTTTGCGGTTCCCATGCAATGACCTGCTCTCAGACAAACCTCTTTTTTTCTCCAATTGTATTCAATTCAGCTGTGAAAGCATCATCTTGCACATGATGCATATGATGACACAACAAAACTGAATGAATGGAATGTTAAACATGATACGGCACAGCATATAAACAAAACAAAGTCAGTACATTATTATTCTCCTCTGTGAAACACACTCGGTAAACTCCTGGCATTGAAACGTGGAGGGTTGACACACAGATATACGCCGTGCACTCTCATACACACTGGTGTTAAACTGAGGTTCTGCCTGCCTGCTGAGCATGTGCGTGAATGCACACAGCAAAAAAATCAAAAACCAACAGTCAAAACTATATGTTTGTTTTGGGCCACCGATGCTGGCAGGGATTCTCCAGAACAACAGTGGGCAAAGCGGAGTGTGTGAGCAGGGTTATGTATCAGGGCTAAACAATCCAACAATTTTTCTTTTCTTTTATTTCAAAACCACAATTTGACAGTAGATGGCTCAAAATCAGTCATGTTTACATATTTCAACCTCCGGTGGTGTTAAACAACACATTTGTGCTGAGGCTTTCGCTCACCACTTACAGTCATTTCAAACGATTTCTAAGACATAATGTGTAACAAATATTCTGCTCCAATGAAGAAGAAATAAACAGCCCACAACACGACTCAGCTAAAATGCTGTTGCTGATTTGTATTTACATTTTTAGAATCTATGCATCGTGTTAATTTCTGGGATCTTTCTCTTTCTGATAGGATTTGCAAATAAAGGGCTGTTTATTCTAGAGAATCATTTTTTGGGGGGGATTACCCTTTGACTAATTATTACAATTATAACGATAATTAGAATTATTACTGATTTTGGGTCAATTCCAATTCCTATCTTCACCCTCAAGCTCAACCCTTAATCTTAACTGGCCCTCAAAACCAAGTGTTGAGGGTTATTTTGTCACTTAGAAATGGGACACCCCTTAAATGCAGATACGTCTTCAGACCTGTGGGGGGCAGAATAACGCGAAAGCTGCGTCCAGTCTGTCAACTCCAAGAAAGAAGAAGAAGAAGAACACATTTACGTCACGATTATTTATTACGATCCGTTTGTCAGTCAAGTTATTAGGTTGTCAGTTAGTTATAAGATGATACTCATACAAATACCACAACCACGGACGTATTCAGCTGACAGTTACCACACACCACGGCTTATTGAAAAGTAAACAATAGCAAACGATCGCTTGTCCGCACCGGCTGGCTGACAAAAGATCTTAAAATAAAAATAAATGTTACGCAACAATGACGTCAGTAATCCATAATATGGGCCTAAACTACGATAATACAATGGTTTTCATCATTTTTATATCTCTATTAACAAAGAAAATACTTAATTTGTAGCGTACTCGTTTCGCTGCTTTTGGCGCAATGCATTCTGGGTAGCCTTTGCTCCCAAGGGTGGTCTCTGGAAAATCTCAATATTGAGGGCGATACAGCCCTTAAACTTGGCCCTCAACTTAATTTTTCTGAGAATCGGGACAGCACTTGCACTAGAGGGAGCGCACATTTTTGAGATTGAGGGTTAAGCAAGGAATTGGAATTCACCCTTTATGTTCATGGGAGTTGCATGTTTGTGTTATCAGAAACTTCTTAAATGCTGCTTTCTCGTATAGGGCTGTTTTTTTGCAGTGAGAGCGACGATTGGACTTTTTTTTCTCCACGACACGCTGGCAAAATTCATCGGATGCCATAACGTGTCGAAACTGTGAGATACGTTTAATTAAATTCCCCCGTCGTTATGACAGCATGACAAATGATCGCAAAGTGATAATTGTCATAAAACTGTTCAATCAAAAACGAGTGTGTGTCGTTTTAGCCGCAGGGGCAGGATTGTCTCTCTGCAGTTTGCACTTTTGCTTTACTTTTTTTTTTGTAATGCGTAGACGCTCTAAAATGACGCAGCAGGGACTTTTTTGTGAGGTGCAAGTCATAGAGACTTGTCATATCTACTCCTCTCCGTGTCATTTTTGGCTGAACCCCGCATGAAAGACGACTTCTTAGATAATGTAATATGGTTCTAATTGTATTGCCTGCAATGCTCTGACCCTGGAAGTATCCGCAGCTTGGAATTTGTCATACATCATCCACTAAATGCACGATCAAAAAGTCACTGCCTTTCATGATATTTCTAGCCCGTCTCTTCACTCACCATGGCGTAGACTCCTCTTTATAAGCGTACATCATGCTGGGAAGCGACTCCGCTTTTTTTTTTTTTTTTTCAGAAAAAGATAAAGACCATCTTATTACCTCCCCATTAAGAACGTAACATTTTGTAAAATGGACTCCTATTTAAAACACTCCTCCGAGCTCGGAGCCAGATTCAATGAATCTCTGCTGCACTTTAATCAACTCTGGCTCTGCTGTTTCCACATCGTCCTGTTCATGATTAAGAGGGAGAATAAAAATTCACAGTATTTGATTATTCCACGTCCTAATTTAAAGGAGAGCAAGAGTCCCCAAAGGGGTAATCTTACATATATCTACATTCCAACGATGAAATATCAATATAATTTCCATTCTGGGGCAAGTGGGAATGACAGAGGGTATCAGATTTAACACATCTCACACACACACACACACACACACATACACACACACACACACACACACAGCAAAGGGCGGCAAGTCAGCTGCTGCATCAGTGAAATACCATTCAGTTCCAGTTTTACTGTTCACTAATTAACTGATTTGTGAACTATATTCACACAATTGCAATTTTTTTATGTAACATTCCAAAAAATAATAATTATTGTATTAGTGAAACTGGACCTTAAGATACATAATCACACTAGTCTAACTGAATCATGCCAGAATAACATAACCCTCAAAAGAAATTAAAAACATGGCATAGTTAATTATTAAGTTAATTATTTACATATTTTGGATGTTATATTAAAGGTGCCATATGTAAGATTGTGGCCAAAAACGGTTACTACATTCAAATTCAAAATACCAATGTCTTTTGGGTTTTGTTTTCTGACGTAACTGGCAACCCATGGTGGCTCGGCAGCTGAGACTCTACTGACTGCAATGATTGGTAGACAGCGGTAGGTGGCGCCACATGCCAAAACATGATTTCAAAACATAAACATGATTTGCAGTCTGCAAAATATGTTTTTTAATGCAAATATTTTGTCTGTACTGTTGTTGTTGGTGAGTTCAGTTTGTTATATGAACATTATTCCTGAGTCTCTGTGACATATTAGGAGGATTTTATGGCCAGATTTATTACATAATGCACCTTTAATAATAATAAATGTTCTACACATTTTTGCTTGAACAGAGTCTGAGAACCATCGATCCTGACAGTTGCCTGTTCTGGCACTCATTAAAAGTTCCTTCATTAGAATAAATGAAGCCTTACTTGGTCATAATTTGATAACAGAGTCCGGGAAAGTGGACAATGTTATTAAAAGCCAAAAATGTCCACAATGAAAAGGTCCGTTACTTTGAATATAAATATGGAACTTTAAAGCTCACATAGAGTGGTCCTGTTGCACATATAGTTATGGAGGTCTACTTACATACATTAACTTGTTGTTATGGTCAAAAACCTCCTAGTTGCTGTAAACAAGTCGATAGAAATCCTCTTTTCTGACGCTGTTCCCCAGCCTCGATATTTCAGACTCAACTCTCACCCCGGCTTCCCAACTGTCTTGTGATTGGCCAGTACCCGGAAGTGACATATTCAGCACACCCGCTCTCAGAAGCGCAGCTCCCCCCTCTCAGAAGACACTGTCGCTCGTGAAACACCTCCACAACGGACGTTATTCTTCTTCTGCGGTTCAATGTACGCAACAGTATGTGCCCAGACTAGTGCCCGGACTAGTGCCCGGAGGACCGGGTTTTTTCAGAGATCTCGCTGAGCCCGAGATTACAATAAAACACAGTGTTCTCAGCAGTGGCTGAACTGTTTGTTTAGAACCTTCAGTGCCTCTTAAACAAGGTAATGACGCAGATACACACTAAAAACCAGCGTTAATTGGAACTTCCGGTCTAGGTCCGCTTTAAAGAGAGGTGGAAACATTAAGGTGGATGTCACAAAAATGTATCACATTATTCTTGTCATTTTAGACATTTTAATGCATGAATGTTCCATATAATGCCTTTAAATGAAACTACAAAACTGCATCTCGACTTAACTGTGCGTTGAAACGTACAGTGAACGTGACCGCGGGGCCCGAGTTGAGATGTTAACGTGAGAAGTTATTTGGATCTGAACTGTCTACATCGCTCAGACAATCAGCCCCCGATGATGAACTGTGTGTGTACAACACAGCGTTTGGCAGAAAAGGTTATGAAAGTTGAAGACACTGTGCAAAGGGCACACGAGCTACAGAGCAAACAGCTGCATCAGCTGTTCTCCCTCCCAGACAGCTTGTGTACCCAAGGGAAAGGTCACCGCAGTTCATTTTTTAAGAGCCTCATCTCCGAGTGAGTCACATCAGTGCCCATCATGGCCGATCATGTGACACCGCGGGGCGGTAACTGGCAGTTGTCAACGTTAGTGAACGCCTGTCATTTTACGCTGTCAATTCTCAAGCCATGTCTGATTCTCTCTCTATCTCCCCTTAGGCTGCAGGGGTCTGTGGCGTGACGTTTGCGGCGCTAATGCTAAAAACGGCTTCAATTAGAAACCATGTGACCTCAGAAGGGTCAAAAAAGTACAATCACATCCGTAAGCTAAACATTTCATTCATAAAGTTCATATTCATATTCATGCACATGATGAGGTAAACATTTAGAGTGTAACTAATAGGGATGTAGCGGTACATCGTGAGACTGTTGAATGTGACGATTCAAATAAATTCAGGAAAAATATGGATCAATTTTCTTTATAAACAGCAGAGGGCGCTAAAGACATCCATCGACCATCTACCTTGGCTGTTTGACGTCCTTATGTCATTCGATAATACAGACGCAAATGGCGTTGACTGTAGACAAAGAGAAAGAGGCATTGTTACCACAGGCTAGCTTTGGCTATTTTAATTGAAACTAGTTGGCAGCACTGTTTTGAGGATGCTCCATCGTTTCCCTGAGGAAAAAACAATGTTAGCCAGCAAAAAAAAAAAAAAAGTGTATTTGTTTGAATATATGTTCAACGTTGTTGTTTGAGGCACAGCTAGTCCGACACACATTTCCTTTAAAGCATGCACAGAGAGCTTGGATCTTGGTTTCTTTATATTTATTGAATAATAATCTCCGGTTGACTTTTCATGGAAATAGAAACAAAAAAAAACAATCCAGACAACGTTGCTATATGCGACCAACAAGGGGGCGATTAAGTAAGTTTGAGTGTGTTCATGCGGTCAGAAAACTATTTGCTCTGTAGCCTTTCCAAAAATAACTTTGCCTTCCTTGTAAAGGCATTAATCAAGGTATTAATCCCGACTTTAAATTAGATTCATAATACACTTTAAATTTAAATTACTTAATTTCCTATGATAATAATAATAATAACAATAATAAAGAATAATTTCCACCATACCTCAATATAGTTACTTTAAGAATATTCTAAACAAAACCTCTAAATGACTCCAACAGTTTGCGTTGTTTTAAATTGTCCTACTTAAAGTTTCTCACAAACAAGGACATGTGTAGCATTATTTTGAGGACAAAATGTTTTTATTTTCCCCAATAAAATCATATCCTAAGTCTAGTCAGTCTACTGCTTCTCTCTGATTAAATACCAACTATGAGTCTCAGCCCACTTCTTGGCATTTTTCAAAAATCAGGCATTGGGGGCGGAGCATAGGGTGGTTTAGATATTACGCTTTAAAGTTTAGAAACCCACATGTTTTTAGCCTCAATGTCCCTTCAAATTGCTTTCAAACTGAAGTCAAATTATTACGTTTCGTTCCAGTCATTTAGCAATACACACAGATGCAAACACATTGAATAATTATACGGCGGCGTTTACATTATGAGATTTGCTGTAGATTTACGGCACAATATGTTGTCTGCGTTGCAACATACTGTATCACTTCTTCCATTTTATAGTTTCACTTGTTGTTGTTTTGTTTTTTTTAAGTGAAGCAATCTTAAAGCAAACATCTGCCACATTTATGCACCAAGAGTCGGGATGCTATCCAAGGCACATATGGCCCCCCTGATAGGGTAGGTTTACTCTTTGTCTCTTCTGTAAACCCATCTGCTGCTGTTGTTGTTACATCATGTCTTTGTTGTATACGCTCAGACTGCATTTCTGCTTCCCCAAACAGCTATTTTGTTATAGTAAAAGTAGTACATTC
The DNA here is from genome assembly GCF_963457635.1 of Microchirus variegatus. Classification (NCBI taxonomy): domain Eukaryota; kingdom Metazoa; phylum Chordata; class Actinopteri; order Pleuronectiformes; family Soleidae; genus Microchirus; species Microchirus variegatus. The sequence continues at coordinate 29,671,000 of NC_139807.1, read as the reverse complement.
GATATAAGATAGTGTTTAAAGAGGCTTTTGTTAATGCAGATGAATAAACCGGTCATGGCATGACCTTCTGCATCCTCCTCTATTGCTTACAGTGACCTGTAGGTTAAAAAAAAGTGGATTTGAGCTGGATTTGCACACAGTAAACGGCAGGGGCTGATTTCCATACACTGTTACCAATCCACTGAGTATGAATTGTTGTAGCTCACGAAGGAATGGAGTGTGCTAATATCAACAAAAAAAACTCAGCTTCTAGCACAATATAGACTCCGACAGAAACCCGACAAAAGCAGGTAAAGGCTAAATAAAGTATTATTGAGTGTAGCTCAGAGTCTCAGGCTGTATCCACATGGAAACAAAACTTTTGTGATCTTTTGCTTTGTCTATTTAAAAAAAAAAAAAAAAAATGCGCATACTTACGAAATCCCCCAAAACACTGTTACACTGTACATAAGCCATGGCGCTGTAATGCTCTTATAGAAATACGCCAAAGACGGAGATAGAGAAGTTGAGCATTTATTTTTTTAAAGCAAGCAAGAGAGAGGTGGGGCTGTGACATCATCATTTTTCTCAAAGTAGAGTATTGGTTGTATACACAAGAACCCAAGGGTGGCATTTTGAGATTTTTTTCCACTCTTGGACTTGTTTCCAATAAATTTCATTACAGTCCTAATGTTGTTTTCATGCATTGTAAAATGTAAATGGTCTGTATTTTTCTAGTCTTGATGACCACTCAAAGCTGCTTCACACTGCAGTTTTACAATTTCATACAGCACATATATCATACAGCACATTTTCTATCACTTATCTTTCATACCCATTCACACACAGCCATCAGGAGCAACCTGGGGTGAAGCGTCTTGCCCAAGGACACATCAGCATGTAGACTAGCATAACCGGGAATCGAACATCACCACTTTTGACTCTCTCTACCACTGAGGGTATCATTACTGAGAGTAACAATTGCTTCTCAAAACAATGTTTTGATAATGAGTAGCAGTGCATCCACCGTTCCAGAGGGGGGAGCTGCGCTTCTGAGAGCGGGTGTGCTGAATATGTCACTTCCGGGTTGAGAGATTTGAGTCTCAAGTCTCGCGGCTGGGAAACACCGTCAGAAAAGAGGATTTATGTCGGCTCGTTTACAGCAACTAGGAGGTTTTTGACCATAAAAACAAGTTAATGTATGTAAGTAGACCTCCATAACTAACATATATGTGCAACAGGACCACTCTATGTGAGCTTTAAAGTCTTGTAAACATGTAAGTTCATGTTTGTGAGACGGTTTTATCAAGCACAGTCACTGGAAGTGACTTTTGCCAAGCATGAGTGAGTAATATGCTGCACAGTGATGAAGCTTCAGTTCACTTAAGGCCACATGTATCACTACACAGGACTATATTTGGAATTTACATTTGAACCGTCAAACCTTTCTCCAGTGTTTGTCCTAATCTGACTGATTTTACAACTTTTCTTCAAGAATAAATATTGTGTGTGTGGGTTTTTTCTTTTTTTCGTCTTACCGCTTCAAGACCTCATCACATCATCAACACTTAACATCTTGACATTCACAATTCCTACTCACCACATTTATTGAATTATGAGGGTTTTAATCAACTCGATCACAGCTTTACTGTCCCCGATCAATAGGAAACAAGAGCACTCAGAGAGCACAGACCTCTGCTGAGGCTTAAACACTTTGTCACCTGCATTTTTACAAACACACACCTGAAACCCTTACATATTAATCCATTGGATACAGAGGACTTTGTTGATCTGCATAGAACTTTACCTGCTGATAGCTATTACCGTTTTACATTAATTAATCCTGATCTGTTAAGATATTTCTGAGAATATAAACTTCTGAACATGTTCACTGGGACTACCCAAATTGCCACCAAATCCATAATCTGGATCATATAACATATATGTTAGTTATGGAGGTCTACTTACATACATTAACTTGTTTTTATGGTAAAAAACCTCCTAGTTGCTGTAAACGAGTCGATAGAAATCCTATTTTCTGACGCTGTTCCCCAGCCTCGATATTTCAGACTCAACTCTCACCCCGGCTTCCCAACTGTCTTGTGATTGGCCAGTACCCAGAAGTGACATTTTCAGCACACCCGCTCTCAGAAGCGCAGCTCCCCCCTCTGGAACGGTGGATGCACTGCTACTCATTATCAAAACATTGTTTTAACAATGTTTAAAAATAGCTTCTTCACGACTCCCCGCCGCAGTCCCTTTTATGACTTTGACCCAGAGTCAGACCCAGAGTCAGAAGACACTGTTGCTCGTGAAACACCTCCACAACGGACGTTATTCTTCTTCTGCGGTTCAATGTACGCAACCGGATGTGCCCGGAGCAGGACGATCTGCTGTTCCGGAGGAATGCATTTTACGTAACCGGACCAGGTTTTTCCAGAGATCTCGCTGAGCCCGAGATTACAATAAAACACAGCGTTCTCAGCAGTGGCTGAACTGTTTGTTTAGAACCTTCAGGGCTTCTTAAACAAGGTAATGACGCAGATACACACTAACCAAACAGCGTTAATTGGAACTTCTGGTCTAGGTCCGTTTTAAATCTGCTGATTTGTGACATAGATATTATACTTTTTTATTTTTGTAAACAGTTTTGTTCATTATAAGCAATAGGTGTTTCTTGAAAGTTGTATAACTTTTTGTGACATTATCAGTATGAAGTATGTAGAGTAGATACTGAGCAAACTTTAATTTAACCTACCCATCACAAAAAAAGAAAAAAAAAATCAGATTGATGCATCAAAAGCTGCAGGAAAGAAGTTGCTAACGGTAAATTTACAGATGAACCTCTGCCAAATGAAAATATAATCTCCTTGGTGGAGGTAATGAATGGACAAGGCTGTATTTCGTTAATTCAAGAGACGGAAAACATTCCAATACACAGTCGCCACACATTTTTGACCCCACCACCCCCACAGTTACACATGTTAACCACTAGATAGTATACCACATTGATTTTGGATACCACACATAAAAAAAATCATATATTCAAACAGAGTTCAATAAAATCTGCACTGTACATGATCCCCAGTACTTCAGAGGGAGACATGCAAAGACGCTTAATCACTTTTTTTTTGATGCCAAATTACAAAATCCTTTTCAAGACTCTAAACCCCCCGACCTATGTGTCATTTAGCACGGATCGTTCCCTCCAGCAACTAATGGCAGGAAATAATTGGGAGAGCCCATGTGCTCCCATTCACTATATGATATTTACATACTCTGTGACACTACATTACTTCCAAATTAGTTTTTGAAATTAAAATATGCAAATCAGTCAGTTACCACATCATGTCTGACACCGTCATCACCAGCGAGGGGTTGTTAATCTTCTGTGATGTGCCTCGCTTCTGTATTAGTCGTGCTTGGTTTAAATTAAAGTCCGCAGCAATTATATCATCATTTTTACAGTTATCTCGGTTCCAAATTTAACTTCTGACTTGGCTCACATCCTGTTTTTCAACGTTTTTCTACACAATTCATCACTTTCACATACAGCGAATGAAGAAATACTAAGGCGAAGGTGTTTCTTTTGTTGTTGTTTGTACCCCCTTAAACTTCATCTGGTACACGTTGAAATTAAATAAGCAGTTAAGTAAAGGTAAAGTAAGAAATAGTGTCTGATATTATTAAAGAAATATATTCTGCTTTAATTTTCCTTTTGCTGGAGACTATTCTCAAGGTTCAAATACAGTTGTCATCCAACAGCAGCACTTTAGAAGCATGAAAGTGAAGCAAACTAACCTTGTTTTTCTACGTTTTTTTGTGTGCGTGCGTGTGTGTTTTTTTTCTTCTTCTGCTGCTGCATTGCTCGCAGACGTATCATTATCTGAAACTGCTGGATTTTGTGCGCTCTCTCGGTTCACTTGCTCTCAGAGCTGTGCATTATGAGACGCTCCACTGTTTTAACTGAGCTCAATGGAAGGTTTTTGACAGCTGCCGGACCCCAGAGCAAGCGACACACACATACAAAAAAAAAAATGCCAGAAATGAATCATGATTAATGTGGTTTGCACGAACACTCATGTGAAAAATCTGTATAGCTGACTTTGCTTGGCTAATTTACACCACTGTATTGTAATGTTGGTAACACTGGTGTTACTTCGAGAGCTCAATATTTTCTCAGGTATAAAAAGTTTGAGAACCACTGTGCTAGATAACACAAAAATCAGGCAATATGTCAGACAACTTCAGTCTCGTTGCATGCTGTTTTCATCATAAAAGTGATGATGGATAGATGTTGTGCCAAAACAGTAGGAGACAGGCTAATGGCAGAACATTTTTACTGGATTCTGACAGATCACAGACACGATGAAGGAAAATTGCTGCTATGAAACATATTCACAGTGAGCAGAAGAAGACAGAACGATGGGAACCCGCAAACAACAGATATCATGGTTAACACTTGGCAAATCATGGATTCAGACTAGATTTACCATGAGCTGTCCAGAGTTGTCTTAAAGCCAGATTGCATCCATTGTGATTAAATCACAATAATGTTCTCTATGGCACTGGGTAGGCAAGGGTTGTGTTAGCATAAGTATAAGCAACAGGCAGTTTAAGGTACATAATAAATTAGTTAAAATGTGTTAAGTTAGTTGAGTTAATAACAAAATCTGTTCGGGGAGAACATGCAAACTCCTTGCAGAAAGGCCCTTGTTCCAACTGGGGCTCGAAGTTGTTCCAAACAGCTCGAACCCGGGAACCTGGGTCTTCTTGCTCCAAAGGTGAGCCGCTACACCAACCGTGGGCTGTCCAAAAATTATAATTATTATGTTGGCCACACGGTGGCCACACATGGATGTTGTCGAGACCCAGTTTCTCATGGATGTTCTACTAGTTATATCGTGTTGTAACCTTTACAGATGATGCATGCTATTTTTGGCTTGCATGTGTATGGCCACTTCTTAACAATAACAGATTGTTTTGACTGCTGTGCCATTTCCTTGGTAACACCTTTATGCATGAATTACATAACAATAATATCAGTGATTATACTGGCCAGCCCCCCCATTCTGCTTACTTTCAATCTTCTTGTTTTGTTTAGTTGTTTTTTTTTCCAAAAGTTGTGTTCCATTAATTGTTTTCATTATGCTGTCGCTGTGAAGCAGTTTGAGCCCTGCGTGTTCCTGTAGCCCTCAGCTGTGATTAGAAACTGAATAAACCCTGTACTTTTGCATGAGTGTGTGTGGGTGGATGCCAGTGAGTGACTGACATGAGAATTTGATTTGAATAAACACTGAAGTGTTTGCATGTTCTCACCCGGGTCCAGAAACATGCGGATTAAGTTCACTGTACACTATAAATTGACCCAAGGTGTGAATGTCGTGGAACAATTTGCATTCACACCACTCGCTCTCACGCCAGCACATGACAACTAGAGTACGTAATGCAGAGTCCACAGGGTGTTGAGCCCAGAGGTGCATTCACTGAGCGTCCTAAATTCCATGATTTATGCGAATGCTAATCAGTCGAGTTACTAAATGCCTGATACTGATGCATTCAAGGAACCTTGTAAATCAATTAACTTAAAGCATCAGTGTGACATTATTGCAGCTTTAAAGGTGCCATATGTAAGAATGTGGCCAAAAACGGTTACTACAATCAAATTCAAAATACCAAGGTTTTTTAGGTTTCCTTTTTTGACGTAACTGGCAACCCGTGGTTGCTCGGCAGCTGAGACTCTACTGACTGCAACGATTGGTAGACGGCAGTAGGTGGCGCCACATGACGCCAAAACATGATTTCAAAACATAAACATGATTTGCAGTCTGCAAAATATTTTTTTTAATGCAAATATTTCGTCTGTACTGTTGTTGTTGTTGGTGAGTTCAGTGTGTTATATGAACATTATTCCCCGAGTCTCTGTGACATATTAGGAGGATTTTATGGCGAGTTGCTTTAAATTTATTACATAATGCACCTTTGAGCAAACATATGCAGTCCACTGGGCAAACACTGCCACCCTCTGGCAAGAAAATGCACAACTAAAAAGGAAGTAATTTGGTCGAAAGTGTCTTTTCCTGCACCATAAACTTACACCTCTTTTACATTTGTGAGTATATGCATTTAAAAAGTGAGTAAAACCCATTAACTCCTTTCCAACTGCCATGAGAAAAGGCCTCTTTATGTATTTTTCCTACCAGTGAGTCATATTAAATCATCACACATGCCATAAACTGCTGCACACACACACACACACACACACACACTCACACACACACTGTACAGTGGTTACATTTTTAAACCTGTCACTTCAGAGCCTCTTTCAAACTTCCAAACAGCCACTGAATGATTTTTAGATTGCTGCTTGAACTGCGCGAACATTATAACACTGTGCCGGGGGGGAAAAGCGCAGACTCAGCATCTGGACTGCCAAAGTAAAGCACACGAAGAAATTAGTGCAGTCACTTGGGTGTCGTGTTGACATTAGTGCCAGTCATAGCCAGAGCCAATAAAAAAAAAACCCTGTGTCCTTTGCAGAGTCACCAAGGATTAAAGGCAGATTATATTCATTCTCATTGCAGACAAAAGCCAGATGCTGGCGTCCGTTCCTGTTTTTTTTCGTGTAATATTTGAAGCATGCGATGAAATATGTTTATACTATGACGACAACAAAAAGTCAAGTACCGGTTTGAGCAGATTTGTAATTATAGGGAAGTTTTACACCACTGCTTTTCACAGATGCTTCTTGTTATCTTTTGTAAGTTAGTCACCATCATTTCATACAGTAGCTAGAAAAAAAAACGAGAGCGCCGCAAACAGAGCAATTACACAACAATGATCAGTCATTCTAGCATAATCTCTGTAGTTTGCAGAAAAACATAGTTCTCTAAACATTACATAGAATTAGTGGCATCATACTGTTGTTATTTTGCCCCGTTCAGATCATACAATATACACTTCACCATATTAGGAAGCTGAATGCATTGAATTACTGTTTTCTTTTATCTACTTGTGTTCGCATTGTATGTTTTGAATTGTGAACCCCTGGAAGAGAAACAATGCTCTAGGGTACAGCTGATGGGGATACTAATAAATTAACAACATGGCACATACACAGATCAAATTATAATAATTTCCCTAAATGCAAATACAATCCAAAGGGATGCCACCCGTCACTTTCTATCACAAAGATTTGCTTAACGTGGCTGTTTAAAGGTGCATTATGTAATAAATCTAAAGCAACTGGCCATAAAATCCTCCTAATAGGTCACAGAGACTCAGGCATAATGTTCATATAACAAACTGAACTCACCAACAACAGTACAGCTAAAATATTTGCATTAAAAAAAATATTTTGCAGACTGCAAATCATGTTTACGTTTTGAAATCATGTTTTGGCATGTGGCGCCACCTACCGCCATCTACCAATCATTGCAGTCAGTAGAGTCTCAGCTGCCGAGCAACCACGGACTGCCAGTTATGTCAGAAAACTACTTTGAATGTAGTAACCGGTTTTGGCCACATTCTTACATATGGCACCTTTAATATAATATGCACATGTTAAATTGCTGCTTTAAAAAAAAAATACAGTGTATATATATATATATATATGTATATATATATATATATATATACATGGTTTGTGTTTGTTTAAACAAGGGTATTCTGAATAATGTACACATTAATGTTCACATACACACAGTGAAATCCAAATCCATGTATAATAAGAAAAGTTGCATGGCTCCATTTCAAGGAGATTTCTCTATTTACAGTGAAGCGCAAATATTTGCGATATGCAATTAATGAGATTGTGCCTTTAACTGCAGCATTGACCTCTTTATAACCTTCCTCGGAACATCACAGAAGGGGGCGCATATGTAATATCTGCCTCTGTAAATGCTCATTTGAAATGCTTTGTATTTTTAATGCATAAATTTACACATCTGCACAACGCTGTATTTTAGACTAAAGAGAACGAATAGTATAAATAAATCATGATGGTTTGCCTGCTTTACATCTTTTTTTTTTTTTTTCTTATTGGACATGTCTATAATAACATTTCAAAGAGGAAATTAGAATCTACTGTGGGTTTGAAGGAAGATGTGTGAATTCTAACCTGTCACGTTGTAGAATGCACTTTTATTGCACTATGTTGCTGCTCTTGAAACAAAAAAAAGGATTACAAAAAATGTGCTAACAGTGAAATGGTGACAACAGGGGGAATAAGTATCCTTAAAATACAGTCATAAACCTAAAGCACAGAGCCTCATCATTCATAAACACTCAAATTGGCATCTCATCACGTTGAGCTTTTTGCAGAGAACACGGTGCAAACAAAATGTGGTTAAGCACACATTCATTCACTCGGAGCCCTCGTTGTGATCTCGAGTCAGGCACTGTGCTTGCTCAACATCATCCGCCTTCCTGTTATTTTCTTTCCCTGACATATTACGCTTCAGTTTTTGAAAATCCAGACAAATTAAGTGCAAACAAAGAGAGGAAGAAAAAAAGAAAGATCCATCTATTTCGGTGTGATTCAGCAGTACACTGGTGATAAAACGTCCATGTTTTTTTTGTTTTTTTGGGTCCCCAGACAATGAGCTTCAGCTCTGCTTCAGGGTCCACAGAGTAGGGACACCAGACAAACAGACAGACAGACAGACAGACAGTCCTTGTATTCAGGCGGAGCCGATAGGCCTGGCAAGTGTGTCCTGTTTTGGCATTTAAAACACCTCCTCTCGCTCCCATGTTGTGAGAGAAGTGACGGACCTGACAGGCTCACTGGTCTCCTGGGAGCCAGTGGGCCTCTTTCCAATCTCAGTGGGTCAACGCCGGGGCGAGACGCCGGTAAAGGAGCTCCTGGCTAAACACACTAATTATCATGGCTGCCTTGCATTCGGTGGTAGTAGTGTGTGTGTCGAGCGTCAGGTAGCATGCGCCTCCTGGTCACGCTGTCAGATACCTCACAGGACTGGCTCTAATTGTGGAGATTGTAAAGCTATGGGTGTTTAGGCTCGGGCTGCCAAAGGCAACAACTCTCCGCATCACCGACTAATCTAAATAAATGCGTAAACAACGCTGTTGATGTTGTTTGTGCAAGTTGTCATTAGCACTTTTTTTTTTTTTTTTTTTTTAATCTCTGGATTATTATATTTTTTTTGTGATTGGTGGATCGAAATCAAAGTCATGTCACAGATCGTGCGCACACAGCAGCACAGCAGCACTGCGCTCACTGACTCTCTAACACACACACACACACACACACACACACACACACACACACACACACAGTAATGCCTCTGCCCAAACTCATGATAATTTTATAAATGCCTGAAGGCAGAGTTCGAGGCAGTGGACAAATATAAATATTAATTAACACACAAGGGACCAAAGTAATGCTTGAAAACTTCTCTAGCCTATTGGCTGCTGCCGTGTTAAAGGAAACTCTGGTACGATTTTTTTTTTATGTGGTTTAGAATATGCATTAGGACTTCAAACATTAACTTCTACAGTGAAGATCACGCTGATATTAAGGGTTTTGGTTGGAGTTTGTGTGTAACTTGCTGCGAGTGCACCAAACTTATAAAAAAAAAAACAATGACTCTGAGTCATTGACAACTTCATAAAAAAAAAAACTGTCTGATCTATTTAAACTCATTATCTCACAAGGGCGACCTATCATTTTTAATTGATTTAAATGTATTTTGGTTCATATTCAACAGACGATACAAACACAAAAACACCTTCCATTCTTACCTAAAAAATCCAATCATCACCTGGCTATTTTAGTGGCTCGAGCCTCTCGGAGAGCCTCTGCGTCGTCTCCGGCTGCACAAAATATTTTTTAAGTGTCCGTCACTCCGTCAAGGGACAACGGAGACGGCAAGGGCTGCGATTGGTCCTCAGGACAGGCCGAGCTAAGCTAAGCTGCTCTGTCCCGGCTCACAGTGCACACCGAGCGTCCGCAGAGGCGGAGCTGATCACCGCCGACAACGTCGCTGCCAAACTATAAATACGTCATATCTTAACACACACAGCACATGTTTAGACTCTAAATGGCTAATTTCTCGCCTCAAATTATCTTAAAACTGCGTTCCGTGACACAGAAAAGTGAGAAACAGCCACTGTTTCAACAACAACAACAGTCTTTCTCTCTCGGACGCCATTGCTCACTGTAGCCAGAAGCACAACAACCTTGCTTGGCGACCCCTACTGATCGGGCGGGAAATTGTAGTGCGTATCCGCCACCACGACGGAGAAATATGAAGGCTCGAGTGGTCTCTGTGGTTACGCAGTCGGAGAAGTATAATGTGGCCTTAAGGCCCCATCCCAATACCCCTAACCCTAATTTTTTTGCCCTAACCCTAAATTGTAGGCATTCTCACGTAGGGGGATCAAGGGGAAGTGCGATGTTACACTTATAATGAACCTTCAAAATGTAGAGCTGGAAGTGAGTGGAAGATGAAATTACCCATGATGCTTTGCAAATTCAGCAAGCCGGCTGATTTTTTTCAACAAAGATGGCGGCCACATCTGCCAAGGAACAATTTTGTTGTGATATATTTTCGTGAATAAGCACGTTACAATGTCGAAATGTGTTGGACTATGTTTGTTTGCTATACATCCAAAGGACCGTTGAGCTCTGAACACTAATGTCAGAAAATAACTGACGATTTATGAAAGCAGCTAGCTAAGTAGCTAACTAGCTGGCTGGCGGCTGTTTGCCGGGAAATTTTAAGGGGGTGAAATGGGGCCTTAGACTTTATTTATTCTGGATTTGGTGCAGCAAACATCAGCCGAGAGGCTAAGGATGTTATGTTAACCAATCACTATACACAGTTGTGCTCATCACTGACGGCATACAGTGTGCTTGTCCGTGTGACAGGTTTGAGGAACCTTTGGAGCTCTGCACTCCCACACTGTCTCACCTCACTGTGAAAGTATGAGAGTGGGCAGCGTGTGTGTGTGTGTGTGACAGGTAGTGGTGAAAGAGGTGGGCTGAGTCTTGACATTGCCCATTTCCTTCTACCTTGACAGCAGCCTATACTTGCCACCCGAACTGTCACTCGCTCAGTCTTCCTGGCTACAAAGGTGCCAAAGAAAGTCTTGGACTGCATGTTACTTTGGCTGCTGTATTGAGTTTAGTATTTGTTTTTATTATCAAGAAAAAAAGTTGCATCGCATTGAGTGACGCCAAAATGTATTTATCTTTACTTCCCATTAATTCCCTATAACCCTCGCCTAATTTTTACTGAGAGCTGTGTGCGATTTAACGCAAAAATAACAAAACAAAGCATATGGGACAAACACAAACACAACACACATAAACACATTTAAATGCAGGACATTTTTTTAATAAATAAAAATAAGGAAAATACATGAAACTAGATTTCACAGATAATGCTATATACTGACTAACTCATCCAGTCAGTGATTAACCCTAATCTTAACCTAACCACAACATGAATCTTAGCCCCGAACTTAACCAGTTCCTCAAATCTGAAGTTCCTGCCTCACGAGGACCAGGTTTTTGGTCTCCACGAGGACTGCTGGTCCTCACAAGGTCATTGTTTATGCCCAACCACACAACGTGTCTTCACCTCAACATTGAATCATGTATGGGGGACACATTATGGGGACATTTCTTCCTTATGATGACAAGAAGCAAGTCTCAACAATGTGACTGTGTGAACGGATGTAGGGAAGGAATTGGGCTCGTAACGAAAAGGTTGCTGTCCCTGGATTGAACAAAGGACATCCCAGGGACACCCAATCCCCCCTTTCTCCGCGGGTGCAGATAAATGCTGCCCAGCTTATTGCCCGTTGGCATGTAGACTAAGGATGGGTTAAATGCAGAAGAAAAATTCACGATCACTAATTGGTGTGTGCACAAATTGCTAATTGTCTAATTCTATACACACCATAGGTTTGTGCAAATATTCTTTTTAGGACACTGTATTGACTTTCATTTATTTGGACACCATTACCATTGAGAGTTGACCATAACTTAAACCATAACCAGTCAATGCATAACCCTCACGTTGACTTAACTGACATGTTACCTCTAACTTTAACTGGAGCCTCATAAATGAGTGTCTGCCTCATTAGAACCAGGCTTTAGTTGCCATGAGGAAAAACGAAAAGGTCCTAAAGAGCAAAGAAAAACATGCACACACACACACACACACACACAGTTTGATTCGGATATGCAGCCGCAGCACAGCGTAAGCTCTGACTTAACTACTCCGTGGGATCAACTTTCGATCCCATATTACAAATTGATATAGCGTTGTCAGAGGAAAGGCTAAGACACTCATTACAGGAAATTCAGTAGTGATGGAGCCAGCGCTGAACAGGTGTACCGGCGAACAAGTTCAGCTTAATTCCTCACTGTGAGAATTAGAAAGTAAGACACGCAAGAGATGCTCTCTGATCCCGGGTGTAAGGAGGGAGCTGAAGTTGGGGCCGGGCTTCAATACCAGCTGTCTATCTTGCCTTTCACTGTACTCGCACGGTTTGGAGCAGGGTTAAGTGAGAGTTCAGGTTTCTGCGGAATGTCACATTATAAAAGTTATAAAAGTTAAAAGTTCTAGAGGTGTCGTGGTCTGAATTTTCTGTTTTAGTTCCTGAACTTTTTGTTTTGTTTGTAGTAGTGAATGTGTGATGGATCTCCAAAATAATAATAAAAAAATAGGGTACTTTCATCATAGTCAAAGTATTTTGGAGAAAAAACACTTTCACTTCAGTAGTTTGATGTGACAGTAATGAATGGAATATAATCTTATGTTACAACCAATGAAACCAACCAACCATTCACCATTCCCACAAGCCATTTGAGTGGCGCTAGCCAGCCAACCAACCAAGTGGTTGGCCAGCCAGCCAGCCAACCAAATCGCTAGCCAAACAACCAAACAACCAGCCAGATAGTCCAAAAAAATCAACCAAACAACAGTCAATGACCAATCAACCACCCAACCAACCATCCAGACATCCAATCAATCAACCAGCAAGCTCAGGCAGTTCACTATCCAACCAAGCAACCAACCAACCAACCACATGGAAACACCCACACATTTGTTTGGCAGAGATTTTTACACCAGATGCCCTTCCTGATGCAACCGGCCCATATATCCAGACACGGAAAGGCAAGTAGCATTAAGGGACTTGCCTAGGGGCCCGCACTGGGTATTAGCAGACCATGCCCTTTGTACCCCAGCCTGCCACACCAAGGACTGTGGGCTATACCACTGAGCTACACTAGCTGCTCCCTGTTGTTTGAAAGTAAATAATACAAATTTAATTTCACTAACAAAGAATTGAAGACATGTTCTGAGGATACATTATAACATTTGTAAAATAATACAATTATTATTATTATTATTATTATTATTATTATTATTATTATAAGAAGAAGAAAGTATTCTGAAGGCAAATGGTGAGTCTGTTGAAGTAAAACATTTGAATTTTTTGAAGGATGGATTACTCAAATCATGGCCTGACTATATACTCAAATCATGGCCTGACATGGTAGACGTATATATATATATACGTCTACCATGTAAAATTGTAGCTTGTAATGGAGGATAAATCACACACACCTAAAATTCCACACCAGTAGGCAACAAACGGCTTTCCGAGCTCCGGGTGACATTTCTAGTGATTCGCTCATGATGTTAAGGTTCAGGCTGGACTCAGTGGTAGGGACAGAGGCTGAGTATCAAAAAATACCCTTCGCCCTTCACACACACACACACACACACACACACTTGATTTATTTATATTGCTGCCACGTATACTACTTTGTTCACAGTAAGTAATAAAAACATCAATAAAAAAATGTAATCTGATTTCATTTAATTGATTAATTCACAGAGAGAAATAGAAAAGCACTGCAGTCAAACATTAAACCTAAACATTTTTTTTGAAGAACACAGGTTGAATTAGAGAACAACCACAAACACACACACAGACACACTTAAAAACAGCTGTTTATATGTATGTATACATATGTATATATATAATATATAATGAATAGATGTGAATGTCAGGTACATTAAATCACCAACTTATTGCAAATCGTTTTCTTTTATACTTTTTTTACTTAGAAACTGTGTGCGTGTGGTTGGTAAGAGAATGAAATGCAAATGCAACACAACCTGTTTATTTCAGTATTTTACTTCTATTTCTTTCTCGTTCAGTCGAGATCTGAGTTGGTTGGAATCTATCTGCTTTGTTATTAGTTTATATACAGACATATATATGTATATATATATATTTATATATATATATATAGCAGTGTTGAGTTTGGTTGGAGAGAAAAAAGAGATGACGCAAAGGCTCGAGTTAGAATACGGCGCACAATCTAGTGGGAAAATAGCCAAGTGCCGCTCGTGGAGACAGTGTGATGTGTGGAGCTGTGAGAGGTTGTGAGGCAGAGAAAGAGGGCAGATAAGGGAGAAAAGAGAGGAGAGAGAGGTGACAGGAGAAAATGAAAGGAAGCAGAAATGTGTGGATGGAACAGAAAAAGGTGAACTGTGGTAAGGATGCTCGCGACTCATCTACAGACTGCCTCGGCTCGGAGCGTTGGCGGAGCGGACCTGACACCAGCTGAGTCAGAGAGCTGTCAGTCTACTGTCGGACGGCGGCGGCGGCTGAGTGATGATGAATGACACATAAATGCTCGGCTTTTTCGAAACAGACTCTTTCTCTGTACGCCTATATAACGTGTGAGAGTTCAACGTGTCTCTCTCGCGTCTGTGTAATTAAAGGTTGTCACAATAGGTTACCTTGCATTAAAACCCCGGAACCTAGCAGATATTTATTTCTGTGATATGTTATTCGCTTCAGTCAGGTTTAAACCCTGAGTGCATTTTGCATTATGTGCCTGCTTGTCTCCATTCAATTAAACGGCATCACCCTAAAAATCCTCCAGAAGCACACAATAGTCGGTTAATCATTAAAGGTGCATTATGTAATAAATCTAAAGCAACTGATCGTAAAATCCTCCTAATATGTCACAAAGACTCAGGAATAATGTTCATATAACAAACTGAACTCACCAACAACAGTACAGACAAAATATTTGCATTAAAAAAACATATTTGCAGACTGCAAATCATGTTTTGGCATGTGGCGCCACCTACCGCCGTCTACCAATCATTGCAGTCGGTAGAGTCTCAGCTGCCGAGCAACCACGGGTTGCCAGTGACGTCAGAAAACCAAACCTAAAAGATCTCGGTATTTTGAATTTGAACGTAGTAACCGTTTTTTGGCCACATTCTTACATATGGCACCTTTAACGTGGTAATGGTGCAGTAATACTTTTGAAATATCAAGATAATATTGGTAGTGATATTTGCTTTATTCTGAAAAGTAAACCGCATGCTTTATTTTCTATACACGCAGCCATTACGCAGATGTTTGCAACCAGTATATACTTTGACACATTGACCAGAATGGATACGTATCAGCTCCGACACCTGATTGGAGACGCAACGCAACCGGTTCTCCGGAACAGCAGATCGTCCTGCTCCGGGCACTAGTCCGGGCACATCCGGTTGCGCACATTGAACCGCAGAAGAAGAATAACGTCCGTTGTGGCGGTGTTTCACGAGCAACAGTGTCTTCTGACTCTGGGTCTGACTCCGGGTCAAAGTCATAAGAGGGACTGCGGCGGGGAGTCGTGAAGAAGCTATTTTTAAACACTGTTAAAATAATGTTTTGATAATGAGTAGCAGTGCATCCACCGTTCCAGAGGGGGGAGCTGCGCTTCTGAGAGCTGGTGTGCTGAATATACTGGCCAATCACAAGACTCTGTCTTCTGGGTGAGAGAGTTGAGTCTCAAATCTCACTGCTGGGAAACCGTCAGAAAAGAGAATTTCTATTGGCTCGTTTACAGCAACTAGGAGGTTTTTGACCATAAAAACAAGTTAATGTATGTAAGTAGACCTCCATAACTAACATATATGTGCAACAGGACCACTCTATGTGAGCTTTAACATATTTCATTAGAATCAACACAATCACAATCTCTGCAGTTACATATATGCTAGTCTCGGCATCAACATTATCTGTGTTTTTATCAGCTTTTTACTGGCAAAGAATGAACACAATCGCTTTCTTTCAGAGCCGACCTTGAAACTCGCTCAGTTTGTACAATAAGTTGTTCTCCTAACAACTGGGCTTTCAGGTAAAGCAATGGCTCTGTGGTTAAAATAAATTATATTTAATAATGCTGAAGACTGTCCAAGAGTTACACATTTCCCTGAATGCTCTTTGTCTCCCATTAAATAAAGAAAAAAGACTATCTCACCTTGTTTAACAAAATGTGCCCAACCTTATTAAATACCTCAGTAAATACTGGTGCAGCATTGACTGTAGCGATGAGTGTAAATTTATTCATTTCCATCTATTATTATTTGGGAGATGCAGACACTGATGCATCATGTTGTCCATTAAAGTAGTATAGCAGTGTTGAAGTACCTAAAATAATCAATTCAACTATTTATATTTAACTCTAAGCATTATGTCACGTGAACTTTCACACAAATCACAACTCTATCGTGTTCTAATCAGAATTGGTGTAAATTTGATATTTTCACTTTTTTTTCCAACAAAGAAAAATTCATTTAAAAAAAAAAAAAAAGTTCATATTTTGGAAACTCAAGATCTCGAGTTTCCAAAAAATATGTAAAAAAAAAAAAATGTTTTTGGTATCCATGGATATACCAGATACCAAAAAAAATGTGGGGACAAACATTTTTAATTCTCGAGATCTCGAGTTTTATTTATTTCCAATTATTATTATTTGGGCGATGCAGACACTGATGCATCACAACTTTCACAGAAATCACAACCTTGTTCTAATCAGAATTGGTGTTAATTTGATATGTTCACACTGCAAAATTTACCATGCAAATGAAGCCAGTGAATGATCAAATCCTCCCTTTCGAGGTCTAACAGGTTCACGTTCCCACGTCTTAAATGTGACATTTGCTTTCAGTGATTAGCATCCAGTTACCATGGAAAACTATAACCTTCTTCTTTTGGCCGGAAGCCACACCCATAATTCACACAAGGTATCATGGGCCATAGGAATAAGGTGTATACTGTGATCCTCCATCCTCACAGAAAAGCCTTGTGTTGGTGTTTTTCACTTGCTTTATTTTCCATATGACCTTTTTATCCCTCGCTATCACTTGTGGAATCAGTATGCTTCCAACTCACATAGTGATTACTTCTCACCCTGTCAACTCACCTTGACTCCGCCTGTCACTGCTCCATATATTTCAACTGTGATATTTTCTTTCTCACCTCTTATTAGTTGTGCCAATATGATTCTCTGTTGAGCGCCTGTCTTTCAAAGATGGACTGTGCACACTCATTATATTTTCATAAAATAAACCATTTCCAATATGCTGTTCTTTCATATTGAATATACACATACCCATGTGTGCAACAGTTATTTTTAACTTACCTCATTTACACTTGTCAAAAAAAAAAAACACTCTCATCCTAGATTTAAAGGGATATGTGACGAGTAGGCATCGATCCTTGGTAAAATGACTGCAGTGCATGCAGCTTTTAATTTTTTTTTAGGATTTGGCTGGTATCTACGGAGCCCCCAAAGTGACATGTAAAGAACAAAAAATTACGAAAAAAAAAAAAAATTGAAATCTCGACTTCCAAAAAGAAAATGAAAAAATATTGTTTTTTTTCTTCATCATCTTTTTTGGAAAGTCGAGATCTAGAGTTTCCAAAAAATAGGATTTTTTTTTTTTTTCAAAAATCAATATTTTTATTTTTTTTCGAAACTCAAGATCTCGACTTTGAAACTTTAAAAAAAATAGGGGAAAAAAATTGCAAACAAAAATGTTTTTTGAAAAAAAAATGAAGATTTACTTCATTTTTGGCAGCAATACAGATGTCTGTGTCATTTCCACCACAATGCTACGATGACCATTGGTCAGATTTATATCAAATGTCGACAGGAGAAATAGAGAAAGTGTCGTTCTTTTGAGCACATGCACACACATATAAGCAGTTTCAACAACCGCATGCTTTCTCTCACTCTCCGCGTTTGGTATGATATTCCATAAATATATGCCATTATCCGACCAATAAGTTAACACTGACAGATCAACAATCATTAAAACCATAAATAGGTATTTGCCTGCCTTCTGAGCCAAGCATCCCTTCGGATTTGATGTTGTAACTGACCAACAACACTTGAGCATTCAACTAATAACTATCACCTGCTACCAGCAATTACTAAAAGTCTACTGTCAGAACTCAAGGGCCCTTTACCCAGACTTAGAAAAGAACAGAGTAAAAATAAAAGCAGCATCCTGCACTCAACGACAGCAGTAAACATTTTGTCCTCTGCGACCGGTGAAGTTCCCGTCAGCCTGTCAGTACCAAATACGTCACCTTCCCTTGACCCTTAATTCTTGATCTGCCTTCAGCAATTCAGTGTCATTTTAAATAAGTGAATGCTGCAGTGAGATGTGACTGCCGTGTCAAAACCCCACGTCAACAGACTCTGAGATATTGTTCAGGACACACTGATGAGCGAACAAATAATGCAGTGCCTCTCGTTTTGTTTTAAGTGTGGAAGTAAGTCCGTCGCTAACGTTGCAGCCATTTACAGTAACCGAGTGATTGGCATTAAAGTACAGTGACAGAGATGTTTAATGTTGATTCTATAAATTGTTGGACTATCTATCATTTGTTGGACATTAAATTTAGGGGAGTCAATATTTTTTTTTGCCTTGATCGCTGATAATAAATCTGTAATGCAGAGAATCGTAAATCATTTTTTAAAAAATTCCACACGTAAACATCCAACAAAGATGGCACGGATATTGTAAATAGATCAGCGCAATGTTGGCAGTCAAAACCTCTGCTCGAGTCACGTGCTGACACTCGTCTCATGTGCAACGAGGAAGCACTAATTTTTTATTTAACTGAGACCTTCCAAACATCTGCTGCGAGTTCTCAGTGTCACACTCTCTGTTCTAAATTGGTAAATTTCTGCAATTAACCAGAAGGCATCAGCTTGATTCCTGGTGGATTTTTTTTTTTTTTACATGAGCTGAACACCATATGCTGCACTCAGAAATTCACTGTAAACACACACACACACACACTAACACGCAAACCCCCCCCATCACACATCGTACATTAAGATTCCGTCCCATTTTGAGACAAGGTCTGAGCGGATTAATCACGGTGACAGTCAGTGCCACTTCAACACATTTTCTTTGGCAGAAGTCGCTCCCTTTCAGCGCTTGTTCCTCTCTTCTCCTTGGTTCCCTCTGGTGTATTGCTCAAAGCTCACAGCGGGGGGGGGGGGGGGGGGGGGGATTAGTCCCTATCACAGCGCTCACCACCCCCAGATCAGTTCGCCAGGGTTAAAGTGCAGCTTTCTCTGAAGATATACCTTTTTTTTTCTCCGTGTGAGCTCTCACACGGCGACGCGTTAAAGGAGCCCAGTGGAAGTTAAATGCTACTTAAAGGGACACTGTGTAGTATTTAAATATATAAATATGTTGTTCAACCCCTCTGAATTACTGTGCCACTACAGTACACGACTCAACTATGGCGTTAACATCCATCCCCGATAGATCCGATCTCATGCAGATTTAGCTAAATACAGGTGTGCGCGCGCTCTGGATCTGAGCGTATCTTCAGGATCAGACCATCTGTTAAAGGGACAATATGTAGTATTTATGGGTTTATATTACCCAAAATCCACTTTTGTATACATATAATGTGCTCCTGCATTGTCTAGTCGCTGTATAATATTCTTTCTTTCATTTTTGTAGTGTTTCAAAAAGTCATTTAAAATAACATGGTCGCGGGCCGCTGTTGCTTTGCCACTGTTAGCAGCGAGACGCCATGTTTCTACCGGAGCCTGTAAGGACAAACGCGAGAGAACAAATCAAGCGCCGCTTTACTTGTAGCAGGAAGTCCCGCCTCCTCTCTCTCCGCTTCGTCTGCTACGGCCGCGGTAGCTCCGCCCTCTCCCTCGCATTCACGAACCTCCTCTGCTGACACGGAGAAAGACGACGAGGACAACGTTTGACCGGCTGAGGATACCGCAGCGCTCAGGGAAGGGAGGGGGTGAGCAGAGCAGCAGGTCTTTGTTGTAGATTTCAGCCTCTCCTCTAGATGGCACTATAAACTACTTACTTCACCTTTAAATGATAACCTGTTTCAGTCGGTGTATGGACAACGCCTCTCGTGTGTCACATGTATGTTAATCAGGGGGGTCCCCATCTCCCATTTGTTGCACAATACTGTTTCACCACCCCAGGTGCCACGCTGCAGTATTGGCTATCTTCCCTGTCAAATGTGGGCTTTTTCCACAGCGCCATTTGGAAAGCAAATAATTAAAACACTAAAAACACACATTTAGAAATTAAATAATTGACATTTTGTCTGGTTAAAAAGGACAAGAAAGCATGCAAATTGTATTATGTATGTAGATAATATATATGTAAAACTGAAATGACAAAAATCTTTAGGAAAAAAACATGCTTTCCAATTACACTGTAACCCCCTTAAAATGTTGTATTTGAGGCTTTCAGGGGGTCTTGAATGTTAATCAGGGCTAACCCCCCCTGACCCCCCTGTATTTCGCACTGTGGTCATTGAACACAGCACATGAGGTTGACAGGCTTTTGGTGCAAAAATACAATGATGCCAATGTCCTATCTGTGCCTTAAATACAAAGCTGGAGTCAAGAAAAAGGGGTAGCCAAGTTTGACATCAACTGATAGCAGGGCGAGAGGGAGAGAGACAGCTGGCCTGGCTCTTAAAATACATTTGCTGACACCTCTAAAGCTTTTTCTAATTAGCACATTAATTCTTGTTGGATTGATTCTGCACTCAAATAGAATTGAAAAGCAATTTGTGGTTTTGGAGTACTGGAATGTAGACAATGGCTAGATAATTTTTCACTTTTTTGAGCCCCTCATTTAAAAAAAAAAAAAAAAAAAGGAAATGTTTTTCATAGTTATTTATGGGGCTTTCAACTCCTGTGTGAGGATACACAAAGACATTTAGTACAGTAGAGGTTTGAGTATTACAAAGCAGTGCTCAATCACAGCTTTAAAGCCGACATATTTTGGTGTAATTGATCAATGTCATAAAAAATATTATATTTTATGCCATTAAAAGTCAAGCCTTGGAAGTGCAGAAGTCTGTCTGAAGTAATTACCATGTGGTTAACAAGAGGGTGCCGCTTGGCCTTGGATGCTCTTTGAATGCAACAAAAAGTAAGAGTAAAGGCCACATTATACATCTCCGACTGCGTAACGCGTTATCCGACTGCGTAACCACGGAGATCCATCGAGCCTTCATACTCCTGCGTCGTTGACGAATACGCGCTTGCAATTTCCCGCCTGATCAGTAGGGGTCGCTGCGCCCACCAATCAGAACTAATCTGATATGTGAGGTAAAGAGGTTAGGTTAATCCAGTGTTTTTCAACCAGTGTGAGAGATCGTCAGGTGTGCCGTGGGGGAAATGATCCAATTTCACCTAATTGGTCTAAAAACATTTTTTGAAAACAAATAATTATATGCCAATAATATGCCATTGTTGAGTGTCTGCGCTGTAGCAGTGACTGGCAGCGTAATCATGTAATACTATTGAAGTTTTCTACTACCTTTAACACCACATTGTTGTAGCATTTGTGTTTAAGCTGTATTTTTAAAGTGGACATGTTAAGTGCACTTTTTGTTTGAAAGAAGATATATAAAAGATGATTTATTATGTTTTCTTTGTGTTTCATATTCAAGACACTTTGATAAAAATGACTAAATTGTTAATATAGGCTACAGAGTATAATTTTTTTGTGGTGTGCCTCGTGATTTTTTCAATGAAAATAATGTACCTTGGCTCAAAAAAGGTTGAAAAACACTGGGTTAATCTGCCCGGATGTCAACACGGAGGAGGACACGTGAGGAAAACGGCAGAAATGACATTGTACTGAAGAAGGAGATGACTATGGTTGAATTTCATGTACGACAAAAGACCATTGTAATGTAGCTAAACTCAAAGATAAAAAAGAAAAAAGAAATCTGAAGCAACATTTGGGGCCATCCCGAATCATCCAGAAAGCACACACTCTAATGCTGTTTTATTGAAATAAAATAGCCAATTGACATGGTGAAGATAATAAGTCCAAGTGTGATGTTCCACGGCGTTCAAATTGAGACAAACATGAAACAAAAAGACAAATAAACATGTTTGTGTTGTAAATTCAAACCACGATGCAAACACAATAACTGCTCAGTGTATCTCTTTTCCTGCGATTTGTGATTATTAAACATGTATAAACTATGCTGAGTGATTCAAACTTTGCAGATTAATTTTAGACTCACAAATGCAAAACGGGAGCAGGAGCATGTGGCACATGATATTGGTCCTCAGATCGGAGATAAGGTTATCGCCGTTTCTGTACGCACCGATAGATAATACGAAATGAATGATTCAGAGGAAATGAAATACATTAAAGCTGCGCTTGCTCAAATTGATGATGACATGCCCTTTGCAGAGCTCCAACCGTGTTCCAGAAATGAGTAGAAAAACCTAAACAAACACTGGAAAAGCCTTGGTTTACCTTTCACTGAATGGACGCAGCATTTAGAGGAAAAACAAAAACAAACAAAACAACTTTTTTTGTCTTTATATGGCCTTCATGGTTCAAAAGTTGAAAAGTTCAGAATTAATAATATTAATTCAATATTAAATCAATTGATTTTTTTTTTTTTTTATAATTAACAATTCTGTGTTTCACCATAGCCCTGTTTTTCCTGCATATTCCTTTTTTTTCCTCCTTTAATATCTCTCTGGCATTCTGCCTCTAGGCCAAAGCATGCTGAGCTAATTAGATATAAGCCCCAGGCTCTTAAGATCCAAAACAGGGATCAGCAGGTACAGAAAATGAATAAAATCTCACATTTATCAACAATTACCTGCTCCCCAACCTCTTACTTACACAAGTAAGAGGTTGGTTGGCACAACCATTGCATCAGTTCATATTTATTATCTTCTTTTTTTTTGTTCCAAATGTTTTAATCAGCATAGGAGGTGTTATAAACTAATGGTTATTAAGTTAATTGTCATTAAAAAGAAAAAAAAATAATTATCTTGTTAAGCGCTTTGTAAATATTGTAAAGAACAGCGTAAGTGTATTATGTCGTAGTTAATTATTGTTATTTTTGATGTGTTGCCTTTACATGACATAACCTATGCAGTGCAGTGGCTCGCATTTTTTCCTCTAAGTAGAAAGGCCACAGGTTCAGATCCCTATCCCAGTGTTGTACATGTGTGCATGGGCTTAAGGCCACATTATACTTCTCCGACTGCGTAATGCGTTATCCGACTGCGTAACCACGGAGACCCCTCGAGCCTTCATACTTCTGCGACGTGGTGACGGATACGCGCTGCAATTTCCCGCCCGATCAGTAGGGGTCGTTACGCAAGGCTGTTGTTGTTGAAACAGTGGCCGTTTCTCACTTTTCTGTGTCACGGAAGGCAGTTTTAAGATAATTTGAGGCGAGAAATTGGCCATTTAGAGTCTAAAAAATGTGCTGTGTGTATTTAGATATGACGTATTTATAGTTTGGCAGCGACGTTGTCGGCGGTGATCAGCTCCGCCTCTGTGGACGCTCGGCGCGCACTGTGAGCCAGCACAGAGCAGCTACACTCGGCCTGTCCTGAGGACCAATCACAGCCCTTGCCGTCTCCGTTGTCCCTTGACGGAGTGACGGACACTTAGAGGTGACGACGCAGAGGGCTCTGCGTAACACTTTATGCAGGAGTATAAATTGGGCTTTAGTCACAGAAGTTCAGAGGTCACAGAGGTGTTGGTAGCAAATAGGCTATTCAATTTAAAGATGGACCAAAACAGGGGTTTTAATCTGCGTCGTTATAAGGATTTTCTAAATTTAATATGCACAAATATAATTTAAATGACCTTAAGACCTCAGAGGATGTTGCTCCGCACCCCCCATGTGATCTCTGGTGCCCCAGGTTAGGAAAATCATGGCTCTAAACAGATTATAGGAGTGAATGTAAGAGTGAGTGGTTGTTGTTCTCTGTATATCGGCCCTATTTGAATGTGTTTCATTGTTAAAAATCAATTATCGAAACTGCTTACTTTTCTCGTTGCTCCGCTTATCACACACTGTTGCAAAGTTCTTTTTATTTGTATTTTTTCAGGCCAAGTGCATGCAGTAGATCCGCATGTTTGCTGTAATTATCCTCGTGATTTACAGCACATCCCATATTACACAACAAGTCCTCAGATTTCACTCCTTCCCTATTGTGACTAATCATCAGCAAAGAAGATGCTCTTCATCAGCCCACCCGTCTGCTCACCCATAGCTGTTGGCAGTGACTGCTACGATAATGACTAAGGCTACTCCGAGGCGATGTTTACTAGCTGACAGCAGCACCTTGCTCTCTCTCTCTCTCTCTCTCTCTCTCACTCTTTCTGTGCTCCAGCAAGCGTTTCTATTTAGCTCACTTCTGAAGCTCCTGCCTAATTTCTCTTTGGAGACAGAAATCCTCTAAACCCCATTGTATCCCGGGGCAACATATTTACTGAGGGCTGGCTTTCCAGTACCTGAGAGAGATTAACACTCCTGCCTGATTTATGAATCCACGCCAGCCACCCACTGGCTTGGTCAGGGGGGGGTCAGCTTCTCTAACCTTCTCTACTTCCTTTTCTAACAATGGGATTTAGATATCATACCAAACGTACTAAACGTGGACTTACTCACAGACTGCAAGCAAGTAAGTTTGAAAAAGCAGTTCAAACTGTGGATGCGTGTGCAATATCATTCCATCGAAGAACACAGAACTGGCAAGAATATAACATCTCTGACGACTGTCAGCAAGTGACGAGTCCAAACTGAAACGTACGGGAGAAGATTTTGTCTGAAGTTGAACAGGACTATATATACACTAATATACCAATATACTCTACAGTTAAAGAATACACACAGGTAGCCATGTGAGCCAATATTAGATTTTGTGTGTAGGATAAAGTGTCAAATTGAACAATAGTCCCTCACTCTCTAGACCGGAAGTTCCAATTAACGTTGTTTTTTTAGTGTGTATCTGCGTCATTACCTTGTTTAAGAAGCCCTGAAGGTTCTAAACAAACAGTTCAGCCACTGCTGAGAAGGCTGTGTTTTATTGTAATCTCGGGCTCAGCGAGATCTCTGAAAAAACCCGGTCCGGTTACGTAAACAACTAGTCCGGGTTCATCCGGTTGCGTATAGAACCGCAGAAGAAGAATAACGTCCGTTGTGGAGGTGTTTCACGAGCGACAGTGTCTTCTGACTCTGGGTCAAACTCCGGGTCAAAGTCATAAAACATTGTTAAAACAATGTTTTGATAATGAGTAGCAGTGCATCCACCGTTTCAGAGGGGGGAGCTGTGCTTCTGAGAGCTGGTGTGCTGAATATGTCACTTCCGGGTACTGGCCAATCACAAGAGTCTTCTGGGTGAGAGTTGAGTCTCAAATCTCGCGGCTGGGAAACACCGTCAGAAAAGAGGATTTCTATCGGCTCGTTTACAGCAACTAGGAGGTTTTTGACCATAAAAACAAGTTAATATACATTAACTTGTTTTAACACAGTTTGAACTGCTTTTTCAAACTTACTTGCTTGCAGTCTGTGAGTAAGTCCACGTTTAGTACGTTTGGTATGATATCTAAATCCCATTGTTAGAAAAGGAAGTAGAGAAGTAGACCTCCATAACTAACATATATGTGCAACAGGACCACTCTATGTGAGCTTTAATACTGGATTGGAACCCTTTTAAGCTGTAACTAAACTCTCTTTTCTGAGGCTAACTCCACCCATTGCCTGATTTTGAAAAATGCCAAGTGGTTCAGGACTATAATATTACTGGTTAAACCCAAGAATATCTGCTGAGCATATCTTAAGTTTATTTAAGACATGCTAACTCATACAACAGTTTGCCAATAAATAAGAACTTTCAGTCGCATCATTCCAATCCAAAATGCCAGCGATCACAGAATCCGACAGACATGAAAACAACAAAGCCGGTGGGCACCCTGATACTTCTTCACACTACTGTATGTGACATCCAGCTTCTGTTTTGGCATCCAACCATGTCACTGGCATCGCTGGCTGTCTGTGTCTGAGGTGGTCGGACGACTGCCAGGCTCCAGCCTGAGTGACAGCCTGGTATTTGTTTATCCTAAATAGTCAATTGCTGAGCATCTGTACCGCAGGAACAACAAAAGCTGCTGGCATGAGAGGTTACTGGAATGCGTCTCTCGCTCGTGTTCTCTTCTATATACGATGTTTTTTAAATTGTCTTTTTAATTAAAATACAGCAGCCAGTACGTTATTGGAATATGGGCCATGATGATGTTGTTATAGCCCGGCTCTTAGGCTTCAACAAAAATGGGAGAGGAGATGAGGTCTAGTGAATGGAGTAAAATACATTTTTTTTAAACCATGTGGTGTAGTGGTCCAGGTGTAGCTCATCACCTCAATGATGACCCCGCCTCCCTAAGCCTGAAAAAGAGAGAAGAGACCAGCAAGCGAGCCCTACTAATGGTAGGGATGTGTCGTCACAATATGATTTCACATACTGTATCACAACTTGTTGATGGCAAATTGAGCAGTTTCTCTTAATAGGACATGATATTGGGTTGTTCCAAACAGGAATATCCAATGTCCCAAAACAGAAAATATTTGCAAACCTCTTAAGGAATAATTTTAATGAATTTTTGAAAATCAGGAAATTATCCATTCCCCTTATGCACTTTGACAGTGAGCTGACGTTTGTATCAAAAACAAAAAGTATCTCGGAATGACTTGAAATTTACCATCATAATAGTCCGCATCGCCCTGAACAAGGATGTGTTGAAAATATTTGCAAACCTCTTAAGGAATAATTTTCCTGAATTTTTGAAATTCAGGAAAATTATCCATTTCTCCTAATGCTGAGTACTTTCCCTGAATTGCCATAATATTGAGAAGTGATACATTGTACGACTAAAACTATCACTATAAGTAATGAAAGTAACCAAACTACACACTTCACCACGAAACAATAAAAGCAGAAAAACCCAACACAAAACAACAACATACACATCTGCCATGTTTCTAACACAGTCCAGGGGTATTATCTGTTTCCTGTTTTTCCAGTTTATTTGATGGAAACTGAAGGAAATCTAATGGAGTCTGAATTGTCAGGCCTGTTAAGACCAGAGAAAAAACATAGCCATGCTTTTACTCCTGTCACTCACTGGAGCGCTCACACTGAATAAATTGGAAACAGCATTCACTATACAGTTCAAGAAATCATATTGAGGTACAGCCAAACAATATTATTGTTAGACAATGTATTCTTCCTTAGTTTGATGTATACTGAGCCTGCACTAGTTTGTTTTACCTCCAGAGAAAAATCAATCCTCCCAACTGTGCTACACTCTTTCCTTTTCACACCCATTCTATCTCTGTATGAGTTGAGCTGTGTTTTAAACTTACTTCATAGTAGGGTGTCACGATTCTTCAAATCCTTGATATTCATTTCATTTTAATGTCACAATTTGATTAAATTCGATCTTTTTTTTGTCTCTTTCAGCACAGGACTAGTTTAGCCTAGTATCATTGGATTTCATGTCATGATAATAACATTTTGATTGCCTGCGTGGTGTCATTTGTTATTATAGCCATAATTTGTTTTCACTGTCCAACACTAAGGCCTTATTGTCAAATTTGAATATGTAATTAACAATATGAATGTAACAATAACCACACTGTAAATAATTTCTCTAGATTTACAGCAGAATTTCAACAGTATTAAGGTGTTTTTTTAATAAACAGTGCTTTACTGTAAATATTACAGAACATCAGTGAAATTACAGCAATTTACTGTTTTTTTAACAGAACTCTCATGTATTTCTTATTTTTCAAACAGAGATTTTGTGAAACATAAAGTCAATGACAAGTAACATGTTTTTCTTAACAAAAGTGCCTTTAACTGTGGGCAATCATGTTTTTAATAGATTATTGAAATGTACAAATAATACAAGGTAAATAGTCATTTAATTGTAAAATACAGTGAAAGTAATTTTAAACATCACTTTAAACTGTATTTTTCATTTACAGAACAAAACTGTAAATTTCAGTGACAGTAAAAATATGTTAATTTTATAGTAACATAATGGCAACCCAGCTGCCAGTTCTTTACTGTTTTTTTACAGGAACATTTTTTAACAGTGCAGCTAATGCTTAAATCCAGGGTTTTCCACCAATGTATAAGGTCACGTTTACAACATAGCTTTCACACCATGGTTTTCTTGTTGACGACACAAGCATTGACAAAACTCACAGGAAATGCAACATATTAAAATCTTGGTAGTTGAGAAAACACAGCTAAAATTATATTTTTGGGCCTTTTTTCGACAGGGGGCTCTGCATTTAGAATTTCCCAAAACGGGCTCTTTTTAAGTAAAGTAGAGCAAAATGCAAAGCAAATGAGTCTGTTCTGTGTCGCGCATAGAGTCAGTATCTCCCTGTGGCAACGCGCCCTGGTGGCACAAAAGGTAAAAGGCTGTGAAGAAGCTGCCAATCTTCTCTGTCACGGAGAGACAAAAAAGCTTGGCACCTGGGGAACAAAGTCAAACAAAATCGAAAATTTGCAAAAGACATGGCAGTGTAACCGTCCTGCACGTCTAAAGCACAATTTTCCACAATGTGCTGGTGAAATAAAATTGGCAACCTGACATGCTGATAAAATATGGACGCTATGTAACTTTTCACAGGATTTTATGATTAAGAACTATTTAAATTTAGGACTAATTAGCGGTTTTTATTTAAAAATGAATATTTGGCAGAGTTAAGCACAGAAAAAAAGATGTTTTGCCTCAGATAAAGCTGTGTAGCTCTACACTGTTTTCCCCCCAACAAGGGAATAATCCACCGTCTCCTGTCCATCAATGATTAATGGCTAAAGTGGTTCCATTTTCATGGCAGAGAACATAACAATCCTTGCTTTTTGAGCACCGTGTCCCTCTCTCCACCAGGCTCTTCCAGTCACACTGTGCTGTTCCAACAAGCAACTCATCCTCTCACCCCTTTTTCCCCCCCTAACCCTTCTGCCTCCACTGCTGTTTACTGTCAGGTGGGTTGTGCTCTCACATGCACACACATTGGGCCACCACTGATTTTGATGAACTGTATTCTGGTTAACATCACTCGTCTTTAAACGGCTCCACAGAAGCATTTCAATTTGTGCTTGAATACACATTTTAAAAAAAAGCCCTGTGTGACCTCATCAGTGGGTTCGTACCAAAAGTCAATGGGAACAAATTTGGGCGATCAAAAACCAGGAAATTCAGATTTATCCGTTTTTTTGTATTAGTCTCCGTTTCTGATCACAATTGTGTGTCAAATTTTCGTTTCTATGCAAATATAATGGTGCGTCGAGGTGCCTTCACCTCTGGTTCACCTTAAAAGTGATGTATTTATGAATGAGTAGGAGGAATATTTGCCACAATGCTTACAATGTGATGGGGGGGTTTTTTTTCAGCTCACTCTTTTACAATACATGTTTGGTTTTCATTATGCCTATGTCAAATAATGTTGTTAAACCCCTCTGAATTACTGTGCCACTACAGTACACGACTCAACTATGGCGTTAACATCCATCCCCGATAGATCCGATCTCATGCAGATTTAGCTAAATACAGGTGTGCGCGCGCTCTGGATCTGAGCGTATCTTCAGGATCAGACCATCTGTTAAAGGGACAATATGTAGTATTTATGGGTTTATATTACCCAAAATCCACTTTTGTATACATATAATGTGCTCCTGCATTGTCTAGTCGCTGTATAATATTCTTTCTTTCATTTTTGTAGTGTTTCAAAAAATAACATGGTCACGGACCGCGGTTGCATAGCCACTGTTAGCAGCGAGACGCCATGTTTCTGCCGGAGCCTGTAAGGACAAACGCGAGAGAACAAATCAATCGTCTCTTTACTTGTAGCGGAAGTCCCGCCTCCTCTCTCTCCGCTTCGTCTGCTACGGCCGCGGTAGCTCCGCCCTCTCCCTCGCCTCACGAACCTCATCTGCTGACACGGAGAAAGACGACGAGGACGACATTTGACCAGCTGCGGATACCGTAGCGCTCAGGGAAGGGAGGGGGTGAGCAGAGCAGCAGGTCTTTGTTGTAAATTTCAGCCTCTCCTCTAGATGGCACTATAAACTACTTATTTCCCCTTTAAGTGAGACGTCACAACACCAATGTGTGTTCACCACAGAAGACGTTTTAATTCCAGGTGTGAACAGACGTGTTCGACTTATTTAACCATGTACAAGCAACATTCATCGCAAAGGAAAACATTCTTTGTATGGAAACAGTATGGAAAACAATACAGAGCACATATACAGAGAGTGAAAAAGTATGTTAAGCAATACAAGTACAGCACAGTGGAAAATACAATATGGCAGTAGTATTAGTTATTAAATTATTAAATTATTACTGACGTGTCAGTAAAAAAAAAGTTTTTTGGCAAGTGTTGGCATGCTTTCAGGTCTGTTGGGATTGTTTTTTTGTCTTTTTTAATTCTATTATTGTATTAAATGAGAATGCTGATTGTCCTAGCGCTGTTTTTCTTTTGGGTTTGACACATTGCCCATTGGATGTTGACTGTATTATTACGCTCGTCTGTTCACGTGTTAATTTAACACACTTTTTCCAGTGGTGGGGGTGCCACATTATTCATTATATTGAAGTTTTTAACACATTTTTAATGGTATTGTGCTTCTAATGATATTCTCATGTTTTGAGTGAAGAATGTTGCAACAGTGATTAGAAAGCTATTCTAACCTAATTTAATACTATTACTGTTATTATTATTATCATATCAGTAATATTATACTCTTACAATGCCTCATTCCGCGAACCATCCAGTTGCATGCAGCAGTGGATTCCTATGTAATTGGTGCCTATACTCACTATTGTTTCCCCCAACCCACAGTTTGCAGAGGAGTGAAACTTAAAAACGTGCTCTGTTGTGTTGCGGAGCGGCACGATTGACCTGACCTGCCGCATTCTGTCGCTCTAACACATCGTTTTGTTTGTCATCGGCGATAACGACGCTGTCTTAAACCTTTTTTTTTCACCTGAATTTTGTGTGTTTAACATTTCCCTTCTCTCTGCGGTCACTCCCGATCGATGAATATTAATCCGGGTCATTTTTTTCCTGACTATTTTGTGGTCGTGCGTGGGCGTTACCTGACGCAAAACAAAAGCTGTTCTGAATCACAAGTTGATTGTGTGATTTATAAAGAGAGAAACTTGCACGGGATGTGTGCGCGCACGGTTGAATAAATCAGAAGATTTATGCACGTAAGCCCTTTTTTGTGTTTCGTACGTACGGCGGCTTTTCACACGTACCTTTGCTTTTATAGTTTTTATAAATGAGGCCTCAGGTCTGAACGGAGCCTCCGCTGCGCTTTATCTTCTTAAAAAACAGACCTACGTTGAATGAATTTCAAGTTATTTTCATTCTACTCGTGACAGCACATTCTGATACACTGCTCCCAAAATGCTGACTGACACGGTTTTCACATATCATTTAAAAATATTCAAAATGATGAATCTGGTCATTAAGGCTGCTTGTAGTTCTACTCTGTCATTTTTTTTTACCAGCAACTGGCATTTTGTCATGTGATCTATTTGTGTTACCGTTTTTTCTTTTACACACGCTGGCAATGTAGAGCAGCAACAGTGTAGAGTGACATGTTTTAGCCGCGGGGTTTCCTCTCCAGCTCGTGGCACACGATGAAAGCACGCGTTGCGTCGTTATGTAGGTTTTGATGACACGGAGCGGCAGAAAGCAAAAACCAAGTGCATTATTAGCGTGAATGTGCTCGTATTTTTAATCAAACCGTCAGACAAAAAAGCTCTGATTGCAAAACCACTTCAATCACCATTTCTTTTTGTTCCATCGTCTACTCTTCTCCCACATATCCAATATTTTTCACTGGGGATTATGACCACAAACAAAACCAATCTTTTACAAACATTGTTTTTTTTGACTCTTAACTCTTAATCAGTACGTCATTGGTGTCAAAAACATTCGTTTTTTCATATAGCTGCCGTTTTCAATCATTCGGATTGACCTTTCCTTTCAATGATACCATCAGTTATGGAGATAATTGGTTGATCGCAGCTCACGACATGATAATAATTTGCTGTTAGGGTTGCTGAACAAGGGTTACGTTTGGAGTACATGATTAAAAAGGGGTTTCGTATAATGGCACCACTTTGCCCGAAAGCCAATTTAATTATGGGGCGTTAATGTCCAAATTGGGCAAAATAAACAATAAACTTACACCGACGATAAAAGCAGAGAGAGAGACATAAAAGCAGGTATCTTAAACATGTTAGAGAGGAAGCAAATTTAAGAAGTGACGATATAACAAGCTCCAGTTTGAAAGCCCTAAATAACAGTGTTTTTTTTTATATTATTCTATCAATTCCACTCTCCAGAAGATGGGCCTATATATACCACTATGAAAGTAAACACAGACACAGCAGAGAAATAAAAAAAAAAAAAGAAGTAAAATAGTTAATAATCTCTAAATGAATTGCTTTGGAAAAGTGATGTGAAAATCATTACACACCACTTTCCCTAAAAGCACTGAATGGTTTTGGATTTATTACTTGGACGATCGGTCGTGAAAGTCACCGTTCACTTCCCTTTTTTAAAGCTCCCATAGAGTGGTCCTGTTGCACATATATGTTAGTTATGGAGGTCTACTTACGTACATTAACTTGTTTTTATGCTCAAAAACCTCCTAGTTGCTGTAAACGAGCCGATAGAAATCTGTCTTTTCTGACGCTGTTCCCCAGCCGCGATATTTCAGACATAAATCTCACACCCAGAAAACAGAATGTGTTGTGATAGGCCAGCCAGCGTAGAGGCTTCCAAACTGTCTTGTGATTGGCCAGTACCCGGACGTGACATATTCAGCACACTAGCTCTCACAGCTCCCCCCTTTGGAACGGTGGATGCACTGCTACTTCCGGTTCTCCGGAACAGCAGATCGTCCTGCTCCGGGCACTAGTCCGGGCACTAGTCCGGGCACATCCGGTTGCGTACAGAATAACGTCCGTTGTGGAGGTGTTTCACGAGCGACAGTGTCTTCTGACTCTGGGTCTGACTCCGGGTCAAAGTCATAAAAGGGACTGTGGCGGGGAGTCGTGAAGAAGCTATTTTTAAACATTGTTAAAACAATGTTTTGATAATGAGTAGCAGTGCATCCACCGTTCCACAGGGGGGAGCTGCGCTTCTGAGAGCTGGTGTGCTGAATATGTCACTTCCGGGTACCGGCCAATCACAAGACAGTTGGGAAGCCGGGTTGAGAGAGTTGAGTCTGAAATATCGCCGCTGGGGAACAGCGTCAGAAAATAGGATTTCTATCGGCTCAGTTACAGCAAATAGGAGGTTTTTGACCATAAAAACAAGTTAATGTATGTAAGTAGACCTCCATAACTCACATATTATGTGCAACAGGACCACTCTATGTGAGCTTTAAAGCGGCTTAACTTATTTATTAAAATATTCATAATTGACCCAGTGTTGATTATCATGTATCACGAGGAAAGACGACGATGAAACACCAAATCGCCAACCCCTACTGTAACCCACGTTGCTCCTGAAAGCCGTGCCGCAGCATGTGAATGGT
Source organism: Microchirus variegatus (assembly GCF_963457635.1). NCBI lineage: Eukaryota > Metazoa > Chordata > Actinopteri > Pleuronectiformes > Soleidae > Microchirus > Microchirus variegatus. The sequence continues at coordinate 29,637,258 of NC_139807.1, read as the reverse complement.
TATGAAAGTCATATAGTAGACAAAAAACGCTGCATGAATGTGTGAGTGAATGGGTGCAAAATGGGTGAAAGGCAAATCTAAAGTGTAAAGCAGCTTTGAGTGTTCCTCAAGACTTGAAACGCGCGATATAAATACAAAGCATTTGGAGTCTGGCTGTGTGTTTTCAGAATTATTCACAGTTAAAGTATTTTATTTACTCAGCAGGAGCTTCTGACTGATGGTGTGGTGTGTTTTTTCCGGCTGCCACCGGGTAAAATATGTTGAATGTCGACTGAAATCTGGTTCTCAGCATCTCTGTGGTCCTTACTGCAGGAAATGAATTTTAAGCAAATCTGTTTAACAGCCATGAATTACTGTCACAGATGAGAAGCTCAAAAAGAGTGAAGTTTGAAAAATGGTGACTACCACTACTACTACTACCAGAGTGAAATATTTATGCGAGGCAAATGAGAGTGAAATGGAAAATTGAGTTGCTACGGCAACTCGGAAATGATTGAACTATCGTGGCCGCAGGGAAAGTAACCGATCTACTGACATTGAGTCAACCAAAGAGTTTGTTCAGAAGCCAGAGTTTTAAAAAAACAAAAAAACACAGTTTATATTCATTCATGATAAGCTCTTTTTGTTGTTTTGTGTGTGTGTGTGTGTATGGTGCAGTGTGATCAATCACAAAGAAGCTGAGGTTTTAACTCTCTGGTGATGAAATGGATACTGTAACAATCGCCTAGAAGAGCAGCTTACAATAGGAAGTGATGCAAAATGTAAAAATGTTCTATATATGTAACTTCCAATTGTGTCTCCATTCCAAATGTTGCATAACCAGGGCAAAGTGTCATCATGTGTAAGGGGTGTGGCTTCAAATTTCACATTTTAAATGACCATAAAATTAGGCTTGTGTTTGTGTTGTGGCTTTTGTATTTGTGTTGTGGCTTTTATATTTGTGTTGTAGCTTTTGTGTTTGTGTTGTGGCTTTTGTATTTGTGTTGTGGCTTTTGTGTTTGTGTTGTGGTTTTTGTGTTTGTGTTGTGGCTTTTGTGTTTGTGTTGTGGCTTTCGTGTTTGTGTTGTGGCTTTTGTGTTTGTGTTGTGGCTTTTGTATTTGTGTTGTGGCTTTTGTGTTTGTGTTGTGGCTTTTGTGTTTGTGTTGTGGCTTTTGTGTTTGTGTTGTGGCTTTTGTGTTTGTGTTGTGGCTTTTGTATTTGTGTTGAGGCTTTTGTTTTTGTGTTGTGGCTTTTGTATTTGTGTCGTGGCTTTTGTGTTTGTGTTGTGGCTTTTGTGTTTGTGTTGTGGCTTTTGTGTTTGTGTTGTGGCTTTTGTGTTTGTGTTGTGGCTTTTGTTTTTGTGTTGTGACTTTTGTATTTGTGTTGTGGCTTTTGTATTTGTGTTGTGGCTTTTGTGTTTGTGTTGTGGCTTTTGTGTTTGTGTTGTGGCTTTTGTTTTTGTGTTGTGACTTTTGTATTTGTGTTGTGGCTTTTGTATTTGTGTTGTGGCTTTTGTGTTTGTGTTGTGGCTTTTGTGTTTGTGTTGTGGCTTTTGTTTTTGTGTTGTGGCTTTTGTATTTGTGTTGTGGCTTTTGTATTTGTGTTGTGGCTTTTGTGTTTGTGTTGTGTGGCTTTTGTATTTGTGTTGTGGCTTTTGTTTTTGTGTTGTGGCTTTTGTTTTTGTGTTGTGGCTTTTGTATTTGTGTTGTGCTTTTGTTTTTGTGTTGTGGCTTTTGTGTTTGTGTTGTGGCTTTTGTGTTTGTGTTGTGGCTTTTGTATTTGTGTTGTGGCTTTTGTTTTTGTGTTGTGGCTTTTGTTTTTGTGTTGTGGCTTTTGTTTTTGTGTTGTGGCTTTTGTATTTGTGTTGTGGCTTTTGTTTTTGTGTTGTGGCTTTTGTGTTTGTGTTGTGGCTTTTGTATTTGTGTTGTGGCTGTTGTGTTGTGGCTTTTGTATTTGTGTTGTGGCTTTTGTGTTTGTGTTGTGGCTTTTGTTTTTGTGTTGTGGCTTTTGTGTTTGTGTTGTGGCTTTTGTGTTTGTGTTGTGGCTTTTGTGTTTGTGTTGGGGCGTTTGTATTTGGCCTGACACCTCTGGGCCACCGTATTATGGCCATGTATGGACAATATCAACCAATGCCATTAAATTAAATGTATGAGGAGGAACCAATAATTTAGAGATTAAGATTGTAGAGTCTTATGCATAAGCAAAACCTGCTTTTGTATGTATCGCTCAGACAGCAGTTACATAACTGTAGGTGTTTTATTGGAGACAAATGTAAGCTTGGTTTTGGCCAAAGGAATTCTACATCCATCTGGAGTTTGATACCAATTTCTCAACAATACATTTTCCTTTTTAATTCATCCCATTCTAAAACGTGCATATTTTTCTCACTTTTTTAGTAGCCATTTGAAGCCCTATATGCCAAAAGGGTGATTTGATGACAGAACAGATTCATTTGTGCTTTGAGGCAACAGTAAGTACCAGCTACATTGATCAAAGCAGACTTCGCCAAGTTAACTCTCTGAAACTTCCACTTCCACCCACTATCGTTTGAAATGCCAAAAGGCTGGAGGCTGTCACTTCCAACAATAAATTAGGCTGCTTTTTCGTGATGTGCTCATGCTGATGATTGCGAGTGCTTCACTCCGTATCCGCATTTGTTTCATCGTTTGTGCTTTAAGGGTGGTCAGTTTATTGCAAAGCTAATACAGCGAATTACGTGAAATCAATGCAGCACCGTCTTCGGCAAGTGCGGACAGTGGATGCTAAGAAGCTCTTAATAGCCCTGCACTTGCACTTGTGTGAAAGGGCTGTTTTGGGAATTGAGTGTGTAACCTGTCAGGTTTTCCTCATCTTAGCAATCACTAAACCACTTGATTTCAACTGTAAGCTAGTGTATACGGGTATCTACTAATGTTATTTGCTTAGTCAGGTGCGATTCTTCACAGTCTGTGCCTCTCTGGTCAAACACCAGGAACCACATTAAAATTTTGTCATTGGTATTTTAGGCGTTATCCATATGGTATCAGCCTTTTTCTTTGACATTAAAATGTCCGTAAACATGGCATCATTTCAGAAAACCCAAGCGTGTATGTGGTGATGCTACACCAAAACAGGAGAAAAAGACGCAGAAGAATTATAGACAATCACAGGAACAGAGACAGAATGAAGAAATAGACATAGAAGAAAGAAAAGTTATCGTAAAGTGAAGAGGAAGATGACGATGGCAAAGATAAACAACAGCATCTGCATGAGACGTTGTTGTTTTCCCAAAGTGGAGTATGGTTGTCTACACGAAAAATGCAAGGGTGGCATTTTGAGATTTTTCCACTTTGGGACCTATTTTAAAAAAAAGAAATAACATTTTTTTAAAAAGTGTTCCCAAAACGCTGTGACTTTGTGGATAAATTGATAATTGATGTGATTAAACTAAACTTTAGCCGATTCGCCTAGACCATTGGTTCTCAAAGTGCGGCCCGGGGGGCCAATGGCGGCCCGCAGAAAAATTTCTGGCGGCCCCGCAATGAATTACAGTTGATAGTTTTAATCCAGGAGGTACTAAGCTTGTTAAATGTTTATTGGACATTACTGGATACAGACCAATAAGTGTAAACAAAAATACTGGGTATTTACCTGGTTTCTATATATGGTTATAAGCTGTTAATAAACAGGTAGCTACAGAGCCAATTACTAGCTATTTACCCAGTAAATATATGGTAACAGAAATGTGTTACTTGGTATTAACCTGTAATTAGAAGGTAAGAACAATGGCCAAAATACTGGGTAATTACCCAGTAAATTATAAAGCGTTATTATACTAATGCTTAAATTACATTATATTAACGCTTATATTACTTAACGCTAAACTGTAGAACTGCAATCTGGTCATTAAAATGATTACAAATGGGATTTCTTTCTGGTGTTTTTTTCCTTTGGCGGCCCTCAGTCCAATGTTGGGTTCCTAAATTGGCCCTCAGGTATCAGAACTTTGAGAACCCCTGGCCTAGACTCATTGATGTTTGGACAGCACCTTAGTCCACTGCTCAATTCACTGGTACACATTTCACTAACGGAGCACCCCTCCTACACTGCTGCTGCTGCTCACTCCGCTCTCAGCCCACTTCTTGGCATTTTTCAAAATCCGAATCTTCAGAAGACAAGAAGACCTTTTTTTTTTTATTTCATCTGACTCGGTGGTGGCTCTGATCACTCACCGTCATCCAGCACATTTCCTTTCATTTGTTTTTTTTTCCGCCTTTTATTTATTTAATTCTAGCAAAGACATAGGGATATATTTAGGTGACAAAGAAACATCAAAAGTCCCTTCCGCTCGACTCCATTAGAAACAAAAGACTGTTAGATATTTAAAACTCCCACACCGTGTACAGCTCCCTGGTTATGATGAAAGCCACAACCTACGCATTTGTATAAACACTTCCCTGTGTATTTTTTTTTACTGTGTACCAAAGACAATTAGTAAGTTCACTTAAAGAAAGGATAAGGAGACAGAGCTTCAAAGATTAATATTAACCTCACCCACCTGCATTATGTCTAATACAAATCAAAGCAAATTGGTTGTTATAGTGTTAAAGTTTCATTGGGGGGAAAAAAAGATGGTGTTCACTTCAAAAGAGCAAGTTTAGAGTTCAGTTTGCACTGATTTAACTGCATTAGTTCATCGTGATATTTTCACGCATTTCTTCTAAGTACAGGCGAGAAGTCCGTGAAGTCCTCATTATATATCATCACTTAATTAATTAATATCACCGCAGACCTTAATGCTATTAGGTTATTATTTATTGCATGGCCCTATGCTGAGCAGGAAGGTAAAAGTTACCTTATTATCAGGACTACATGCTGATCTCGCACACGGAGAGGCAACTTTAATTTCTCTAAAATCCCAACGCTGCTTATATACAACCAAGATAAATGAACACTCTTCAGGCACCAATATTGCAGAAAAGTGGAGGAAAATAACGGTTCAGTAAATGATGTGAATGTATCAGACTGAACTCTTATCAATTAAATATTCAATTGAAGACTTTAATTCTTTTTTTTTTCCTTTGTTTTGTTTTATTCCTTTTAAATTAAATCAGAGTAGTAATGGCCTTATTCCAATATTTGTCTTTTTAATATCAATGATGTGATGGACAAAAAATATATTGTACAAAACTGACTCGCGCGATAATCTCTAACGGACGCGAGATCACGCGATAGCCTGTGTGTATAGAGGAAACAACAACAGCAACACAGCTTCTTTTCGTTCTCCGACATGGAAGAACTGTTGATTTGGTGTCTCCACTTCAACAATCAGTCTCTCGCCGTACATTATGACTCTCCGAGACGCTCTGATTAATTGACTGTTGACCTGGCAGCACCGGTCACGACGTAATGTTGATGATGTGAAGTTGTGACAGGCTGTATGACCTGCGTATTGTGTTTTATTTTGAAAGGGGGACCGAAAAATGCTTTACTTTGAGTCGGTGTCGCACTTCCTGTCTGGTGCGAACTGCTCTGTTGAAATTTACGTGGTTCAGCAGCGGCAACGGCAAAAATAAAACTGCTACCTATTGGTAGCGCTGACGTTCCGCGGCTGTTACGCGTCCAGTGGAAATCCAGGGTTAGTTACGGAAAACGGCATGTCTGATACCAAACTGTCTAAAGCCGAGTCGTGCTATAACTGTATAGCGGAAACTATAAAGGTCACTGTTTTTTTTTCAATGTTTTCAACACTTCCCCTTTAACTGCTTATGAAAGTGTTTTTTTGATATTGATTTTCCCTTCAGCGATTGCTGTGCTACAAATGCACATCATGGTTGCACCATGTGTAGTGCTATTCATTTGGGAAGACAGTTAGTCAGCAGGCCTGCACAGCATCCACTCAGTGCCAACTGCCAACTGTGAGCTCATCTATTAAGTTCAAGTCTCTATGAAACCATATGCACGCACAGGTTTATTCCAAGCGCTTGTATTTACGCGGCGGTGCTGCTGGGTGTGTACCACACCCTCGCTTGGCAGGCTGGCATCGACCTTGGGGGGGGCACCGCACTTGATCTTCCCCGCCGCACACCTCACCTCTTAATGATAAAATGAGAAAACTGGGTCGGAGACGTACGGTCCCACCAGATATAGTGGGAAGTTAACATCTTCAGCTGAGCACCAAGACTTCCAACTGGGAAATCATCTCTAAATAAATCAAATGAGTTTCACAAATAGGTGAGGAGCCTATGGGAGGCCCAGGTTTGCTCCTGGGAGGAATGAACAAGTCTGGATGATTAACTGAGAAATGAATGACCCGCTCGTGTATCCACTAGAAACCTACTTGAGCAATCAAATGAGTCCAAATTAAATGGTATTTGGTACGCTGAGTTCTTTATAGAGACTGATGTTGTTCTTCTTGACTATTTGTTATCTCTTTTCAAGGAGTTTTAGTCAATCCCTATAGCAAAATATGAAATGTTGTTGCGTTTTTTTTTACCTGCACTCGCAGAAAACCTTCACATTTTAAGGGTGAATTCCAATTCCTTGCTTAACCCTCAATCTCAAAAATGCGCGCTCCCTCTAGTGCAAGTGCTGTCCCGATTCTCAGAAAAAGTAAGTTGAGGGGCGAGTTTAAGGGCTGTATCGCCCTCAATGTTGAGATTTTCCGAGACCACCCTTGGGAGCACGGGCTACCCAGAATGCATTGCGTGTTTTCACATAAGAAAGATGGCGTCGAAAGCAGCGATCGTTTGCTATCGTTGACCCTTCAATAAGCCGTGGTGTGTGGTAACTGTCAGCTGAATATGTCCGTGGTTGTGGTATTTGTATGAGTATCATCTTATAACTAACTGACAACCTAATAACTTGACTGAAATAAAAAAAAAAATTATATTACGCGTTATTCTGCCCCCTACAGTCTGAAGACGTATCTGCATTTAAGGGGTGTCCCATTTCTAAGTGACAAAATAACCCTCAACACTTGGTTTTGAGGGCCAGTTAAGATTAAGGGTTGAGCTTGAGGGTTAAGATAGAAATTGGAATTGGCCCTAAGTCTTGCTTTTTAAAAAACAGAATGAGTAATAATGCCTTTGAAAAACAACATTATTACTGCTCTCACAATAGCCACTAAATTGGATCAAAGTGATCATTATGCAGCGGTTTAAAATGTCAACAATAGTACTTAAAACTACCACAGCTTGCAAAAGGAGGGAATACAGACAGAGAGAGAGACAGAGAGAGAGAGAGGGGCAGTGGGGTGTATAGGGATTCAAAGCACCTAACCAGCCATGCGTGCAAAAAGGAAATGATAGTCATGAGATGTATTACTCACCAGAGTTGGGATCGGAGTTGCCGTCAGCTTCGGTCCTCTTATCAGGGGAGGCCTGCTCGTAGAAGTCGTCCTGCGCCTGCACCAGAGGGAGAGGTTGTGTGAGCAGGGAGCCACTGCCTGCAGGCTCGTGGTCGCCCAGACCGCTGTCACTGCAGCTCTCCTGAGAGCCATCCGGCAGGTGAAACGTGACGCGCCGCTGCGACTAGAACCAAGAGCACAAAACAGAGCCACTGATGTTAGTGCTCTGCTCTGCCCCCTCTAACTGGTGTTTAACTCAAATCAAGCCCATCCGTGAGAAATCTTAAGACTTAGCCTGAATTATGTGAAATGTACTAATAATTATATAATCTAATATTTAAATCCCAGTGTCTTGGAATAAAAGGTCAATTTCGACTAGGCTTGGATTCACACCGTGGTAAATACAGTCACGTTTCACTGCACAGTGACAACCAGTTGCATGCGACTTCATCTGCATGCACTGCAAAAAATACAGATGAAAAAATCTGCAAGGTGAAAAGTGTAACATTCTTGAGCCAATGCTTTGTCACGGTGTGAATGAGAACAGCGTGATTGGTGAAACATTGATATTATACAATCCTGCAAACGACGACTATAGGAAACTATACTATTTCTACACTTTCACCACTTACCCCATGACATGTACAGGGTCTTTGCAGGTTGCAACAAGTCAAATTTTAAGACTTTTTAAGACTTTTTTAAGACCATAAAGGAATACAATTTAAGACCCATTTCAAATCCATACTGGCAAAAAAGTACAAAAGACATGAAGGAACATTGTAGCCACAATACGTTGAACTTGCAATTCAGCTTAGCTGTGGCGCTTTAATTACGTTTTCTCCGCTGCTATGCTAAGCATAACATACTGCGAGTCTGAAGTTTGTGCATGTTTTAAATAAAAGTAACACTTTTTAAGACCTTTTAAAATTGTATGCAAGACCTTTTATGAGATTTTAGGAGAATTTAAGACATTTTTAGGCCTTAAATTCAAGACTTTTTAAGACCCCGCGGATACCCTGCATGTAGATGTAGCCCATAAAACCACATGTACCACATATTTAACTGATTCTTAATCTCTTACAGTTCTGCTGCCACCAGCGAACGGGATTAGACCAGGACGGAAAACGAGGATTCTCCCGTCATCCCCAAGTCTCTGACCAAAACAAGCCTTCGCTACAGGCTGCGACAAACCCAGTGATCCAGATAGATCCTGGCATTTAAAGACTTGTTACTCTTTATTTTTTTGTAATTGTGTATTGTATGTTTTGCTGTGGTTCTCCCTAAGGTTTCTACCTCTTTCTTTTTCCCCGTCATAAGGGTAGTTTTTCCTTACCCTGGTCGAGGGTCTAAGGAGAGAGGATGTTACCAACCCTGTGAGATAAACTGATTCCTAAATTGTGGGCTATATAAATCAAATTTGATTGATTGATTGATAAGTTCATGGATTTCCACGTGGTGTCAAACATTCCAAATGTCATCATATTAAATACACACCTGTGTTCTTCAACACAACAACAAATCTTTGAACATTCTAAATATGGTCTACTGCCTGGTGAGAATTGGTCCTTCACTGCTGAAGTGTTAGATACAAAATCATTTACAAAAAACATCACATTCCAAAATGTAATTGTGATTACTTGACAGACTTAAAAGAAAGGGGTCAGGTTCAAGAGACATTATCTCTGAAGAGAGAAGCCTTAATAGGGAAGGGAGACTGTTCCATTCCAGAATTTAGGGGCAGCAACAGAGAAAACTCTATTATGGTGTTGGTATGAAATATCCTTCTGGCTGTCAGTTTGTCCGGATGTTGGCAAAGTCAAAGTGGCCTGCAGAGTTAACAGAAGTTCACCTCCAGGGGGCGCATCCCTCTTCCTAATCTACACTCTCACTTTAACGAGTGGAATTTTTTTTTTTTTAACCCACAAGTAATCCTGCATGGGATGTGTCTTATAAACCGTCTGCTGGAAACTGCATGTGAGCGCACACACACACGCACACACACACACACACACACCATCCTTAAACCCATTCTGATTGAATTTCCAATTGTTAATTCCGAGTGTCTTTTCCCCCCTTCGCTCTAATGACATTTTCCTCGGGCTTTTTCATAAGTCCAGAAACGAGCCCGCAGCTAACCTTTTCGTGGGCACAGAGAGGTTCCTGCCGCCGCGGCCGTGTGATGACAGACGCGGGCGGCTTTTTACAGTAATTATTGGCAAAAGCAAAAGGTCAGCCAATCTGCAGTCTAATGCAAATTACCTCATTATATATTTTAGAAGCGCTCATGCAACATTCAATTAAACCAAAAAAAAAAGGGGTGAATAAAGAATAGGGGGAGTGACAGACAGACAGATAGATGCCATAGTGACGCCATCTGTGACAGAAGTAATAGCATCCACACACACTTTTATAAATATCTGGATCAGGACTCGTGTTTCTTCTTTCCTCTCACAGCTGAAAGTACAGCTTCCAGTAAATGTAAAGGTTCTTGTACAACAGTAAAAGAATTTGGATGAATATCACCGCTTTATGAGATGATCAGATGTGGCATTTCAAACGCAGATGGTATAATGGGGGGGGGGGGGGGGGTGAAAGAAAGAGAGCTCACTTCTCTCCTTTCTTTTGTTTGTGTGTGACAGTTGTGCTTATTAGGCATCGCAGCCCCTTTTTTTCAGTTTCACACGGGTGAGGCTCACTGAGCATATGCGGTTTAAAAAAAAAAAAAAAAAAAGTGTTTCTAGACAACGTAACCTATGAAACGAGGGGGTGTCGAGGCCAAACCTTGAAGATTTGACATGTTTGGTTGCATCTGCGTTTAATTAGTGGTGGCTTCACATGTTCTATGTTCATCTTTCTCCGCTTGTTGCCAAACAAGTGGGCCTGAGGCAAAGTAGCCATCCGCTGTATTTGTGTGGGAAGGTAGCAACATTGATACTTATCTTTGGGTTCGGTGTAGCGTTCAAGATACAGCTGTTTATTTTACAACATCAATGACAGTAGCATCGGAAGTGTGTGTCTGTGTGTGTGTGTGTTTAAATAGATGATTTAATTAAGACAATCTGCTTCAACTATGACTACTGATGTCACGCAACCAACAATGCTGTTCACCCCCTATGGACGTATACAGACGACACAAAAATCAGGCAATGTGACAGATGGGATGGATTTTGTGCCAAAACAGACAGAGACAGGCAGACAAGAGAGCATTTTTACCGGACTGCATCTTTGACTGCCATGATGGCACTGTGAGCAATGGTGTCTGGAGCTCTATGGGAGACCAATGGTTTTTCAACTGTTTTTAAAGGCACACTGCGTAGTATTTATGGGTTTATATGACCCAAAATCCACTTTTTATACATATTATGTGCTCCTGCATTGTCTAGTCGCTGTATAATATGGACGACATTTGATCGGCTGAGGATACCGTAGTGCTCAGGGAAGGGAGGGGGTGAGCAGAGGAGCAGTTCTTTGTTGTAAGTTTCAGCCTCTCCTCTAGATGTCACTATAAACTACTTACTTCATGAATTAGTCATGGGATTTGTTTTGTTTCATCACAATAATCATATATTATATGAACATGATGTAATATTGCAGAAGAGAGGGCAGTAACTCTTTGTATCATATATGACCATTCCTCATGATGTGCTGATCCAATAGTGGTCAAAAAGAGGACGTTCAATAAAATCCAATATGATCTGTAAAACCTACATATCACGTACATGCTTCACTAAACCCAGGTGACATTTTGCAACAACGCGTGCCACTGCTGTGTAATGTACGGAAGAGGATTAGGGCCACGGAGAAAAACAATATTTGAGTTCTGGCTTTAAACTCCGAATTCTGACTTTAATCTCAGAAATTCTGAATTTAATCTCATAATTCTGACTTTAATCTCAGAAATTCTGACTTAAATCTCAGAATTCTGACTTTAATCTCAGATATTCTGACTTTAATCTCAGAATCTTGCTTGACCGCAGTGTGTTTCTCCCACCTGCATGAAAAGGGACTCTCCCGCCGAAGTGGTCCTTACGGTGTACCCTTAGTTCTGAGTTTAAAGTTTTTTAAATTTCAGAATTCTGACAATAAAGTCAGAATTCGGAGAATAAAGTCAGAATTCGGAGATTAAAGTCAGAATTCGGAGAATAAAGTCAGAATTCTGAGATTAAAGTCAGAATTCGGAGAATAAAGTCAGAATTGGGAGAATAAAGTCAGAATTTCTGACTTTAAAGTCAGAATTCTGAGTTTTCTGAGAATAAAGTCAGAATTCTGAGTTTAAAGTCAGAACTCAAATACTTTTGAGAGTGTGAGTGTACATCATTGTTTTTGAAATTGCTGGTTATGGCTAGGTGGTAGGTTTTGACATTTCAGTTGTATAAAAGTGAACAGTCAAATACAAGTCACGGCCTGATTGTGATATTGTCATATGTCAGTAGTTGTAGTGCAGTGTGTGTGTGTGTGTGTACTAGGACCTTTTCTGGTATAAACATTGACCTTGTCAGGACTAGTAGTAGATGAAAAACCTGGTCCTCATGAGGCAGGAACTAAGTTTAGGATTCAGATTTGAATTGTGGTTAGGGTTAAGGCTAGTGTTAAGCATTAAGTGGTTATGGTTAAGTCTTATATATATATCTATAAGATATCGAATATAAGCCAATGCTGTGTCCTACGAAGAATAGCTACAGGAACAAGTGTTGGTGTTTTGGGGGAACTTTATACAAGGTATTTTCCTTTTCAGACTTAATATACTGAATTATGATATTAGCCGAAACATCCCTTGCATTGAGTTATGTCCACTCCAAGCGTTGTGTGTGTTGCCGTGTAAGTTCTCAAACACTGCAGAACTGTCAGGACACTGGGAGGAAATATTAGCACCATTAGTGATTTGGAAACGGCGAAAGATGTTTAACATAAACACATTAACTCTATGCAAAACAAAAGTGATGATAAGTATTTCAACCTCTCTGATAAATACTGATTACTCCAATAATAATGATACTCTATCACCTGGATGCATTGGGCTAAATGTATTCATTTGTGTTTTTTTACTGCTAATAAAAAAGACCCTGTTTGGAATTAAATGCACCGTGCATGTCTGCGAGTGCTGTCGCCTGTGTTTATTTGTGGGTTTAAGCATGTTTGGGGATGTTTGCATTTCTCAGTCGCTGACAGTCACTTGTGGTGATATTAGCATAAGACTGGCTTAAACTATCCCTGCTGCCAGTTTACAAGATATTACGGCTTATCACACCCGCTAACCCTTATTATCCGCTTGTTTTTTATAATTTGCCTGACCAAACACACTCACTTAGGCAAATGCAAAGCGAAAAACAGCAGCACTCTTAGGTTCTAATTCCAGAAAGCCTACAAATCAACCGGCGCGAGTGTGCGTGCGTGAGAGAGAGAGAGTGTGTGCAAACATTTGGAGCATGGAGACACTACTTAAATAATAAAAATAAATCACGTCATTAAAAGTTTGGAAAACAGAGAAAAAAAACCTCCAGACGTCCGTTCAACGCGCAACTCCAACCAGCAAAGATGTGTTGACACTTATGTATGAGTTTTAAAATGGTCATCGGCAAGAGAGGACGTTTAATTAAGTATCAAATTAATTCATTAAACATTCATTAGGGCCCAAGCACTGACTGCTGATCCGCTCTGATTATTCTTTTTTCATCATCTTTTTCATTTTCTTTCCCTTATTCTTTGAGGGGCCTTGCCACACATTGAAAATGCACCAACCGTAGGACTACACTACACTACTACACTCTTAGAAATAAGGGTTCCAAAATGGTCCTTCTAAAAGGGCTGAGGTTCTACCTGGAACCAATTTCTTCTGAAAATCCCTTTCCTGAAGAAAGGGTTTTTCAAGGGTTCTTGGTAACATTTTGATCCAGAGAGCCCTTTAAAACCCCTTTACCGAATAAAGGGTTTTAAAAGGGTTCCACCAAGAACCCTTTTTTTCCAAAAGGTTTCCAGGTGGATCCTTTATATAAAAAAAGGTTCTACCGGAACCAAAAAGGGTTCTCCTATGAGGATAAGCCGAAGAACCTTACTTAGGACTTTTATTTCTAAAGAGTGTACCTCGAAATCTAGAGGAAATTATGTGCTGAACTGCAATGCCAAGCTGAGCAGAAGTAAACCAACACAGGTGTAACGCGACAACATCCTCTTGTTTTCATGTGGATCTGTCTCTGTTTGGTGTATTTTACCCGTCCTCAGTGGTGAACACACATGGGCATCTGTATAGCTTAGTGGGAGAGCGAGTTGCCCTTCAACTTGAAGGTTTCCATTCCCGGCTCTGCTGGTCTACCGATGCCGATAGGCAAAACTCATAACCCCATGTTGCTGCACGTTGGTGTATAAAGGAATGCGTGATACACACATGAATGAGAGGATGGCAAAACCGGCAAAACTGTTGTGAAAAGTGTTATATATAAACATAGCTGGGTAACAATGGGTAATTGACTGCTTTGCTCAGGGGGCACCCCTGGCCTTGGCTCTTCTCAGGTCAACTGGCAACCCTTCCGATTACGAGCCCAATTCCTTACATCTTAGTTATGGGCTGCTGATATGTTAAAAAAAAAAAAAAAAAATCTTTACATATGGGATCTATAAGAAGATTGTGGATTATTAAGCAATCAACTCATCGGAATTGTCAATTAATTGTTTGAATTTCATTTTTTAATAATTCAAACAAGTTCTCAGCTTCTTAAAAGTGTATATTTTTTCGTTAAAGTGAAATAATCTTGGTTTGTGGAAACAAGACATTTTGATTTTTTTGGACTAAATGATTACTCAATAAAATATTGGTTATATATAAGTTGCAGCCCTAAAGGAGGTAATATTTGATGATGATGTGGATGTGTGGGGGAATGCATGTGGGATTATACTGTATATTGTTTTCATGTGTTGGATGCACATACTGTGATATAGTTTTACATATTCGTTTTCTATGGTGATATTTATTTATTTTTTTACCTGTGAGTGGGCTGAATAGACGTTGATCAACTACTTTAATTGTGTGGATGCTTGGTGTGGACAATATCATAGGGTCTTGAGGCAGTAAGATGAAAAGGACAATACGTTGTATACATACGTTCAATTAATGAACCTTGTTTATCTTCTTCATTTTCATCTCAACCATTTGAAACCTGAGTCAATTAAAAATAAAACGATATTCATCAAATCTTTATTATACACATTAGAAAAACCAATAGGTGTGGGTCTTATGACTCGGAGAACAAGCTTCTCCTCTCTCTCTCTGACTCCCCCTCTTTCTTTCTGTCTTTCTTTCTCCCCCTGTGACCATATGGAGCACAGTGTGCGAGTAAAAAACAACTTCTGTGTTGCAAGTGCGCTCCAAAACACAACCCTACATTTCTATCGGGGCCGATCCGTTTAATGAGAAGAAGCACACACACACTGAGCAGAAATGCATGCACACACAAACACACACATGCGCACACACATGCACAGTATATATCTAATGCAACCTCACCCACACAAATAATCTTATCTATCAGCAGTCTGACACCTGCGGTGAGAGAACACTTCCCATGAGTCTTTCCTCACAATCAGACCGCTGAGGGAGATCAGTCAAGCAGGAAAACAAAAAACTCACAATAATATCTCTTTTTCTCTCTTCCTCTCCCTTGCTCTCTTGCTATATATTTCTCCTTCCCTCGGAGACCAAATGTGCTGTGCCATCTGCTGGACACCTTGAAAAATACATTTTTACTCCAATACATGACTTTGTCTGTCATTTACAGGCCACAAACATGATTGTCTTCTTTGTGTGCAATCATTGCACTGGCTCCCTGTGAGTCAAAGGATCGAGTTTAAAATCCTGCTACTAGTCTACAAGTCGCTGAATGGTCTTGGGCCTAAATACATGTCAGAGCTGCTCATTGATTATGAAGCGTCCAGACCCCTCAGGTCATCAGGGACAGGTTTACTAAGCGTCCCCAGGGTCAGAACCAAGCAGGGCGAAGCTGCATTTAGCTTCTATGGTCCTCACCTGTGGAACAAGCTCCCTGAACACCTGAGGCGTGCACAAACTGTCAGCTTGTTTAAATCAGGGTTAAAAACATTATTGTTTACTGCAGCTTTCTAATATTACCAATTTTAACCACTTTAACTTTCCTTTTTAATGATTTTAATAATTTTAAAATAATGATTTTAAATTGCATTTTTTTGTGCATGATTTTAAGTTGTTAAATGTTTTAAATTGTTGATCTTAAATTGTTTAATGTTTTAAATTGTTTTAATTTCATAATTGATTTTTGAATTTATTGTGCTTAAATTTCAAATGATTTTATGTTACACTCATTTCTGCTTGATTTTAAATTGTTTGATGTTTTAAATGGTTTTAATTTCTTTACTTGATTTTTTAATTGATTGTGTTTTAATTTCAAATGTATTTCCTGCCTGTAAAGCACTATGAATTGCCTTGTGTAAGAATGGTGCTATACAAATAAACTTGCCTTGCCTTGCCTTGCTTATCGATTGGTTTTACCTTCAGCTGTCATCGCTCCTCTGGCTCGCACCTAAGTTGCTTTGCAGTTTGCAGTAAAACCACATTCTTTTTTGAAAAAGAAGAAGAAACTATGAGTGTGTCACAATTCCCAACAGTTTTCCTGCCCCCCGGGCCCCGACATGTTATAAAATTTTGGTAAAAAACATCAACTCAAATGAAACGTTAGCAGGTGATAGATAGCTGCGTAACTGTCAATGCGCCCATTCGGATTTTCCTCTCGGGCTTCGGCCACGATGTTAAGATGACAGGAACATGGTGAACAGGCTTCTCGAACATCTCTTTTTTTCTTGAGATGAAAGATGTAATGATGAAACGAGTTTTTTTTTTTCTGCGCGCAACGGCGACAAATAAATCACAATCTCCCGCGTCTTTCATATACTGACTCTGATATTGACGCGGTCTCTCCTCTCGCCGGCCTCTCTCTCTCGAGTCCAGGTCTGCTGCTTCCTTCTGCTTTCCATCATTTAAATCATAGCTAGGTTGTCGTTTTCTACGAGACATCTGCATTCTGCCACATCCACCGTGACGCCCGATCAGTCACTCCCTCACTGTTTGCTTCACCACAAACATACACACATGCACACACACGCACACACACTTGCAAAGACAAACACAAAGATACATAAATCTAAGTCACATCTGACCCATTTCCCAAATTACAAACTTGGAGGAATGGACATGCTGTGTGTTTGTGTGTGTGTGTGTGTGTGTGTGTGTTATGCCTTATGCCTCTGTGTTAGTCATTTGTAGAACATTTGCTTAGCATGTGATTATCAGCACAGTCCATCATTTTGACTCTTTCTGGGCTAAACGGCCGCATGCTGATTTATGGACGCAATAAACGTGCAGCATGCTTGTTTCCCCCTTTTTAGTTATTTATTTATTTATTTATTTATTTTTTCCCCTCGACCATTTATTGTCTAAACCACAGAGACTACATTTAGAGCTTCTTTTTCCTTTTTCTTGTCCCCCCCCCCCCCGCATGGTGTGTTCATCTCCAGACACGCGCGTTCCCACTTGTCATCTTTCAGTGATGACAGCGACGGTGACAAGCTCCCACTCACTGATGCTGGAGTCTAATTATGATTTTTTTCATAATTTTTTTTTTTTTTTTAATATGTCGACACTTCTCTAATTAACTCCATCTCACGAATCTTTCATATATGAGCATGAGAACTAGAGCATGAGAACATTTTAATGACCATATAGGCAATCTAAAGATAGATAGATTCATGTTGCGCTTTAGAATATGTTCTTGTCATTGTGAAGTGTTCCATAGTGCTGTCGAACATTGAAAGGGGACATATTATGCAAAATCAACTTTTTTAATAATTTTAATACTTATACCTGGGACTCTGGAGGCCCTATGAGTAAGCAAAGTGTGAAAAAAGATGACTCAGATGAACACACCATGCGGCTATGTATGTATGTATGTTTTTGTGGTTCGACTCAGTCCAAGTTCTGAACAGGGCTGTTTTGGCACGGTGATTGAAATGCAATGGTGCTTCATCCTTAAGGTATTTTGACCAAGGAGGAGGTATGAGATGTTAGTGTATTGAGTGTAGCGTAGCATATTTTGAGTTATTCCTCTTATTGTGAGAGCCGCACGATACTAAGAGAGGCTGTGAATCACCCCAAAGTGCTGTGAATAAAGTGCCGTTCTTCAATGAAGACAAAGTCCCATAGTTTAATGTGTTGTTGCCATAACGAGCTAATCCGAGCTAAAGGAGCTAGCGATCTTCGGAGGTCTCGTTACTACGGTTCGGGGGGGGTTCTGCGAGCTTGGTTGGTAACACTGCATACATCATTACTTTGATATGGGGAGTGTGTCGATAAATGATCCAGACTGCGTTGGACACTGGAGCCCGCTTGGATCCGCTTGGCCAAAACACCTTTAACTGACAGAACTAGTTCCATATCAAAACAAAACCTTCACAAATGTTTAATTTCTGTCAAACATCGTCATGAACATGCATAACTTGTTATAATGTCAAGCATTTTTGTTTTTCTGAAACTGTTAAGCTGCTGTTTTAAATTATTTGATCAGCCCCTTCCTGACCACACTAGACACTCATTGGCCCCCCAGGTGATTCGAGGTTGAGACGCCTCTGACCTAAACTAAATACGCAGCACTTTGTCTCTAAAAGCTTCACTGCATTTATCACAAATAGCAACTCACGGTGATGTAACCCACTGGCTTGTGGACTGTCAGTAAGAACCATTAAGTGTAGCATTTTGTCCAGCGACCCGTTCGTCATTTGAGAAATGAAGTAACCATCTTTGAAAGAGCCTGGTTTGTCCACTTTCACTTTTTATCAGTACTAGCTATCACACAATCCCCATGCCCCAATAACTGTCATCAATTCCACTCAAAATGGGACCATGATTTACGAAATAGATGTCCTGCAGCTTTGAAGAGACCCAAAACTAGCAATTGAGTGATAACAATAGAAACATTGATAAAATAATATTTAATGTGTGTTAATGTATTTTGTAACCTCTTATTACAAAGAAAATTCAAACCATTGTCAAAACAATTCCCATAACAATCATGGAGTAAATCCTTCTCCTCTCTGCACGACCCTGCTGCTGTATACAAACAAATGCTCCCTCAGTCAGGTGTGATAGTATTGCTTGACTTAGCCCATTTTCTGATCTAGGACACGACACACAAATAACGTGACAGCGTTTCTGTTCAAGACCAAACGGAGGCAGTATAATCACCAGTTATGGTACAAATTATAACATTGTGATCCAGTAAAATGTCCCTGCAATGTAGCTGTTAGCTAATCTATAAAGTGCTTTAGGAGTAGTCGCTTAAATCTTAAAAAATCAATTCTAAAATTCAAATCCTCTCAGAATTGTTTTCAGGTGTCAAACAAGGTAGATAAACGGTTGCTACTCAAAATGTAAGCAGCGATATGTTCTACGACATCTAACGTGTGTTCTACTACAGTACACATAAGATTGCTGAAATCCAGGCGACATGCTCAGAGCTGAACACGATATAAAAAGCCACGGCGTATCTATGATACAGAATTTGACCCAAGGGCACTAAGATGAATGTGCTGCATCCGTTTCTCAGCAGGATTATTATTTCATTTCACAAGAACCACAAAGGAAAAAGAATCAGTTAAGATCCCATAATCAAGGAGTCTACACCTTGCACTACTATGTCATTATGGTACTAAAAAAAAAAATTCACGACACCTTCTATAGGATTATCTCCTTTAAGATAGCTCGAACGTAAAGTTCCAGCTGAAACTGGGGCTAACGGGTGCAGAGACGGTTGAGTTAACCGAGTCATGACACAGCAAGCTGCCTCGAGCCGAGAACATGGAATGGACTCCGTTGCTTAAGCATGCGTGTCTAACTTTTCACTACCCTGCAGATGGGTAAAATCCAGCTGGCACATACTGGGTAGCGGGTATAATGCTGAAGGGTGACAGTTTGTTTAAAAGGAAAGAAAAAAAGTTGAACAGATATAACACAGCTCTTCAGAAGCACGACATTTCTTTTATTATTCTATCTTTTTACACTAAAAGTGCGATGTCATGTCATGTCATAATGTGAGATTTTATTGTAATAAAATCATTATAAATTGCACTGTGATTTGATTCGGCGCTCTTAGAGTGAGAAACCACTATTTGCACTTTTTCATTATACAGTTCGAGCACTACTTGGCTCTACTCGACTAGATATTGGTATTGGTATCGGGCACGTGGTTTTCCATGACTTCATAGTACCTGTTCAACGTGGGCAGAGTTGCCATATAGAGCTGCCGTGACGTCGTTTTAAACACACAACTGGTGACGAGCAATAATGCAGTTCTTTCTGGTGTACTGAATCATGAGAATCGGTTAATCAAAAAGATCAGTTCAGTAGCACGATCGGAGAGCGCGCTCAGTCACTGAATTGGAATATGGTTGAATGGGTTGTGAATTGGCTCACAATAACTGACTTCCCTTGCTAAATTTTGGAGATTAGCACATTTTTTTTTTGGGGGGGGGGGGGGTTGTTGATTTTAAGTATTTTAAACTGATCTACAATTCGGCATTGTCACTTCAAACCACAAAGCGAGAGTGAAGTATTGTTTTTAGTGGCTCTGTGTATCTGTATGTGTGTCTGTTTGTTTGTGGTTCCACACTTGCACTTGCCAATATGACCACCAGAGGCCGCCAGAGGCTTTTTGCGTGAATGGGGTGAAGCCTGCCATCTCTGATTGCCTTGTTAGGGTTCGAGCACGACTGTGCAAGAAACCTATTGTAAATGAAAGAGTTATTATTATTATTATTATTATTTTTCCCAAATGTTTTGGGCGTTTTTGAAGGCCTAAACGTATCCCAAACCTCACAAATTTTTGGGACGGCATCAGACCTGGATTAAATCGCCGAACGAAAGTGGTCTGGGGAATGTGCGTCAAAAAATGGAAGTGGGCGGGGCTAAAGACTGACGCAAAAAAAGTGCTTCTAGGTCAACTCCTGTCGGGTACAATTGGGTTTGATCCTTGTGTCGGACGTTGCGCTCATGACTCTTTGACCGACCCTTTGACCAATCGGTGGGCGTCAATCTGTCGACGTCACATTTTAGTATCAGCTCAGCTCGTGCGGAACCTCGCTAGAGCAGGTACCAATAATAAAAAACCAAGTTGAGTCAAGCTGAATACTGCTTGAACTGTATAATGAAAAAGCGAGGAAGTGTAAGACACGACTAGTAACACACGACTAGTTCAGCCGGCTGTTCCCTCCGTGTCTCGTAAGCAGAGCTGAGGAGATCTGTGCGACTGCCACAGAGCATTAGCCACAGAGTTAACCGCTACTGACTCACTCATCGCTTCTACCCTCCGCAGACATTCACCCCCATAAAAACGAGAGACACAGCGATTCTTCTCCATGTGTGTCTCCGGCATCAGGATGAAGGATTTGACACTCACAGGCAGTTAACTACAGAGCAGAGCAGAGCTATAGGCCCTGAGCACTGCACGCGGGAGCTTGATGTGTTTATGAGTTACAGTCCATGTGATCTCGACACTGCACGCTGAAGTCACACTTCTGTGCCGCCGTGGAGGGCGTTCACATTTTTCTATTCATTTAAAAAAAGGGAGAAAAAAAAGCCTATGAGATGCACCTCTCTGTCATTGCTATTATGAAACAAACGCTGTCTGTTAAAAGCTAATCGCGAACGAATAAGATGCATTCCATTCAAAACCAAAGGATCATCACGGACTCGACTATGATTCATAACAACCTGCGACCCCATTAGCTGTCGTGCAAAATCCTATTTACGATTCCATTACAACAAATAGGTAGAGTAACGTTTGTTTTAGCCAAATCTCTGTTTATCCCGTGGAAATAATGGCTTATTTACACAGCCATGATTATCCAGCTTTGGAGGATCAGATGTAAATCGATGCCGCAGGGAGGTCCGGTTGACTTTGGCGACTGGTGATCGGGATTTCACAATCCTGCACAAATTATGCAATGATTACGCGATTGTTTTTGTTTCTTTCCATTAATATGTATGTATAGATATGGATAACGTGTCTATCCACGGACAGCAGAAGAGTATCTCGGTATTTACTCAGTACTTTTATCATTGTTAAAACAAATAGACTCAGCACGCATAGTGCATCAAATTGTATTGGTTTTGAAAAACAATAACGACATGTGTGGTTGTAAGTTAGTAGATCACCAAAACAACAACAACAACAACAACAACAACAACAAAAGTGGCATATAAAAACATTTTCTTCATATTTCCTTATTGCACCTTCATATCCCTTTGTCTTTTCCCTAATTAAAAATAAATTGGATCGCTTTCATTTGTCTGTGAACAGAAACGAGGTATTTACGAGAGAGTTAATCGAATGAATGTAGGTAGAGAAATATGCGACTAATCCGCAGCTGCATTGTCACAATCTCTAGTTTAAAAGCTAAATCCAATTTATTGGAAAATTAGCGAAGTGCTAAAACCTAATGACATGAAAATCGACTGATGAGTCTGATACTGCGGCTTAAAGAGATTTGGCATGAAGAGTAGCTGCAGTTTAGAGTTCATTATTTTTTTCTCAAAACAACATTGTTTTTTGTTTTTAATTAAAGCAAATGTTTTTCCTAAATCCAATCCTACACTTTTAAAGATGCAATCCTTACTCGTGAGAAATCGCTCGACACAGCGCGTGTAACACGCGCAGCAGATGGTGGCGTCGCCTGATGATGGAAAGGAAGTGGTAAAGGAAGTGATGTTTGACGATGAGGCGTCATGGCGAGGTGTTTGACGCCGTCGGCAAACCACCGTGCTAATTCTCCTGCAAGGGGATGACCTCGATGACATTTTGTGCGACAAAACCCTGACAGTTCGACTCTGTTTTCTAACAAATGTGACATGTTAATTTTGTTATGACAGATATGGTGATATATATACATATGTATAATTAACACAGTGCAGGAAAGACGCTGTCTTAAGAGTGTAGAGGTCGACTAATATGGCTGATGCTTAAGAAATCAGTGCAATGGATTTCCAGGGATTTCTTTCTCGTTAGATATGTTTGCCTGATTTTTTTTCACCCCACCATCTGATCAAATATGTTGTTTTTTTTACAACAAATTAAACATAAAATAGCTTAAGTTAAAGCTGCAGCGTGTAACTTCTTGTTGATGCAACGCTTCTATTTCGATTGCTAACATTGTAGTAGAGTTAATTTTGTTGTAATTCTGTGTCGTGCTGTTGTGTGGTCCTTGACAGGTGTCCTTTGAAAATGAGGCCCTGGGTCACAATGGGATAAACTCTATTTATTGAAGGTTAAGAAATAAAAAATAAATAAAATATATATATATATATATATATGTGTATATTTTTTAAATATATAGTTAAATGTTATGCAGTACAGTTTAAAACAAACATTTATTAGGCAAAGCGTTCACATGTATCTGCACAACAGTACACTTACGTAAAACTTTCAAATTTCAGACCAAATTTTTTTTTTCTCAAAAGTTGTCAAAGTTGGACGACATAGTATAGTATGACGTTTTTTTTCCAAATTTTGGACCAAATTTTTTTTTGGAGTTGGACGAAATAGTATAGTTTTAGGTTTTGGTCAAATTTTGGACAACAAATGACGCTTGTTTGAAATTTTAGACCAAAAAATGTTTTACAATTTTTTTTTCAAATTTTAGACGACATAGTATTTATGACGTTTTTTTCAAATTTTGGACCAATTTTTTTTTCTCAAAAGTTGTCAAAGTTGGACGACATGGTATATTTTCAAGTTTTAGTCAAATTTCGGACAACAAATTACGCTTTTTTTTCAAATTTTAGACCAAAAAATGCATTAAAAAAAAATTTGTCAAATTTTAGACGACATAGTATGACGTTTTTTTTCAAATTTTGGACCAATTTTTTTTTTCCTCTCAAAATATATTTTATTAAAAATACAGCATACATTAAAGGAACGTATGAAGATAGTAATCTTAACAATAATAAATTAATGTTGGATGATATTAAAATAATAATGTGGCTTTTTTTTTCATCAAAAATCAGCAAGATCATTGGTAGAGTAGGTCGTGGAAGGGTTGTTAGTTCCATTCCAGCTCTTCTATGGTCTACTTGATGATATGTCCCTGGCAGCATATTGGATTAAAGTGTCTGCCAAATGATTACAAATATATGTGTAAATAATCAGTTTACCTCTACTGAAGAATGTGCATGTTGCAGGACTCAGGTTTCCTCAACTGTAACTGACAGAACATCTGAATGCAAATAAATAATTAACCATCTGTGACCTGAGCATGTCAGGGGTTCTGACCAGCAATGGTGGAATATAAATCTACCTGGCTAAAGCATAATGGTCGAGCATCAGGATGATAACACATGGACATGGACCATGACGCTCTTGAAGGCTAATTCAAACTATCACAGTATCTGAATGCCTCAAGCAGAAATCCACAATTCACTCATAAACATGGTTATTCCATTATTAGTTTGAACCTAAATTTGGCTACCGTTTATTTACACAATCATGAGTTGAACATCCGAGGCCAACGTGGTCGCATTTCCTCCCCTTTTGCCGAGCACCAGTGCCAGATATACAAGCAGCCATCATCACTGATGAAATGGTGGCGATCAATAGCCTGATTTTTTTTTTTTTTTTTTTTTGAATGACCAGCTGGTGGCAGAGTTATCAAAATCTCCAGTGTGAGGATTAATGGTTGATGAGATGAGCAACATGTCTATTGCCAAGGATATAAAAATGTGCTTGAGTGTGATAACATTGAGCCAGAAGGCAGGGTACGCAGACACACACACACACACACACATGCATGCACACACACACACAGGTGTGCATGCCCCATGTCACTTTTCACTCAACACGGGCTGGCTGCACGTTTGACACTTTTTTGACCGATACGGTTCGTACAAACAAATTAAATACATTGAATAAATGCAGCACAAATTAAATTGTCAGAACAGATGTCTGTGGGGGAGTTTGAGTCGACTGTGAGAGAGCGAGAGGAAAAACGCTTTTGGTGGATGTGACTGCTTCGTTTTAGAAACTGTACCTGTATCACAATTGTATTTTGTACTTGATGCTGTATTTTATCGGTTAAATGAGTATATACAAAATGTTCATATATATATATATACTATATTTATACTCATGTACATATGTATGTATACATTCACATACAGTATATATACATATATATACAAATATCCCTCTAACACACACGCACACACAGATATATATATATACACATATATCTGTATATATGTATGTATATATATATATATATATATGTATGTATATATACATACATATATATATATATATATATATAGTGGTCTTTTATTTGTCTTATATACAAATATCCCTCTAACACGCACACACATAACCCTAACCCTAAATATATATATTATATATATATATACACATATATCTGTATATGTATGTATATATACATATATATATATGTATATATACATATATATATAGTGGTCTTTTGCTCAAAAGTCATTAGACGCCAGTGTCATTTATATTTAAATACATACACATAGATATAGTATATGTATGTGTGTGTATATGTGTGTAGATATAGTACATATAAGTGTAATATATATATTACACTACACTGCTATAATGTATCTATTTTCCACATGGTACTGTATATTTTAATAAACAAGAATTAAAACATTAAGTCAAATATTTTTAAAAAGTGAAAATAACAACAATATATGCATTTATTAAAAGTATTTTACGTGTTCATTCATCAACAGTCTGTAGGTGGCGGTAATGAGGCTTAATTGCTTGGCGCCACCCGCCGTTTAAACAGTAGAACAAGGAAGTACGCTGCAGCAGTTCCAATTGAAGAGATCGTACTCGTGTACTCCACTCAGGTAAAGGCCATCCGAGCCAAAAAAAAAGGTGTCTCCTCTCCCAGAAAGCATCAAAAACTGTCAATGAAGCCAAATTTTTGGACGCTGTAGGCAGAGAAGAGCCATGTGTTCGGGGTGAGCAGCCCTCTGAAGCGCCCGGTGCCCCTTCCACAGGTGGGGATGCGGCCGGAAATAAAAAACGCTAAGCTGGGACTGCGAGAGATTCTTAAAAAAGTTGTAGAAAGTGTAAAATCACGCATTAAAAGCTCGGACTGTTGTCTCGGGGTGTCGTTGGTGCACACGTGAATAACGTCCCGGTTTTCTCCGTGATGTCTGTAACGGTGGCGCCGGGAAAAAGGACACCTTGAACCACCCCGTCGTCGCCTTTTCCTCGGGGTGGGTGGCCGGGTTTAATGACCCTGACTTCCTCGCCTGGAGCCCGGAGGTGATGTCGCTCGACAGTGGTGAGGGCGGCCGGAAGTGCCACCGCACCGCGTCGTTGAGGAGCCGCCGCCGCCTCCGCTGGCCCCCGAAGCCGGACGTGGAACCGCCGGCGCACAGGCAGCCGCGAGTGGGGGAAAGGATAGAGCTGCGTATGCCGACGGAGGAGGGAGCCGCGCACGGAGAACCGCCAGGTGCCCTCTTCCGGTTCCAGGGGGGTCCCTTCATTCGGAGAAGAGCAGGAGGGGCCGCTGACAGGTGGAGGAGGAGGAAGGCTACCAGACGACGGTGTCCGATGTCCTCCAGCAGGTCAGCAATCTTTTTATTAGCTCTTTTTTTTTAGCTGCTTTCCTACCTGTACGTGTTCGGATGCTGCTCGCTTTCTCCTTAAAAGCGTAAAAATCCAAAAGTCCGATGGCTA
Source organism: Microchirus variegatus (assembly GCF_963457635.1). NCBI lineage: Eukaryota > Metazoa > Chordata > Actinopteri > Pleuronectiformes > Soleidae > Microchirus > Microchirus variegatus. Next base: position 29,611,181 of record NC_139807.1, on the reverse strand, counting down.
AAACCAGTTTATCCAGTAAAAGCAAATGTTAAAAAATAACCCTTTGCTTAAGGCTGAATGTATAAAAACGTTAAAAAAGCTGTTTAAAAACGGTGAATTTTTTAAATATATATAATTTCATACTGTTTCACAATAATGGCAGATATCAACAAAACCTCACCTGTAGTAAGTAGCTGTCTACCATCGGCAACTACTTCAGCAATTAGAATGAGAAAATATATTTTTTGTTGATTTTTGGTGAATTTTTTAAATATTTAATTTAATACTGTTTGACAAAAATGGCAAATATCAACAAAACTGCTTCTATAGTAAGTAGCCGCCTACCATTGGCAACTACTACATCAATTCGAATGGGAAAATGTCTATTTGTTGATTTTTGGTCAATTTTTTTTAAATATTTTATGTTTTAAATATTTAATTTCATACTATTTCACAATAATGGCAAATTTGAACAAAACTTCACCTGTAGTAAGTAGCTGTCCACCATTGGCAACTACTATAGCAATCAGAATGTGAAAATGTCTATTTGTTGATTTTTGGTTAATTTTTTAAATATTTAAAGTTTCAAATATTTAATTTCATACTATTTCACAATAATGGTAAATATCAACAAAACCTCAGCTGTAGTAAGTAGCTGTCTACCATTGGCAACTACTACATCAATTAGAATGAGACAATATATTTTTGTTGATTTTTGGTGAATTTTTCAAGTATTTAATCTCATACTGTTTGACAAAAATGGCAAATATCAACAAAACTGCTTCTAAAGTAAGTAGCCACCTACCATTGGCAACTACTACAGCACTCAAAATGGGAAAATGTCTATTTGTTGATTTTTGGTTAATATTTTAAATATTTAATTTCATACTTTTTCACAATAATGGCAAATATCAACAAAACCTCAGCTGTAGTAAGTAGCTGTCTACCATTGGCAACTACTACAAACAATCAGAATGGGAAAATGTCTATTTGTTGATTTTTGGTTAATATTTTAAATATTTAATTTTATACTGTTTCAAAATAATGGCACATATCAACAAAACTGCTTCTGTAGTAAGTAGCTGTCTACCAATGGCAACTACTACAGCAATCAGAATGAGAAAATGTCTATTTGTTGATTGAGAAAATATAGTGAATATCAAACCTCCTGCTAACTTATGCACGCTCCTACATATGACGTTTCACACATTTCACTTGTGTTGAAAAGGTACACGGTGCACATTTTGAGGCCCCTGTGCATTCTCATTGTGCGCTTACATAAGCATAACAATATTCAGTGTTAGTGTATCCTAACAGGTAAACACATCCCCATGCAAACCGTTCAGTGAATGGCAAGCAATAGTGAATACATTTGCTTTGTAATCAATACTGTTTTTTTCTGCACATTTCCATTACTTGAGTGCATGGATTAGCATTTTATTTTATTTTACTTCGAAATATGTATGTCTGTTTCTGAAAAATAATGCCACTTGGGCGAAGGTGAAAACTTATGCAGTAAATTTGAAGCAATATGATGTGGCGTCAGTCACGTATGTCAACACTGTTCCGTCAAAAGAGTTCACGCTTGGGTAAACAGGCAAAGTTCAAGCATAAAATGGAGATGGATAACGTACAATATGTGGCTTCCGCACGTTTTCTGCTTAAAATGCATGCAATGAAAAAAAAAAACCATGCACATATTATTACCATAGACTGACATAAATACAACACTGCGTTTGAATATATATATTTGTGTGTATGTATTATAAGCTGCTCATAGTCTAAAACTGTACGTACGAAGCACTTTCCTACAAATGCATCAGTGGCCGCGAATAATCAAAGTTGCTCTGCAATAATCCTCATTGTCGAGCACAGTCTAAGGATTTGTAAAACATCAGGCTTACGCACCTGCTGTTTTTGCCATTTCACCCATCAGGAAATTGGGAAAGTTACTTTTTTTTTTTTTTTTTTTCCTGAGAGGACAGTCACAGTGAAGGAAATACAATTAAGCTCAAGCCTTAATAATTAATTTTATGGTCAATGATCTCACCAACAATTATTCCTGATGCAACAAATCATCTGGAAAATAAGAATCTCCCACCGCCACGTTTTTTTTTCCATTTGTTTGGTTGCCAAGCAGCCGGCAATTTCCCTCCAACAGTTTCTCGTGAGAGCAACGCAGCGGCACAATGGAGAGTGTGTTGCACCTCGTAATTTGCTTTTTTTCCCCCCGTTTTGTTTGTGATCACCTTCCATTTGCATTTTTGGGAGACTGTGGAAGAGAGGGAATACATTTGTGTGTGTGTGTGTTTGTTTCTATGAACAATAGAAAGCCCATTCAGCCAGAATGTAAGCAGTATTTAATGTGTATATGTACAGTGGCACACGGGCAATTTTCAATATTGTTGAATACCATTTTTTTTTTTTCTGCCTCAGTTATCATGAACATGCAGCAGGGATGGTGGAGTAGATCAACAGCAGGAGAGAAAAAAACATAAGAACATGTGAGAAAGAGATTAAAAAAGGATGAATATTAATGATAAATAGGAGATTTTCCACTATAAAGGGAGTCCATGCATTATCTATTTTGTCAGGCATATAAGAGAAAATGGTAATCTCGGTGACACCCATCAACTTATGTATCCTATCGTGGCTTCAAACAATGAATGTACCGCACATCCGAAATCAGTGACAGCCACTGTGAAAAGCACACATTACAATAACTTAAATGCAGATTTTTTCTTTGTATTAGAATGTCAAATGATGCAGAAATAACTGAGCCTCCAGTTGCGGAATTGCATTTCACACAGCATGTATAAAGTTGCATCATAAATATACAGCATTCAGAAGGTTTCTTGTTTTAGTGCTCCCAAAAAGCTTGAAGATGATAGGTCTTTAATTTAGCAGTTGGAAAGTAGGAAGTACATTTCATTTACAGATAGTTTTTTTTTTGCATTTCTTTTATTTCTGTTCACCACCACTTTTGGTTTAGTATGCAGCCCATTAAATATCATATAAATTGTGTTTCGAGCAGGACATTAACCCCGCACACAACTTTTGACTTGTTCCCCTTGAACACAGATTTGCTGAACAAGGTGTAATCTTTTCTTTTCTGACCTTAACCTTCTGCTATATTATAGCAAACAACCTAAAAATGAAAGAAGACGGACACGAGAACCAAACAAACACGCAAATGAAATGCGAACAGCAAGGCAGCAGCGGTACGTCTCTGACCTGATTCAAATATAAACCTAATGTAAAAAAAAAAAAAAGTGACACCAGCATGATAGTGTGAAGATATTTTCCCTATGCAGAAATACGATGAGTCAGGAAAACAATACATGTATTACAGTTGGCCTAGTTAAATCCAGCACCAGCACAAGCCTCATTCAGTGACTCAGTTACAGTCTCTTCTTGTCTGCACAACATTTTTTTTTTGTTTATTTTGGTTACAGAATACCAAGTTTAGATGGCTATGATTCACCTCAAATCACCAAAAATACAATTGTCACTTGATACCCTTGCATCAATTTACCACACTGTAAACATATATGTAAAACTTGCGTTACGTGCTTGTAAATCTACAACCACTTTCAGACTGTAATGTCCTTAAAACTAGGAAAAAACTGGTCAAAGTTTAAGAATGTTAAACTTATCACAAGCAAAGACATTCTGTCATGGAAGCAATGTTTATTTAAAATGACTCTTTGGTCTTGATGAACTGACTTTAGAACTTAGCAGGGTTTCCCCCAGTGTATTATAAGCCTGGAGGGCCGATACTCGGATCACCTGCACTTTATCGCGACTGTACTCCATCCTCGTCATAAAGATCATTATTCTTATGTGGGGATAAAACCCGTAGAGAAATGATCCAGTCTGCTTTAGATATGAAATGACTGCTTGGAGACGCAGAAGCGCAGAGCGACGAACGGCGCAGGAGAGCGAGAAGGGAACAGCGCAGGGGCGGTGCGCAGAAATAAAAGGGCCGTTTGTCTGCACCAGATGAGGAAGATGAGGGGGCACTACCACTTTTATATTTATGTTGCTTTATTTTACTTTTAAATGTAACCATTGCATGGCTTGTTTTAAGATTCATTGGCCGATTTACTTAATTAATATTTAACTTAAGTGAAAAAAATGTATATTATTTATTTAATTTCAAGAGTGTCTTTTTGTAAGACTCTATAGTTGGTGTTTAAGTATTGTTAATAAAAGTCTTACAATAACACATAATAGTCGTAATTAAACATTTCCAGTGAACTTTTAATTATTATTTTCTTTACAAAAACGTTTTGGGCCGCCGGTGGGCCTGAGAGATACCACCGGGCTTAGCCGGTTTTCTGGGGGAAACCCTGCTTAGTATATCTTATATTTGCACACACACAATATGCGATAGTGAATTTTACGTCTGCATTTAAGACATACACAACTGTAGTGAACACCATGAACAGGAGCTTTGTTTTAGCTTGTTACTGGTAATTCAAACTTAACGTCAGCGGTAATATCTTATCAAGACAAAGTAGGTAAATTTTCTTTCTTAAAACTTGATTCCTTTTCTCGTGCAAAACTTGCTTTCCGATATCACACTTTGTGGTCTTTTTTTATTCTATTGAAAATCAATTTTGTAAGTGCAGCAACTCCAACTCGCTTCTGTGCCACAAATACTGGAGCTGCTCCTGGAAAATGGTTTCGTACATGGTGCTGCTAACCCTCGACATCCTTTGGATAAGAGGATTTCACAAATGTAAACACAAAAAAACCCCAATCTGCTTCAATCACAGGCAAGCCACAACACCAACGCTCCATCAGTTTCCTCACTTTTATTGATTGCGCTCCCAATAATAATTCAAGGTGAGATAAGACAAGTGAGATGCAATTACCCCAGACTTTTTGTCCAAACCACAAAGGAGATCTTTGCTACCTGAATTCACCTCAATCACCTCGACTGACTGCCCTCGGTGAGCTGCGTTAAAGAGCTCTTCATATGCATTTTTTTATGTTCAGTGAAGAATGAGAGCACTGTTTGTGATGCACATCTTCTGCTATATAAGTGTTTTTTCTAGGCCTGCCTGAGTCTCACTGCGATGAAAATATCTCTAACTTACTTCTTCAACTGCAGTGAGTGCTTTTGGCATGCATTTTGACACTTTGGCCCAATCAGTCTTTGTCCACTCTGAAGTAAATGCTCAATTATCCAGAAAAAGTTCCCCAATCACTCAGTGAAATATACAAACACACTTGTATTTTCTGCACACATACACTGGCCTATAGGTTGCTGATGATCCACTGTGTTATGATTTATTTCTCCTGGTTAAATGGCCTCAGTAATGGTGGACGTGACTCTACAAGTGACAAATAAACTGTTAAAATAAATAGACAAAAAAACTACATCTTTGAAGCTTCCTGGTTCGATCCCCAAGTGAGCTCTTGCTACATAGTTTGACAATTGGCTTTCACTACACAAGCATTTCCCATGCTGCTATATTCTCCGCCTAACAACAATGAGGTGTTCTGTAGCTTCTCTGCAGAGAACCAGCCTCTATCTTGTCAATTCATCTGAAGCCTCCCCACCGTTTCTAGCCTGGTTTGCACAGGAAGATCCCCTATAGATCAAGTCAAATTTGTAAAGTGTTGTAGATATAACAAAATACATCACTTTGTATGTTACATAAACCCTGTTCGGTAATCAATTCACGTCAAATTCTCACAACCTGTCCTGAATGTCATCGGATCGAATCATAGAAACCACATTCAGAGGTGGTTTTTGGGACTCGTGACCACATTCCCGTGTATGTCCACAATCTGTGCTCAGGACAAATTAGAGACCACCTCCTGAGCTGACAATGCCTGTTCTGTGTCTGTTTTTTTACATTAATCAATACTTACACAGCCATCATGTCCATGTGGGCCCAATAATGTTTATATTCAGGCTGACAATATGGGTCGCAAAGCAGGTTTGTCCTTGGTTTCCATTTCAATAAATGGAAGGGAGGGATGCATCCAGAATATATTTTAATTCCAGCTATGAACACTCATACTCAAGGCTGACAACATATAATCAGATCACAATAAGAAGGGAAACCAATACTAGGTCTGAAGTGGAATGAAAATCCAATCAACTACATACATGTTTATGATGTTTTAAGACAACCAGACCAGATGTAGGGGTAAAACAACTAGGCCCCTTTCCAAACAGAGGCTTAAAGGTACAATATGTAGTATTTATGGGTTTATATAACCCAAAATCCACTTTTTTATACATATTATGTGCTCCTGCATTGTCTAGTCGCTGTATAATAGTTTTTGTTTCATTTTCGTAGTGTTTCAAAAAGTCATGTTAAATAACATGACCACGGACCGCGGTTGCATAGCCACTGTTAGCAGCGAGACGCCATGTTTCTACCGGAGCCTGTAAGGACAAACGCGAGAGAACAAATCAAGCGTCTCTTTACTTGTAGCGGAAGTCCCGCCTCCTCTCTCTCCGCTTCGTCTGCTACGGCCGCGGTAGCTCGCCCTCTCCCTCGCCTCACGAACCTCATCTGCTGACACGGAGAAAGACGACGAGGACGTCATTTGACCAGCTGCGGATACCGTAGCGCTCAGGGAAGGGAGGGGGTGAGCAGAGCAGCAGGTCTTTGTTGTAAATTTCAGCCTCTCCTCTAGATGGCACTATAAACTACTTATTTCCCCTTTAAGGCTTTTACTATAAGTTGAAGGCCAGATATTAGATTCTCTGCTGAAGACCGGATAGAAGAAATAACCTAAATGTACATTACTTTATTCATGGTATATGAAGCCGCAAATGTAAATGGCAGGAACATAACAAAATAGGACGTCTAATGACAGTATATGCAGTTGCATATGTGACGATTTAAACACAATTTAATTCCAACTTGTTTCCGTAAAGACATTGCCCTCAGAGCATGCTGGGAAAGCTCAGCCCACCTGCCTTATACTCTGCATCACACTACACACCGACTCGTTCTCTTTCGTGTTTCATCTTCTCCTTTCTGTGTCTCTCTTTTGGTTACTATCTCTTTTTCACCTTGCACGTCTTTTTTTTTGTCCCACACTCGGCCACGGCGTCTGTAATCTCAGTATTTACAGCATCACAGCCTTTGGCAAGAGGTGCTGATTTCCTGCAGCGGGAGAAAGGATCATCTGGGGTGACCATGCAATTTATATATCGCTGATCAGATGGAGCTGTGGTAGATTGATATACTCAACAGCTGATCCCCACTGATGTACCAATCCAGCCCTGTCTAGTGTCAGGTTAGCTCCAGTTAGGAATCGCATTTGAATAATTTCACTGAGCCGACCGTGCCTCGTGGACATGTGTTTTCATTTAAACCCTGGGAGCTTCGGGCGGCGGCTCTGTCGATGGGTGGTCTGATGGTAGAGTAATGTCAAGGCAAGCCAGCGGGGAGGAATAAGGAATTGCAGTCATACATATGCAAACGTCAGTGATGCTTTGTAAATGGGAATGACGGATCATCTGCGCAACACTGCTATAGCCATAACAGAAGACAACAATAGAAGAAGCAGTATAAAAAAATACATTAATAACCCAATATATGCCAAAAAACAACTTAATAAATAAATACACACTTAATATGATATCGTTTAACCTCTGCCCATATACATGATAATATATAACATGTTTAATTAAGCATTAAAGGTGCATTATGTAATAAATCTAAAGCAACTGGCCATAAAATCCTCCTACTATGTCAGAGTACAACAGCAGTACAGCCAAAATATTTGCATTAAAAAAATATTTTGCAGTCTGCAAATCATGTTTTGGCATGTGGCGCCACCTACCGCCATCTACCAATCACTGCAGTCATTAGAGTCTCTGCTGCCGAGCAACCACGGGTTGCCAGTTACAGAAAATGAAACCTGAAAGACCTCTGTATTTTAAATTTGAATGTAGTAACCGTTTTTGGCCACATTCTTACATATAGCGCCTTTAAACATTGTGTGCTTTTTTTCATTATTATTGCATCTTTTAAAAACCATTTACATGTTTGTATTATTAGTATTATTACTATTTTTTTCCAATGTCATTGTTGTGAGCTTTAGGCGAATATACTGCAAGTTTATTTGCGAATATTATTCTATATTTAATCACATACTAGTATTTCTCGATCAGTTGCGGGGGTAGACACGTCCTGCAATGATTGTTAAAGCCAGAAAATGTATAGTTAAACAGAAAATGGATCACACCAAGCACAAAAAAAAACTAGTGTAGCTCTGGGCAATCTTTGAAGAGAGGTAAGGCAGTGCAACAGAGAGAGAAGCGGGGCATAATTCCCTCGAGGCACCGGGCAGACACAAGTGATTTCTCACCTCTGGTTTATTTAAAGGCTTCTTTCCAATATCGAATGTAAAAAACGGAAATGCCCAATTGCTGCACCGTTAATTGTAGAATTATAAAGGAATGATAGCACATCTATAGAGAAAGGGCACCTCCAGTTAAAGTCAGAAATAAAATTGCTGGCCTGGCAGAAAACACAATTTGAAAAGATGCCAGATGCACGCATTGAAATGTATTACAAAGTAAAGGAGCCAATTTAAACCATGTCACTGCGACGCTAAGAAATCCCGCAGCCAAAACTCAGCCTGATGTTCCATTCAAGGTGAAGGCTGTAAGGCTTGTCACACACTTGCAATGTTACGAAGTCATATTTTTGAGTTTAACTCAAAGATATGCCATACGAGTCACGGGGTATACAACACTCAAAGTAATGTTTGCTTTTGAAGAATTTTCCTGGAGCAATGAGTTATTACACATCCAGCGAATAAAATCCCTGGAGAGAGAAAAAAACAAGCATATCTCGGAGTGACATAAACAGCAACACAAGCTCAGCTGTTTTTTTGTAAAGACGGGTACCTCGGTTCGCTTATACACTGTAAAAGAAAACTAAATGGCACAGACTCGGAACACAAGCGCTATAGAACCGTTTGTAAATTTGCATGCGCTCACATGGGACTCTCTTACAAACCTGCCAAATAATATTTCAACTGGGACACGGCACTGCTGTCATATAAAAAAAAAGGCAGTGTTTATTAGTTTTTCCCTCTCACCATCCCTTGTTACCAATTTATGACAGAACAGCGTGGGGAGAAAGACAATATTGGTGTGAGAAAAAAAAACAAAAAAAACTGGCATGATAGAGAGGACAAAGTAAAAAAAAAAAAAAAGAAAGAAAAGAAAATAGGAAATGGGCTGAAAGTCACAAGATTAGTTTAAAGAGACAGCTGTGATATTCAAACAATCGCTCACAGGAGCTGATTCCAGTGGCTCAGTGGCAATGTGTAAATAAACCTAATGTATCTCAGCATGGATCTCACACTCTGTTTTGGCCCATTCCAATATCCATGCGAATTATTATATATAATATATATTATAATTATTGACTGCTTAACAAGTTATCAATACCTTCTTTGCTTTTTTGCATTATCGTAAACCAAGGAACCTCATTTAAGTAAGCTAGTAGAAGCAGTAGACTTAAAGCTCACATAGAGTGGTCCTGTTGCACATATATGTTAGTTATGGAGGTCTACTTACATACATTAACTTGTTTTTATGGTCAAAAACCTCCTAGTTGCTGTAAACGAGCCGATAGAAATCCATTTTCTGACGCTGTTCCCGAGCCGCGATATTTCAGACTCAACTCTCACACCCAGAAGACAGAGTCTTGTGATTGGCCAGTACTATTCAGCACATCCGCCCTCAGAAGCACAGCTCCCCCCTCTGGAACGGTGGATGCACTGCTACTCATTATCAAAACATTGTTTTAACAATGTTTAAAAATAGCTTCGTCACGACTCCCCGCCGCAGTCCCTTTTATGACATTGACCCGGAGTCAGACCCAGAGTCAGAAGACACTGTCGCTCGTGAAACACCTCCACAACGGACGTTATTCTTCTTCTGCGGTTCAATGTACGCAACCGGATGTGCCCGGACTACCGCCCGGAGTGTGTACCGGAGAACCGTTGTTTACATAACCGCACCGGGTTTTTTCTGAGATCTCGCTGAGCCCGAGATTACAATAAAACACAGCATTCTCAGCAATGGCTGAAATGTTTGTTTAGAACCTTCAGGGCTTTTTAAACAAGGTAATGACGCAGATACACACTAAAAAAACAGCGTTAATTGGAACTTCCGGTCTAGGTCTGCTTTAATGTCACTGTAGACCAAGAAAGGTGAATTTGAGTGAGGATTGCACTGGATTACAGAAACTGTCTGAAAAAAGAACCAATTTAATTAACCACAGAAGTTTATATATGGCTCTTAAGACTCTTGATGGTAAAAATTAGGGCAAAGCGTTCCCGTATTAACATTGAATTTCCCGCAAAAAAAAGAATGCTCATGTAACCTGGCTGCTTGATGGTGCAACGAGCTGGTATATGAAGCCATGCCTCAGGTTTTTACAGCCGAGCCAAAAACAACTTAATGGATTAATTGGGAGCCAACAGAGATAATTAGGCCTTTGGGGTTGTGATGATTCCACCCCTTGTCGACTGTTGCCTCAGTACTGCGACGCCGTGCGTTCCTGCTGTGTAATCGAGATAATTAGCGGGAATGTTGAGTCACTGTCCAAAGATTAGTAAAAAGGCAAAGTCCTATTTACCTTACTGGACAAATTTGGGGAAAAAAATAAAGGTGACACATTTTTTTTATTCTTTCATATAAGAAGGTTGTTTTTTTTGTCATACAATGGACGGACACTACAGTCAAAAGGATTCATCTTGGCAGCCATTAAGCAGTGTCCACACAAACACCCTGCAGTGCAGCACTTTCTCCAGCTCGTATGAGAACGATACACACTCCTGCCATATATTTGTTTCCCCCTGAGGAGAAATTACTATGGATAGGTATAGCTGTTAGCTGAGACTAACCCGAGCCAAGGCTTCAGTTGTTTACTGTGCTTCTATTATTGGATGCCAAGGTGTCCTTCTGTGAGGCTGACAGGCACTGAGTAGTAGTCCAAATTGATTGGTCTGCTCTTGCCCACCAAAAGGACCTGAACTCAATTTGCTTGTGATGGCTTCAATTTCCTGGCTGGACAAAACCCCCCCCCCCCCCCCACCTACTCCTTTCTCCCTCTCTCTCTCTGCTTCCCTTCCTCGCTCAAGAGCTGTCATTTAATTCCATTACTCAACGGGGGGGGAGGTTCATGCCCTGTCACATTTGTCCGTCTTTCGTCTTACGCTCTGTTCATGTGAACCTTTACCAAGAAAAAAAAAAGAAGAGAAGTCTTAAGACACAGGTTGTTGTAGAAATTCCTGAAACGGTCATTTGCTGTTTTTTTTTTTTGCCCGGCAACAACTCATTTTTATTTTAAAGTGCTTTTGCAGCTTGATATTCATCTGCCCTCTAGACAGGGGGAAGGATGCAAGTGAGTGAAATTTAGAGTTAGAGTCAATTTTTTTTTTTTTGAGGATTTCCAAAGATGAAAGCAAATGCATGATACAGAAAGTGAAGCCCATGGACAGATGTCGGACAGATACGTTTTTATCGTCTCTGCATCATTACTCGTGACAATGTTCAGCCAGATATTCAAGAGAAGTTTCATCAAAGCTTGGGCTAATTTGGAACTGACTTTACAGAGCTTATTTTCCTGCAGAAACATTTCTCAGGCACAAAGACCCAATTTGCTTAACCCCACCCCCCACACCACCACCACCACACTGTGGCAACATCTTGTAAACTCATTTCAGATGCACACAATGCCAACGCGGTCAACGGCTGATTAGAGCGAAAACAGGATCCAACGCCGGAGTCAAGCGCAGAGGTCTTTGAAGTGATTACCTTACATGTTTTGGCCTTCGCTTTTGTTGCTTTAAGATAAACACGCGGAGCCACTCAGCATATGCCAGCTTATGTAGAGATGAAAGATTTTACATCCTATTATCGGAAGCCCGGCAGTTTGTACTGTGGGGGTATTAGCGAGTCTAAGAAATTGTGCTACGACTGCAAAGATCTTGCTCTGATTTTCCTACACAGTGGGTGTGTATGGTGGGGGTCAGCCTCTCAGCACTTTTTTTTTTTTAGATGATCTAGATGACGGGCAGGAGATGAAGGACTGGCAAGATGTGACTTTCCTAAAGATAGCTAATTACATCCTGTACCATATAACAAGAACATATCCTAAAACAATCCTGTGCATTATTAAGCTATAATCTTTCCTTCCTTTGTACGTTCCATTAAAAGTAATAGATTTTTTTTTTTCATAATTAGAGAATCATGCAAAAAATCGGGGAAACAAAAAAAGTCTGAGCGGAACATGCACAATCATGATACCGTCGACCTCTCCGTCTTTTACTCCTCTTTGTCTCGGAGGATATGTCGTCTTCTGGGTGTATTTAGCAGCGGTCTTACAAGCGTTTACCTCGAAAGGAAACGAGGAGCCGATCTGGCTCAGCGTTTTAAAATGATTCATCTTGCTCAGTATCAACCACGAGGCATAAATGCGATACAACCAAATTAAGACCGCTCAGCCAGACAAACAAGCTGGGGAATTTCAAACCTTTATGTCTTTTTTTTTCCCCACGTAGCTGTGTGAGTCACTACAATTTGTTGCCAAAAACTGATTTAGTTTGGCTTATTTGATGCTGGAGCGGTTCTTTCCCCCCTTTTGCCCTTTTTATTTTTCCCGTTTCAAATGCAAAACGGTACACACATGTTGAACTGCAAACAAACACATTGGCTACACCCTTCCCGAGAGCTGACTACAATAATGAGTCAAATATCAGAGTCAATTAAACCCAATTGACTATAATATGCATAATACGAGTGTTACTTACAACTTGTGCAAAAATAGAAGCCAGCTCCTTAATTTCCAATCAGTTGTTGCTAAGATGAAACTTGGACTTTGTGAGAAAACTTTCCTGATTAAAACCTCTGATATTGACAATGTACAAAAACATTGTTAACATTGTCTTTTAGTAGTTGTTATTAATAGCAGTATTTATATATGTATATGGAAGCCGTAAACGGCCATGGATTTTTCTTGTTTTATGCACTGTTATAACGGGATAACGACTTATTTCATTATCTCAATATAACAAAGATTGTTTTCTCGCCGATAGGGATGCACCAATTGCCATTTTTGGGGCCGATTCCGATTTTTCAAGAAGTTTGACCTGCCGATACCGATTTTAGCCGATTCAGAACCACTTTACAGCATACAGAACAATATATATTTTTGCACATTTTTTAATAGAACATTTTAACATTGAAATACAATCAGTTCACATCCAATATCCAACTAAAAATACAAAAACAAATCACTATAAAATAGAAGTATATATAATTATATAAAAATACAAAATCAATTGTCATGATACATTGGGACATGCTGCCATGGAACATAATAACTTAATGTGTTACTTTTTTGAACAAATAACCGATGCGAAATAAGCGATGCGGGTGCATTTGATTCGCCGATTGGGGCCGATCACGTGAAAATCGGCCGGTTCCGGTCACTGGCCGAGCAATCGGTGCATCCCTATATCGCCGATATAGCTGAAGCCTTGCTAACCGTCTTCCTAGATTACGCTCGCTAACGTCTATATTGTCTGTAATATCAAGGCATAATGCTATTTCATTCTATCGTTGTATTTTCTCGAGTGAACGAAATAATGAATTTGTTATCACGAGGTAACGGTGCATAAAAAAAGTCAAATCCATGGCCGTTTAGGGCTTCCGTACATATAGTCAATAAAGTTACAATAATGTATTTTGATATTTGATAAAATACCTGGAGTATTTTAACGTCTAGCGTGTTAGAATGCAAAAACATTGGAGTCAGCAGGAAAGGAAACCAATGGTGGCCTTTGCAAACCAGAAAGGATGTTCTTCTTCTTTTACAAAGTAGGCTTCTGCTTCAAAACATGAAACACATGCCATTAGGCAAGGTCCGACTTAAAGTACATATGAAAAGCTTATTCTAAGGCTAGGAAAAACAATTGCTCTCTTTCAAAGCAATCCTACACTTCTACAAATCACTTTGTAGTGTAGTTTATTAAATTCTCCTCTGTGTTACACAATAAACCTTCAAGTAACATCTAAAGCAAGACTGGTACCCAGACGTCAACACGTATCCATGTAATCTTTGCCCGAACCCAATGACTATCCATACGGTGTATTAAACTTGTTTTTTCTATTACTGAGCAGCTTTAATGCTTGATCAGTTAAAACAAAGATGACTTCTGCAGAGAGTGTGTTTCGTTTGCACAGCCCTCGCTACGCCCTACCATTGCCGTGGACGTGTCTGTTCTGGCAGTCTTCAAATGAATCCAAAGAAGAAGAAAAAACACCCGAGGGATAAAACCAGAAATGTATCCACTGTGTGTGTGTGTGTGGAAGGAGGGAGGGAAGAATTGTACGCATGCAATGAAGGGGGAGAGCAGACCGGACACTGATGGGTCTACTTAGCTCCAGGGAAATTTCACACATACAGACTTAGAAATTGCTCAGTAACACTTAAGAACCTTCTGCTCTTTGCTACTCCATATCAATCTGTTCCACAGATGATTATTCCTGTTATGTTATTGATCCAATCATCAACCAGAGATAAATAAATTACATATTTTTCTTTACCCTGGAGTGTGTAAGGAACAATGGTGACTTTCCTCTTCACGAACAATGAATCATTATTACCATTTTAAACAAAACAATTAGTGAATCCAAGTGTCTTGTAATTGCAAGATTTGAATGGATGTACAATTCTCCTATGAGTTTAGAATATATGTGGATTTATTAGCCAGGAAACGTGATACTATGTATGAATTCAGACTCCATTGGCTGTCATCGAAATGTGTTTTTTTTTGAAGAGAGAACTGCTTCGTGTGTTTGCTGACCAATGGTTGCCATGGCTGCTACTTCTGGAAACATCATGCACAGCATTACACATTTCTGCATTGTCATGCAAAAGAAATCCAAATCACAAAAAAGACATTTTGAAGTTCTTCCTTCTTCCTCCTCTTTTGACTTCTCCCTTTAGAAGTCAAAGCCACAGCAGATCATCTGCCTCCATCTTGCCCTATTCCCTGTGTCCTCTTCTATTACAACAACTGTCTTTATGACCTCCTTCACAACACCCATGAACCTTCTAAGAAACCAGTGATCACTAATTGGCAGATCGTGGTCCAGAACCAAACCCAGATGATGCCCTATCTGGGTCGGGATCTATTTCCGTAGTGATGCAGCAATTGTATTTTAACTGGAGCTGTTAAAACATCTTTTTCTAGATGTTATACCACCAGAGGTCCAGGAAATGCAATCCAATGACGCAACTTAATTTGGATGAAAATTTTGATTGGTCATATATATATATATATATATATATATATATATATATATATATATATATATATTCCTTTGCTCCTGTCATAATTAAGAGCGGTTTGCTTAACAATATAACCCAACGGCTCATAATAACATTCAAATTTGCAAAGGAACAGTCACAAACAGTCTCCAGTGTATTAATCGGCCAATAAGAATCAAGAAATTCCAGCGAGTGCCAAAATGGGTTAGACACAATGGGCAACATAATACCAGTTTGTCCAGCAGGGATCGATATGTAGTTATTTGTTTCCAATGTAAACTATCCCACTCAGTTGGTTACAATGGGTCATCAAAGGAACCTTAGATACAAGTGTGTGTTTAATAAGGCGTAAGTTAAAGGTTCTGAGCTTGAACACTCAAGTCAACACATTTAAGTACTTGTAGATTTGTAGGGAGTAAAAATGTTCATGTCAGAAAAGAAGCTTAAAAAGATGGCAGTCCTTGTTGAGATGAATTCAGATTACTTTTCTGAGACAATTCTGAGACTGCACCAAGTCCTGCTCCCGTCTTGATATGAAGAGCAGTGATGGACATAATGCTTCTCACCGGCAGGTTCATGCATGGGAGCACTTGGTGGCTTGTTCACTTCAGAAGAATGGTCTGACCTTGAGAAAGACTGGGCAAAATATTCAGTAACCCTCTGTGCAGTTTGGGGAGCAGCAGAATAGGAGAACCGCACGGGCTTCACCATTACGACCACTGAATGAGTCAAGGCTCTTCAAATATATATATTCTGGTGAATGGGAAAGTGGTGAAAGATTTCTGGACTTGGCTGTATATACTATATGCCGTGTATTGATTTTCTGTTGAGGAGCTGTTGTGATGCAGCCAGTAAAATTGCATTCTAAAACAAGATGGATTGTAGTGTGCACACAGCTGTGCCAAGCAGATAAATCAATTAAAGTGACCTGATCTGACAAGTAGCCACATCCTCAGACAGGCTTAATATGAGACGCACACAACCATGAGACTCCTGTCTATCTCTATCTCTGTTTTACCACGGGGCCCTACTTTGCAGAAACTGATTAAAAGATGGGTTGACAATGGTTCAAGAGGACTTGCGTACCTTTCATTTCACTTGGGCAAAAAGATGATATCTTTTTTTAGTCTTAAGCAGATGAAGTTTTTTTTAATTAGGATTTTAATCAAAAGGCACCCGGACTCATGACCCTCGAGTCATTTTGAATACAGATTAATAACAGAATCGCAAGATAAACGATCCTATTCAGGGTGTCTTTGAAAATCTTGCATTCAATGTTACATCTATGTCTGTCTATCCATCCACGGACTGAAAGACTTACCCCAATAATCAACCATCTATCCATCCATCGATCTATCCATTGATGGACCTACATGTCACAACCTACCAATAAAACTCTCCAAATCTACCTACTTATCCTTTATATCAAATATATCATCCACCCACCCCAACAGATAAACATTACCCAATCTACCTACTTACCTACCGATCCATCCATCCATCCATTTACCCACCCACCCACTTACCTATTCATGTAATCCATCCCCCTACCTACCTATCTACATATCCATCCCCAGGTTGTATGAAATGTTTGAGAACTACCGTTTCTAGTCGATACACTTCTTCGTCTCACATTAATTCATGGTGTCCAATACATCACGATCACGTTTGTGATTTTTGTCCAAATGTCTTTGTGTGGAGAAAACAGTGATTTTTAGATCCATGACCTTGTGTTTTGTCCTTTTTTTCTTCACAAAATCATTGTGATTGCAGAAAATTGCCCCAAAAAAATATGACGAAACACACTTGATGAAACATCTAAATAAGGTATAGTCCAATATACTGTTTACAAATGCTGCTATATAATGGTTCTATGCAGTGTGCGCAATTTGGATTTTCCCGGTTTGGTTTCGTATCAGTGTGCAGACAGGGAGTCAATATATAATATAGAAATATAGGAATTGCTAAAATAAAAGTGCCTTATGACCTTATGTAGAGGCAGTGAAGCATAATGAAAATTTAGATAGGGCTGCTTTAAAACATATCAATCATGTTCAGGCTCCAGCATCCACAAAAAAATCTGACTAATAATAAGATGTAATGCGGAAGCATCAAAGAGGTTTCTAATTTTCAAGTTTTCAAATTGTATCATCACTTAGAAAAATACAAGTGGATCTGTGGTGCACCTTTAAATGTCGAGAGCAGATGGAACACTCACCCAAGGTGATCCCAACTCATGGCAAAATTGATATGGCTAATTAATGCTCATCCAGAGAGGAGAGGTCTCTGTCTTTAATCATGTCAAGTATATGCTCCTTCTCTTATCAAACCACGGAGGAAGAAAAAGTGATGCGGCTGTTAAAATGCCATTTGTCTCAAGTATATTAAAAATATATTTAATTTTGAATCGGCCGTCCTGAGATACCGTGCACTTGACTCGAACGGTTCAGCTGAGAACAATGACCTCTCCGATATTAAAATGTGACGAGCTGCTTCCAAAGTCAATATCCTACGTGTGAAATCCTTTGCATTAGTCTGTGCATAATGTGCCGTGTTGTATATATTCAAAGAGAATAATGTGAGTGTGAGAGAGAGATGCCACACATTCTCACTCCACGAATATATATCTGTCTCTTTCCATCTCCGTTTCTCTCTCCATTCGCTTACGTTTGGTTCCGCTTCACTGGTCTGACAGGAGATGGATCAAAAAGTCTATACTGAATAAAGAAGATCAAGGTATAATCATGGAAGAGGCCAGTAATACAAGATGGATAGTGAATACATATTAACATGTATATATATTAGAAATTAAAAATCGGAAAATCCTCCTGTTAGCAACTTCCTGTCTACAGTTTTTGTGATGGGCAGTTGATCACCCAAATATGTTCCCATTCATTTGTGTTAAGTATACAAACTAAGGCAAAAACGGATCAGGGAGAATGTTGTCATGCTTATGAAAGATGGTAATAGCTATAAAGATACAGAAAGTCTTCTGGATTCATTAATTAATTCATCCTCTACTGCTTTATCCTCTACATGAGGGCTGGTGGATCAAAATGTACACCCTTAGAAATAAGAGTTCCAAAATTGTCCTTCTACAAGGGCTGAGGTTCTACCTGGAAAGGGTTTTTCAAGGGTTCTTGGTAACACTAATGGTTCCAGTAAGAACCATTTTTTATCCAGAAAACCCTTTAAAACCCCTTTCCTGAAGAGGGTTCTTGTTAGAGCTGAAACGATTAATCGATGAATCGATTACTAAATTAATCGCCAACTATTTTGATAATCGATTAATTGGTTTGAAGTTTTTTTCATGATAAAAACAAGATTTCTGATTGTTTTAGCTTCTTAAATGTGAATATTTTCTTAGTCTTTGCTCCACATAACAAATAAATCATTAAAACTGAATAATTTTGGTTTGTGGACAAAACAAGACATTCAAGAACATCGTCATTTCCAGGTTTGACAAACAATGATCAATGTTTTTTTTAACATTTTCTGACATTTTATGGACCAAACGATTCATCGATTAATCAAGAAATAAATCGACAGATTAATTGATTCCGAAAATAATCGTTAATCGTAATCTAGTTCTTGGTAACACTAGGGTTCCAGGTGGAACTTTTATAAAAGGATCTACCTGGAACCAAAAAGGGTTCTCCTATGAGGACAAGCCGAAGAACCTTATATGGTTCTACTTGGCACTTTTATTTCTAAGAGTGTATGTAGAAGCTCTGCACTCTGTGAGTGCTCTTGTTGAGTCTGCTGTAACATTTGTGGTACAAATGTTTTTTCAAAAGCATCCTTTTAGAAAATGTCTTATATATTTGTTCTTCTTCTTCTTGGTGCCATTTTGGAACAAACCTTACAAAACTAATGACTGTGTTTTCCTCTTTCACTTGGAAACACTTACTGCTCCTCCTGTGTCGGCAGGTGAAATGTTACAGTATGAGTCACGCTTGGCTACACACCTCGGAGGCGCGTTGTGAGAGATAACTGTATTCTGGCAGAAGGAGTGGAATCTACTATCTGTGTCTTTAATGTCTTTACTGTACTATCATCTTGCAAACTCACAAACTCCCACTGTCGGTCGCGGAGGAAACGCTAGATCAAATGCTGATAACCAGTATGTGAACTCCGAGCAATCTCGTTTGAATTAACTTTCGGTTTTGCATGAGATTGTTAACAGAATATTTCAAAATCTCCAAAAGCAGGATTAAGAAGACACATCTCTTCACTATGTGCATCAGTAGCTTTTGATGCTGTCGACTGTGGCATTCATCTGCTGCAATTTATCATTGTACTAATATTCAATATATTATTCTACTAACGAATGCAGATCCAATCACAAAAAACCCTGTTCAAGGTTTGATGGCACATTCCTGTACACACATGAACACTATCCTCAGATTAGAGACCACCTGATCCTCTGATTGTGATTTCTTGCCGTCTTTCAACTCAAAGTTTGTTTTGGGTTTGACTCTACTCTTTGAGTCCACATGCAGATGTGTCTTTGGGCAAGGCTTTGCTTCTGACAGCTGTGCCGGCAGTGTGTGTGTGTGTGTGAATGGATATGAAAGCTGAGTGATTGAAAATGGGCTGCACATAGTTGCACTGTATGAAAGTGTGCAGGAACAGGTGAATGTCAAACCTGTCATGTAAATTTGCGTTGAGTGGTTGTCAAGAGTAGAAAAGCACAAATCCATACTGACGGCTAATGCGTTGAACAGTGAGATTAAAGGTTAGAACAATCGGCCGCAGTTGTGACTGTAATTTTTGGGGATTGTGGTCGATTTTTCCAGAACTTCCTTTACTGACAAATTCAGAGCTAACCAATCAGTTGTTGATGACATATAGGGCCAATTCCAATTCCTATCTTAACCCTCAAGCTCAACCCTTAATCTTAACTGGCCCCTCAAAACCAAGTGTTGAGGGTTATTTTGTCACTTAGAAATGGGACACCCCTTAAATGCAGATACGTCTTCAGACTGTGGGGGGCAGAATAACAAAACAAATAACAAGATAGGTTGTCCGTTAGTTATAAGATGATACTAATACAAATACCACAACCACGGACATATTCAGCTGACAGTTACCGCACACCACGGCTTATTGAAAAGTAAACGATAGCAAACCATCGCTTGTCCGTTCCGGCGGGCTATTGACTAAAATAAATGTTACGCAACAATGACGTCAGTAATCCATAATATGGGCCTAAACTAAGATAATGCAATGGTTTTCATCATTTTTATATCTCTATTAACTAAATACTTAATTTGTAACGTACTCGTTTCGCTGCTTTCGACGCCATCTTTGTTACGTGTAAACAAGCAATGCATTCTGGGTAGCCCTTGCTCCCAAGGGTGGTCTCGGAAAATCTCAATATTGAGGGTGCTACAGCCCTTAAACTTGGACTAGCACTTGCACTAGAGGGAGCGCGCATTTTTGAGTCCAAATTACACAATGGTCTAAAACCATTGCAAGATGTGTCTAGGGGGTTGAAATGGAGCTTCAGTGTGATGTTCAAGCTTCAACATAGTTTTCCCCAACCTTCGCTCTCCGCAGCAGCAGTAGCGGTCTGACCAGGGCCAAAGTGATGTTCAGTTCATGGCTTTTTGCATTGAAAACTTCATAAAACGCCTCATAAATTCCAGCATTCAACCATATATTGAACATAATATTCACATCCAAATGTATTCACTGATGAAGAAAGGGCATAATAATTATGCCTACACAATTATAGGTCACAGGAGTCATAAGTATGTGCTGGAGCGCACATGGTCACACAAAGCGTAAGACGATAAAACAAGAGGCCAGAGCCTTGCATAGTATAAACAGGATGTTGCTGTGTATGCTATTTCATGGTCATCAAAGCAGATATAATGGATTTCTTTTTGTAATATGCAGCATGGAACAGCATGTGACATTATTAAAGAGGTCAGCCGTATTGACCCGGCCAGAAATATCACCTTCATCTGAGGCTTTGATTGAGTTTCAGCGCGTTGCTGTCCTCACTCTGTTTTACAGCCACGTACAGCAGACATTTTTTATTTTGTTTTGTCAAAAAAAGCTCAAAAAGCCCAGTGTAAACAACCTGCTCGGCACCAAACAACCGACAGCCACAGTTAGTGAAACGCGGTAAACATATAGTGAAGCTTTTGTCCACTGAGGAAATTGGGGTATTTCCCCACAGGAGACCAAAGTAAATATACGTATGAATATCATAGTAATTGCTACTCAAGGGTTCGAGACGTCAACGTGTTTGATGGGCATGATGTCTGGTGTGATCCCATCGCCAGATGGTTTCTAGTTATATCCATTATTTTGTCCTTGGTTTAAACAGCTTCAGTGATAATAATATGAAAAAAAAAAAAAGTCATTGTTATTCCACAAGTGAAGTTGCTGATGTGGAAGTCAAAAATCAGGCTTTTCTAAATATTACCCACAAAGTGAGGACTCGCCGTCAGCCTTTGATGTGCATCTGTAGAGGATTCTACTAGTGTTTCATAATTCCATTGTTAATTCCATTTTCATTTTTTTTTTTTTTTCAAAGTATTTTTTTCTTTTTTTGTTGAAATGCACCTGCAGGAACAGACAGTTTTCCTTCTTTTTATAGTCGCTCTGCTTCTCGCTCTCATGTTTTCCTCTGCGCTTTGATCAACAAGCAGAATCTCAATCTCCACTGAGAGCAAATGTCACTATGAAATTCACATTCACCTTACATCAGAGCTGAATGAGACTAAGAAGAAGAAGAAGAAGAAAAAACATGAATTTGCTGACTTTTATTGGCTTTTTAAAGTCGAAAACATATATATTTTTCCTACACTCTTTTCCAACACAGAAGCACAGATCTCGTCCCCTGTACGAAACAAGGAGTAGGCTTAGGATTTCTTTCAGCATATCTGTCCAGCGTTCCCACAACTTGGTTGACATCACGTTCAAGGACTTTTCAAGGACTTTCCAGGACCCATTTCCTCAAATTCAAGGACGGAATGTGCAGACACAGCTTAAGATATAGGAGGGCAACTTGTAAGAGCCGCTTCGCTGATGGCACCCACTTTTATTGATTTGCAGCACGCTCTGCATCTGAACAAGTGATTGTCCTTGGGGGTCTTGGGCAAGTCGGTCTTTGTGATTTTCTTTGGTGAAACAGAGATCTTGAAGTTTGCATGTTTGCTCTCTCTTGCTTAAAGGTGCATTATGTAATAAATCTAAAGCAACTGGACGTATAATCCTCCTAATATGTCACAGAGACTCAGGAATAATGTTCATATAACAAACTAAACTCACCAACAACAACAGTACAGACAAAATATTTGCATTAAAAAAAATCTTTTGCAGACTGCAAATCACGTTTATGTTTTGAAATCATGTTTGAGCATGTGGCGCCACCTACCGCCGTCTACCAATCATTGCAGTCAGTAGTAGAGTCTCAGCTGCCGAGCAACCGCGGGTTGCCAGTTACGTCAGAAAACGAAACCTAAAAGACCTCGGTGTTTCGAATTTGAATGTAGTAACCGTTTTTGGCCACATTCTTACATATGGCACCTTTAACGTTACTCATTGTTCTGCATGGAATCTCTCATCGACAGTGGACAAGGGTCCACAGCGGCGCTAGTAATTATGACTCAAAGTTTATTCTGCGTAGTGCTGTTCCACATACGTCAAGCAATGCAGGGTATGAGGGAGAAATTTCCCTAAATATCAACTTTTAACTTCTTTCTTGCACCACATCCAAAACTTTCAATGACCCATGTCTATTTCAAGGACCATATAGGAACCCTGTTTCTCACTCGTCAACGAGGCATACCTATTGCACCCTGTTGACCCTGACTATGAAGAAATTCAGATATGATTTTAATAAGGGGAGAATGCTGACCTTGCGTGTTTTCCTAGCCAGGCTGGCACCTTTCGTGAGTTTCAATGCATGAATATATAAATGGGAATACAGTGAAGAAAGCGTTTCAGAAAATAATGAAATTTAAAAACACGAAAGACTGCAAAGTACCTATAATATAATACAGTATATGTCGCTTCATTCTTAGTTAACCTTTCTGTACATTGTTTAACTTAATGGTTTATTTACATGTGCAGAGAAATGAAAAGTCAAATTCATTCTAAGCCAATAAATCAACAGATCTTACATGGTCGTGTATTGATGCAGATGAAAAAGAAAACAACATTCCTGTTAATTTGATGATAATGTGAGCTCTTGAGAGCTTTTCAAGCTGAACAGCTGTGAAACATTGGTTTCAGGTCACATTACTGCCTGTGCTCTGACCTCCGCTGACCTTTAGGCCTCACTGTGTGTTTGTGTCTCTGTTCTGTTCTCTTGCTGTCTTTCTCTATCTGTGTCTCTGCCTACACACACACACAACCACACACAAACTCACAAGCACTTACCCTCATGATCTGGTAATGTGAGTCCCAGCACTTGTAGTCCAATTATTCTCCTGTACTTGTTCTTGAAAGGGTTCTTGTCTCTCTTTTAGCTAAAGAATGTCGTGCCCTTGTGATTTCAAGTGGACTCGCTGAGTTCTCTCTTCATATTCATCCGTTTTCTAACGCACATTAGCAACAATATTTGGCCCAGAAACACAAATAGTTTAGGATAGAATCTGAAATGTACTTATGCTTGCCGGCCACTTTGTTAGGTACACCTGTTAAACTACCTCATTCACCTCATATAGGGTTTGCTGTAATCTGACCCACAACTGTCCCCAATGATAAATATTGTGTTTTCCATCTATTGTCATGAATAGACAATAGATGGAAATGAAAATATTTATTGGAAAATAAAAGGGGAAACCGAGATTATGTTCATCCAACCAACAAATCCACATCCTGTTCTTTGTGCTGAGGTGTCCGCACGTGAACCGCACCATTCACGGGTATAATTTAAATCAATCTGAGGTTTAGGATCTCATGTTTACCTTCGCCAAGGACGTTATGTTTGCATCGGTGTGGGTTTATCTGTCAGTTTGCCTGTTCCTTCAGTTAGCAACTGCAGTTGACAGATCACTTTGAGTATTGTATGATGGGTAGGCAATCACCCAAGTAAGTTTACATTTTGGTAAGAATTAGGGATGCACCGATTGCTCGGCCAGTGACCGGAACTGGCCGATTTTCACGTAATCGGCGACTGGCCGATCAGTCAGATATATTCCGATGTTGTGAAATATGTTTAAACTACACGTACAATTAGTTATGTCTCGTTGTATTAGTTTGTCCTGTTATTGACATACTGTCATCGCCTGACAGTCTTATATACTTCTATTTTATAGTGATTCGTTTTTGTATTTTTAGTTGGATATTGGATGTGAACTGGTTTTATATGTTAAAATGTTCTAAGAAGAGATGCAAAAATATATATCTTTCTGTATGCTGTAAAGTGGTTTAACAATGTTTAAATCGGAATCGGCTAAAATCGGTATAGGCAGGTCAAACTTCTTGAAAAATCGGAAATTGGAATCGGCCCCAAAAATGGCAATCGGTGCATCCCTAGTAAGAATGGAAAAAAATGGTCACAATTTCAACAAATCCTCTTACAATGGGCAAGTGCTGGTGTGTAAAACACAGTTTTACACAGTGTTTAAACCTTACACGTGTGTACACTTGAGAGTATTTGAAGTTATTGTACATAACGCTGTCAAATCAACCATGCAAAGTGCATGTGAATAAAATTGAAACGTGAACCAGTGGTAAAGGGAGAACGTTCAGACATCCGTCCTACTTACGACCTATATACAGCACACCCACACACATACAGACGCGGGGGTCTATTTAACAGCCCCAGTTCTTCATCACTGGTCAGCCTCTGCATGATCTTACTGGAGTTTTTCCCCAGGAGTCAGGACACTCTCATGCCATCTATAATAAGCAGATTTTCTCTGACCTGAAATGGAGTTAATCCTCATACGAGGTCACCGAAGAGCATGTATTTGTAAAACTATAGTCTCTCTGTATCTTAAACAGTCCGACTGGATGCGGCTTCTGTCTTGATGTTAGCAGCATTAACACTGCAGCTGGTTTATGTAACCCCCTTTTAAGACGCTCGCAGAAATGTACACGTCGCCCTATCATGAATAAACTAAAGCTTTTACCCGCCCTGCAGCCAAACACTAGGGCAGTGCTAAGTTACAGCAGTGCAGTGGTACAGTAGATAATCTGCTCCTCTCTCTCTCTCTCTTGCACATTATTTGATGAATAATCTCCATCTTCCATCTTCATCAAGAGCTTAAAACCAATAGCATAATGGTGGAAAAAGCAGCAGCAGCAGCACACTGGTATAAAGCTCTCTCGGTGATGCGCAGCATTAATGGCATCTATACACTCACGGGGTGACCATATGCTCGGACATTTGGTGAAATCACGCGTGCACGTACACACCAGCAACCCGTTTCAGGCCAAGTGACACATGGTTCAGCTCCAATGTGTCACGCTTCTGTCTGTTGGTCAGTTTTGGGATCCGTTCACCAATGCAATCTGTGACATTCGCCAGACCGACAGCCTGCAAGGGAACGATTGTAAATGCAGCTTAAAGATGCAACATTTCTGCATTGAAATACACACTTTTAGCCATGGATGGTGTTTTCATCACTCTTTAAAAATCCATAGAAATATGTGTTTCTTTAAGGTAATGGACCGTCTTGTTTTAGAGAGGGATGGTAAATTGTCTGCGTTTATATAAAGCTCTTCTCGTCATGAAGACTTTACTTTACTTTACGGTACAGTTTGTTTGATGACTGATTCACTCACAAATTCACACAGCACATCTTCTATTGACACACTTGCCACGGGAAGGACACGGGAAGTGAACCCACTACCTTCCAGTCGAAAGATGACTCACTCTACCACTGCTGCACCGTCCCCCGTTACTGGCACAATATCACTTTTTCGTGTCCGATACCGATAACACAACCAGTATCTGCCTTAACCAATATCGGTCCAATACATTTCATGTCATTTTTAGTAGGGATGCACCGATTGTCATTTTTGGGGCCGATTCCCATTTTTCAAGAAGTTTGACCTGCCGATACCGATTTTAGCCAATTCCGATTTAAATTTTTTAAACCACTTTACAGCATACAGAAAGATATATATTTTTGCACATTTTCTTTAATAGAACATTTTAACATAGAAATACAATCAGTTCACATCCAATATCCAACTAAAAGCCGCGTGCATGTGTGTTGCTGATGCTGCGCTATACGGGTGCATTTGACCGGCTTATTAAAATCGGAATATTTCTGTCTGACCGGCCGGTCGCCGTGAAAATTGTCCGGTTCCGGTCACTGGCTGATTTATCGGTGCACCCCTAATTTTTAGATCTTTTCAACTATGCTGTTAACGACACAGTTTTGCTCCCCACAAGCATAGAGAAGCATGGGATGTGTTTTT